>NC_134531.1:68684877-69291922 GCF_050624435.1 Tenrec ecaudatus | reverse complement strand
TCTGGCAATATTCACTTAGTACCAGTTGGGTGTTTTGGGCCTGTTTTGTTTTTGTTTTTTTAAGGTAGAATTTGCTAGCAAACAAGGGGTCAAGCACTGGAGGAAAAGTTTTGGAAGAGAAAAAGTTTAAAATTGGCAAAATGTTCATCCTTCCCCCAAAGACATCTACATTCTCATCTCTTAGACCTGTGACTGTTGCCTCACTGGGCCAAAGGGCTTTGCAGATGTGATTTAAGGATCTAGAAACAGGGTTCATGCTGTCTCTGGAAACCACCTCGCCAGCAATTGCTGTTATGTTTGAGCCCACCAAGACTGACGCTGTGTCAGTCCATCCTGTCTGGGCCTTCCTCTGCTTTCCCAACCCTGATGTCCTTCTCCAGGGACTGGTCTCTCCTGATAACATGGCCAAGGTATGTGAGACCAAGTCTTGCCATCCTGCCCTCTGTGGAGCATTCTGGCTGGACTTCGTCCAAGACAGATCTGCTTGTTCTTTTGGCAGTTCATGGAACGTTCCAGATTCTTCGCCAGCACCATAGCTCACATGCATCGATTCTTCTTCTATGTTCCTTAGTCAATGTCCAACCTTCACGTGCATCTCAGGAGATTGAACAGACCATGACTTAGGGCAGGCACACCTTATTCTTCAAAGTTCCATTCTTTTAACATTGTAACGAGGTCTTATGCCCCAGATTTACTCAATGCACTGCGTCATTTGATCGGGTGACTGTCTTAACGTGGGTTGTGTCTTAAATCGAGCTCTCTCGTGATATAAAAGAGTAGAGTAAGCGAGCTTGCAAAAAACACCAGAGGAGGGAAAGATACAAGGCACAGACTCCCAAAGGAGCCTCAGACCAGAAGTTGCGAGCAGACCAGGACCTTGCTCCAGTGCTCACAGAGAGAGAGTGGGCCTTTCCCTAGAGCCGGCACCCTGAATTTGGACTTCAGATCCTCCACACGGAGGGAATGGTTTTCTGTTTGTTAAAACCACTCACTGGTACAATTTCGGTGCCAGTAGCCTTAAAAACCAACTAAACACCAACCTCCCTGACATTAAGTCCATGCCAACTCGGAGCTACACTCAGCGGGGAAGTGCCCGTGTGCGTTTCTGAGGTTGCGAATCTTTATTTTTTTAAAACATTTTATTGGGGGCTTGTACAATTCTTATCACAATCCATACATCCATCCATTGTGTTAAGAACATATGTACATTTGTTGCCATCATCATTCTCAAAACATTTGCCTTCTACTTGAGCCCTTAATATCTGCTGCTCATTTTCTCCCTCCCTCCCCACTCCCCTCCCACCTCATGAGCCCATCATCATTCATATATTATTATTATTATTATTTTGTCATATGTTACACTGTTTGATGTCTCCCCCTGCCCTCTTCTCTGCTGTCCCTCCCCCAGGGAGGAGGCTATATGTAGATTCCTGTAATCAGTTCCCCCTTTCTACCCCACATTCTCTCCACCCTCCAGGCATCGCCACTCTCATCACTGGTTCTGGAGGAGTCATCTGTCCTGGATTCCCTGTGTTTCCAGTTGCTATCTGTACCTATGTACATCCTCTGGTCTAGCCAGATTTGCAAGGTAGAATTGGGATCATGATAGTGAGCGGGGAGGGAGTATTTAAGAATTAGAGGAAAATTATATATTTCATCATTGCTACCCTGCACCTGGTCTCATTTTCCCCTTGTGGAGAGACTAGTGGGTTTGAACTGTGATCTTGTGGTTTGCAGCTCAGTGCATAGCCCACTATGGCTCCCCACATGGGGGCAATTATTCTGGGTTACCTGGGTGGGCCCAGTGTCATCTCAAGGTCCGTGTAGTGAAAGAGGAGAGCATCTAGTTAGCCAAAGAGATTTGAAGATGCCACCCTGGCAGTCTTGAACATGAGGCAAGAGGCTACGAGCCAAGGAATGCAGGTGACCTTTGGAAGCTGAAAAAGGCAAGCAAAGGAACGCTGCCCTAGAACCTTCTGAAGGAATGCTGTCCTAGATTTTAGTTCCGTGAATCCCATCTATGCCTTCAGACATCCAAACCAATAATTAATTAATCTGTGTTATTTTAAGCTACCGAGTTTGTGGACATCTGTTACGGCAGCAGAGGAAACCGTGACCTTCATTGATGATGAGACTTGAGGAAAGAATGCTTTCTCTTTCATTTGATGGGAGCACTGTAGTACTACCTAAAAATATTTTTAGCCCCTTTTGTTTTTCGTCTGTCATTGTTTTTACTTACCTATCACCCACCTTCACCCAGGACATGCTAGAACTGTTTGAGGTGCTGACTGTTCTTTACTTTGGAAAGAAGATGAAACTGAGGCTCAGGAAAATTGAGTACCTTCCCCAGGTCATCAGGTAGGGCTGACAGGTGGAGAGAAAGGAAGTCCGTTAACCAGAAGGCGGGCCGTTGGTGTCCTCCGGTGGGTCTGTCAGACACAGGTCTGCTGATCTGCTCCCTGCGGACAGCAGCCACGACAACCCAGGCAGCAGCCACGACAACCCGTGAAGCAGTTCTCCTCTGTTCCGTGGGGCTGAGTCGCAGCCAACGTGATGGCCCTGCCCACACACAGAGAGAAAGAACATAAACCCCACACTGCGGATAAAGCCCTTGAAGTGTTTGTGTGTATGTGCAAATGTGTGAGTGTGTAAGAAGGTGTGTGTGGAGATGTGTGAGCGTGACTGTGTGTGTACGTACATGGGCATGAATGCGCCTCACTGTGTGTATGAATGCGTGTGAGTGTGCGTATGGATGTGACTGAACATGTGTGGGGTAGGGGTGAGTATAAATGTGTTTAAGTGTGTGGGTGGGAGGGTTCTAAATGAGACTAAATGTGTGTGAGGTATGGATGTGTGTGTGAGTGAATGTGTGAGTAGCGACTGTGTGGAGGTGTGTTTACAAGTATGTGAGCATGTATACGTGTGAATGTGTAGGTATGTATGAGTGTGGCTGTGCATAAGTGTGTAGGTATGAATGAGTCTCACTGTGTGTGTGAATGTGCGAGTGGGACGGTGTGGATGTGTCAGAGTGTGAATGGGTGACTGAATGTGGATTGTGTCTGGATGTGTGTGCGTGTGGACGTACATACGTGTGTGGATGGATGGGTAAGAGTCTGAATGAGTCTCCCTCTGAATGTGTTTGAGTATGAATGTGGGAGAGTGTGTGTCTGGATGTGTGTGAGTGTGTGCACAGTGTGGATGCAGGAGAGTATGACTGAGTCTCACTGGGAGCATGAGTATGAATGTGTGAGTGTAGTGAATGAGTGGAGTGAGTGAGTGTGTGAATGTGTGTAGTCATTCTGCAGAGGCAGGTTTTGTCCGCCCCAGCAGCTCTCCTGCCGTTGGCCTGTGAACCACTTGAAGACACGCCATGTGAGCTGTCCTGCCAGGCTGAGATCAGCCCAGAGGAAAGTTTACCCCAAGGTTCAGTGAGCTCGGGCTAGAAATTGTACATTTATTTTGCTCTGTGACAGTATAATTAGCGTTTCCTCTCGTGAGGAATGAAAGGGCGGTGTGCTTCTCTGGCAGCTGTGGGAGCTGCCTTCCTGCCCGGAGAAGGCCCTACCGATATTGTCACACCTGTTTAAACAAGGGACAGAATAGGTATTTATTTGAAGTTCAAGAGGCCATATGAGCCACGGCCTAAATATAGGCCTGGATATAATTATAAAGATACTTCATTCTTTGTTCTGAAAGATTTTGCAACCCACAGTGCCCTCGGAGGCCCTGGCAGGTTCTTAACCGCTCGTACCTCCCAGAATGAGTGAAGGCTGGGCTGAGGAGACCTCTTGGGGGGCGGGGGCAGGGGAGGCCCCGCGGCGGTCATCCCAAGCCTTGCTCATCCCCAGAACCACCAGGCCCACTGGGGATCGCTATTCCTTTGGTCTTCGAGCAGAGCCCAGCAGCCTGTTTGTAAAGCCCTTCTGGATGATGTTAGTGATTACCCAAGTTGGGGAACCCCTGACCTAGCCATGGGGGTAGGGGCTGCCACTCCTTCCTCCATCCATTTCCGGCAGGAGGTCTCCAAAAACAAACCAAACTCGCTGCCATGGAGTCGATTCTGACTCATAGCGAACCTAAGACCTAAGACCAAGTAGTATGGACTCTGTGGGGTTCCAAGATCGGGACTCTCTGTGGGACATCTTGCTCTCACAGAGCGGCTGCTGATTTCAAACATACCTGCAATTTCCTCAGTACCCCCACATGCAGGCACCGTGTGCACCTCCATGTCACAGATGAGACAAGTCCATTTATTTTGTCTGTTTCTCCGCCATTTGCCCAAGTGCCTTGGGCAAGAGTTCACATATTCTGTGGAGGTCGAAGGTCCTTTGGAGACTGAGGGAACTGTACACCCTCTCATCATAAAGCTGCCCAAGCACAAAATATTTCACATACTTTTGGATGGGGCACAGAGTCTCCCAAAGTCCACCTTTGGAACTCTGGTTAAGAATCCCATCCTGAAGGGGCCCGCCTACCCTAAAGGGCATGCCAAAATGAGGGGATTGCCAAGGTTGCCCCTCCGCAGACCAGGGGAAGGCAAATCGAGCAGGCACTCTGTGCAGAGAAGCAGGTTGGGAGTCCGGTGTAGTTGAGAAGATAAGACTGCATAGGAAGAAATATGATATACAGTCCAGGGTTGTGTGTGCCAAGTCCTAAGCAACAAAGGCTGGCATATTGTGTTAGTCTGGGTAGACTAGCGAAACAAATCTAGGGAGACACTCATATATGTGTATAAGAAAGAGCTTTAAATACAAGATCAATTGAATATTGAGCAAACATCCCATTCCAGTCCAGATCAAGTCCATAAGTCCAATATTAGGCCATATGTCTGAAACCAATCTATAAATTCCGCTTTAGACTCACGCAACACATGCAATGACGCCAAATGCAGGAAGATCACAGACCAATGGGTGAGAAGTCTTGTGGATCCAGTGGCATTGTAAGCATCTCAGTGCTGGCAGGCGTCTCTATATGGCTTCTCAAGCTTCCAGGGCTGCATCAGGATAGGTTCATGTGACTTCTCCTCAGGGATGTCTCAAAAGGAGTCAGCAGAGAGAGATAGCGTCTCCCGCCTCTAAGAAGGAACACTGGATTTTCTAGAATTCTCAGGAGAAGGCCATGGCCACGCAGAGGCCTCATTGGCCATGAGCTGGTTGACAGGCTAGACTCCCCCTCTATACTCTTAATCCTCAAATTGACTAACGATTATATAACTACCACAGGAGGCCTGTGAACTGTGGCATAGTGGAAGGATCCAGAAGCCCGAGGTGAGGGCTGAGCCAGGAGGAACCTGAGCTCAGTGGGCAGAAGAGAATTCTGGGCAGGGGGCATTTGGGGAGCCACCTCTCAGAGGAAGTGACCCATTGGAGCTGTTGCTATTGGCTATGATAGAGTTAATGGTCTAGGCTGTGATCTTGACAACAGCCTATGGGCGGAGCCTTCTGGCTGTGTTTGAAATGCTGCGTGGACCTGGACTTGAACTTCCAACCTTTCCTTTAGCAGCTGAACCAAAAATACTTCACTACTCGGCTCCTGAGGGAGGAAGGCGGGGGACAGGGGGAAAAGCCACACCAAGGGCAGAAACAAAGAAAGCATTAAAAAAAAAAAGGATTCTTTATACTAATAAATGGAAAGAAGAAAAGAAAGGAAGAAAGATTTTTTAAGCAAAATAAAATTCTCAAACAAGATGATAAATGACATGAAATGAAGCATCTCTTGACTGATGCTTCCCTGAGTATTGATTGTGGCCCGACGCGTGAGGAAATCCTTCGTCACGTCCATCTTTTCTCCATTTATCCTGATGTTGGGCTTTCCTTACCCCGAGGTGTAATTCATATGAAAAGCTGCAATCGTCGATTTTCATCAATACTTCAAGTGCTTCAATGAGTTTTACTTTCAGCAAGCAAGGTCGTGTCATCTGCATACTGGAAGTTGTTAATAAGGCGTCCTCCGATCCTGATGCTGCAGTCTTCTGCATATAATCATCCAGCTTCTCTGACGATGTGCTGCGCGAACACGTTGAGGAATATGGTGAGAGGGGACAGTGCTGATGCACTCTTCCTGGCTTTAAACCATTCAGCGTCCCCTTGTTCTGTTTGCATACTGCCTCGTACTCCATGGAGAGGTTCCGCAGGAGCACAGTAGGGTGTGCTGGAATTCTGTCCGTCTCAAGGCTATCCATAGTTTGTTTGGATCCGCACAGTCAGATGCCTTTGCATAGTCAGTGAAACAAATAAACATTTTCCTGGTCTACTCGGCCCGAGCCATGATCCATCGGTCATCAACAACGACATCCCTTGTTTCGTGTCCTTTTCCGAACCCGCCCGAACCTCTGTCAGTGTACGGCTGCAGTTTTTGTTGAATGAGAATTAGCAAACTTTTATTTGCATGTGATATTCCTGATGTTGTTCGGTCATTCCCACATTCTGTTGAGTCATCTTTCTTTCGAATGGGTGCAAACTTTCTTATCTGCCAGTCATTTGGCCAAATAGCTGTCGTGCGAGTGTTTCCAGTGCTTCATCAGCTTGCTGGCATATTTTAATCAGTATTCCACCAATTCCTGGAGCCTGGTTTCCGGCTAGTGCTCTCGGTGCAGCTTGAACTTCTTCCTTCAGCACCATTGGCTTCCGCACCTATGCTGCCCCTGAAATGGTGGGTTGCTGGGCAGTTCTTTTTGTTGGTCCAGGGACTCTGTATTCTTTCCATCTCTCTTGGGTGCTTTCTTCATCGTTCACTTTTTCCCCATAGAGTCTTTTAATGCTAGAACTCACGGCTCGCCCTTTTCTTGAGTTCTCTGCATTGGGGACACGCTGAGCGTGCACTTACTTTCTGGACTCCAGCGACAGACAGGGTTCTAAGGAGAACGATTACAGAGGGGAGGCTCACACACCGTGAAACTGCTTTGAGAATGATGAGGGCAATGAATGTTCAGATGTGCTTTACCCAATTGATGTATGTGTGGATTGTGATAAGAGTCGTATGAGCCCCTAATAAAATGTAAAAAAAGAAAAGAGGAGAGAAAAAAAGGAAAATGATGAGGGCAAAGATTGTACAGATGTGCTTTATACAATTGATGTATGTATATGTATGGACTGTGATAAGAGTTGTATGAGCCCCTCATAAAATGTAAAAAAAAAAAGAAAAGGAAAAAAAAAAGAAAGAAAATGGGATTTGAGTCAATCAGCCTTTCTGTCCCCGTACCCTCCATCCCATGGAAAAATATTCACTGCTACAAACTCCATTCTAATTCGGACAGACTACAACTGCCCACACAGTTCCCAAGGCTCCAATCCCCATGGAAACCAACTGCTATGTTATATCTTTCTCCCACAGAGGGGCTGTTGGGTTCAAACCACTGACGTCTTGGTTAGCAGCTGAGTGCTTTAACCACTGTGCCATCAGGGCTTCTTACCCCAGTGAGGGCTTCTTACCATGCTAGACTTGGATGGCTGAAGATCTGTGTAGGGAAAAGTGGGTAACACAGAAGCGCGCCCTTGGGGGGGAACTGGAGTGTGAGGCCTGGCTGTGCGTTTCGCCCACGCCCTGTAGGGGAGACCCTGCCGTTCTTAGGGAAGAGTGGAGAGGTGCAGACTGGAGGTGGAAGAAACTAGAGGCCATGGGACTAGCTGGGAAGTGATTGCAGATTCGAGAAGAGTTGGGACGAGGGCCAGGGAAGGCAGATTCCAGAGAAAAGAGGGTTCTCCAGCCGTAGAGACCTGGGGCACAGAGAGAGGAGGCAATGGAGGCTCCGTGCGTGGACCCCAAAGGGTTCTGTGGTTCTGATGATGGGGGAAGACACCACGCTCGTCCCTCCTCTGACCAGAAACAGAAAGGAATGGGCAGGCCTGACTCCGAGAGAGGGGCTTTCTGCTCCTGTTACCGTCTTGGAGCCCCAGGGCAGTTCTCCTCTGCCCTATGGGGTGACAGCCGAATCGACTAGATGACAGTGAGTTTGTTTTCAGTTAGTGGAAAAGGAAGGGCGAGTGGTTTGCAAATAGCTGCTATGCTAAAGTTTGGGGGGTTCAGACCCACCCAGAAACCCTGAAGAAGAACTGCTTTTGTAACAATTACAGCCAAGAAATCCTATGGAGCAGTCCTGTACTGTAGCACAGGGGCTACCATGATTCGGAATCGACGGGACGGCAAGGGGGTTGGGTTTAAACTTTAGAAAAGTACTAATAACAGCAACGATGAAACATACAACTTTCCTCTAGTGCCTGTATGCTTCCTCCCCACCACTATCATGACCCCAATTCTGCCTTACAAATCCGGCTAGACCAGAGGATGGACACTGGTACACAACACAGCTGGAAACACAGGGAATCCAGGATGGATAGGCCCCTCAGGACCAATAATGAGAGTGGGGATGCCAGAAGTGTAAGGGGAGGGTGGGGGAGAAAGGGGGAATCAATCACAAGAATGTGAACATGGCCCCCTCCCTGGGGGAACAGATGGCAGAATGGTGGGTGAAGGGAGATATTGGACAGTGTAAGACATGACAAAATAATAATAATTAATAAATTATCAAGGGTGGTGGGTGAGGGAGGGGGGCAGGGAGGGAGGGGAAAATGAGCTTATACCAAGGGCTCAAGTAGAAAGAAAAATGTTTTGAGAATGATGATGGCAACAAAGGTACAAATGTGCTTGACACAATGGATGGATGGATGGATGGATTGTGATAAGAGTTGAACGAGCCCCCAATAAATGATTTAAAACAAAACAAAACAAAATAACTAGTAAAAAGCAAAGTCGAGATTGAGCCTGTAGTAATAGGTGAGGGTAAAAATAGTAACGTGCTCTGGCTGGGATGGATTTGTACTTCGCAATTCCTTTTTGAGAATGATGGAAGTTCACATTACGGAAAGGTCTGTGGGAGTAGGAAGAAGTGGAGTGCCCTCTCTCCCTTGGCGCTCTAGTGGGATCCCCACACCAAAACAGACTCCCTGCCATCGAGTCGCTGCCAACTCATATATGAGTTTGAAATGCCTATTGCTATTTTTCTGGGCGAGTGAAATTATTTCACAGGCAAATAGGGCAGTCTCCTGTTTCCAAGCATTTCTTTGCATTAATAATGAGTACACTAAACAGACCTGAGTACACTAAACAGACCCAGAAATTATTACCAGGCCCTATACCTACTTTTAAAGCAATGGAAAACATGCCACAGATCTGATTTCCCCTGTGTTCATGAAGCTACCTCTGATCACTTTTGCAGAACAATACAACATAAAGATCGTTAGCTCCATTCTCATTTAAATGACTCTGGTCTTTGACTTAATGAAATTCCATTGCTGGGTATTATTATTATTTGGAATGAGATTCTCTTCATTCATAGAATGATGGCATTTCAATGATGTTTTTGTATTCATTGTGAAAAGAACCAATCACCATTTGGTCTCCTGTCAACAGCTCAGAAATATAACATGATGCCGTCATCTTCAATTCTTTTCTGTTGCAAGTTTTGCTCAGAAATGAGGCATGCGTGGAGCGTGCTGGGTGCGGTTCTAAACTCTGCAGCGTAACTTTGCCGTCGTCTAAGATAGGAAAGCCAACTCCAAGCCAGACTCACTGCCAGCGAGTCGATGACGCCCAGAATAGGAGGCCCTGTCTTTCTCGTAAGGAGTGACCAGTGGTTTGGAACTGCAATTAGCTGCCCAGTGTGTAAGCACCCCATCACCAGGGCTCCCTTGGGATGGGAAAGAGACCTCAAATACAGTCTATGCAGACACATGTAGGACGTTCTAATCCAGACAAAGATGCGTCATGCTGATGAGGGAGACCACCCTCACGAGGTCATAATGGCAGCCGGGGAGTCACAGAAGCTCGGCCACTTTAACCCCTTGCCGTCCAGCTGAAATCGTCTGTCATTCCAGAACCCCTGGATGTTTTTTGCTCGGTGGACAATGGGGTTCTGAGCTATTCATGTGAAAGCTGAATAAATCTCATCGAAGGCTCAAAGATCCCATTTTCTTTCAAACGTGTGGGTGTTTTGCAGCAAATACAGCCATCACTTGGGCTGTAAGGGACAATCACATCAAACGTATGCAACTTACCTCAACCCCAAACTCCTCGCCACCAAGTCTATTCCAACCCCTAGCCACCCTATGGGACAGAGTGGAGCTGCCTCACGGGGTTTCCAAGGCTGCGCTATTCATGGAAGATCCCTGGTGGCACAGCGGTTAAGTGCTCGGGTGCTCACCAAAAAGGCCAGCTTCCATAAAGGTGTCCAACCCTGGAAACCCGTGGGGCAGCGCCACACTGGCCTTTACGATCACCAAGAGTCAGGGTCGACGAGAGGGCGATGGGTACACCTTTCTGAAAAGAGTCTGACCCATCTCCCTCCTGTGGGGCAGCGGGTGCTTGCCATTAGCAACAAGGTCTGCAGCCAGCGCCTTGCCATTGCCCCACTAGGGCACTCTAGCCTGTCTCCATTGTGCTGCTCAGAAAGGACTCCAACCCTCTGCCACGGAGTCCATTCGGGCTCACGGGGACCCTGGAGGACAGAGTAGACCTGCCCTGGTGTGCCACCTGTGGTGGAGAGAACTCGCCAGGTGTTCATCTGAGGAGCAAGATCAGATCCGGGAGGTCAAGGTGAAATGACTCTGAATTGTAAAGGAGAAGTTCGCCAAGAATGAAGAGAAACGGTGCCTTTGAACAGTGGTGCTGGCAAAGCATACGGGAGTCCCAGGGACTGTCCGAAGAACCAGGATCTGACTTGGCAGAAGCTCATCCGGAATGCTCCTTACAGGCAAGGATGTTGGGACTTGGTCTCACATACTTTGGACCTGTTGTCAGGAGAGGCTCGTCCCTGGAGAAGGACGTCATGTGCGGTCAAGTAGCGGGGCAGAGATAAAAGCGGAAGGCCCTCAGTGAGATGGATTGACACAGTGGCTCAGACATAAGAACAATTGTGAGGCCAAGGTTTCATTCTATTGTACGTAGGCACTTAACAACAATGAAAACAACAGCCCATTGGGAGCCCAGTGCTCTCTGTGTAAGCAAAAAAATAAACATGGGGTGAAGTAAGCCACTGAGATTCAGCGGTTGTTCGTTACTGCTGCAAAATCTAGCCCGCCTGACTGAATACACTCACTTTTCCTGGCCTCTCTTTTCCTGCATGGTCCTGGCAATTTGCCAGCGTTCTTAGGTTTGCGCTCGGACTAGACGAAATGTTGGAGGCTCAAGCCCACCCAGTCGAAAGGTAGCAGAAAGGCTTGTCCCCCTGCTTTCACCAAGATCACAGCCCAGGAAGCCCCGAGGGCAGCCCCACCCTGTCACACACGCTGCGATCCGGAGTCATCATGTGTCCGCATCCACTTGATCCCAATAGGGAAACATTTTTCAACAGACGGGCTAAATTCGTACTTAAAACAAACGAACGACCTTTTCTTCACGCCCCTATGATGCATGGATTTTTCCTTTACTTCTGGAGGCAAGAGGTATGATTGATTGCCTGTGGGAGTGTGTGTATTTCCCCATCTTCTTCCTCCTTGCTCCTTCTTTAAGGAAAAAGAACAAGACCCCCCCAAATTAAAAAACTTAACAGATACCCCAACTTCTACCACGCAAGCTTCATAATTATTTTTAAACATTGACATTTGCTTCAGGTCTCCTTTTTATAAGGAACGACAGCATGGTGTACGAATATGTCAGATACAACTGATGTATGGATTGTAACAAGAGTTGTAAGAGCCCCCAAAAAGTGATTTAAAACCAAAAGATATGAACACAATAATAATTTATCATTTTTCAAGGGGTCACGAGAGTAGGAGGGTGTGGAGGAAGGAGGGAAAAAAAGAGGAGCGGATACCAAGAGCTCAAATAGAAAGTAATTGTCTAGAAAAGAATGACGGCAACATATGTACAAATATGCTCAAAACAATTGATATATGGATTGTTATAAGAGCTTAAGAGCCCCCAAGAAAATGATTTTTAAACAAAGAAGAAGAAAGAGGAGCAGGAGGAGGTGCCCCAGCCCAGTTCAACGTGGGTCCCTAGGTCCAAAGGTAGCCAGGCCCCTCTTCAGACAGGCCCATGACACTGACCGCTGAGTCGGAAAGCAGGGAGCTCGCAGGCCGGCGAGGGCAGGAGGCAGACGCAGAGCCCCAGGGACGCCGCCCACAGGGTGAGCCCACAGGTGGAGTGGCAGTGAGAGATCATCATCTCTATCCCACCTCCATAAGGTGTGATCCAGCTATCAGGTTGAACTCGACCCCTGGCCAGGAGTCTCTAGTTGACATAATATCTAACTACAACAACTTCCAACCAAAGGGTCCGAGGTTCCCACCCACCAGCCACTCCACGGGGGGAAGAGAGGCAGTCTGTTTCGGTAGAGAATAACAGCCTTGGAAAACCGCATAGAGCAGTTCTATTCTGTCCTGTCGACTCGCTATGAGTGAGCAATGACATTTTTGAAATATGATTATTCAGTTGGTATCCATTTCCTTATGGATGGAACTTTAGTCTGTTTCCAGTTTTCCACTATTGGGGAGAATGCCTTAGTGGACATGCCTTCAAGCAGCCCCGTGCTCCTGTGTGAGAATTTCTTTGGGGAGTATCCTCCCACCAAGCCCCCTGCCCTCCAGTTAAACCTGGCTCACAGCCGCCCTGGAGGACAAAGGAGAGCTCCCCCTGTCGGTTTCTGAAGGGATAAACTTCACAGGAAAGGAAAGCCTCCTCATTCAATTCCTGTGGAGCGGCGGGTGGTGGTTTCAAGCTGCAAGTTCCACGCATCACCCACCAGGCCTTCCTCTGAGAGGCCAGGCCAGTTAGCACCAAAGACAGCTCGTATTGCTCCTTCTCAAAGTTGCACATTTTCAATTTTAGAGAATCTTCTTAACGGATCATGCTTGTCCTGGAGGTCGGTGTTTTACAATATGTTTAAGTTTGAAGTCTTTGAAAAGAAAACTGAAAGACCTATTCACTGTAAAAACTACATATATAAAACAACTCAGAGAGGTCCACATACACACACAAAAGCCCAAGGCTTACTATTTAGACTCAGCATTCTATTTGGAGATTTGGGTAATAATCACCGGGAATCCTGTCTTTGAAAGAAAACCACCATTGGTGGATACACTTCCACACCCTTCTGATATAAATGGACACTTGTTCGACTTCCTAAAACTGGAATCTGGTCTCGCTCTGCTGCTGATTGTCCTCTGACGCCATGGTGCAGAATGAGCCGCTTCAGACCCTTTCCCTGAGTGTGGGAAGCCCTTCTGCCTTCCCTTGACTAAGCATTGCTTCCAGGAGGGAAGACGAGAGGGAAGAAAGCAGGAAAGGGAATCAATGGCTGCTAAGTGCTTGGCACTGGCGGGGGTTGTTGGCATAAAGGTGCCACCATGCATTGTTAACCATGTGGGTTAGCAGTTTGAAACCACCAGCCACTCCAAGGGAGACAGATGAGGTGTGCTATTCCCATAAAGAGTGAGAGTCTCAGAAACCCACAGTTCCCCCCTGTCCTATAGAGCCGCTGGCAGTGAGTTTGGTTTTTGAGTTTAACCACCCTTGGAAGCATGTGCTCCTGCTCTTTCCACAAAGGGGTGAAGGGTGCAGAGGAATGGGGCCTGCCTTCAGTGGGTCTCCCACCTGTTAGTCTGGGTAAATTAGAGAAACAAATCCACAGAAACTCATTTATATATACATATATATATAGATACATACATATATATGAGAGAGTTGTTATATAAACGGTAAGTGTACATTAAGAAAGCATCCCAACCCAGTGCTGTCCAAACTCGTAAATCCAACATTAGCCCAAATGTCCAACACCAATCTACAAAGTCCTCCTGAATCTCAAAAAACACACGCAATGACGCCGACTGCCAGAGGAAAGCTGAAACAGTGAGCGTGTAAGCACCTCAGCACTGGCAGGGGTCTCCACACAGCTGCTTCAGCACCCAGGGCTACAGGTCCTTGTGGCTTCTCCTCAGGAATGTCTCACAGGAAGTGAGCCTTTCAAGCTGAAGCAGGGAACTGGCTAAGGAAGGCAGCTTCACCTTGGTCTGACCATCAGAAAGCAAGAGACCTGAGAACTCAGTTGCCCGCCCCCACCCTGCCCGTCTCCCTTTGGGCTCCCCTAAGGCCATTTTGTAGGATCCAAAGTGTGAAGGGGGATTTGGCAACCCAGAAGATGTGAGTCTTGGGCCTTATCACAACTTTGTGCAGTTAATGGGTAAGTATATTTGACCTTGGACAACATGGGAGGTTAAGGGGGCAGACCTCCCCTGCAGTCAAAAATCTGAGTATAATTTTTATAGTTGATCTGAGCTTCATCGGTCCATTTCTATGTAGATTCTTGTTTGTTGGTTTATTTTCCTCTGGCTGCTGTGGAAAGACCAGAGGCTCTAAGTGGATGCTTGCAACACTTAAGTCAACTCATCACCAAGCACAGGGGTAAAAATCCAAGTATACGTAGGCCACCCCTGGTGGTGCACTGGCTACGAGTTGGGCTGCAATCCTTAAGGTCAGCAATTGGAAACCAGCAGGAGCTCCATGAGAAAGACTGGGCTATCTACTCCCATAAACCATTACAGTCTCAGAAACCCACAGGGGGTCGCCATGAGCCAGCATTGGCCGGTGGCAGCCAGTGAGTGCGATTCAAGCCCATGTTGTTCAGGAGTCAACTGTACATCAGAATCTACCCAACCGAGGTGGCGTCTTCTGTCATCTCTTCCTCCTCATTGTCTTCCAGAAGGTCCTCTGAGTGGGAGGAAAACAGATCAGAAGGGAGGTGAAGGGCCTCTTGACCAGAGGAAACAGAAACCACCCCGAGAGGGTTCCTATTTCCCCATGGCTTGGGAGGTGTCTGGAAGGGAAGGGAAGGGAGGCAATGATCTGCTGCCTGGTGGATGCCAGGCAGTCCTATGGGGCAGAGTAGAACTGTCCCTGTGAGTTTCCAAGACTATCACTCCTTACAGTAGAAAGACCAGTCCTTCTCCCTCTGGGAGTTCCCCAAAGACAATGTTGGAGACAAGGGATCAACTGCAGATTTGTGCAGCCCAAGGAGCACAATGTGGGACAACTTTGGGGGACCAGCCTCCACAACCAAATGGGTCCAAGGGGGCGGTTGTGTAACCAAGGGGTAAATTAAAGCCCTATATTAGCCCAGGCTCACATAGCACATGCAATGATGCAAAATGCAGGGAGATCATAGGCCAGTGGGTGCACTGTCTTGTGGATCCAGTGGCTGTGGAAGCATCCTGGCGCTGGTGCAGGTCTCTACGCGGCTCCTCCAGCTCTCTGAGAGGCTCAACAGCAAGAAAGTGAAGCAGAGAGAGTGTGGCCCATCTCTTCTGCTGGCAGAATCCAGAGAGAGGAAGTTCCCAGAATCCTCCTGAGAAGGCCACGCCCACAAGGAGGCATCAATCAGGCTGTGACCTGATTGACAGACTAGCCTCTACTCCTCTTCTTATTTATTAAGTTGACATGAAATTATGCAACTACCACAGGTGTTTACACAGGCTGCCCATGCTTGGTGTAACACTGCTTGGACTATCTTTCCACTCAATAATGTTTCAGCAACGAGTCCCCCACTCGCTCCCCTTTCACTTTGTGAAAATATATGCCTGCCACATCTCCACCTGGCAGAAGCTTCATGAGTCTTATATCTGTACAGGAAATAGTTCCTTGACTATTAGTGAGCATAAACCACTGGCCAAGTCCACAGAGTCACTCTACTTCCCCTCACCACCTCATGCTGTTTTGTACAGCGATTGTTCCTCACAGGGTTATGCTACACGTATCTCCTACAGGAAAATGGAGTTAAGTAGAAACATAATGTGTTGTATTATAGACCCAAATATGAAAACTCCGGTGGTCTGGGATGCCATCTCAGCCGCGTGTTGGTGGTCTGCCTCCTTCTGATGGTGCGTTTGTGCCTTGGTGATGTCCTTGTCTCTTCTAAGACTTCACAAATGTTCTCTTTCCGTTAAAAAGGAAAGAAGAAACTCAGGCGGTGCAGCAGAGAGGGTCCCCAAGCCCGCTGCTGTCCACGCTCACTCAGCGCATCCTGTACCCAGTGCCCAAGGCTGCAACCTGTTATAGGAACAGACAGCCTCAGCTTTCTCCCAAGAAGCGGCTGGTGGTTTTGATCCACCCACCCCTCAGTGAGCAGCCCACTGCTTAGCCAACAGCACTACCAGGGCCCCTCGAATAAAACGGAAGTTGTTTAGAGGGCCATTTGTGGTGGACTTGGAATGAGAGGGCTGGACACCGCCATGAACCCATGTTTCAGGAATGCAGGAACGGGAGGGCACTCCCTGAGCACTGGTGGTGTGGAGTCTCTCTTCTGAGTTCCCTCCCCGCTTCAGGATTTTAAATCTGTCTGGACTCTCTCTCGATGTGGCACTTGAGAGAGTAAATGTTCTACGGAAATATAATCCACAGAAAATGGCATCAATCCTAATACCTCTTTGTAAACTCGCACATCTACGTATTTAGCCAGCAGAGCAAGAATCAAAGCTCAAGCAAGCTGCAGGAGAGCGCACCCCATCCCGTGTGACTGCTTGCTGAAAGTGAGGAGGCCTTGGAGGGCTTGTTGATGAAGGTCAAGGATTGTAGCCTTCAGTAGGATTGCAACTCAATGTAAACAAAACAACTGGACCAATAGGTAACATCATGGTAAATGGAGAAAATTGAAGTCATCAAGGATTTTGCCTTGCTTGGATCCACAGTCAATGCTCGGGGAAGCAGCAATCAATGTAATACATTGGCCGAATCTGCTGCCCAAGACCTCTTTAGAGGATTGAAAAGCAAGGATGTTACTCTGACGACTAAGGTGTGCCTGACCCAAGTCACTGTATTTTCAATTGCCTCCTGTGCATGTGGACACTGACTATGGAAGAGCAAAGAGTAATCGATGCATTTGAATTGTGGTGCTGGAGAAGACTATTGAAAGTGCCATGACGGCCAAACAAAGCTGTCTGGGGAAAAAGGGTTGCCATAACGTTTCAAAGAAGAGAGGATGGCGAGACTTTGTCTCGTGTTCTTTGGACATGCTAGCCAGGAGAGGCGAGCCCCTGGAGACGGACAGCGGGCTGGATAAAGTAGAGGGGCAGCCAGGAAGAGGAAGTCCCTGGAGGAGATGGATTGCCATGTGGCTGCAACACAGCTCAAACATAACAATGATGACGAGGAGGGTGCAGGGCGGAGTGTGTCATTCATTGGTCCTGGGGTCTGGATGAGTTGGGACCAACAGATGCCATCGAACAACAAAAACATAGAAACACTGGCAAATTCTAATTTCAATATTATTGTTTTTTCATCTACATAACAGGTTTTTCTGAGAATTAACGCCTCTTCGTCATTATGTTTGTTGTTTTCATATAGGTGAATCTAATAATTGTTTGCTAATAGATTTTTTTTTGTTTCTAATATTTGCTCGTGAAAGAATTCAGATAGAATTTCCACCTTTAGATAGTCCTTATCTAGTTAGGGTGTAGAGTTTGTATTTACTATGTAAAATGAGTCAAGGAGGTTTTTTTTCACTTTTTCTACTATCTGCAAGATTTTGTGTAAGATCAGAACGATCTGTTCCTTCAGTAGCTGGCAAAACCTGACTCTTTTACAGGCAGTTTGTTACTACTGATTACACTTATTTAAAGTTTATGGGGCTGTGCAATTTTACTATTTTTCATCAGTTTTTATGTTTTTCTCTAGAATGTGCTCAATTCACCAATTGTTTCAGATTTATTAGCCTAAAGATTATAGCCTGTTGGCCTTTCGAATCATGGCTGCATTTATAGCTGCCTTCTTTCGCATGGGCAATAGGGTGCTTTGCTGGAGCCCTGGTGGCGTCCTGGTGGCGCCCTAGTGGTGCACTGGCTGGGAACCTCAGGGTCTGGAATGGACTCACTGCCCTCGTGTCAGAATAATCAACCACTTTGGATCCAAAGGCAGCATTTGCTCAGGGACAAAGTTGAGAGAACTTGGGCAAGAACGAGGAGTGAGAACAGGAAGGAAGTGGGAGACGCCACGGTACCTAGAAGGAATTGCAAGGTTGAGTTGAACCAACATGTGTATGAATCGTTGAATGTAAAACTGATGGTCTGCTCTGGTATTCTGTACCAAGTTCACAATTTCAAAAAATTGTATTTAAGTTAATAAGAATGAAGCAGATGACTCCTGGGTGAGATTGTTACTTTTATAAATGAATCTATTATGTGGCTGAAAACTGACCTACAGAAATACCTTTCATCCCAAGTTCAAAGGATAGATTCGGACAGTAAACTTCGGGGTGCTGCTGGTCTCCCTCAATCTAGGAAGTCTGACCTTTCTTAATTACGTGAGTTTTGTTCTATTGGTTTCATATCCTAAAGTATTAGCCTCGCTCCACAGGGTTCTCAGTATCATTTTTGGTGTGGTTGAGACTGGGCTGCTAACCACAAGTTCAGCAATCTGAATCCACTGGCTGCTTTTCGGTAGAAAAATGAACTTCCTGTTTTGCTCCCATTCTGCCCAGGACCTTCTGTTGAATCCCTGTTGAGCACCGTTGACAGTGGTAGCAGGAGCTGGACACCACCTAGTTCTTCTGGTCTCGCATTAGAGCAGGCTGTGGTTCATTCAGGGTCTTAGCCCCATGCTCTAACTTTGAATCTTCTTGGCTTCCTTTATTCTCTTCTGTCCCATGTGAGTAGAGACCAGTAGTTGTATCACAGAGGCTGCTCACCTGTAGCTGCTGTTTAAAGTCCCAGATGCTGTTCACCTGTCTAGGGTGTAGAATATTATCTTTGTGAACTGTGTTATGCTCATTGACAGTTATTTTCTGAGTCTGTGTAGAGCGGTGGCAGGTACATAATCTCCTGTCAACTTGAGCGAAGGGGTGGAGTCTAGTCTGTCAGTGAGGTCATAGCCAATGAGGCCTCTGTGTGGGCATCGCTTTCTCCTGAGGATTCTGGGAACTCCTGTCTTCTTCCCTGGAGGTGGGACACATACTCTCTCTGCTTCACATTCTGTTGACAAGCCTCATGAAGCTAGGCTGGTGGCAGTCAGAACCCTGGGGCTGGAGGAGCCACATAGAGAGCCCCACCAGCCCTGAGATGCTTCCATAAGACTTTTCACCCACTGGCCTGTGATCTTCCTGTTTTCGGCATCATTGCATGTGCTGCGTGATTCTGTGGACACATTTATGAACTAGTATTGGACATATGGGCTAATATAGAACTTATGGACTTGGTATGCACTGGATTGGGCCAGGCTGTTTTCTTAATATACAATTACTCTTAGATATAAAACTCTCTCTTACACACTGTGTTAGTGTGCATAAAAACTAGAGAAACAAATCCACAAAGACTCATATATGTATAATAGAGAGTTTCATGTAAAGGGTAAGTGTAGATTAAAGCATCCCAACCCAGTCCAAGCCCATATGTCCAACATCGATCTACAAAGTCCTCCTCAAACTCACAAAACACACACAATGATGCTGAAGGCAGGAGGAAAGCCGAGTCAGTGAGTGTGCACGCATCTCAGCGCTGGCAGGGGTCTCCACACGGCTGCTCCAGCACCCAGGGCTGCATCGGGGTAGGTGGATGTGGCATTTCCGCAGGGATGTCTCACAGGAAGTGAGCCTTTCCAGCTTAGGCAGAGAACTGGCTAAGGTAGCTGCAGCTGGTCTGACCATGAGAAAGCAAGAGACCAGAGTGGAACCAGAAAGGCGAGACTCACTGAGCCATTTATCTCTCTGCCCTTCAATTAATCCCACATGTGTTTATTGGCCAGGTTGGCACAATAAACCTTAACTATCACACACACTTGAGTGTCTCTGGATTTGTTTCTCTAACCCAGACTAATACACAAGCCTTCTGAAGAAACTGCATGGAGACCACACCTGACCTCCTCTGGCTTCCACACTCGCCCCCAACCGATCGCACCCCTTTTCTGACACCATCCATTCCTCCCTGGACATTGCTTCGCTTCTCTGCTGGGTTCAATATCTTGTTGCAGTGGCCACACAGAACTCCCAGACAACCCTCGCCATTATGCGGGTTTATTAGGGAAGCTAACAATTTACAAATTGACAAGAATACAATGATTTTGTCCCAAATGCTTCCTCTCAGCCATGCTGGCCAGCATGTCTCTCTGGTGCACAGCCTCTGAGCCATGTGGTCCACCCCCACCACCCACCTCTGCTCCTATGGACCAGGATGCCTGCCTGCTGCTCTGCCCCACAGTCTCCGCTCAGCTCTTCTGCTCTGCCTCATGATCTCGAAGCCTGGTTCTCTGCTGCCCCTGCGGCCTCTGCTACTTCAGGCCCGGTTTCACGCGTCCTCTACCGGTGACTCTTCTTCCTTGATGGTTGTGAGATGCCTGTCCTTGCTTCTGAGACGGCTCTCTTATACCTAGAGGAATGACAAAACTGACCAATCCCCTCCACGACTGTGTGCCACGGTCTGTTTGCATGATCTCACTCAGTCGTTTGGGAGGATGACTGAACAGCCATCTTTAAACAGTTTCACTCCCCCACAAATCATGAGATGTTAGATGTCTAGACAGCCCGTGTGACTGTGTGTCCTGTGTGGTTTGTGACATCTGTGGAGCTCATGAACATGTGCAGAATACTTTACTTCAGAAGGTATTGCATCCTGTTAGGTGTGATGCTGCTGTACTCTGATCCCAGGTTCTTGGGAGCTTAAAAGAGTTACTTAATGCAGTGAGTAAAGAACCCTGGTGGCCCAATGGCTAAGCATTTGGCTGCTAACTGAAAGGTTGGCAGTTCAGATCCACCAGGGGCTCCCCAGGAGAAAGTTCTGACAATCTGCTTATTTGTTTGTTTGTTTGTTTATAAGCCCACTGTCTTCCAAAACTGTTAACTGTTTACTGAAGTAGAACGCACCATCTTTCTTTCTCGGAGAATTTGGTGATTTTGAACTGCTGACCTTGTGGCCCACAGTCCAGTTCCTAACCACCTCACCACCAGCCTAGCCCTGTGGGCAGTTCTACTCTGTCACAGATGCTTTACCAGCCAGAATCACCACCACCGCACTCACCAACAATACAGGGCAGGGACTTTTTTTTTGCAAGTTACTGAAACCAGACTGCTCCAGACTGAAGCCTCCAGGAGCACCGTGCAGAGACCCGGGTGTCCGGTGGGTGCTGGTGGGAAAGGCTCCAGGAGGTGGGACCTGTAGGCACGTTTGGTGCGGCCACAGGCTGGACAGGGAGCATCTTTCTCCAGACCTGGGCTCTTGCTCTCAGACACTCACTCTCCCTCCCTGAACTGCAGTGCTGCCTCTGTGTCACCAGCACTGGCTGCCACCCAGTAGAAGCGGGCTCACGGTGATCTCGAGCGCGCCAGGGTGGGTGGGGGGGACTGTGCTCCAGATCCGAGAGCTTCGGTGGCTGAAACTTCAGAAGCAAATGGGTAGATTCTGTGAGGTTGATTTAGCGACGGAAAGAAAGAAAGAAGACAAAGGTAGAACGCAGTTTCAAGGGTTGGTTTCAGAGCCCCGGAGAGGGAAGGGAGAGCAGAGAAAGGGACGGGAGCATCCTGAGCTCCCGGGCGAGGTTCCCAGGTCCCCAGGTGGGGTCCCATGAAGTCACACTGTCCAGGGCAGGGAGTAGCTGGGGAATTTTCCACTGTAACTTTGTTGTCTGCAGGTCCGGAGCTAAGCAACCGCGTTCCAAGTTCTCTGTAACGGTTAGTCTTCTGCACCTGGGCCTGAAGGCCACCAAAGGGGAGGAGGAGAGGGGTTGGGGGAAGAGGGCCAGGCCTCTCATAGCATCCTTGGAGTGGTTTCACCAGCTCTATCTCCTCGCCCGCCTGCCCCGCTAACTCCTGCTTCTGCCTGACAGATTCAAACCTCCAGACTTCCATGTCCACTCGAGCACACGAACCCTTGGCAGTACAGGTACTGTGAATCAGAACCAAGAACTACTGAGAGGTGTGGGAAGACGCCGTGGGCACCTTCAGGGAACTTTCTGCAGCAACAATTAACGGCTGGTAGAGTTTATTAAAGGAGCCCTGGGCGGTACTGCTGGGTAAGTGTTAGGCTGCTAATGGCAAGGTCGGTGGTTCAAAGCCACTAGCTGCTCCTAGGGGAAAAGATGAGGTTGCCTGCTGCTGTAAATATTTACTGTCTCAGAAACCCTAGATAGATAAGTTTACTGTGAGTCAGAATCAACTCGATGGCAATGGGTTGGTTCCGATTTTAAGTGCTTTCTGTGAGCCAGGCACTGTTCTATGCACCTCTCACGAATGATTCCATTTAAGTCTTACAACTGCCCGGTGAAGCAGGCTTCCTCGTTCTTCTCTTTGAACAGGGGTAGAAAATGCAGCATCAAGAGGTCAAGGAAACATAATCACACTAGCAGAATCCCAAACTAGTCCACACCCTGTCCCATCCCACTCGGGCTACCCAGACCTCGAATTTATAACAACTCTTTCAGCAGGCGTGAATCAAGTTCAGGCAGTGAGCAGATAAGGATGGGGTCCCTGTTGTGGCCAAGCCAGGACAGTGCCCCAGGGGAGTGGGCAGTCAAGAGAGACCATTCTGAGGATTGCCAGGAGCACACGTGCCGATCGTCTTCCTGCCCATCCACCCAAGGGGACTGGGCCACTTGTGGAGGAGAAGGACGTTGCCAGCGGGAGGAAGAAGAGTGAAGGGCTGGTCCCCTGAGGCTCAGAAACCAAGACAACAGCTGGCTCTGCTTTCTGTCCTACTGGTGAAGTTTAGGGCAGGCTGGGAAAGGGTCGGTCCTCCAATTGATCAGAACAGCTTTTGGTGCTGAACAGAAAGGGATTGTATTCCGAAGCAGGAGCAGAAGAATTAGGGCAGATCTCATGAAACTGATATTTAGGCAGGTCAACAACTAGAATATTGACAATTTCATTCATTCATTCATCCTGATTCAACCTGGTAGGCAGCAGAGCCATGACTGTGATCAAGAGAGGCTGGTGACCCAGTGATCAGGCTGGCACAGGCATGGAAGGAGCAGCCCGCATGGGGAAGGCAGATACTCTGGGTCTGGGCAGAGAACAGGTGGACCACACGTGCATGAGACACCCCAGACAGTCCCCAGGCAAGCTCCGGAGACCAAGACTAGATGCCCGGGGGCATGGATCTGCCCTGCCCTGAGCTGGAGTGGCTGAGGAGTGAGGCTAACCCCCTCAGTCCCCCCCCCCCCCCCACACACACAGGCTTTGTAGCCAGCAACACCAGGACTCAGGGCGATCCGACAGGACACAGTAGAACGGCCCCGGGCATGGCTGCTAAGTTCAGTTAGCAGCTGAGCACTCAGCTGCTGGGCCACCTGAGCTCCTCTGGCGCCACCGCCTTCTAGACCACCAGTGGCCATGCAGCCGACTCCACCACGTCACCGCCCCACGTGTGTCAGAGGGGAACTGGGCTCCGCAGCATCACCAAGAGCCGACTCGTCAGAATGGAGCACGAGGCTTGTCTTCCCAACATGCATCTGCCTGGGCTTGAACCTCCAACCTTTTGGCCAGCAACCAAGCACATGAACTGCCTGCACTGCCCGGGGACTCCACGGACTAGACACCAACATGGAAACCAGGATAGTATTTATCTCTTCGAGTCTCTACATTCAAAGAGACGGCATGCAGGAAGTCTGGTTAGGAGGTGGCACTCAGTAAGTGTTAGAAACACACACACACACACCAGGCACCATGTGATAGTGATGTGGTCCAGGGCTTCTCAAACTTGACTGTGTACTGGCATGCTTGGAAATCTTGTTAGAATGCAGATTCTGATTTGGATGGTTTCGGGGGGAACCTGAGATGCTGCATTTCTAACAAGCCCCGAGTATGTTGTGTTTTTGACCCCCCGGCTACACGTTAAGAAGTGAGAATGAGCTAATGCCCTTGCCGGATGGCCAGGAATAAAGTACCCTTCAACATGTGGAGCTGTAACCTGTCACATGGATGCCTGCTTCTCTGAGTCTTCTTCCATCATCCCATTCAGCGGTACATGTAAATAAACGCCTGTGTCCATGTGGATAAACCAACACCGGAATCTGGGAAATCAGGGCATTTGTTCCACAACAAATACTTCATGTGGTCTATTTTACACCTATGACAACATGTCGCGAGCCACATGGAAGATGCCTTTGCTGGGTGCTCGCGGAGGGCTACGGGCCATCGATGTGAGCAAGAATGCAGGATATATTTTTTATCCGGTAGAGAACTTATGTCCAGACCCTTACTTTGAAATGTCGAGGCTGAACACATGCTCCAGATGCAGGCTTGCATTAGAGAGTCTTAAGTGTTGGTGTGCGAGTCATGTACGAGTATATAAATACACACTCCATGTCATATGGGGTGTTGTGGTGTCTTGTCAGGTTTTCTTTGCACAAGCTGTGTTCATTACCCAGGGGTGGAGGAGCCCCAGGCTAAGGATGGAAGTCATCTGGGGCACACAAATACAGACTGGCAGCTATGCCCCGCCATTGTCTCCATTGTTTAGGGAACATGTTTGCCTCATTTGGCTGCATTTTGTGGGGCTTTCAGCTCCTGCTTTCTTCTGTTTGAAGATGATGGTTTGCTATGGAAACAGTGATGTCAAATTGATGTGGGTGGAGCATGAGGCTATGAATAAACACAGCATAGTTCATCCCACTATCCCACTGGGAGTGTGTTATTATTAGGTTGAGGAGTGGCTCGTTCCTCCCAAGCCCAGAGTCTTGGATGGAGCAGTCTGGTAGATCGTGGGGTGGCACACTTAAAAGGAAGCCCCATTCTGGGGCGCGGCGGTGAAGCGCTCAAAAGATTGACTTATCTAACCCATCCAATGACTCTGTGAGAGATGGATCTGGCCATGTGCTTCTGGAAAAAGTGACAGCCAATGGAGCCCTGTGGGGCAGTTCTCTTCGGTCAAAGCCAATGCAACGGCACTAACGAGTGTCTTGTCTTGGCCTATCCGCCCTGCGGACACGGGACCTTGTCTAAGAGGTGGCTTACAATGACATTAAGGAGAGTGATCAGATGTTAAGATAATGCCTCAAATTGTTATTCATCTATGAAGTCAATGCTCTTTTAAGAGGGAAGACATTTCTACCAGGCAGGGTCCTTTTGAATGGAAAATTCTGGGAAATGGGATTTTCTGGGTGTCCTTAGTTGAATAGAGGTGGGCCAAGTCGGTCATGGGACTGAGTGAGAATCTTTAGGATATACAAACAAGGCTGCCCAAGAGTACCAGCTGTTTAAAAGGATCAGATGCCAATTGGGTTGCCAAGAGCCCTTATAGTGCTATGATAAAGTGCTTATCTACTAACAGAAGGTTGGTGGTTTGAATCCATCCAACAGCTTCCTGGGAGCAATATCTGGCAATCTGCTTCAATACACACACACACACACACACACACACACACACACATATATATATATATATATATATATATATATATATATATATATATATATATATATATAGTAGATTCTGAGTTTCTGTGACTATAAGTTGTTATGGGAGCAGACCACCTCCTCGTTCTCCCAAAGAGCAGCTAGTGAGCTTGAACTGGTGAACTTGCAGTTAGAAGTTCAACACTTACCCATCAGTGCTGGCCTGGTCAACCCTCTGGGGCAGTTCTGCTTGTCACGTGAGGATGCTATGAGTTGACAATCTGCTGGACAGTAACCAACAACAAAACCAAGATGAATGTCCCAGACGTTAGGGCCCTCGATTCCCCCAACAAAGACCATGGCTATTCCATCTCACTAGTGTTGTTAGCTGCTGTTGAGCCAGGCCCAACTCCCGGTGGCCCCACGCACATGGGAACCAAACGCTGCCAGTCCTGCACTGTGGCCATCGCCATGACTGGTTGAAGAACAGACGGTTGTGACTCAGTTTCTTCATGGACTGATTTTGCTGTGTGTCCGTCACCGGGCCTTTCTCCCGGGGCATCTGTCAACGAGCTGCTGAAACCTGTCCAACATCCCAGCCAAACACAAGCCTCCGTCGACAGGAAGGGGGTGGCTGTGGATGAGGTGCATCAGCCTAGAGTCAGAGCGAGTTGTCCTGTCTGGAAGGTGAGTGATTCCATCCACCATAGCACCCCCGGGACCCCTCCTCCTATCTCCTAGATGCGAAGATGGAGACTTCGAGAAGACCAGAACATTGCCAAAAGTCAGATCAGAGTGGAGGAGGGAGAATTTGAGGCCATTCTGATTCCAGAATTTAAATTCTTATCCACCAGGTATGTCCTTAAACAAAGGGGAAAGACGGTGCTAGACCCTCACTGTCAGAACGCATTCACTAAAAGTGTTTGGTGCCATAAGATACCCTAACACACAGAGGCGGGCCCAGTGAGCAGAGGGCCCGCCTGATGGGCCGGGGAGGATGGGAGTGGTCAAGCTCCCTCTGCTGGTTTCTTTGGTCAAGGCAGTAGAGTGTGAGTCTGCACACTAGCACTGACCCCATGTCTGGGGCTCCTAAGCCCCAGCTGATCCCCACAGAAAGATCAAGAGGCTGGACTGTTAGCCTTGATAATAGACTGAATTGTGTCCTCCAAAAAGGACATAATCGCGGAGGTCCTTATCCCTAGCCCCTGTGAACGTGACCTTGTTTGGGAACAGAGATTCTGAAGGCGCTCTCCATCAAGGTAACAGGAGGCCATGCTGGAGTAGTCCTATTCCAATTTGAAGGTGGCCTTACAGAGAGGAGGCCGAGAGAACAGAGAGGGGACAGACTCTGTGAGAAGATGCATCTATAAACCAAGGATCACCTGCAGGGACCAGAAAAAAATGAGCCAAACTCACTGCCATTGAGTGGATCCCAACTCACGGTGACCCTATGGGACAGGGTAGAAGACTCGGAAGTACTTCATGGAAGCACTGCTACTTCATGGAAGTAGAAAGCCTCTTCTTTCTCCAGAGGAGTAGCTGGTGGCTTCAAACGGCCGGCCTTGTGGTTAGCAGCCCAGCACATCACTGCTACCCCACAAAGGTTCCTAAAAGCTGAGGTGAAAAAGAAGCGATCTTCCTCCAGAAATTTTAGAGGAAACTTGGTCCAGTCATCACACTATAGTGGACTTTTGTCCCCAGAACCGTAGGGAACAAAATTTCCATTCTTCTAAACCCAGTTTGTGAGTTTTTGTTACGCCAGCCCGAGGAAGTAAATACAGCCCCATTGAACCGGTAAAGGAGACAGAGGTCCCAGTGATTTCCAGAGAAGTGCTGGAGTCACCTGGCAAGTGCACCAGGCCTTTGGCTACAAGGCGCCTGCTCCTTGTCCTCTGTGTGATCAGGAAGCCGTGAGCCAGGAAGGCACGGGAGCCAGCTGAGACACAAAACACCAGGAGCTGAAGCAGAAAGAAATGTTTTGAAAATGCTGATGGCAACATATGTGCAAATGTGCTTGACAAAATGGATGTCTGGATTGTCATAAGAGCTGTAAGAGCCCCCAGTAAAATGATTTATTAAAAAACAAAACAGAAACATGGCCTCTGGCTCAGCAGGTCCATCCCACAGTGGTCAACTGACTCGCATGGACAGAGAGAACTGCCCCGTGGGGTTTCCTTGGCTGTACATCTTAGGCCCGGCTTTTACCTGTTTGGTGTGAATTGGGTGAAGGTTTGCAGAGACGGCAGTTGTCCATTCAACAAGTCAGGCGCATTTTGTTTCTGCTCATCCATTGCAATCCCAGCATGCAACGTCATTGCGCTCCTGCTCCCCGTGCTCCCGGGTTTCATCCCTCCTTTCCCAGGGGCTGTTCTGACCCAAGTGTACCCTTGTGGTCTCAGACAGGTGCTTGTTCTAAGGCAGGGGTTCTCCACCTTCCTCATGCCGCGACCCTTTCATACACTTCCTCATGTGGTGTTGACCCCCAACCATAACATTACTGTTGTTGCTACTTCATAACTGTAATTTTGCAACTATTATGAATTGGGCGACCCCTGTGAAAGGGTCATTTGACCCCCAAAGGGGTCGAGACCCACAGGTTGAAAACCGCTATTCTCAGGGGCACGTACCTCCCCAGTCTGGCAAGGAGACACCAATACTTGACCTCTGTTTGTTTATTTTTGCTGCTGAGTCCATTCCAACTCATAGTGACCACGTGAGACACGGTAGAACTGCCCACTAGCATTTCAAAACCTATATATCTTTCCGGTTTGGGTTTATTTCTTTAACCCCTTTAGGTTTTTTTTAAAGCTGTTTATAGAGCAGATCATCAGTTTGGCATCAACAGTTCATAGACATTTTATTTCAACTCACACATCACCTTCCGAAGGAAGTAAGTCTTTATGGAAGCAGGTAGTCTACTCTTTCTTCCCCAGAGTGACTGGTAACTGAGCCACCAACCTTGTGGTTAGCCTTCCAACTCTTTTTTTAAGCAGTCGCCCCTCCCCCAATCATTTTATTAGGAGCTAATCCAGAGAGTATATCCTTCCATAGTTCAATCACATCAAGCAGTATTGTATAATTGCTACCACAATCAGCTTCAAAACATTCTCTTCCTTCTAGAACTCCTTGATATCAGCTGCCCTTCCCTCCTCCCTTCCCCCAGGAACCCTTATTCCATTTGTGTTCTCGGCAGGTTCGTCAATCTTAGATTTCATATTCTGAGAAACAGACAAAGCACGAAACAAAGACTCAAGAAGGCTACCCACGATGACAAAATGCATCAGCGATAAACCCGATAGGAAAAAAGAAAGAAAACCACTGACGGTATCGAAAAGCAGAGCTAGCCCAGAGAGTATCAGAGTGCAGATCAAGCAACAGGGCTTAAATGGTCCAAGTCAGGTTTACCACTTAAACCCACTGCAGTCGTCTCTCTGATGCTCTGTTCAGTAGCCAGTTTAGCAGCCCAACTTGTAACCCGCTGTGCCTGCAGGGCATTCTCGTCGACTTTTTACCCGCTGTCTGTGGTTGGGCTGAGGGAGGACTGAGCCCAGAACAACCTTCACTCAGTCCAGGTGTCCAACCGTCCAGCACCGCATGCTCCAGCCTTCCCTGTGGCCCCATCTCGCTCGCAATAGTCGTTACCTTCTTTCTGACCTGTGACCCTTGCTATCGACCTCCTCACTGACCAGGTATTTGTTCCAGCCAGGGGGAGTGTCTCCCTTAGGGGTGGCTGGGTGCAAGATGAGGCCTCACATCAAATGCTGACTTTGACCTCAAATGCTAAATTCTGGGGGTAGATCAAGAGGGGTGAACTCTGGAATCATGGAAACCTTTCTGGATGCCTAAATCACATAGCCCCTTTATGTTTTTCCACTGAGAGTAAAGGGCAGTCCTGGTCTCAGGTTGCTGGTTGAGGCCTGATTTCCAGATTTCTTTCCCAAATATTGTCTTTCTGCAAGACTCACCATTTCCCTCCTGTTCTCTGCTTCTGCACAGCCACCCGGAGCTGTGATGCAGGGCTCCTGGGCTGTCACCAGGGGGATTGCAGAGGGCATCTATGACATCGAGGCCTGTGTGACTCCCATCATTGGTCCCACTGGGCTGCGAATTGCAACCAGTTGGGGAACTTTGAAAATGATGGATTCCCTGGTCTCAGTCTTCGAGGGTCTGATTTAATTGGTGTGAGTTGCTGCCTCTTGTTTATTTGTTTGTAGTTCCCCAAATGATGATCTTATGTGGCCATGTTTTAAAACAAACAAGCGAGACACCCTCACTGCCATCAAGTGGCTCCCAGTCATAGCAAGCCTGTATATACAGGACGGGGTGGAACTGCCCTGGTGGGTAACTCTTTAAAGGAACAGAACGCCTCGTCTTTCTCCCTGCAAACGGCTGGTGGTTTAGGACTGCTGACAATACAGCTAACAGCCCAGCTCAAACCACTGCGCCACTGGGGCTTCTGTGGAGCTGTTTGAGGACCATGAACTAGACTTTGTTTAATACTAATTAGATCGATCCAGGCGCTAACAGAACAGGGATTGTGAGGAAGGCATCACAGGTTGTTATGCATCATAGCTGACTCATTAGCAGCCTGTGAGGACTTCCGGAGAATGGCCCCCAGGGGGCGTGTGTGGTGTACATACCATTTGGCCCTGCCCATCCCCGCTCTGATTCCCAGGGGACTGACACTGAGCAGGAGAAATTGCAGTCTAAGTATGAGGGGGGACCGAAAAAACCCCGAATTTTATTTATTTATTTTTTTACAAAATAATCTTATCACTTTACATTTGTCAAATCTGTGATTCCAATTCTTAGAAACAGTTTTCAAACTCATCTGGTTGGATGGCTGACAGCACCTCCCTCATTTTCTTTTTTCTTTTTCCTTCACCTCTTCTATGTGGTCAAATCACTGTCCTTTCATGTCCCTCTGCATTCATGGAAACAAAAAGAAGCCACACAGAGCGAGGTCAGGTGAGTAAGGTGCGTGGGGCAAGAGGCATGTTGGGTTTTTTTGCTTGTTGTTTTGGGGGTTTTTTGCCCAAAACTGGGCACTGAGATGGCGGCGTGAGCAGGTGCAGTGCTGTGGTGGCAAGATGAGTCCCTGTGTGTGCAAATCAGGGTTTTGGGGTCCACTGATATGCTATCTTTTCAGAACAGTCTGACCCGGGGGAAAAAATATCAATGCACTATCCCCCTGACATCAAGGGAACGTTTATCCATTTCTGTTTGTTTGTTTGTTTGTTTGGGTCAGGGTACTCCCTTGTATCTAAGGGTCTGCTTTTGATTTCTCCTCTCCCTCGGGTTGGGGCTGGAGTTGGGGTTGAGGAAAATGCAGGGACTGGTCTGCAGGCTCATCTGCTCGTCCACATCCTGCTGACAGGCAGGCAGGCAGGCGGGGACCTAATCCTGCTGAAAGCTGGGACCCTTTTGGAGTCCAGTTTCGGAGGCTTCCAGCTCTGGTGCTCTGTCCAGGGACCACATTCTGCTCGGAGGCTGGGCTGGGAGGCAGATTTAGGTCTTCAAAGCCCCCCGGGGTGTTTCTCCTGAGTGCCCGGGTCATCTCCCGGCTATAAATCGGCCACCTGAAGCAGCGGCACTGAACTCTCTTAGGCCACCAGGGAGCTGTTTCATTTTTACTGAATTTGCAACTTCATCGCACCAAATATCACTCCAAGGCCCCAAGGAGTTATGGTAGCCCCCAAGGGTGTCTGGCTTGTCCCCACCCCCCGCCCCTGCCCCCTCTGACTCAGGGAGCAAGTTAAGCTCTGGAAAATCTGAGCTTATTCCATGACAACCTCCGGTATGAATTTACAATCTTTTGCTCAAGTCAGAATCATCAAAGCATGCATAGGAATTTAATGTCTCTCCCTCAAATGGGAAGGTGAAGAAGACCAAAAATCCCCCACAGAAGCCGAGCGCAACGAGACAAAAGTGCGGCACAAACACGGTGTGGGCGATGTGGTGCAGCCGAAGCAGGCCTGATGGGCAGCGGGTGGATGGATGCTCCATCGCTCCGTGAAAGGCCCTGCTGAGGAGCACAGCTGCACGTCCTAAGACTCCAACTGCAGCGGCTTTGGCCGAAACCCCCCAGCTGGCGTGTGTATTTATACTTGGCATTTCAAAGTTAATATTTTTGGTTCTGCAGAGGGATTCAAAGCAAACAGTTCCTGAACAGTTCTCAAATCATTGAGCAGACATTTGCTGCTAGACTAAAGTAGAGCCAAATATGAGAGGGGCTGTTAGTCGCCTCCTCAGTATCTATTCTACCCTTTTCTCTTTGTGACACAATACGAGACTACATCCCCAGTTTCCTCTGCAGGTAGGAGGGACCTTGGTGGCACAGGGGGCTCAGTGCTGCGCAGTTGGCCACAAGGTGGGCTGTTTGAGCCCATGAGCTGCTCTATAGGAGAAAGATAAGGCCAGCCAAGGTTGACAGCCTTGGAAACCCCATGGGCAGTTCTGTTCCATCCAACAGGGTCACCGTGAGTTGGGATCGTCGGGACAGCAGATTTGGGGGTTTGATTTGCAGCTAAATTTGGCTCTTGGACCAAATTCTATTCCATAAGGTGTACGTGGAAGTACAGTCTAGAGCGTATGTTTTTCTACCTACGTGTGCCCTCCTTTCCTTGCCCTAGAAAAGACATAAAGCTGATACCCCACAGCCGTCTTTGGACCATCAGGCAACGTAGAAGAGGCAAGCCTAAAGAAGGCGATGAAGTAGAAAGATAAGAGCCTGGGCCACCAGTGACAGTGCTATGATGACTACGTCTGGGTTTCTTCTTGTGTGAGAGAAGAATTCACTTCGTTTGCTTTCATGAATGTTAGCTGAGATGCTTAGTTATATGAAACCAAACCTGGTCTCAAATACTATGCTATGGTAAAGGGAAACGAAATCGAACTCTAAGGTAAACTGGACAGAAAAGCCATTTCTTACACTGCACGCACACATTTTGGTTCACGTGACTTCATTTCCAAGAGCCAAAGCATTTGTTCTTGAATACTACACAGCCATGAACTCCTGGGAGAGGCTGTTAGTTGTCTGCACATGATCCATTCTGCCTTTTTTGTTTTGTAGTAAACCACACCTTCATCTTTCTTTGGCAGAGCAGCTGCTGGATTTGAACTGCTGACCGTACAGTTAGCAGCCTGATCCATGACACCATCAGGACTCCTGCAGACAACAAAAGCCTACATTTCCCAGGCTCCTTTGCCTGTGTGGCCAAGAAACTACTTCTAGCTCCACAAGGTTCCACAGTTTGCCCCAAGGGACCGAGCTAATAAGTGGCAGAAAACATTCTAATGTTCACTGTGCTTTCCTTCAGCTTCCCCAAGGGCGAAGCTGCCTGTTCCCGTAAAGACGGACCTGGGAAACCCAAGGGAGCCGCGTTCCTCTGTTCTATAAGGTCAGTAGGAGTTGGAATCAATTTGTGGCAGTGGGGTTTGCTTTGCTTGACCAAGGAGCCCCGATGGGACCGTGGTTAAAGCTAATGGAAAGATGAGCAGATCGACACCCCACCCCGCCCCGTTTCCCCAGTGGCTTGACAGAAGACAGGTGTGGCAGGCTGCTTGTGCAAAGATGTACAGCCTTGAAACCCACCGAGGCAGTCCTGCTCTGCCCCGTAGGGCCACTGTGAGTTGGAATCGACTCAGTGGCGGGGTGGGGGTGGGGATGGGGGTGGTTTGGGTGCTGACTTGACTCTGCTGTCCCTCTCAGGTGAATGTAAACTCATCGTTGTGGCTGACACTCTGTAGTGTTTGCCCGGTCTGTTAGCCATACAGATGATCCTGTTTAATCCTCACCAGGTCTGGCACCCTTTCCTGGACCCATCACTGGGTCCAACACTCCATCCCAACCTGAGCAACTCTAGAGGGATTTGCTCACCTCAGACTCTGCCCCTGGTGGAACCTGCCCAGCCTTTGCCAAGAAGGCTCTGTGTCTCTTTCCTTGGACCCTGGCCAGTAGAGGATAACGGGCTCCTGGGGCCATGTGGCCCGCAGGAGGAGAGTGCCTCACAGCCCACGGAAAGTTATCTTGGTTTAAGGCAGTGCTTCTCAACCTGTGGGTCGAACGACCCTTTCACAGGGGTCACCTAAGACCATCGGAAACCAGATATGTCTGATGGTCTTAGGAACCGAGACACCGCTCCTCTATCCATCTCCAGGCAGGTCCACCCACATGCAGATACGCCCACATGAGAACATGGGCATGAAGACTGTTACCCATGCTACACCATGCTTCAAGACACAATTTCATTTATTTGTCATTAGAAATAAATATTTCACAATATATAATTACATATTGTTTTTGTGATGAATCACTATGCTTTCATGATCTTCACTTTGTAACCATGAAAATACATCCTGCATATCAGATATTTACATGACGATTCATAACAGTAGCTAAATTACAGTTATGAAGTAGCAACGAAAATAACTTTGTGGTTGGGGGGGTCACCACAACATGAGGAACTGTATGAAAGGCTCTCGGCATTTACGAAGGTTGAGAACCACTGGTTTAAGGGATTGTAGCTACATGTTCCAGGGACCATGTTAACTTTCCACAAGTAAACATCTGCATCAATCAGCTATCATATTGAGGACGGGTGGCAGCATGAGGAAGCACTCGATGACTGCTGGGCTCACCAGGGAAATTAGATAAGTCAGCTTATCAAAGTGAAGGAGAGAGGAGCCTCTTTGTGGATTGGGCCCCTTCCAGTTCCATGGATGTGAGTGACAGTGAAGTGCCCCGAGCAGAGTGTGCGGTCCTGCCCCAGAAACTCCAGCTCTGTGAGCAGCTGTTTGCTTGTCTCCCTTCCCAGAACAGCCCGTGGTCTTAGCCTGCAGGGGGTCTGCACGGAACTATGAAGATGTTTCGAGACCCTGGAGGGAGGTGCTTTCTCCCTGTGACGGTTCTGGAGCTGCACATGCCAGCGCCTGCCCATCAGATGGACCCCACCGGCCTCTGTTGCCCAATGAGTTGAACGAATTTCTGAGCGTTTATTGAATAGCGTCTGTGGGACAATCTTTGCTCACCTTCACCCAACAGTGGTTGGCATGGGAATAAAACCTAATCCTAAAAGCACACAATCAATAGTTATCCAATCCACAGACAGCTGTGTCCTTTGTGGCTGGTCTGAGCACAGTGTCCTGTTTCAAGGGCAGCATGGGATTAGCCTCTGCTCTCTGTGACAGGAATGTTCAAATAGCAGTGATGTCCAGCGGCTGCAGACCGAAGGTCACCACCGACCAAACGCTACCACCAGCTGCGCCTCAGAAGAGCAGGTGTGGCATCATCAAGGGCACATGGAAGGAAAGATCAGATCAGCCGGGGTTCAGACATGTGTTTTCGTTTTGACCGGGCAGGCCCTCCCAAGGGGCCTGAGGAAGTCCCAGGATGTGTGGGTGGTGCTTTGATAACTGCGTTTTCAAGTGGACAAGCGCTGGAAGAATTCTCCGCCGCAAAGCCTGGGGAGGGCAGCTAGTCTGTAAGGCTCCGGTCACGGGCGCACTTCTTGGGGAGATGGAGACGTATGCCCCGTCAGCTTCAAGAAGGGGCTTTTGCACGAGGTTCTGTCCCTGGTCATAAAACCGCCGTGGCCGTGCGCATCTCAGAGTAGAACTGTGCTTCCCAGGGGTTCCCAGGGCTGGGTTCCCCAGGGAATGATCACTAACCCTTTCCACTGAGGTGCTTCGAGATTCAAACCACCAGCTTTTCCATTTGCAGCCAAGCACCCCACCATGTGCACCATCAGGCACTCCCTGGGAGCCACCCAAACCAAACCACTGCCATCGAAGCAAGTCCTGGCCAGGCCGACCCCGGGGGACAGAGCAGAACTGCACCCAGGACTCCCGAGTCTGTAAACCTTCAGTGCAGCAGACAGCCTTCTCTGTCTCCCACTGAACGCCCCTGAAATCATGTAGGTGTGCACTGTTCCCGGGAAGGCCACACCTGTGTGTTTCATCAGATCCCTCGAGACCCTGGGGTCCTGCAAGGAGACAAAACGCCAACTCTGTGGGCAGGAAAGCCGGGCTCTGGCAGAGCGGGACCGTGGGAGAGGGCGTTTGAATTGGAGCCGGGAAGCCAGCAGCATAGTGCGAGAAGCTCCCAGGGAGGAAACGGCCTTGATCAAGGTCACTGCATTCATAAAGGATGGGGTGGGGAGGGGGGAGGCTCCTGAGTCCCTCCCAGTGCTCCTGCCACCGCTCCAGAGGCAGGGCCTCAGCTGTCAACTGCTGCCACCCGCCTCACAGAGCTACCTACGTGAGGCAGGGACAGAAAGGGGAGAACCCCAGCCAGGCTGTGACCCCCAGGGGCCCGGGAGGAGCAGATGCGCACTAGTCTAAACCTGCCCGTTGGGCGGCTTTGTGGACAGAGCCTTCCATTCCCCTTCACGATCTGTTTCCATCGGACAGATTCCAAACCGTTTCTGTTGAGGCAGGCCTGTTGAGGGACCAGGCGAGGCTGCATGGCGGTGGGTCAAGGCAGTCCCCGGGGCCAGAGAGGAGAAGCCCAAACCAGATTCTGCCTGGAACCAGGAAGGAGGGCCGGGCCCAGCTGCTGACAGGCCCCTGCCACACCCAGAGGAGCGGGGAAGAGGGCCAAGTTCATATGCACAGTTCCTTCTTCTGTGGGGTGTTGGGTTACTCTGGGGCTCCCCTCTAAGGGGTAGGGGTGCTCGCAGCTTCTCTACTGTCTACCGAGATCGTCTATGAAAGCCCTGCCCCCTTCCCAGAGACTGTGTGTGTGTGTGTGTGTGTGTGTTATTGCAGGTATTTGTGATATTACAGTGTATTTGGGTAGATGTGTGTATGCACAGGGTTGTTCTGTGTCATCAGATTGGGTCAGGATGGAGTAGAACTGTCCCACGGCGTTTCTTGGTGACTCAATCTACCAGCCCCTCCGTGGGGGACAGATGCAGCAGGCTGCCTTCAGAAAGACCACATCCTGTGGAAATCTTGTGGGGCAGTTCTGCTCTGTCCTACGGGGTCAGAGTCCACTCAGAGGCTGATCTTCGTAGGAGCAAATCGCCAGATCTTTTCTCTCCTAGAGCGATGGGGAGGGTTAGAACCACCAATCTTTCGGTTGCCAGCCCAGCTCCTCACCATGGTGCTACCAGGGCTCCTGTGTATGCACAGTACATGCGTATCCACAAGTCCAGTGCGTACCTGCTCCTTTGGAAGCAATGGCGTCGCTCCACTCTAGGACACGAGAAGATTATGCTGGCAACTGGCAACAGAAGCACGCGCAGAGACTGGCCTCCCCTGTCTGCTCGGTTCGAAAAGTAGTTCTATAAACTTGGTTTGAAAAACACTAATGCCCATGGGGTAACATGAAGTATACCAGCTGCAACAATGGGCTCAAACATGCCAGTGACCGTGAGGATGGCAGGGACGGGAAGTGCTTCCTTCTGCTATATGCAAGGTCAAATGTAAGGTCATCGTGCACTGGAGCCAACCCCACGGCAGCTAACAAGCACCACAACATAGAATGAAAACCAAGCCGCCCAGTCTCCTCTCTAAAATGATGATTATCACCAGTTCTTATACAGTATGCGAGAGATGCTCTCTGTCTGAAAACACTTCAGTAGAGACACAGGCATGTCTCGATCCTCTCTCTTACACAGAGTTCATTATTTTAGACTAGGAAGCTGAGAGCAGGATGGTGGCTATTGTACGTGAGCTTCATTCCAGCCCCTTTGTGTGTGTGTGCGTGTGTGTGTGTACCGCTTGCAGCACACCCATTGGTTTGTACACACACACACACACACACACACCACACTTGTAGTTTTGCGTGAGGGGCAGATGGTTTGTGGCGAGAAAACTTCTGGTACTCTGAAAGCTGACCGCCTTGCTTTCCATCTTGTCCCAAAGCTCAAGACAAGGTCTCGAGGCCCTTGTGGTATCCCAGATGCAGGTGAGAATCATTCCCCCAGCTGTCTTCACTCTCTGCTGCATCATCAATTCAGTGGGAGGAAGCGCGTCAGTAATCCAGTACGGGTTTATAGTTAGTGGAACCCTCTGTTGATTTTATAACCAGCTGCTGACGGCTTGGGACATAAAACTCGGGATGATTTACAAGAAATGCCTAAGTCGCATTCTTCAAGAGAGTGTAGGTGAGTATACACACACACACACACATTTATACATATCCAGCTTCAAGGACAGTGTTGCCGACTTGGCTAGCAACTATGCGACACATGGTTTAATCTGAGGAAAACGGAGAACTCGTTCATAAGCGGGCAACAGTAACTCCCCAGCGTTAAATCAGACTGGGCAGCACTCTAATGCAGCGCAGTGGCCGCTGCCCTTTTATGCTTCTTACAGACTCCGACCCCACTTTTGAAATGCTCAAGGACATTGTTATGGTCCCTGAAGGAAACAGCTTTTTGGTTTTTTTTCCTTTCTAAGAAACTTTATGACCAAGTCAAAAGTGCTGAAGTTTGGCGGGGTTTGCTGATGCTTTTGAAACTACTCTGCATGTTCTGATAATTCTCTGATAGACATTCGCTTAAGGACTTAGTTCCCCCTTTATGTCTTAAGCCTAAGCACGTGGTCAGAGACATCTCGCATAAAGTATGAACAGTTTCTCATTCCAGGAATCCTAGAATTTCAGGCTGAGAAGGAGGCATAAAGAGAAAGGAAGATATGACTTTCTTCTTTCTGTTTCATTTAGTTTTAGCTTTTTATTGTTTCTGTTAGGATCCCAGTTTATGAACGCAGAAGGAATGTATGCATAGAGACAATCACTGATTGCATGGTTTATCAGGGACAAGGGGTGGGGAAGGCGAGGGGAATTGGGGAGCAACCAATGAATTCGGAAAGGGGGGCAAGCACTAGAACTGATTCACAATCAGTATTTACAACTCTTTTAAAAAGCGATTTAACCATGGACGTGTATGCTACGTGACTACTACATCAAGAAAACAACTTAAAAACAAAAAAGCAAGAAAGAAACCAAACCTGGCCAATGGTTGCCAGGGGTGAAGGAGGAAGAGTGGTTTAGGGGGCCCTGAGGACCTGGAAATCCCCCTGATGTAACCTGTGGGTAGCAAAGCAATTGTAAGAGGATTAGGGAGGTGTGCCGCCTCCTTACTCAGGGCACAGCCCAGATGCAGTTGAAAGGAAGTTTCCTTGAAGATGTGGCCGGCTCCTATTTAAACAGACTTTTGGGGAAGACTTATCTCTTCCTCTTGGGCTGGATCCTGCGCCTGTCTCATTGACCTCCGAGCTGCCATATTCCCTGCCAATCCTGGGAGTTGGATTCATTCTACACTGACAAGTGACAAGCCTTGCCTGGTGATCTTGGCTTCATCTGCCTCTGTCCCCACTAGCCTGTGATCTTCCTGCTCCCCAGCTTATCAGCCTTGGCAGGCCCTTGAGTCAATAGAAGACTCTGGCTTAACATTTGACCCTTGGACTTGAACCTGAACTCACTCATTTCCACAACGGTGTGAGCCACTTCCTTGATATATGTCTGTTTCTCTCTGTATTCATATCCCTGGTTTTGCTTCTCTAGAGAACACAGACTATCGTGGGCTGATTTTCAGAGGCAGAGTGACATACCTTCCTTCCTCGTCCGTGTTAGCCTGGAGAAGCTCCTCCGACACATGGTCGGCATCCCAGCAGCAGGAAACCCTTCTCTGCGAGGCAGGTGCTGGCTGCACATGGACGCCCTGCATGGAAGGTGAGGCTGCTACCTGGGAGCCACCGTTGTTCTCTAACACTGATGCACGATGCGTGCTGGAGTGGGTTTCATTCAGGTGTCATCAGTCTGTTTCGACTCACAGCCACCTGTGTCCACCAGACGGAAACACCACCCAGGCCTGCGCCACCCTCACAACTGTTGTCATGCTTGAGCCCGCTGTTGCAGCCACTGGGTCAGTCCAGCTCATTCAGGCCCTCCTCTTTTAGCCACCCCACTACTTTTTTGCTGCCCCAAGCATGATGCCCTTCTCCAGGGACTGGTCTCTCCTGAAAAAAAAATGTCCAAAGTACAGGAGGTGAATCCCACCATCCTTGCCTGTAAGCATCGTCCTAATTACTTTTAAAAAATCTTAGCTGCTAGCATGGTGGTGTTTGGGTTAAGTCTTTCTCTTTCAAAAATCCATCGGGAAATATTTCTTCAGATAACATGATTTGATGGCTTTCGGTGTGCTTTTTAAAAGGCCGGTGGTGGGTTTGGGGTGAGGGCATAAAGGAAACTAGGTCGTCAGAGAGTTGCCAGCGGTTGGTGTTGAGGGTGGATCTCAAATCCTCTCTCTGCATTTCTTTAAACTCTCCATGCCGTCAAAATGAAAACCTCTGCCTGGAGCAAGCACAGCCACTTGCTGTTTGAAAGGTGTTTTCGTGTATTTCTCTCACACTTGATATTCAAACAGAAAGTGAGCCCTTCGGTAGATGCCATGCTCGGTGAGCTCACAGGGAGAACAGTGCTTCTCCACAGCTGTGCCTGCATGTGACTGATACCTCTGGGAGCTGTGAACAAAAGGTCTCTTTCCCCCCTCATTGGTCAGCAAGCTTCTCCCCAACGTGGTGTGGTCACCGTGAGGAACTGGTGTCAAGAGAGACAGCAGAGGCCCAGTGGGGTTCAGCTTCAGGGCAACCCTACGTCAGGAGTCTCACAGTAAACAAGGCCCAGGCGGAGTCCCAAAGGCCAAAAGCTGAAAACAGACACCCAACGCCCCGCTCTTCACAAACAAGAGGCTTTATGTTCATGTGGTCCAAAAACCAGGAAAGTTGAGAGGGCATTTAAAGGCCTGCTCTAGTAGTGGAGAGCCACTGGGTGAAGTTGAAATGCAGACTCGTGCCTGCCTGCCTAACTGGAATCTCAGGAAAGCGCCCCACCGCCTTGGGCAGGAAGGAGCACACTATTGTCACTGGCTGCCCAGGAGACCAGCTCTCTGCAGCCTCGGGGAAGAAAGAGTCGCAAGAGTTTTGTGACAGCTTCACCTTGACGCCTGGGCCACCAGCTGATAATCCCCTTCCTGCCCGTCCAGCCCTCACAGGCGAAGGCTTCCAGATCTTGTTAAGTTCTTAGCATCCTCTCTCTTCGACCGCTAAGTTCGTTTTCCTTTCTTTTCCGTTCTTTGTAGATTGTGCCCCAGTAACACTGGGGAGTAAACCCAGTAACACTGCGGTTCAAACCCAGGAGCTGGCTGTTCTGTGAGAGAAAGGGGAGCGTGTCTGCTCCTGTTGAGATGGAGAGCCTTCGAAACCATGGAGTGGACTCGGGGGCAGAGGGCTGGGTTTTCGGTGGGAGAGCTTGCCCGCCCACTGAAGGGTACGAGTGTAACGGAGGGCAGGGACGTCTCTCAATGGTTGGGCCACTCAGATCTGTACTTTACTAGCAAGACCAATATAGCCTCTGAATAGAGTCAAAATGCCCACTGCCCATCGGGAGTTGCTGTTGGAGAGCTTTGATCCTCAGATGCCTTTGAGTTATGTGTGCTGCTTCTCCACTCTTTGCTGTCCACTAAATAGGCAATGATGCGGTGCTTAGACAAGTCTGGGAAAGCCCCGGAGAAGTAGATGGCAAGTAGAATAACTAGTATGCAAAAATATGCTTACACAGAGCACCAGGGAATTCACCTAGACAGGTCCTTAATGATTTATCAAAAAAAAAATCTATTTGAGTTAGTTTAAACGTTGGAATGTTGGCATGATATTAGAACTGTTCTCAGAGGGAAAAGACCGCAAACTTAGTTGTATTTTATAAACAAATAACCCTTCACTGCCACCAAGTCGATGCTAACTCATAGCGACCCTGAAGGACAGGGCTGGACTGTCCATGTGGATTTCTGAGACTGCAACTCTTCCTGTAAGAAAAAGAAAGCCCCATATTTCTCTTTCAGAGGAGTTGGTGGTTTTGAACTGCAGACCTTGTGGTTAGCCGTTCAACTTCTAACCAATAGACCACCAGACGCCTTTCTTAAGTCTTAAATAGGACAGAGGCACGGCATAGACAACTCATCTGGATGAGGGAGGCCATCCACATGCAGCCATAATGGGGCCCACAAGGATTCAGTGCCCCATGGCCAAAACCAAACCTACTGCCATCGATGGATTGATCGAGTCGATTGTGACCCTAATGTTTCCAATCGGACAGAGTAGAACTGCTCCCGGGGATTTCTGAGACTGATCAGCTTGATGGGGAGAGGCTAATGACAGAACATAGAACTGAAGGAAGTCACCATGAAATCTATGTCGCATCTTGTGGTATTCAGGGTACGACTCGTGACCAGGCACCCCTGAATCGCAGTCCCAAGACCTCTCACTTTTAATTTAAATTATATATGTGGCGTTTTTGGCTAAATCATTAAGGCTAGTTCTCCAATTGTCTGTGAAAGCCTGGGACAAAAATTCCCCTCCCTGGCCTCTCCATCAGTTGTAATCTACTTTCAGCCAAACTCTTCCGGAGCACCATCTGCCCTTTTTCTAGGTTTGCCTGGGACTAGGCTACGCACATCCATGTGGGTGGGGTGGTCGAATGGTTAAGAAGTAACTCATATATCATATGAACTTATGTCAAGACTCAAGATGGAATCAGGACTCCCACTGTAGGCCTCAGTCTCAAACAGAGTCTTGAGTTAAGCTCTGTGTTAAAGCTTAAATTCTAAGCACTTGATTGCCGAAGGCTGATTTACAGCGAGAACTTTGGCTCTGTTTTCAGCTTCCCTTTGAGTTCTTTCTGACCATTATTAACCACGCTCACTGCCATCGGGTTAATTCTGACTCTTAGAGACCCTAAAGGACAGGCTCGAACTGCCTCTGTAGGAATCTGAGACTAACTCTTTGCAGGAGTAGTAAGGCTATTTTTCTCCTGCGGAGTGGTTGATAGTTTCAAACTGCTGACCTGGCAGTTAGCAGCCCAACTAATAGCCCCCTATGCCAAGTTCTGCCCTCAGGTGGCGTGTGCTTGAAAGTTGAGTGCAACTCCCCCAGCCAGCCTTGGTGATCCTGACTCAGGCCATGTCCACAAACAAGTTCTTTTAGAAAGGTCAGTTCAAGGGGTTGAAGGTTAAACATGTCCAGCTTATCCCACTCCATGACCCTGAAAACCACCACCACTTCTCCCCTCCATTCAGTGCAACATCCCTCAGAGCTCAAGCCATCCAGGAAAGGGCTCACGTGGTTGGGGAGGCTGGTGAGCCTCCAAAGTTGAGGTGTCAACCTGGAGGACTCTCCTCATTCACGCCAAGTTGGGGAGCTGACTCACCAGCCTGCAGAAGATGGTGAAACAGGTCAGGCAGGAGGCCATCAACTCAAAGTCAGGAGGAGGCAAGCCAAGCATCGCGTCCAGAGCAAGAGAGCGAACTTGCCCAGTTTCTCAGCACAGCTGGCAAACCGAAAGCAAACTCACTGCCATGGTCAGTGCCGACTCTTAGACACCATATAGGTCAGGGTAGAACTGCCGCTGACAGTTTTTGAGATTGTAACTCTTTACAGGAGTGGAAAGCCCCGTCGTTCTCTCACAAAGTGGCTGATGGTTTTGGACTGCTGACCTGATGGTTAGCAGCCCAATGTGTAAGTGAAACCATTGCAGGCCTGGCTTGCTTGGGAATCGCATCACCAAGATGACTCCCTGGGTCTAGGCCTACAGCCTTTTAGGATGATATGTGGCATCTTATTGGTGTTTGTCGCCAGTGCACGCTCAACCTTGTGTGCGGACTTGGTCCAGACTAAGGTTCTCACACAGATGTCGTCTTCACCATGTTTCCAGCTTTGACAGAGGTGCGGATTTTGCCTTCTCACATCAAGTTACATAGGGGATACACCTATTACATTTGCACGTGTTAGGCAGGCCAAGCCTTGTCTCAACCAGTTTCATGACCCCAGCTGTGTTAGTCTGGGTAGACTAGAGAAATAAATTCAGTCACTCATGTGTATAAGAAAAAGCTTTATATAAAGAGTAAATGTATATTAAGAAACCATCCCAGCCCAGTTCAGATTAAGTCCTTAAATCTGATATTAGCCCATATGTCTGATACCAGTGGGTAGAGAATCTTGTGGATTCAGTGGTGGTGGAAGCATCTCAGCACTGGTGTGGGCCTCCAGGTGACTCTTCCAGCTCCATCAGCGTAGCTTCATGTGTCTTGTCAGCAGGAAGACGAGGCAGACTGTGGATCTGGCCTCCAGTGAGTTATTTATCTCCATAGCACCTACAAATGAGGTCATCAAGCTCTGACCTGATTGACAAGCTAAACTCCACCCCTTCACTCTTCATATTCTCAAGTTGACACCAGATTATGTAACTACTACACCAGTCTCCCACTTTGCTCAATTAGGCAGGAATCTGACAGTTTGTATATTAAGGAAACAGTTTAAAACAAGAAATTAGTGAAAAATCAAGAACTAGTTTAAAAACAAGAAAGGTCTGTGCTAAGGTTGTATCAACCTGGGATATATGAAGAAATACATATAGCTTAGCTACAGAAACTTCATAAACTATACGAAGAAGAACTCAACATCAGGATTGGAGGAAGGCTTATTAACAACTTGTGATTTGTAGATGGCACAACCTTGCTTGATGAAAGCAGGGAGGAGTTGAAGCATTTGTTGATGAAGACCAAGGATTGCAGTCTCCAGTATGGATTAAAACTCAATGTAAAGACGACCAAAATCCTTGACCTGCTAACCACAAGGTTGGTAGTTCAAAACCACCAGCCACTCATCAGGAGAAAATGGAAACTATGGAATCATGTCAAAATGTGCAGTCTTGGAAACTTCATCTATGGTCACTCCAACTTAGAATCAACTTGCTGGCAGTGAGGGTGTTTGGGGCCAGAAGGTCAAATAAATTGGTCTTGGAAAACGTACAATCAGAATGCTCCTTACAATGAGGGTAACGACTTCAGCTCACGTACTCTGGAGAGACCAGTCCCTTGACTGGTAAAACAGAGGGACAGGGGGAAATGAAGATCATTGACCAGATGGACTGACACAGTGGCTGCAACAATGGACTCAAACATAACAATTGTGAAGACGGCGCAGGACTGGCCAGTGTCTCATTCTCCCAGGTTGGCTCTGAGTCAGAAGGGATTCGAGAGCACCTGAAAACAACAGACAACCACAGAAGAAAACGCAACTTCACCCGCGCGGAATTTGCCTGGGTGTGCCCTCAATGAAAATCAGGGTGCCCAGTCATACGGTCCTGAGTCATCGGAATCTTGTTAGCTTGTCTAAGCTACAATGGTCTGCATACCCCAATCACACCCCTTTCCTGGCCGGGATAAATTGTTCTATTGCCTCTCAGACCCTCCAGCTTCCTCACAACATTATGCCGTGCCCAGTCCCCCTCAGGGAATGGGAAAACACAAAAATTTAACAGAAGTGAGCTTGAGATGAAAACTAGGTAAAGCCTATGAGAAGTGGCTAAAATTTCTTCAGCTGGGCCGGACACACACAGTCTCTCTATAAAAAGTCTATGTCAATATCGATCTTCTGATATCACAGGCAGAAAAAATACACCTTTTCCCACCCGTGACACCAACCCCCTCCCACCCCCATGGATGTTAAAATTAGCTCCTAAAAGTGCAAATGTTTTCCTTGGAATCCTATGGATAGATTTAACTTCCTTGTTTGGAAGTGTACAAAGATGAAGGTCCTCTGCTATAGAGGCGGGCGGGGCGGGGCTCTACCTGAGGGTTGCCCATCTGAGTACCTTGCCTGTATGTTCACAATCAAAGCTACTGTCCACCTTCCTCATCTGAGCTTCTTCTTCAATAAACAGAGACGCCACGGAGGTAAGAGCCTCCTTAGCCCCAAATCAATCCACATGATGATTTCTTCTGTTCTCCATAAATAATCTACAATTCACCCCATGGCCATGCATCAGCCGGCTCCGTTGGTCTCTGTACTAGGTACATGCTGATGGTTTCCCTCATCTGGGATGATTGTCCTTGTTTTGTCTTTGCCTTGTTTAAGGCGTAATCAAGGGTCTTTATGAAATATCCTTGAATCTAGGGTCTTTTCCCCCTACCACAGTATTGTCTATGACTATGACTCAAGGTTGCATGATCATGAGCCATCTCCAAACCACCGTGTAGTCATGTCACTTGTGCCTCAGAAACAATCCTGTAACCTGTATGTATGTTTCAATTGTGGTCCTAGCCCTGCTTCCATAGTCCCACCTGAGACAGTGATAAATTGACTGCCCCTAGTCATAAGCTTGTGATGGTTATCTCTGTCCTCTGTTATATATAAGGAATACCAGAACTGGTTCATCATCTCCATGGGTCTCGCTTCTGTGTCCATGCTTATGATCTCTCTCATCTGGATGATCATCTCGGATTTTGTCTTCATCCTAAGGCTTAATCAAAGGGTCTCTCTAGGACAGTTTTTATTCTGAGGTTTTGTTCCCTAACACAGTAACTATATTAGACAGGGTTCTCTAGAGAGATAAAACCAGATTGCTGATAATTATATATATATGTATAAAGATAGTTAGATATATAACACAAGAAATGAACTGTTAAATTATATACAGATAGATATATAATATAAGAAATGAACAGTTAAATTATAAACAGATAGATAGATATATAATACAAGAAATGAACAGTTGTATTATAAAGCAGTACAAATGGCTCAATGCAACTCAATCCCGTGAGAGAGTTGTGAGACACTAGCAGTCCTTCAAGTCTTGAGAGCCACCAGGTAGTCCTCTGTAGAGAAAGAGCTAGGCTATCCCAGCACAGGCAGCAAAGAGCAAGACAAGTCACCAACTGTCAGTCCCCAGCTCCAGAGATGTAAATTCTAATAATGTGGTCTTAAAGGGACCTCAACTTACAGCGACACAGTCCACAGGCTAGGCGTCCCTTTAAATTGAGGCACAGAACAAGCAAGGCAGCCGCACACTGGTCTGATGATTAAAGAGCGAGAGACGAGAAAGACGAGGTTCACCAAGCCATTTATCTTTCTGCCCTTCAATTAATCCCACTTGTGTTTATCGGCCAGGCTGACACAATAAACTATCTTAATCCACTCCTTGACAACCTGGCACCTGCACACAATTCTTTAACCATATATACTTAGATAATTTCCGGACGTTGATGAAATCACACTTATACTTATCATCAATCATCTATCATATATATAAATGAAAACACTGAGTCCAACTGTATCTGATTTATCATACCAGAACAAAAGAAAGATATGCAATAAGCACATAAAAAGAAAATACATTGACAGTTACAAACCTGGCTATTGCAATTGATCACGTGGTCGTAATTGATAGGTAGAACTACCTTCTACTGCTACCCATTTTGTATTACCTTTGCCCTCAGCAAGCACCTCAGCTGGCTGTGGTTTTTTGTCTGGTAGGGTGACCCAGACCTTCATTCCTGAGGAGTCTGGGTCATTAAAAGTCCTGTCAGGATTGGGTTGCTGTAATTTACCATTTACTTTAATAACAGGGCATGGTAACACTAAGAGTCGGCCTATGGGATCTCCTGGATTCCAGACATATTCTTCTTTACCTCCATTATTGTAACACCAGTCCAATTTCTCCTTGGTAATCAGGCTCAATCACACCACTCAGTACAGTGACACCCTTCCTGACCTGTTGATCCAAAGGCATGAGAAGCCCAAAGTGACCAGGGGGCATTCTCAGCTGCCAGTTCAGTGGAATCCGTGCTGTGTTTCCAGGTGGGAGAGTTCCTTCCTTTGGGACCAGGACCTCCAGGCCTGAGGAACACAGGGTTGCTGGGACAGGAAGCAAAAATGCTGCAAGTGGATCACTAGGAGTACTAGTGAGTGGTGCCACTCCAGCTTCCACCCCTTGGTTCCTGGACCCATGAATTCTGGCTATTGGAGACACAGCACCATATATTGGCCACTGGTTTAGAGCGTATACAGCTTCCTGGGGAACATTGCCCCAGCCCCGCAAATTGTTGCCACCAAGTTGTTGCTGTAATTGTGTCTTTAGGAGCCCATTCCATCATTCTATCAAGCCGGCAGCTTCAGGATGATGAAGAACATGATGTGACCAGTGGATTCCATGGGAATGGGCCCATTGCTGCACTGTATTTTCTCTGAAGTGCGTTCCTTGATCTGAAGCAATGCTATGTGGGATGCCATGCCGGTGGATGAGGCATTCTGTAAGTCCACGAATAGTAGTTTTAGCAGAAGCATCGTGTGCAGGGAAGGCAAATCCATATCCAGAGTAGGTGTCCATTCCATTAAGAACAAAATGCTGTCCCCTCCACGATGGAAGTGGTCCTATGTAATCAACCTGCCACCAAGTTGCTGGTTGATCTCCCTGCGGAATGGTCCCATATCTTGGACTTAATGTTGGTTTCTGCTGCTGGCAAATGGGTACTCAGCAGTGGCAGTGGCCAAGTCAGCCTTGGTGAGTGGAAGTCCATGTTGCTGTGCCCATGCATAACCTCCATCCCTGCCGCCATGTCCACTTTGTACATGTGCCCATTGGGCGATAACAGGAGTGGCAGAGGAAAGAGGAAGACCAGTCTCCACAGCGCGTGTCATCGTATCCACTTGATTATTAAAGTCCTCCTCTTCAGAGGTAATCCTTTGGTGAGCGTTCATGTGAGATACAATTACCTTTACTGTCTTGGTCCATTCAGAGAGGTCTATCCACATACCTCTTCTGCACACCCCCTTGTCACCAATTTTCCAATCATGGTCCTTCCAATTCCCTGACCATCCAGCCAAGCCATTAGCTACAGCCCATGAATCGGTATACAGTCTCACATCTGGCCATTTTCCTTATATGCAAACTGAATGGCCAGGTACACTGCTCGAAGTTCTTCCCATTGGGAAGATTTCCATTCACCACTGTCCTTTAGGGAGATCCCAGAAAGGGGCTGTAGTGCTGCTGCTGTCCACTTACGAGTGGCACCTGCATATCGTGCAGAGCCATCCGTAAACCAAGCATGACATTTTTGGTCTTCACTTAAAATACGGTAAGGAACTCCCCAGGAGGCCACAGGTGCAGACTGGGAGAAAGGAGGCAATGTGACAGGAGTGGAGACTGTGGGCATTTGGGTCACTTCTTCATGCAGCTTACTTGTTCCTTCAGGCCCTGCTTTGGTCCGATCTCGTATATACCACTTCCATTTAACAATGGAGTGTTCTGTGCACGTCCAACTTTATGATTCCGTGGGTCAGACGATACCCAGTTCATGATAGGTAATTCAGGCCTCATGGTGACTTGGTGGCCCATGGTGAGGTGTTCAGTCTCCACCAAGGCCCAGTAACAGGCCAATAGCTGTTTTTCAAAGGGGGAGTAGTTGTCTGCAGAGGATGGCAGAACTTTACTCCAAAATCCCAATGGTCTACTCTGTGATTCACCAATAGGGGTCTGCCAAAGACTCCACAATGCATCTTTATCTACAACTGACACCTCTAGCACCATTGGGTCAGCTGGATCATATGGTCCCAGTGGCAATGCAGTTTGCACCACAGCTTGAACCTGTTGAAGAGCCTTTTCTTGTTCTGGGCCCCACTCAAAAATGGAGGCTTTTCGTGTCACTTGATAAATAGGTCGAAATAGAACACCCAAGTGAGGGATATGTTGCCTCCAAAATCCAGAGGCCCAGTAGGTGTTGTGCCTCGTTTTCAGTCGCTGGGGGCGCTAAATGCAATAGCTTATCCTTTACTTTAGTAGGGGTTGTGGGTCTGTAAACTGGCTCAGGTCTGTGAATTGATTGAGCGATCATGACTCTCTATTCTGCTGTTCACTTGATCTACCATTCTTTCTCCTGTATAGATCACATAAATATTTAGTAGGTTTCCCATCTATTTCATTCCTAGGGACACCGTGGCTAAGTAGCCAATGCCATAATTCCACATGAGACAGGTTGCTTTGATTACTACTGAAACCGTGTTGTCTATTATAACCACGCCCACCCTGTCTCTGTTGATTCAGTGCTGACACCTGCCCTCTACCATCACGGGGACCAATCAGCCCCGTGGCAAATGCCGGAGTTCACTTAGGGAAATGCCCACTGTTAATCCTGGTGCACATAAAATAGCAATTACAGGAGTCTTAAGAGATGTTGGGGCCCACTTTACAAACTTGTTCCTTATGGTTGTAGTAAAGGGTATGTCCTCAGGACACACCCTTTTTGGGTCTATGGGAATATCTTGATAGATCCATTCTAACATACCAATTTCTCTCAGCTTTTGGAGGCCTTCCTCGACAGTGTACCAAGGCAGGTCAGGTACTTCAAGTTGGTCTAATCTAGGTCATCTGGCAGTCCATGCTTCATTGAGCCAACCGAATAAAGAATTAGATCCTCTCTTAGCCTCTCTCGCAGAGACATTGAAAGAAGAGTCTGTGCTTAGGAGTCCCATATCCAGAAACTCAGACTGGTCTAATATTACATTTTGTGCACCAGTATCCCACACCCTTGGTAACCATTCCCAGGGATATTCCCCAGGCTTCTGCTTGTACGTATTTGAAAACTCGAGCAGATCTTTATGAGTATAGCACGCTTCTTCTTGGGTAATCATCTCAAGCTCACCTTTAGGAGCTCTCAGAGACTTAATTTTAGGACAGGTCTAGCGGAAATAATGGGTGGTGAGGGCGTTTCCTAGGTGTTCTCAGCGATATCTTGTAAGGCATCTCCCTCAGGCAATGCTACTGATGCAGCCCCACCTGGCATATCAACTTGAATAGTTTGGCTAATCTGCTCAGGTGTGGATTGTGAATTAATACTTTCAGCTGGGAGGGGTGGATCTATTGACTGGGGTGAGTCAATTTTTCTAAGGGCTCAATATCCTCCTCTTCTGGATCATCAGCCCATATGTTCCCATCCCATGTTTCAGGGCCCCAACTTTTCCCAATCAATGCCCTTACTTTGGTTTCAGAGACTGCTCTAGATCTGCAATTCAGCTGCCATTGTAATTCAGCCACTCGTATAATGAGACTCTGGACCTGGTTCTCAGCAATGTCAACTCTTTTACCAGAGGAGAGAAGGCTCTCCTTTGTAGCACAGATGGAAGTTTTCAAATCCGTTAGTCTGCACCTGAGGCGTGCTTTTGAGGCTCTGAGATCATCCCTCTCCTTAATCACACTTTCCATTCTAAGAAGGACCAGCCAACCAGCCTCCCTATACTTTTCATCCTTATAAAACTCCTGGAAAATATCAAACATATGATCACTCAGAGCCTCTCATTTAACCAGCACCTCATCTATCGGTGGTGCTACTTTAGGTATTATCTTTGCTATTTCACACCATGGAGTAGGAAGAGTAGCAGACTTATCCATGCTTTGGGATGTTGAAGTAGCATTACTAGTGTTAACACTAGTCAGGCTGGAGAGCCAATTTAAGAAGCCCATATTTATGATTTTATTTCTCTAGAACCACTCCTGGTACCAAAATATATTAGACAGGGTTCTCTAGAGAGATAAAACCAGATTGCTGATAATTATATATATATTTATAAAGATATATAACACAAGAAATGAACTGTTAAATTATATACAGATAGATAGAGATATAAGAAATGAAAAGTTAAAGTATAAACAGATAAATATATAATACTAGAAATGAACAGTTAAATTATATAGCAGTACAAATGGCTCAGTGCAACTCATTCCCGTGAAAGAGCTGTGAGACAATAGCAGTCCTTCAAGTTTTGAGAGCTGTTGGGTAGTCCTCTGTAGAGAGAGCTAGGCTATCCCAGCACAGGCAGCAAAGAGCAAGGCAGGTCACCAACTGTCAGTACCCAGCACCAGATATGTAAATTCCAATAGAGTGGTCTTAAAGGGACCTCAACTTACAGTGACACAGTCCACAGGCTAGGCGTCCCACAGGTAATGTGCCCTTTAAATTGAGGCACAGAACAAGCAAGGCAGCCGCACACTGGTTCGGTGATTAAAGAGCGAGAGACGAGAAAGACAAGGTTCGCCGAGCCATTTATCTCTCCTCCCTTCAATTAATCCCACGTGTGTTTATTGGCCAGGCTGGCACAATAAACTATCTCAGTAACCTACCTCTAAATTATTTACACCACCCAAGACCAAACCAATTATTGTTGAGTTGATTCTGACTCACAGTGACCCCATGTATTTCATGGAACTGTACTACAAAGGGTTTTCAATGACCATGACCTTTCAGAAGTAGCTCATCAGGTCTTTCTTCCAAGGGGCCTATGGATGGATTTGAACTGTCCACCTTTCAGTTTGTGGTTGAGCTCTTAACCACCTGTACCACCCAAACCAAACCCCCTGTCACCTAGTTGATTTCAACTCCTGCTATCCTATATAAGCTGGGAGCTGATGTTACCCAATTGTTCTGTTAATTCATTGTGGTGGATAACTTCTCCTTTAGTTTTATATTTATTTATTTTTTAGAAATCACCAAGCAGCACTCAGAAGATAACCAGCCCAAATCAGGCTTCACTAGTTCAGGCCCCCACACAAATATTTACAGCCTTTCAGTCAATAGAGCCAACCAGCAAACCCAGAACATTCCTGTACACCTTCAGAGTGAATTAAAGATCCCATGGCCCTTAAAATTGAGTAAATGATAACAGGATCGTAGGGCCATGTAACCAGAGGAAGGAGAGTGCCTCATGGCCCACAGAAAGTTACCTTGAAACAATCCCAATCTTATGAACATGAACTACCTTGTCTATGTCTACATAAATCTGAAAATTACCAGATAGCCAGGGAGTCAGATCTGAGGCTACACACTCCTAGCTCCTTGTTCAACACTTTGCAATGACGCCATGTTCTCTTCTTCAGGGACTTGTATCCAGAGACTGGATTTGCATCGGGCAGGAACCCATTTTGAGTCATTTAAAGACAGGATTTCCAAGGCTGTAACTCCTTATGGCAGCAGACAGCCTCATCTTTTTCTCAAAGGGTGGTGGGTGGTTTAGAACTGCTGGCCTTGTAGTTAGCAGCCCATGGTGTTACCCACTACACCACTGGGGCTCCTTTTGTGCCACCTGTCACCAAATTTCCTCCCCACAATGGATGACCCTCAGTTCAGAATCTAGTATTTCCATGGCCATCTTGAATATAAATTTCTATAAACCGAATCACATTTTCCCATCAACTTCTCTCATCAAACTTAGAAATGAATTCACATGTGAAACATGGTTGAGCCCAAGATGCAGTAATAACACAATTCACAACAATGCTACATCAAACTTATTTTAATCGTATCCTTAAAAAAACTGAGATGTCCGACAAGCATTCGTGCAAATCCCTCCAAATACACTCATGGTACCCAACTTTGAAGAATGGCAGCATCTGACCTTCCTCCCACATGAGGACCACCGTGGGTGGTCTTACCCCAGCCCCGTCTTTTCTTTGAAGCTTGTTGGTTGGAAGGATCTCTGCTAACGTTTGCAGGTCTGTCCTGGTTGTTTATTACACAGTCCAGATTCGGGGAGATTAAGGACACTGCCAGGTGTCTCAGGAAAGGTATTTTTATGAAGACCGCGAGCTTGCCTGGCTCCCTCACTTGCCCTCTCCTCAGTGGAAACCTAGGTCTCAGAAATGGTGACTGTCTCCCCCTGTGATCCCTAATTTTCTCCATGGTGACACAGCAGCTGTAATCTGTGCGATAGTGGGGGGCGGGGGGCGGGAACCACAGGGCCCAGCACAGTGAGCCTTGCACCTTCCATGTCAAGCTTCACCCTTGCAGAGGCAGCAGCCAAGAGGCACAGTGTCGCAGTGATCACTTGGATATCTATTCACACCATTGTCTAGCATTCGTTTGTTTGTTTTCATTTATTTGGGGTGATATAAGGAGAAAGGCGGCTTCCTACTCCCCTAAAGAGTGACGGTCTCAGAAACCACGGGCCCTGTCCTCTGCAGTCCCTCGGAGTTGGCATCATCAACGCCCTGGCGGTGAGAGTGAGAGCCAGCGATTGAATATGATTCTCACAGGCAATTTAAGTTTGATTCATGTCGGTTGCTATTTGTTGCTGCCCTTAAGAGACCCAGGGCCCTCAAGGCAAAGCGGAAGGCACACAGGTCCCTGGGGATGTGCACGTCCCCTTTGGGGCTGAGGGCAGGCACTCGGAAGCCGCTTGGGCCTGGTGTTGCCTTCTGGCTTCCTGACACCCCGCCCTGTGGAAACCTTTGAGGTCTCAGAAAGGCAGGGCTCCCTCCCTCCCTTGGCTGCTCCAGCTAAGATCAAGACCCCAGGGCCTTCCGGTAGAGACCAGGGTCGGTGGAAAAGCAGGCGCCAGGCGCCAGTCCTGCTCCTGAACTTTCCTCGGGGGAGTTCACTAGTCATTGGACCAGGAGGGAGTTTCCCCAACCCGGCCTAGTTTCTGGGAAGCTGAGTCATTTGAATCAATCCGCCAATTCCCCTACCCCCCCCATACCCCCCACCCAATACTAGAAAGATGCCTGCTGCCTGGGTGACTGGGCCCTCTTCCTTTCTGAAGGTCACAGCAGCTAGCTCCGTGGGCAGGTCACAAGGACGAAGATGCTCGCTCCCTTGGCATTTCCGTGTCTAGCGAGGGACGGAGTATATTTCCTCGTACGGGGGAGGCGAGAAGCAGCCACCGGCCTCCTCCTCCAGCGGCCTCTCTTCTCGCAGGTCTCGGTAAGCACTGGCCCTGGAGTGTCAACAGAAAACACAGCTGCATCACGGCCCAGAGGCTACTCACAGACCCCACCGCAGTCACACCCGCCCCCTGCCGCCGCCGAGCACCGCAGCAGACCAGGTGCTGAGTAGCTGCATGGGGGAGACCCTCCAGCACACGCCCCTACCTGTCATGCCCACCGTCCATGTAAGCGGGGAAGTCTCCGTCCTCCGCAAACGCGGCGTTCTCCTGAGGGTAGATGGTGTAGTACCGGGGAGGACTTGGCATGGCGGCCACCGGCCCTCCAGAAGGCACGAGACCACACGGGTTCCCCACTGGCTGCAGGTAGGGGGTGTTGGGCGCCAGGGTCTCCTGGGGGATATACTGGACCACGGTGGCCCCGTGGAAGGTGATGGGCTGGTTGATACCAGTGAAGACAAAGGACTGTCCGCCGCCGGGCGCCTGCTCCGGGTCCAGGCTCCTCTCCTCGCCTTCTCTGCACAGCTGGCAGGAGAGCATTTTGAACTTGCAGACGGCGATCAGGACGAACGTGACCCCGACCGAGAGCAGGATGGGCCCGAGGAGCTGAGTCCATTCAAAGTGGGACACGTCTTGGTATTTGATCCAGCCCATGACGGTGAAGGTGATCCCCACCAGCCCCAGGAAGATGCCCGAGAAGAGCAGGGTGGCCCCCGCCTTGTCGTCATCCGACACCTGGATGTCAGCCGTACTGGGTGTGTAAGGGCTGATGGAAAACACGTTGAGCGGGAAGTCCTCCGCGCGGCTGCTGCCCTGCTCCATGGTCCTCGAGCGGCCGCCTGCTTCTGAGAGGGCAAAGCGGCGGTGAGAGTGGCGAGGGGGTGGAAAGGAAGGCCCGGTCAGATGAGTAATAGAAGAACTTTGGGCTTCTGTGGTTAACAGAGTATAACACGCGGAGGGCTGGACTTTGTTTAGACGAATAAAGGTCTGAGAAATGAAGCCTGACGTTTTCTCATGTCCTGTCAACAACATAGGTACCTCTTCTGCGATCCAATGATGAGCCGGCTCTGGGATTCATACCCGTTCATTCCAAAACAATGAACCGAGTCCCTCTTTTGTGCTGTCAAGGAGCCCTAAGGGTGGGAGGGTTATGCGTTGAGCTTCTAAAGTCAAGGTCAGCAGTTCGAACCCACCTGTCACTCTGCAAGGAAAGACCAGGCTTTCTGCTCCTGGAAGCCCTTAGGGGCAGTTGTACTGTCCTACAGGGTCACCAAGAATCCGAATTGACGTGATGGACAGGAAGGGTTTGGGGTTTTGTGAGTGTGCGACATAGGTTTCAGTGGCTGCCAAGCCGATTCTGACTCAAGTGCTTCATGGTGGCGCTGCTTTCCATTGGCTATGACCTTTCAGAAGTGGACCACCAGGCCTTTCTGCAGAAGTGCCTCTGGGTGGAATCAAACCAACACCCTTGAGGTTGGTAGCTGATCACTTAGTCACAGGCATATGAGTCCGTTGAAATACCATAAGATGCCAGGCAGGAGAACGTGAGTCCGCAAAGTAAAGTAACAGCCCTGCTTTTCAACACTCTAAAGGAGTCTTGAGCAGCAGATCTGCCCAGTGCAGTGCCTTGTGTGATCTCTTGACTGCTGTTTCCCTGAGCTTTGACTGTGGATCCAAGGAAGACGAAATCCTCGACCACTGGTTAGCCCCAGGGCCCTGATCTCCTCCCATCAGAAGCAGAGTCATAGAAACTGCAGAGCTGGCTCCAGGACCTCTGGTGGTAAAGCGCCCACTCCACGCCCACCCTTGCCCTCCACACGTCATCGGATGTCTAACCGGTGCTTTCCGGCTTGTTGAAGAGGCAGGGGCTTATTTGTTAACAATATGTCAATTCCTCTCCACTTCGGGAATCTCCAGTTAGGCTGAGAATGAAACTCCACGGCAGCTCTCGCAGAGTGCTGGCATCCTCACCGGTTCGAGCCGGCTCCATCTGCCTTCCGCTTTCTGCGGGAGGGATGCTTTCCAGCGGTGGGAGAAGAAAGAGGCCTCGGGCAGCCTTCCATGGGCCCCATCGCTGGCACAGGCCGAATGCGCATCAGAAGTCCCCTGGCCTCATTTGAGCATGCACTCACAAGCAGCTGTATTTCCCAACCTGCGGGGACTTGTAGCCAGACTCCAGCAGACTCAGAGAAACTAGCTTGATCTCAGGTGACAGTACCTGTAGTTCATGACTACAGAACTTTAGAACCGCTCTGTGAACTCCCTCCTCCAGAGACTCATAACCCTGAGCCTCTTCCTTTCCTAGCTGGGTTTCAGCCAAATAGATCTCCCTCTCCAGTGCGTCATTGTCTGTCAGTCAGTCCCCTTTCACCACAGAGCAAGCGGTCTAGAAAAAGAGCTGCTCTTTGTGTTAAGTCAGGACCTCCCACGTTTCTGTGACGACACAAGGGTCACGCTAGGTATTTATGCTGTTTCATTGTGGTAAATAGGCACATACAGCTCTTTGAATGCTTGCCCTTCTCCGTCCTTCATGCCTATCACCCAGGACTGTCAACAGAACAAACAGATCTGTCTTGGAAGAAGTACAGCTCACGGACTTTGTCAGGAGACCCCAGGCCCTGGAGAAGAACACCAGGCTTGGTAAAGTAGAGGGGCAGCAAAGAGAGGAAGGCCCTCAACAAGTTGGATTGACATCGTGGCTGCATCGACGGGCTCAAACATAAGAACAATTGTGAGGATGGCACAGGACGGAGCAGGGTCTCGTTCTGTTGAGCACAGGGTCCCTCTGAGTTGGAACCAACTCTACGGTACCTAACAACAACAGTATCAGTGATCCTATACCAGTACCTTAAAAAGAACACAACTTGGGGGAGGGACGGGGAAAATGAGACGCTGATGCCAAGGGCTCAAGTAGAAAGAAAATGTTTTGAAAGTGATGATGGCAACAAATATACAAATGTGCTTGACAATGAATGGATGGATGGGTTGGGATAAGAGTTGTATGTGTCCCCAATAAAATGACTTAATTATCAAAAAAAAAAAGAAGAACACAACTTTTTATTATGAATCAGATGAAGGTTGACAGAACAAACCAGTTTTCCATTCGGCAATGCATACACATTGTGTTTCCTGCCATTCATTACAAGGCCCACAACACAGCACAGCTTATCCAACGCTCTGCCTGTTTCCTGTTTCCATTCCTCCTGCGGTCCTAACCCCTCTGAATGCTGGGTGCATACCTCATCAGTGCTGTTGCTCTCCTACGATGTAGCGGAGGATTGAGCCACAGGTGCGAGTTCAGACCTGAAGGCTGACTAAGGGCCATCGTCTCAAGAGCTCCACCAGTCTCTTATTTGAGACCGTTAAATAAGCTACACTTTTCTCCCACTCTCTTCAGAACCTTCCCGTGTGATCACTCTCAGAGTGGCTGGCAGTGGTAGGCAGGCACCGTCTAACTCAGGTCTCAGAGTCAGGGAGACTGATAACCCGGGTGGTCCATTGGTCCACTCCCGTGCAGCTGGGCTTTTCCTCATGCTTCTTCCTTCCGGACAGGGAGGGAGACACCCGTTGCTGCATCCACCCCAGAGGCCATGGCCCATTGCAGACATGATCCAATCGACCTCTTAGTGTCTGAGCAGGGAGATTTCTAACTCCTCCTTCCAGAGAAGAGCACAGGATAGAAGCCTACATCACCAAGGAATACACACACACACACACACACACACACACACACACACACCCCTATATTTGGGAGGGGCACTTACAGCTCCGAGAACAATCCATGCATCAATCGTATCAAGCACATTTCTACATATGTTGCCACTATCATGTTCATATCATTTTCCTTCTACTGGAGCCCCTGGTGTCAACTCCTCTTTTCACCCTCCCTTCCCCACCATCCAACGCTCATAAATCCTCAATAAATTATAAATTATTATTATTATTTTTACATCTTACACCATCCACTGTCTCCCTTCACCCATGTTTCTGATGTTCATCCCCCCCGGAGTAGTGGAGTGGGGGTGGTTATACGTCGATTATTGTGATCAGTTCCATCAAGGGATTTTTTTGGTGTCCATAAATAAATAAACAAAAGACTTTTTTTTTTCAACCACAAATGCTGAAATGTGTATTAGTGCAAATAAACTAAAAGGACCCTTGGTGGTCCCCTGGGAAGGGTACGGGCGCTAACTGAAAGGTTGGTAGTTTGAACCACTCCCCACTCCTCCCAGTGACTCTGCAGGAGAAAGGCCATAGCGCTCTGCTCAGAAAAGGTGCAGTCTAGAAAACCCTGCTGGGGAAGCTCTATGCCCTCACGTTGCCCTGTTAGGAGCCAAAATAGACTTGACTGCACCGAACTCCGACACCCAAATGAAGAGTTTCCAATGGCTGTGGTCGCCAGGGTTCAATAAACTGCTTCTTTCTGTTTTCAAATGTCTTGTTATTCTAGTGACGTGCCATTGAAACAGCCAGTTTTCACTTGCAAGCTGCTGCTTGCCATGGAGACTTGGGACATACCTGTTCACTGAGTCAGCTCAGTGCATAATCATTGTCATAAAGGTGAATGATGAATTCATTCACTTTACTCCTGGATTTGATCTCAACTCTGGCAGGATCATGTTTCCTCCATGAATAAAAAATGACAATTCAACCTTGAGTTCAGAACATTTGACTAGTCGGTGTGATCAGTGATTCATTGCTTCATTTTAAATTCGTTGTGTTTTAGGGTACAGAAGAGACCTAATCTCAAATACCATTTAAGGAAAACATTGATTAATTATAATTAACACACCATCTGTGTTACTGGGAGGAGGCTCAGAGTCTCAAGCCTCTCCACTCCTCGGTTCTTATCCTGCTCACAAGAAAGATATCAGAAAGAAAAAAAAAAAGAAAGAAAGATATCAGTTGAGGGACAAAATTCAGAGTCAGAGAAAGGGCTGAACAGAAAGAGTGAGTTTATTGAAGGAGATACTTTGGAAAAGAAAGTCCAAAAGGGCCCTTAGCTAGTCTAAAAGGGCTGGTGGACTATAGAGCCAAACTTTATATTTCGCTAATGGGGCACCTCCCAACATAGGCTGGCTTTCTGGTGAGGTCCTCTGCTATTGGCTGGTCCTCTGCAGTATCCCTCCTTTTTCTAGGTATGTGCTTCCCAGCATTCCAGACCATGCTGTGCCCTTGTATCAGACTCAGAACCCAAGAGTCTATTCAGTCTCCTCCAAGCCTACACTATCTCTGGTCTCTTCCACTGATAAGAAAACGTTTCTTACCTGCCCTCCATCTCTTCTTTGTGTTGGGGAGGCAGGTGAGGAGCAGTGGGTCTCTACCACCTTTGTGTTACAATTTCTGCCAGATTCATGCCATCACCACCTCTTCTCCCTATGTCAGCCTCTGTCTACCGAGCAGTCTGGAAGAGGGAGACTGTTAGCATGAGGCTAAGTGGTGTCCAAGGCTTTAACTAGAATGCTAGTTAAATAGAACAAAGGAAACTGCCACAAATTCATGTGGCAGGTCAATACGTCAGACTTACAGGTAGGACCACAGAAGTGGGAACAGGACAATACATTATGTGAGAAGAGCTTTCAGCCTTCTCACCAAGGCAGTCAAGGCACAACAGATAGGAGATCACTTGTGACCATGTGACTCTCAGTACGGTCCCAGGTATACTGAGGGCACATTCACTAAGGACACATTCTGGTTAGTCCCTAAAAGAAATTGCTCCTCTCTGGGCTGGCTAGAAATCAAGGGAGGGTAATCCTCGAGTAAGGGTAATCCACATTGTAAGGCACTCTGCCTGCAGGCAAGACTATCTACATCCTCATTAAGGATCGGAAGGAAATCAGTGGAAGCTTAATCTATATGGGGACTCTGCTAATGGATTTGGCCTTCTGTCACCCACAGCCTTCTGCAAATGGGGTGCTCAGAATTCAAGCTGTAATGCAGTTGAAAAGCACATATGTTCAACACATGAATTTCCTTTTTAATAAAATTCTTTGGAGTGGGTTTTTAATGGATGCAGAAGCTGCTGGATAAATCTCAGGACTCCATCTTATTGAAAATGTCTACCTGGTCATGTCATCACTGCCAGCACTACCCCCAGGCTCCTGTCACTCTGTGTCCAGTGGCAGCAGCCATGGAACTAACAGCATCAGAGACAAATGAAGCATTCCTTAGAGTGCAATTATGAAGACAAATGAAACAACTCAAATGAAATACCCAATAAACAAACAAACAAACAAAAACCAGCATGTTGTTTTGTTACTTCAGTGCCCTCGGCACCTCATGGTGATCCCACGCACCACTGAATGAATTGCTGCTCAATCCGGAGTCATCCCTACAGTGGGTCGACAGATCCAACTGCGCTGATCCTCGGAGTTTGCTCCGGCTGGCTTTCAGAAGCACGTCACCAGGGCTTTCTTCCTAGTTTGTCTTAATTTGGAAGTTCTGTTGAAATCTGGTCCTTGTGGTCAAAATATACTATCAGAAAATTGATTCTGCCTAATAGCAACCCTGTAAGACAGAGTAGAACTTCCCCTGTGGGTTTCTGAGTCTCTGCTTCTTTCCCCCAAATTCCAAACTCACTGCCATTGGAATTGTGTCAATGCTGACTTGTTGCGACCCCCTCTGGGTTTCCCTGGCTGTACCTGTTTATGGGAGTAGAAAGTCTAGTCTTACTCCCCCGGAGCTGCTGGTGGTTTCAAACCACTGATCATAAGGACTGCAGCCCAACCTGTCTTTCTCCCTCTGACCAGCTGGTGGTTTTGAACTACGGTTCTTGACGTTAGTAGTCCACTCATAACCACTAGGGCTCCGCATTCCACATCATATCAATTTGCAAATGTCCACGGACTACTGGTGGCTGTCCATGAGCTACATTAGTTGGTCTCCCATAGGAAAGGTTAGAATTCCATCACAGAACCATCACTGCCCCCATCAGGTTCGGGAGTTGTTCATTTAGGAAGCAAAAAATTAACTTAGATTCACTATTATGATATTCCAGGTAGACTAGAGAAATAAAACTAGAGAGACTCATATGTGTGTAAGATAGAGCTTTATATAAAAGAGCAATTGTATATGAAGAAAACATCCCAGCCCAGTCCAAATCAAGTCCATAAGTCCAATATTAACCCATATGTCTGATAACAGTCTATAGATTCCTCTTCAGACTCATGCAACACATGGAATGACCCATAATGCAGGAAGATCACAGGCCAGTGGGTCAAAAGTCTTGTGGATCCAGTGGTGCTGGAAGCATCCCAGTGCTGGTGTGGGTCTCCACATGGCTCCTCCAGCTCCAGGGATCTGGTTCCATCAGTGTAGCTCTATGTGTCTTGTCAGCAGGAGGACCAAGCCGAGAGAGTGTGTGTCCTGCCTCCAGGAAGGAAGGCAGGAGTTCCTAGAATCCTCTGGAGAAGTCCATGCCCACACAGAGGCCTCATTGGCTATGACTTGGTTGACAGGCTAGACTCCACCCCTTCACAAGTTGACAGACGATGTAACTGCCACAACTATAAATACATAGAACAAAAAACCTGCCTTAAAAACTAAGAACAAAATACAAAGAAGGAATCAGCTGCCCACTTTGGAGGAAGCAGCACTGAAAACCTTATACATAGCGTGGAAGCATTGTCCAGTAGGGAAGGCCTAATGAATGGAGGCAGAATATTGTCGGGGATAGTGCCAAAGGATGTGACCCTTGGGTTTGAGGGCCCTGAAACGTGACTGATGAGAAGCTGCTTCCTTAAAGTCGAAGGGCCGTGGTGGCTTGAATGGAGTAAGGCCTACACGAGCGGAGCCTTTAGGGTCTTCATTCACCAATGGGGCACAACTCAAGGGAAGAAGAGAGAGCTACAAAAACCTACTAATAATCCAAAATTGGGATATCCAAAGTATAAATCTAGAAAAATTGGAAGTCCTCAGAAACTAGCCTCAACGTTAGGGAGATGGAATAGAGAGCTATTGGCCATTTTGCATCAGAAACTCATATGGTTTCCTATGCCAGGAATGACACAATCAAGAATGGTGTTGCATTCATTGTCAGAAGGGACACTTCAAGATCTATCTTGAAGTGCAGAGCTGTTTGTGATAGGATTATGTCTATCCATCTTCAAGGAAACCCCGTCAATACAACTATTATTCAAATTTATGTACCAATCATTAAAGCTAGTGATGAAAAAATTGAAGAATTCTACCAATATCTTCTATCTGAAATTGATCATACATGCAATCAAGATGCACTGATAATTATTGGCAATAGGAATGGAAAAGTTGGAAGCAAAGAGGAGGGAGCAGTAGTTGGACAATATGGTCTAGGGGATGGGAATGAAGCTGAAGATCACATGATATAATTTTGCAATACCAGCAACTTATTCATAGCAAATACCTTTTTTCAACAAGGCAACTGGTAAGTGACTACACATAGACTTCTCTGGATGGAATACACAGAAATCAAATCGACTACATCTGTGGGAAGACATGATGCCTAATATCAGCAGCTAAAACCAGACCCAGGGCTGACAGTGGAACAGACCAAAAGTGGCTCCTCTGTAAGTCCAGGCAGAAACTGAAGAAAATTAAAACGAGTTCATGAGAGCCAAACTATGACCTTGAGTCTATCCCGTCTGGATTTTGAGAACATCTCAAGAACAGATTTGACTCGTTGAACACTAGTGACAGGAGATCTGATGAGCTGTGAGACCACATCAAGAGCACCATTCATAAAGAAAGCAAAGACTCATTTAAAAGATAGGAAAGAAAGAAGAGGTCAAAATGGATATCAAAAGAGACTGAAATGTGCTCTTAATCATAAAGTAGGTAAGGCAGATGGAAGAAATTACGAAGTCATAGAACTGAATAGAAAATTTCACAAGGCAGCTCGAAAAGGCAAAGCCAAATATTACAGTGAAGTGTGCAAAGATCCAGAATTGGAAAACCAAAAGAGAGGAACACGCTCAGTATATCTTAAACTGAAGGAACTAAAGGTACACTTCAATCCTCGAGCAGCAATATTGAAAGATTCGATGGGCAAGATATTGAATGAAGCAGGAAGCATCACATTTCAATCGTCTCAGGAGGTAGTATACAAGCAATAGCCAACGGTGCTGAAAAAATAGTTCGAGCTGCACTTCGCCAAAAACACAATTCCAGGAATGGCTAAAATCCCAACGGAAATGTCTCCACAAGCTGATAAAGCACTAGAAGCACTTTCTTGCCTGTGCCATGAAATCTGGAAGACAAGAACTTGGCCCATTGACAGGATGAGAACCATATTTGTACCCACTCCACACAAAAAAAGGTGACCCAACAGAATGATCAAATTATAGAACAGTATAATTGACATTGCATGAAATTACATTTTTGCTGAAGATACATCTAACAATGGTTGCAATCATACATTGACAGGGAGCTACCAGAGGTTCAGGCCAGATTCAGAGGAGGATATGGAACAAGGGATATCATTGATGATGTTAGATGGATCTTGGTTCAAAGAAGATAATACTAGAAAGATGTGTACTGGTCTTTTATTGACTGTGCCAAGGCATCTGATTTTGTGGATCATAACAAACTATGAATAGCCTTTGGATGAATGAGAATTCTAGAACACTTCATTGTGCACATTCAGAACTTGTACATGGATCAAGAGGAAATTGTGGGAACAGAACAAGGGGATGCTGCACGGTTTAAAATTAGGAAAGGTGTGCATCTGGCTTGTGTCCTCTCACCATACTTGTTCAAGCTGTACGCTGAGCAGATAATTGGACAAACTGGATTATATGAAGAAGAATATGGCATCAGGATTGGAGGAGGCTTATTAACAACCTGCAGTATGCAAATGACACAAACTTACTTGCTGAAAGTGAGGAAGACTGGAAACACTTGCTAATGAAGATTAAGGATTGCAGCCTTCAGTGTAGATTACAATTCAGTGTAAATAAGACCCGAATCCTCACAATTGAACCAATAGGTCACATCATGATAAATGGAGAAAAGATTGAAGCTGTCAAGGATTTTGCCTTGCTTGGGTTCGCAGTCAGTGCTCAGCGAAGCAGCAGTCAAGAGCTCAGAAGATGAGCTGCATTAGGCAAATCTGCTGCACGAGGCCTCTGAAGAGTAGGCAGGATATGTATGACTTTAAGCACTAAGACGTGCCTGGCCCAAGCCAGAGTATTTTTGATTGCCTCACATGCATGTGAACGTTGGACATTGAATAAGGAAGACTGATGAAGCATTGGCACATTTGATTTGTGGTGCTGGAGAAGAATATTGAAAGAACCATGGACTGCTAAAAGCACAAACCAACCTGTCTTGGAAGAAGTACGGTCAGAGTGCTCCTTAGAGGCAAGAATGACAAGATTTCGTCTCACGTACTTTGGGCATGTTATCAGGTGAGACCGGTCCCTGGAGAAGGACATCATGCTCCCTAAAGTAGAAGAGCAGGGAAAGAGAGGAAGGCCCTCAAGGTGATGGGTTGGCACAGTGCCTGCAACAATAGGCTCGAGAAAAGAACAATGGTGAGGGCCAATTAATGATTTAATTCTGTTGTGCACAGGGCTGCTGTGGGTCAGAACTGACTCAATGGCACCTCACAGCAGCCATACATAGTGAGACGCTCTGCCCCTGGTGAAGGGCCAAGAAAGTCTCTATGAATGGATGTGGAATAGTTTCTGAGATGAGCTGCTGATTGAAAGAAGGCATGCTTACTGAGCTACCACTGGCTGGAGGAAGAGTTATACTTGCAATTGCATGTTCGTATTAAAATGCGCTGAACGCAAGCACAATAAGTTATGAACTTGGGGGAGGGGAGGAAATGCCAGTTATCTGTTGCTGTATGACACACCATCCCAAGCTTTATGGGGCTGAAAGCTCAGTTCGGTGGGCTGATGGGGCTTTGTTGGCCATTGGTCAGAACAGCAGTCATTTGAAACTCAACAACACTAGACATCAGATAGCTCACTTCATTGGCTGGGAGTTGGGTCTGCTGTCTGCTGGGAGCTCTTGTTGACCAGAGACACTGGCTGTGCTTTCTCCGTGTGGCTTGGACTTCAACCAGCATGCAACTGGGTTTTGAGGGGGGCTGTTCCAAGAGTGAGCATTCCATCAGTCCCAGATGGGTGGTGGGGATGGGAGAGCGGCATCTTCTGAAATAGCTTTCAAAGTCCCCGGATATAATTTCCATCTCACTCTACTGTTCAAGCTATTCAGCCTAGGTACAATGGTGAGGAGATTAGATTCTATCCCTTTGACAGGATCAACAACAAAGTCACATTATCAAACAGCATGTGGGATAGGGGATATTATTGCTGCTATCTTTGGAAATACAATCTTCTAAAGGGTTATTTACTTTCACTCTTTGGGATGTGACACTGCTGGAATTTTTGTCCAGGCAGACATCCCAGTGTATCCCGAGTTTTTCGATCAGCCTCGTTTATGTCTTCGTCACATGGCATTGGTTGCCGCCTCACCCTTCTTCCGTGGCGAGTGCCCAGCGGGAGTCGTGGGGGTAACGCTGCCATCATCATCACCAACATTTCTGAATTTGTTATTCCCATACTTTCACTGTTTTTCAGACTTACACATCTAACTTCCTGTTTTTAACCACCAAATCCACATTCCCAGTAAAAAGACTGTAATTTTGAAATTATGTAATTCAAATAGATGAATAAAGAATGACATTAAAACCACCAAAACCAATTTCCAGACGCTATCAGAGGACTGTGGGGGGAAGTGAAACCCAGTCTTTGTGAATCCAACATTTGGTTGAGCACACTGCGGTCAGAAGTAAATGGTTTTGTGGAAACCGTGTGTGTGTGTGTGTGTGTGTGTGTGTGTGTGTGTGTGATAAAATGCTTTCTTCAAAAAGATTTAAAAGTGACAATTCGTCTTCCAAGATTCTAGCTGCTCAGGGCACACAACAAATATAATCTGTTTTCACAATGCCATTTGTTGCAGATTCATTTTTAATTTGACTATAGATCAAACGCAACCAGGTTTTCTGATACCACAAAAATACCACAACTTCCACCGCTCAAAGCACCTGAGTGCAAAATGAAGTCACGAGCTTGGGTGACATGGAAAACAAGGTATCTGCTAGTTTTGCCTGCCAAGATGTGTCGAAAAATCCTTCAGGTCGTGAGGGTTGGAAGTGCTCAAAAAAAATTAGGGCTCCCAAAGGTGAAAAGTGACATTTTCAAGCCTCTGAATAAAAACGATAGCCCGCGGCTTCTCCCATGTCTAGCACACTGTAGTCGGAGGAGGGGAGAGGTGGGTTCACAGAGGAGAGACAGCGGAGAAATGCAGGAAGCAGTGCGGGGCTGGAGATTGCACCAGGATCAGAAAGACACGTTTTTGGTAACCATCAACATCCCTGTAATTCTGAGACGGTCAAGAACATTAGCCAATGTCTGCAGGCACGATTTGATTCTTGAAGAAATTGGTCCATGGCTATACTCTGCCTCCGGGTTAATGAAAGGGGAAAGCAGTGTCCGAAGGACTAGCTCCTGGAACGCGCTAGCTCTAGGTGCTGTCCACAAGGCAGGGGCTTCCTGCACAACATGACCAAGCGGGGTAAGATCAGTGAGAGCAGACGGGTGCTTGTGGAGAGGGCGTCTGGATCAGGAAGTCCTTCTGTCCTGCACACAGCCCTCTGATGAGGGCCAAGGTTGAAGGCTTGCAAGGAACATGAGCAAGGGCAAGGGCAGATGAGCCACACGTTTGCTCAGCTGGATCTCCTCAAGGATTTGTGGTGAGGGCTTGGAATGAAAAAAAAAGAAGATAGAGACTCTCAGCCTTGCTATTTGAATCTCTAGGGAAATACATGCTTGGTGTCTGTAAGTCAGTTATCGCAGTTTCCTACCGTGCTCCCTAAAAGCAAGAAAGGCAAAATTCACATACTTTGGACATGTTGTCAGGAGAGAGAGCAGTCCCTGGAAAAGGACCTCTTATTTGGTAATGTGGAGAGGAAGCGAAAAAGAGGAAAGCCCTCAATGAGATGGCTGGAGACAGTGACTGCATCAGTGGGATCAGATATGGGGACCACTGTGAGGACGGCGCAGGACCGGGCAGTGTTTCGTTCTGTTGTACAAGGGCACCTAACAACAACAACTGTGGAGTCAACTCTCTGCACCGTGGAATGAAATGCTGCCTGGTACTGGTCCAGCCCCATGATTGGTTACAGGTCAGATCGGTTGTAGGTTTCCATTCGCTGATTTGGGAAGTAGATCACTGAGCCTTTCTATTGTGGTGAGGGGGTCCCCAACACTTGAACCAGTCTTCAGGAGCAACTTTGCTTTATGGATGTAATAAAGACAGACAGGGGGGCACAGGGGCTCCTTGTTCCTATGTGCGGACCAAGAGAATGAATATATTTTCCAATGGGCTTACAGATCTTTCAAAAGGCATATACATCATACAACAAATATATTACACAGTCCACGGGTAATATCATAAGCAGGGAACATAATAAACCAGCCATCAGGTGAGTCATCATCTTGACCTAGTGCTAGGTGACCTCGGACGCCCCTGACGCCTCCCCAGGGGTGTGCTACATTTTATGGTGGGTTGACCTATAGAGTCTGATTGCTCTTATCTACATTAAACCCCTAGGCACAGGGAACATCCAGATGCACAAATGATTCATCCTAGATGGTGGCTCCTTTATGACAGTTCCTTTATAGGGGATTATTGGAGGGTCTGTGCTCAGTCATGAGAATGTGTATTAAGATTTACTTGTATCTCATAACCATGAGGGTCTTCCCCCACTGGAGTTGGTTTTCCAGACATGTAATGAGGAGCAGAGAGGATTTAACTGTTTGACCTTCTCATCCAGTACCTCAGTTTACCACATCTTTTCTCCATCTACATCTGGCAGCACCACCAGAGCCAGTTCAATATCACAATCAAAAGAAACCTCTATTGACAGACAAAGCGCATTGACCAGGAAGCAAATCTGGAAAGATGGAAGATGGGAATTCTACTCCGAAACCATCACACCTCCCACTATAGTCAGTTAGAGGCGGGGGGGGGGGGGCGTGATGGAGGGAAAGCTCAATAACAATAACAACCAAAGCCAACTCCCAGCCATCGAGTCAATGCCAACCCAGAGTGACCCTATAAGACAGGGCAGAACTGTGCTGTGGAGTTCTGAGACAGTAACTCTGCGGGAGTAGAAAGCCCCATCTTTTTGCCTGTGCCTGCAGACCTGGAGCTTAGCCGCCCAAACGGCCCCCACTCCATCAGAGCCCCCAGCACTAGCAGGAATCATAGATAACTAGCGTGTGTTGTTCAAGTGAATTGTCCCTGGCACCGGGGTGCATTGACCTCGTGTCATAAAACAACAGGAGATTGAACCCAAGCTTTCCTGTGGCCATGCTGACAGTGGAAAACGTGCCCCTTTCAGTTCCTCACAAGACTAGTTGGAGTAGAGAGCATGGCTGTCAACATCTTGTGCCTTTATATCATCTCCTTGCTTGGGCTTCTAGCTTGGAGATCCTGGGGAAGGCCCTCCCTCCCTCCTCCGGGTGGAGGGATGGTTCATCTCAGAGCAGGAAAGCCTGTGATCTGACTGAGTAGCAGCGCAGGAGGACAGCCCGTTTCCTTACACCGTTTGCAAGCTGCTCTTGCATGAGGGGCATGCGCTTGCCGGGAAGACCTGGCTGTGTCCTTGAGACCCACTGAGGGTCCATTGTTACCCCAGGGCATTCCCACAATGCTTAGCGTGTGCTCCTGTGTGAAAGGGGGAGACAGCAAGACTGGGTGGAATGTTACCTAGATAGGGCTGGATCCTTTCTTGGGTCCCACACTGAGGTGAGCTTCCCTGGGGACCCAGCTCCCAGGCTGGAGAGAGTAGGTCCGAATTGGGCAGTGGTTCCCTTCTGAACTCCAGAATGTATGTGCATGTGGATTTGTTTTCTGTGGCTGAGTCACGAATTAGAACCGACTGAGCAGCTTGCCGCAGCCCTCCTTTAGTCTCGTACCGTTCTGTGCGTCACAGTCCGCCCGACTCAACCGGGTTCTTTGTGTAGGATCTCACAGGCCAGGGTCAGCTGGGCTGGGCTCTTAGCCCGAGAGTCTAGGGAAGACCAACTCGTTTCCAAGCTTGTTCAGGTGGCTGACAGAATCCAAGCCTTTGCTGTGCCAGGACGGGCAGGCCAGGTTCCTCCCTAAAGGTTGCTCTCTGCACCTGGAAGCTTCTCACCTCCGCTCTCTCACAGGTGACTCCATTCTCCAGCAAGCCACCGCCCTGCAAGGTGTTCACATGCTCCGAGTCTCTGACTTCCTCCACCTGACCCTCCTGGCTTCCCTCTTTGCCCCCGCGACCCCTAGAAAGTTCCCTGCTTGTGAGGGCCCCTCGATGAGAGCTACACAAAGCCACTGAATGCTCAGATGTTCAAGCAGTAACCCGCATGTGGGCATTTCAAACCCACCCGAGGCACCTGGGCGATAAGGTGCCGATCTGCTTCCACACACAGCCTTGAGACCCCTGCGGAGCAGCTCCACTCCGCAGAGGAGGCGGCCCTGACTTGGAATCCGCCTGGCGGCAGCAGTCACACCCCATCCCTCCTGAGACAGAGCCTCTCACCGTGGCCCCAGAGACTGACTGGTCAGCGCTGTCTCCGGGTGATTCAGACGCTTACTAAGGCCTAACAATGATTTCTCGAGAACAAGCTCTATTTCCTTTTTGGTGAAAAACTCCCAGTCGTCTCTAAAATGGCTTCCACCTCTAACGATTTGAGTCCGTGATGACACGGGCGAGCCTTGGAGACAGGGCAGGTCCGGCTCAGGACTGCCGCAGGCAAGCCCAGCCAGCCGTCAAGCCAGTCCTGTGCACTGTCTGGTCTCCCAGGCGTAGAAATGTCCCGCCTGCACTGGCTCCAGTCCATGGAGCATGGACTAGCACTAGGAGCAAGTTTGGAATATTGGGAGAAGTGCAAACATGTGACTTAGAGACACAGAACAACCAGGTGGTTGGAACCCTGGCGCCAATAGACTTGTCTGGTTCACTTTGTGCAGAAGGCGGCGTCCTTGAAATGCAACCCCAGGAAATGTCATAAAACGGGGTATGTCCGTAAAATGTATTACCCCGTGTCACTCAAAAGGCACATGTCTGTGTCACCCTGTGTGGGTGAGTGAGCCTGCATGGGTACAGTGGTCAGAGCACAGGCTCTGGACGGTCTCCGGAACCAGTCCTGACTTGTATCCACTTCCAAGCTTGGAATCTGTGTCAGCTGCTTAGGCTGTCTGAACGTCAAAGTCTCACTTGTAAAAGAGGCTAATAATAATTCCTCCTTCCAAAGGGCATGAAGGTCAATGAGATGATAGAGCTCAAAGACTATCAGTTATACAGATCCTATCGTGCTACTTTTCTTTCATCTTTCTTCTTGAATACTTGAGGAACTGGCTCCTCGGTTGAGCTGGAGTAGCCACGCCTCCAAGAAGTGGCCAGGGAGGTGGCCAGGCGGGTCACTGCCTAAGTACTAACCTGAAGGCAGGACGGACCTTCTTTGACTCTGCCTGGTATCGGGGTCATTGCGTCGGTTCTAGCTCACAGTGACCCATGCGTGTCAGGGCAAAACTGCTCTGCAGGGTTTTCAGTGGCTGGTTTTTCACAAGTAGATCTCCAGGCCTCTCTTCCTAGGCACCTCTGGATGGGCTTCAGCTTCCAGCCTCTTGGTGAGCAGCCGAGGGTACTAAGTGCTTATGCCGCCCGGGGGGTTAGGACAATTGGAGGACAGTGCAGGGTTCCGTCTGTTGTCCATGGAGTTGCTATGGGTCAGAACCGATTTGATGGCACCCAGCACCACCACTGCGCAGGCACTCCTCTGACTCAGACGATCGGTTTAAATCCTGTCACTGAGACGAACGTGGTTTAGATCAGTATGTGCATCATGCGACTTCTGCATCGATCTTCTCGCAGAAGCTCCTTAGACACAAATTGGAAACCACACATCCAAATGCTAAAACCAGCCAAAGGCGGCATGCCTTTGTTGTGGGTGTACTGCTGACTTATTGCTGGTTGTTTGCATTCAATACTGGCTTCATTGAGAGTAATTACTAATGAAACAACTACCATAAGGCATTCTTACTTCAATGGGCTCTGGTTAAAGAACCCGAACAGCATGAATACTACATCTTTTTTTAAAAAATCATTTTATTGGGAGCTCTTACAGATATCATAACATTCCTTAGTTCTCGTAGACCTTACGATCTGAGTCCCGAACTGGTAGTTCCTTAAGATGGGCGAGATACATTAGCAAAATTATAGACACAGCCTACCTTTCACCAAAGTCCTGGGGAAAAACATTTTATTTACCTGGGAGACGAAGACTGAGCCCTGAGGAAAACAAACAGACCTGTTGCAGCTGAAAACCACCTGGGGAGTTGGCCCAAGGTGAGAAAGAGGACCCAATGGTCGTGGGTAAATAGCAGCTTTGCCTCGGGCTGAACAGCGGTATAACTTTACCAAATAACCTTGCATAAAAAACGTGAAATGCTTTGTTGTGTTTTCTCAGAAACCAACCAGAAGATGATAGAGTCTCGGCCAATCTAGAGACGCGGTGTGGATGCTGTCCTGGCACTGAGTTAGAAAGAGTCGGTCCATGGCGTAACTAGCACCAGGGCTCTGGGAGGGGACACTCGAGGGTCGGCCTGTGGATACCTGGGGGTACAGCTGGAGGTGGGAGCATGCTTTCTAAGATTTAGCTACCGCTGTCTTCATGCACGGTCATTCCAGCCTTCTCTCAATGGGGTCTGTCAGAAAGAGGCCTGGATGTATGTGGAGATGTTCTTCAGAACCTTCTCCTAAGGAGTTTCCATGCATAGAAGAGAGTGCGTCCCGTTAAGCAAGCTAAACAGCCGTGAAGACATGAAGGCCCCAGGCTTCTCTGCTTCTGCATAAAGGTTGTTTAGAGTTTGACTTATTTCTCCAAATGGTTGTCTATCAAGCTGGTTCTCCGCCTCCGCGGGGAGCTTGGTCTGGAATTGGTGGCATGTGCAGCAGCTGTAGCCTTGAGGATTGAAGACCTTCCCGGATATGGCCCCCAGCTGCAGCCCCCAGGCGAGGACAGGACAGACTGCACCGTGCTGTCATGATTGGCCATTTGCTATCACCCTGCTCAGGCACCATGCCCCTCACAGTTGGGTTTGACCCTGGAAACAAGAACCCCCTCCCTCTGCCCTTCAGCCACTATCCATTCATTTCTGTTTTTAATGTGTGTGTGTGTGTGTGTGTGTTAGTCATTTGAGTTTTATTTTAGTGCATCTTTAAATCAACAGAAACAGTGAATGCCTGAAATAGGATCAAGCTGTGTGGGGTGCAGGTGGGGAAGCGGGTCATTTGGAATCACACAAAGCACCCTGATGTCATGAGCATCCCGACAAAGGGGCGCGCGTGGGCCCTTGCCACAGTTTGCTGGGAGTTCTGAGTGGAGAGAGACGGAGACACTGTTGAACTTCAGCAGTTCACTGCAGCAGGGCCTGACTCCTCAAAGAGGAACTGGGCTCTTCGCCACCTCCTGGCACAGGCGCCCTGAGAGCTGTGCTCTTGGTGGTGCTGACATGGGAGAGGAAGGCAGAGGCCACCCAGGGCGAGTGGTTGCTGCCTGAAATGGAATCCATTCTCCCAGCTGTAGCCAGGCAGTGACATGAGGGGTTGAGCCCACAGCTGCTCCCCACCCTCAGCCCATTCCCAGGCACCACATGGCGTTTTCAGCTCAAAGCCACCAAAAAAGCTGCTCAGCCAGAGACACAGCTCTGCTAATAACCACAAGGACTCTCTGAGCAGGGTGCCATCAGGTCTCCTCTGAGCGACACTAACTGCCAGTCAGGGTGAGCAGGGATAGAGCTTAAAGCCACATCACTGTTTGCAGCGGGTCTTAGTAGCTGCCACACTTTGCTGTTCTTGATGAAACATGAGCAAGAGCCAGAAAGCTCCTACCTCCGCCTCCCCTTGGAGCATGTCTGCCAACTTCATGTGGAAGGTGAGTTCCGAGAGCAACCTTACAGACCTAGCTATAGATCTGGGAGGGGTTGGGAAGGCTTCAGAGCACAGAGTTAGAGGCCCAAAGATGCATTCACAAATGCTCATTGCACCCAATACTTCATTTCTTCCCCACTAATGTCCACTGCAGGGAGCTCTGCTGGCATAGTGGTTGTGTTAGGGCTGCGATCCTCAAAGTCAGTGGTTCAAAACCACTAGCTACTCTTTGTGGGGAAAGTCGGGACTCTCTTGCTACTTCTGTAAACAGTTATAGACGTGAAAACTCATAGGGGCTGTTCTTTCCTGTCCTATAGGGTCGCGATGAGTCGGCGACGCATGGCAGTGAGTTTGGTGTTTAAAAGGCTTCATGCAGACCAGAGCTGTACAACTTTGGGAAGGTTACAGAAGCTTTCTTCTCTCTGTCATTCTCCCACCAGTATGTGGTGCAAGTTAGGAAGAACTCTGGATAACAGCACATATTATAATACTAAATAATACCATAGTGTAATATTATACTGCATACTGACATGTCAAACTTCATCACGGTGGAAGGAAACTTGGAGATGAACACTCGCCACCAGGGGGACATATTTTTGATGGTGTTTAGTAAAAATTATTAGGGACCAAATGAGATCTATAGTATCGTATAACCCTCCCGACACTCATGCCATCAAGTCATAGCAACTCGCTCTGGGTTTCTGAGACTCTAACTGTTAGGGGATAGAAAGCCTAGTCTAGCTCCCGTGGAGCTGCTCATGGCTTCAAAGTGGCAACCATGCAGATTGTGGCCCAGCATGTATCTGCTACACCAACAGGGCTTGGAGATACAGTAGAACGCAGTTAATCTGGAAATGCACCCATAAAGACGCCCACGGCTTTTAGAATGGCTGACCTGTTCAAGGGTAACGTGACCATATTGATGTGATTGCCTGTCTTGGAGAAAGGAATTCACACTGTGAATAGAGAAGGGAGGGAGGGAGATGAAGGAACGGGAAGGAAGCGGTGAGAGATATCTTATTCTAACGTGATGATAGCAGCCCACATTTTCAAGCGTTTATGAGTGACGCGACCCTCTGCACCTGAAGTCCTGAAGCAACAGTGAAAAAGAGAGCAAGCCCTTGTCTGGAACTTTGATGGTACAGAGGACAACTCCGAGGGAACAAACGATGAGCTCCTCCCTGCTCTTTCTAAGGCTCCACGTGCACCCACATTCTCTTGATTCCTCTGTTTCTAATGAGAAATTCTCCCTAGCAACTTACAGCCTCAGAAGCCCTCTGGGTCCCTATGAGTCGGAATTGACTTGAAAGCAGTGGGTTTAGATTTGGGGTGATGAAGGAGTCATTCACCTGGTTACACTCCTAACTAAAAACGCTGGTGACTGCTAGCCCAGCTCAGAACCCTCATAACCCCACCTGCCCCTTCTGAAGAACAGGGGCCTCGCTGGACGCCAGGTGGCCCAGGTTGCACCATCTTGGCTGAGTGGCCTGGCATCTGATTTAAAGGCAGTCCTTCATGGTTAGGGTGTAGGTGGCCAACCTTCCTGGTTGGTCTAAAGCTGGAGGGCCCCCCAGGATGTAAGACAGCCACTACTAAAACCCAAAAAGTGCCGGGCCAAAAGGGACAAGCTAGTCGCCCTAGCTGGAAGGAACTTTTTTTTTTTTTAGTTATTTTATTGAGAGCTCTTAAAGATGTCATAACATTCCATCGTTCAACCACATCAAGCAGCATTGTACAATTGCTACCACAGTCAGCTTCAAAACATTTTCTTTCTTCTTGAACTCCTTGATGTCAGCTCCCCTTTATCCCCTCCAGCCCTCCCCTACCCTAACCTTCAGGACCTCACCCCAATTATCTTACAGGTGAGTTTTGGGTCTTCACTGCATCCATGCCCCTTCACATTGATTTGGTTGCTTCATTTTGTGCTTCTGATACCTCTTCCCATTGACACCTCATGATTACACAGGCTGGTGCTTCTTCCATGTGGGCTTTGTTGCTTCCCTGCTAGATGGCCGCTTGTTTAACTACAAGTCTCTAAGATCCCACATGATATCTCTTTTAATAGCCAGGCACCATCAGCTTTCTTCACCATATTTGCTTATGCATGTATTTTGTCTTCAGCGATTGTGTAGGGAAGGTAAATATCATACAGTGCCACATTAATAGAACAAACCATTCTTGTACTAAGATAAGATTTAAGTAGAGGCCCAAAGTTCTGCTTTCTTGTTGCATTTGCATATATAAACAAATACACATATATTTACATATATAAATCTTTTTTCTTCTTTCCTTTTTTCTTTTTTTCCTCCTGCCCCACTATCATGTTTACCCACCATTCACCTCTCAGTGATTCCTCTCAGATACACCTCGTTTGATCAAACATGACCAGAAAAGCTACACCCTCCTCACCATCAATTTTAGAACACTTACTATTCCCCTATACCCATCATTGTTGGCTCCCTGTTCACCTCCCCTGACTCCCCTCCCATGGCCCCCAGGAACTGCCGGACCAGTTGTTAAGATTGCCTATCCTACCTGTCTTGTGTAGATAAACACAAAAGAAGAAACAACAACCAAAAAAAAAAAAAAACACCCACCCAATACAGATAAACCACAAGACTAACAGGGATCCTGACATAGTGCAGATGAGCATCTCTCAGTTAAATAGACAGAAGGACACGTTATCAAGCATCAGTCCAGTCCCCCTTTCTTGGAAGATACTTTTGATCTGTGTTGCTGGGTTCAAACATACAGCATGGGCAAACAGAATCACAATTAGACACTGGGAACTAAGAAATGCAGATAGTTGACTGAAAGAGAAGCACCAGGATGTAGAAAGAGGAGGGGAGAGTTGAGTGGTAGCCATGTTAGGCATCTATACAGAAACCAAGAGTGGAAACCAGGGCTGCATAGAGGACCCTGGCTGGCCAAGAGGATAAAAGGAGCCTTTGTTCAGACAGAGACTATGGCCATCCAGCAGATGGGATAAACTCTCCTAGCAGTGTTGGACATTTCCATTGACATGAAGGACTAAGGTGCACCTGACCCAAGCTATGCTATTTTTCATTGTCTGATATGCATGAGAAAGTTGGGCATTGAGTATGGAAGACTGAAGAAAATCAATGCACTTGAATTGTGGTGTTGGAGGAGAATATTGAAAAAAAACCATGGACTGATAAACAGACAAACCCATCTCTCTTGGAATAAGTATGGCCAGAGCGCTCCTTAGAGGCAAGGATGGCACGACTTCATCTCACATACTTTGGGCATGTCAGGAGGGACCAGTCCCTGGAGAAGGACATGATGCTTGGTAAAGTGGAGGAGGGTTAGAAAGAGGAAGGCCCTCACAGAGATGAACTGACACAGTGGCTACAACAGTGGACTTTGGCATAGCAACATCTGTGAGGATGGCACAGGATGGGGCAGTGGTTGGTTCTATTGCGTATAGGGTCGCTATGGGTCAGAACTGACTCACTGGCACCTAAGAAGAGCAGTGTTTGAATAGTCCCTGGGTCGCAGTCTTCCTCTGCGCTTTGCAAATGCACACCTTATAAACAAACCCCTCTGCTCTGGAGCTACCTTCAGGGTTTTCTGTTCTTGTGATGAAGTGAGTCTACCAGAGTGGTTATATTTTAGGAAGACTTGTTTTCAGTAGCTTCTTCCTTTAAAAACCACCATAGCCAATTTCAAATCCGTGTGGAGACTCTTTCCAGATGCTTCTGCTTGCTGTTGCTTCTGCTTTTACTGCCAAGGAGCAGGTTACAGGAGAAAATGCTTCTCATCTGTATTTAATCTAGTTCTCTCCAGACCAGTGGTTTTTATTTTTTAATGAAAAAGAAATGACCTGGTTACCAGGACTTGGGAAGGAGAAGAGGGTAGGTTAGGGTTAGTGTAGTGACGTAATTCATGCTACTGTAATGGTGGGCACATGACATGATGCATTTGTCAAAACCTATAGGAATATACAACTCTAGACTTGGGTGATATGTTAGTCCGGGTAGACTAGAGAAACAAATCCAGGGAAACTCGTATGTGCATAAGAAAAAGTTTTATATACAAGAGCAATTTAATATTGAGAAAACATCCCAGCCCAGTCCAGATCAAGTCCATAAGTCCAACGGTACCCACTAGTCCATAAATTCCTCTTTAGACTCATGAAACAAACACATGCAATGATGCTGAATGCAGGAAGATCACAGCCCAGTGGGTGAAAAGTTTTGTGGATCCAGTGGTGGTAGAAGCATCTCAGTGCTGACGTGGTTCTCCAAGTAATTCCTCCAGCTCCAAGGCTCTGGTTGCCATCAGCCTGGCTCCATGTGGCTTGTCAATAGGAATGCCTCTCAGGGAGTGTGTGTGTGTGTGTGTGTGTGTGTGTGTGTGTGTGTGTGTGTGTCCCACCTCCAGCAAGCTATTTATCTCCTTAGTACCTCCAAAAGAGGTCATCAAGATGTGACCTGATTGACAGGCTAGACTCCACCCCTCCACAAGTTGACACCAGATTATGTATATACCTCAGACCACCCCGTGTCAACTTGACACTTTTATACAACTCTTTAGCCACACATAATTTTTAACAAAACAATAAAAATCATATCTGTACCTAACAGCATACAAATTAAAAGCTTGCAATTCAATATGTACCATCCTGATTTAAATATGACATTCTATAAGTGAACAAAACAAAAATATTCTATACTTATGTGAACACCTACACCTTAATCCTATGAATATATTCCAGCACCTATGAAAGTCTGTAAGCCAACCACTTCATGCCTTTATCTTCCTCATTTTGGGTGTTCAATTTCTATACTGCCCCCTTACATCAACCCAGTGCTCTAAGGAGACAATCATATTCTTTGACATGAAGAATCTTCATTCCAGTTGGAACCTTGTGAAGTGCATCCATAAGCAAAGTCAAATCAGGACAGGCTATCCATAAAGTCAGCACCAGTTAACAGGTTCAAAAATCATCTCTTCATCTGGTCAAGTTCTGGTCAACTCAATGCGGGCTGCCTCACTTAGCCTTACCAGGGTGCCTATTAGCTGCCTTGCCAGTTTAGATCAGGGGCCCCTTCACAAATTCTCAACAACCCTAGCCCCCTTGGGCTAGATAATGAACTTCAGACCAGTCAACCTACTCTCATCTTCTCCTCTAGTTCCTGTAAACCAGGTCCATGGGGCTCGGTGGCCAGACCAACCCATCTCTTTAATGTTGCATTTCTCCCACTTCCACTCAACAGTAGATCCAGGTGGTCACCTAGCAAGCATCTCAGCCAGCCCACAGGCTCCTTTTAATGTTTGGTTCTAGAGAGGTGTTTTCCTCATGGTTCCAGATTTTTTTCTAGCCTAAAAGGCAAACCACTAGTTCAAAATCCAAAAATTCAAAGAGTTTCTTTCTTTCTTTTTTTCTTTTTCCAATCTGTCAACAGCTCCCTAGACAAGTCTCTTGGAATGCAAATGTCCTGAGTACTCCAAAGCACAAGGTGGGCCTTATCTTTTCCAGCCTTCTTTGCAGGCGTGTCCTAACACATTTAAAAATTCAAATTTTAATAACTGAAGGCATTGCTTACAAACTCTTTATTTTCATACTTCCCACTAGTCATTTCTATCAATCATTATATCAACGATAATAAGCAGAAGAAATCAGTATAAACAAAGTAGAATCAGATACTAATCTCAATTCTTAAAACAGTCAAGTTCAATCCTTATTGAGTTTATCTTAATCCTCATCTGAACTATTCTATTGATACAAAATATGGGATTAGGCCTCTGACAGTGTCAAACCAGAGCCAGGCTTTCTGTCAGTCATTTTGACCTCTGTTAGTCATTTTCACTAAGCCGCTCTGAGAGATTCAAGGGGCGATTGTGTCCCCTAAGCTCAAAATATACACTAACCACATTCATTTTCACCATTTCATACAGGCATAACCAGAGAAAATAATCAAAACTTTAACTTCTGTATTCTTTCCAGAAAACAACCCACTAAACTGCATGGACATAGCTGACCTCTGGCTAGCCAAAGAAGAAAAACTATCATGAGCCAGAGGTCAAACAAGGATCCACTCTCCCTCTTATGATTTATTTCTCTAGGACCCCACTCCCAAGGCACCATATTGTGTTAGTACAGGTAGACTAGAGAAGTTAATAATAATAATGAATATATATATATTCATTATATATATATTGGTTTATGGTTGATTTCTTGACCGCTGCTTCCATGAGTGTTTACTATATCTCTAAGTAAAATCAAATCTTTAGCAACGTCTTTTTCCATTTATTATAATATTGTCTATTGGTCCATTTATGAGGATTCTGGTGTTTTACATTGAGTTGTGATCCATAACGAAGGCTGCTGTCTTTAATTTTCATCAGCAAGTGCTTCAAGTTCTCCTCCTTTCAGCAAGCAACTTACTTGCAGCAAGTCAGATGGTGCTGTCAGTATATTGCAGGTTGTTAATGAGCCTTCCTCCAATCTCGATACTGAATTCTTCTTTGTATAGTTCAGCTTCTTGGATTATTTGCTCAGTACACAAACTGAATATGTATGGTGAAAGTGTCCAACCCTAAAACACACCTTTCTTGACTTTAAACCATGAAGTACTCCTGTGCTCTGTTCAAGGGATTGACTTTTAGTCCATGTACAGGTTCCACATGAGCACAGAGTGGTCTGGAATTTTCATTCATAGAAACAAGAATGGTTTGTTATAATTCACACAGTCTGATGCTTTCGCATAGTCAGCAAAACGCAAGTAAACATCTTTCTGGTCTTCTCCGCTTTCAGTCAAGATCCATCTGACAGCAGCAATGGTATCCCACGCCCTCTGCTGAATGTCTGGCAGCTCCCTGTCAATGTACTCGTTCACTTACTGCCACTGAGTCAATGCTGACTCATAGTGACCCTATATGCAGGACGGGGTAGAACTGCCCCTGTGGGTTTCCAAAACTGTAACTCTTTATGGGAGTAGAAAGCCCAGTCTTTCTCCCTGTCAAGGTCCTGCTGCAACTATTACTTCCTTCCTTTGTCTATTGCTGGGAGAAAGTCCTATTACAGGTCATAATATCGATAACGACTTTTTCTCTTGAAGGCCGGAGGCAGCACCACAAGCGCTGCACATGGCAGCCATCACAGGGACGTGGACTCCTCGCCAACCGTCAAGGCAATGACCGGAAGCCTCGCTGGCCTCCTTTCCTGAAGTTGGCAGCCTCTTCAGGCAGGGAAGTCACAGTCTGGGGTCTGCTTGAAAACACGTCTCTTGCGGTAATCACCCTCTCAGAGCCCCAGCCTTATGTGGTTTAGACATGACGTAGCCTGTTGACCAGACCCTGTCAGAACAGTCTGGCCTGCAGCCCGACCACCTGCTGGCTGCTGGAACCATTTTGCAGCAGGAACACAGCCTTGCTCATCCTTCCACGGTGAGCCTTCGGCTGTCCAAGGCCGCCACGCTCAAACTTTCCATGACTCGAACAGCCAAGTGCAAAAAAAAATTGCTCAGCGTTTGTAACTTTGCTGGATAATCGAACGACGAAGACAACTTGAAAAGCCCTGTATGGACCCAGAGTGCGTCCCGCGTCTCTTGTCGCCGTGGACACAGAGGGAGGACGCCGATTCCGTCTGAGCACTGCTCTAGCTCAGACGGCAGAGAGTGCTTGTAGCAGTCAAACACTTGTCACTGCGCTTCCCCACGTGTTTGCATAAAATATTGTAACCACGGCCCCAAAGGAAGTGATGCCAGCAGTAAAGCTAAGAGGAAAACCGTGCAAACCACAATAACGAAAGGAATCACTGCACAATTGAAACTGGTCACTGTCGGATTTGGTGACTGGGTACAACGTGGCTAAGTCGATATTACCAGCATTGGGGGGAAATAATCGGACTGAAGTGGCTAACGTAGGGAAAGGGTGGCACCGTAAACCACGAGACAAAACGCACAGGTTGAAAAGTGACTGTTCATTTGGAGAAAGCCGAAGCAGCAAGAGGGTGGTAGCGTGTCTGAGATAGTGATATGCGAGAAGGCTGACCGCCTCCAGAGTGATTTAAAGTCCTGGGAAAGTGAACTTGTGAGTATAATTTTGGGGCCTCAGAACGAATTATTTGGTGTTCCATTCTTCTTATGGGAAAAATATGTTCAGTTCTCAAAACTTTCAGTGTTCAAACATGAATATGGAATGGATTGGGTTTGACAGCTGGGATATCAGTAGATCTGCATCTGTACAGGCACCAGGGTGCAAGTCTCCGTATCTGTACGGGCGCCGTCAGGTGCAAGTCGTTGATGCACTGCTAGCGGAAAGGATGGAGGTCAGAATCCACTCAGAGGCACCTCAGAAGAAAGGCCTGGTGATCCACTTCTGAAAATTCCACCAAGGAAATGTATGGAGCCCGGTTCTCCCGTGACACACACGGGGTCACCATGGCCCAGGATGGCCTTAATGGAAACTGGTTGGGGGGGCACTAAAATGAGGCCATACGTGTTTATGAAGCAAATCTTTCTTTAATCCACTTTTCCCAACGGGAATGGACCCAAGTCAAGTTAGAAACAGGATGTTGAAGCAGATGGTTAGCCCATAGGCACATGAGCTGTCTATAATGGCTACCAGCCATGAGTGACTTTTGTGACCCTACAGATAGCATTGCTAGTCAGTGCTGCTAGAACAGAGATCCCACAGTGGGTGGCTTCAAAGGATAGGAACGAGTTTTCTCATGACACTTAGGAGGCCAGAAGTTCAAATTCATGGCACCAGCTCTAGAGCAAGACTTGCTCTGGAGGACTCTGGACAGAGACTTGTCTCTTTACAGCATCTGTCTCTTGGTGCCTTGGAAATCTTGTGTGGCGTGGTATCTATCTTTCCCTAGCTCTATGTATACTTCTTTCGTTCGTTCTCTATCTCTCCTTCTTTCTTTCTCTCTTTCTTTCCCCCAATACATGGATTGTTGACATGCACAGATTAAACTCTTCATTGGCTGGACGCTATTTACACACACAATGGGGGTTGTTTTAGGGCAAAACTTTCCATAATATACATTCACAATAGCAGAGCCACACCTCCCAGACCATGCAGCAAGGAGGGCATTATAATAGTGAATGTACGGTAGTTCCAGGCCGCCAATCAGTTGGCATTCTCAAGGCATGAGGTTCCAACCAAAGACCAACGTCTGCCAGCTCTATGCCCGCGGGCTATCACTCATCTCACATGGGGACTTTCAGCCTTAAATCCAAGGGCTACAGGGAGTTTGAGGTACAGTCCTGCTCGCCTGGTGGGGTTCTGCATCCAGGCCTTCTGGTGTAGCTCCCGTCGAGAGAACAGAGTCTGAAGTCTCAGCAGTCTACATAGAGCACATGACCTGGGTCACCGAGGGCTAAATAGAAACTAGGTCAAAAGTGTCCAGTTAGAAGCTTATCACCAGGCGTATTCTCCCCTTAGGTTCTATGCCAGTATTGTTAAGTGTTTTGTTTGGTTGTTTGCTTGTTTGTTTCCTGATGGGAGGTTGCTCCTCCCTGTTTTCCTATCAACAGAAATGTAAACACCTTCTCTGAGACATACATGCTCCCCTCCCCCCATCTGAACTTGAATTTCCAGTCAGTTTCCTTGTCAGCGTGTCTGATGAGCTGGTCTCTTCTATCTCAAAAACAGATGCACTGAAGACACACCCAACACTAAAATGGCCTCACTGACGTGACAGAGGAGGCCCTATTCCGAAATGGGATCACGGCCACAGGAACAGCAGGGTTTGCAAGGCACATTTTGGGGGAGATACAATTCAATCTATAACAAGATGCCAGAAAGCGGCACTACTTGAAAAGTCAAAACTTCTCAGCAGTACTTGAAATGTTAAAAGGCCCTAAAAGAGGCTGTTATGAATCAATGATTGGACAATCAGTCAATGATTCACCAAGAGTCACTCTGGATCTGTTTTGCCACAAGAGGAACGTGTGTGTATGTGTGTGTGTGTGTGTGTGTGTGTGTTCCTATCTATCCATCTCTTGGGGTTTTTCTTCTCTGTATCTTTCTCTCTTTGCTCCGTTCTCCGTTTCTTTAAATCACTCCATTTCTTCACGTTTCTCATCATTTCACACCCTCCCCATATCTGTCCGCTTCCCCTCTCACTCATCGTAATTTCTTCCAGAATTGGTATCATTAGAAGTCAGTCTAGCTGTACATCTGCACGTGAAACGGGGTTTATGTTTTCAATCTTATTTCTTGACAACCTGATGGCCTAGTAGTTACAGGGACGCGGCAAACCTCAAGGTCAGCAGTTCAAAACTGCCGTTTCCTCCATAGGAGAAGGGCAGTGCTTTCTACTCCATTAAAGAGTTAACCATCTCTGAAACTCACAGGGGCAGTTCTACCCTGTCCTGCAGGGCTGCTAAGAGTCGGAATCAACCTGATGGCCTGGAGTTTTTGGTTTCGCTTTTGTTATTTTGTTTTTTATTCATACTTTGAAAGACGTGTAAATAGGATGTTTTGAAAACAAACTAACTGTGTGGTCCCAGTTTCCACTCAGGACCTACAAATACCCATGTGCTTGCCCATCCATTTCATTCCCTCATCTTAGAGAGGCCTCTTGCTAAACTGTCCTCCACAAGGATCTAGAATCTCAACCCTCCATCCTTAGTTATTTTGTCTCCTTCCTCAATGACTCTCCACTCACCTTCCAAGCATCCCCAAATTTCAGACACCAAAAATAATAAAGGCTTCTCTCTCTCCCTCTACCTCGAAGTCCTCTTCAAGAACCATCACAGTACTGCACCATACTTCTTGCGATTGTGCTTTGGACCCTGGCTTCCATTCTCCCCCCCCTTGTGATCCCCAAAACCACCTGCCCTCCAACCCCTAAGAAATGGCTGTGGCCCTGATCCCCAAGGCCCACCAAGTGACCAGATCCTATGGCCTTGGTTTTAGTCCTGATGCTCCGGGACATTTGTGTCACATCTCCCACCATCTGCTACACTTTCCACTTGGGTTTCTCTCTCTAAACCCTCATTTTCTCTCCCCTTGGCTGTTTTTCTTGTGTTTTTATCCTTTGCTATCAAAATCGGTTCCAATTCATGATGTCACCTGAATGTCAGAGTACAATTGTGCTCTGTGAGCTTCTGGATGCCTGGTTTTCTACCAAATCTTTCTCCCCAGACGCCTCTGGGTGGGTGAGATCCTCCAAACTTTAGATCAGCAGGTAGGTGCCTTCACCCTGCGCCACCCTGCTACCTGCTACAGGTGCAGAGCTCTTCCAGATGGCTCACCCTCTCCGCATCATCTCCTAGGACTCACCAGTCCACGTCCTCGCCCCCCAAGGGCTCTGAAAGTACCTCTGAAAAGCACTATTTTCATCTGAGGGGAGACTTTTAAAAAATGTTTTTTATTATTGTGATTTGAGGGAAAGTTAGGGAGAGATTTGCTTTCCACCCAACAATTCCTACCCATTTGGGTCTGGTGGCATTGATTGCCGTCGCCACAGTGTGACAGCATTTCTCCCCACTTCCGCCCTGTGTCTACCACTTCCGCCCATCTTCCTCCCCACCCCTCCCTGCCATCTGCGCTGGCGCTCTGGTCCCCCGCTGCCCGGTGTGACCTCGTGGGCCTGGTTGCCGAGGGGTAGACGTGTTTGCCTACTCGTGTGTCCTTTTTAGTAACGTGCCCCTGTGTGAACTTGTGAACTTGGTTTTCACTGTTTAGCAAACAAGGTAAACCGGACCTTTTTTTTTCCGGGGCCTTTGAGACTTCAGGCAGAGAGAACTCTATGCAAACTCAGAGAATCAAGAATGCAGTGTGTGGGTAACTGGTTAACCATTCACCTACAAGGAGCAGCAGAGAAGTAGCCCAGCCCTGGGGACTTGTCAGCTGGTGTGTCTGACACCATGTGGTGAGACCCTCCTTCCTCACGGACCAGCCCCGGAAACTGGGAGGCCCGGCGGGACCTTCCTCGCAGCATAACATTGCTGCTAACCTTCATAACCCTGTTTATCTCTGGACTTTTGTTCAAAAATTAGCATTCAGAAGACCTGGAAGAATTCTGATCTGAACCATGTCTCCAGAAAGGTCATCTTCTAGGGAAGAATTTGTAGACTTTGGGGCGAACTAGTGTCTATAATGTCTCAATATGAAGTTTCCCTTTGTCAGCTCTTTGGTATTGTTATTATTATGAAGAACTGGGGGAAATGTTGAAAAATCATGAAAGTTTCCAGTACATTGAACATCTATATATTCTTCACTTTCTCCAACAATGACTAGTATCAGCCAGATCTACTTCATCTCTGGGTATATGTGCTTATTTTTGTTCTTATTCAGCAATTTGAAGCAAAGTTGCATACACTATGACATCTCATTCTCGAATACAGAGCACACATCTCCTGATAAGGACCTGTCTTTAGCTAACCACAAGACCATCATCAAACCTAAGGAGACTGCTCATCATTCTCAAATGTTTCCCAATCATCCTAAGAATATCATCGTAGCTTTGCGTTGTCAAATCAAGATCCAATTAAGGTTCATACATGATATTTGATTATTTAATAAAATTAATATTTAGTGTAATGCCTCCATTTAATTAAACAGCTTGATACATTTTAACATTTATGTCCTATAACTGCCACCTCAAACAAAATATAGAAAAAGTTCTCTCATATTTCCTTTGCAGTCACCCCTCACTGCCACCCCAACCCCAGGCCACTGCGCATTTGACCACCGTCACTACAGATAGCACTGCTTGCTCAAGAAAGTCGGATATACAAAACATAAAGCTTCCACCCTCTCCTGTCTGGCTTCTTTTGAGAACATAGGACAAGAACAACATTCGTCCTGTTGCTGCCTATATGGATAGCTCAGTCCTTCTTATTGCTCAGTAGTTCCCCCTGTCCAGTCCCTGGATAAGGGACCTGTGAGCGACATTTGAGTTGCTTTCCGTTTGAGGGTGTTATCATTAAAGCTGTTTTGAACATCACGTAGACTTCTGTGAGTATATGCCTTCATTGCTCTTGGGGGAAAGGGAGGGGCTTCCAGCACTAGGACCTGGCAGCCTCCCCTGGGTCGCTCTTAAACCTCTTGCTCAGAGGGAGGTGAATGGTGCTGTTAAGCAGCACTCAAACAGCCCGGCGGGGATGAACTGAAGCCTCCAGCCAATAACATGTATTACCTTGCCAGCCACGTGGTCAAACCGACTTGGACGGAGGTTCTCCAGGCCCAGTGAAGCCCTCAGAGGACTTCAACTCCATGAGCGCCCATGGGCCAGAACAGCCCAGCCAAGCTGCTCCACGATTCCTGACCCTCAGAATCACATGAGACACCAGGTACGTATTATTTCAGGCCCTTAGCTCTGGGATGATTCATGACGAAGCAGCGGCTAGCTGGTACAAGGACTTGGGGCATGGTGTTGAGTTGCTGCTGTGATCACATCAGGGAGCCCCAGTTGCACTCCGTTTGGGGAAACCAGCTGGAAAACAACATGATGCTGCGCCTTTTCACGTCTGGCTATTGGAAGCATACAACTCCTCATCTGGCGGCTGACCTCACAGTGAAATTCCCAGGCAGAAACCTAGCCTACGCCTCCAAGACTCCATAGTTGGCACATCTCCCCCGCCCCCACCCCCTACCCCGGGTGAGCTGTATTTGGAAATGACGCCATTGTCCCTTCCTTACCCACCAGGCTGCTCCTTTGAGAATTCTCTGCAAACACAAGGCAGCTGGGCAGCCCCCCTCCTCTGTCTGAGGAGCAGCTTTTCTCAGTTGTACAGCTAACAGTCCATGTGGGTATAAAAACGGCCACGTTTCTTTCATTAGCACCACATTTCAGCCAAGCCAGCTGACTGGCCAAGATGGGAAGAAATAGCAGACTTACAGTTTTAGTGACACACGCTCCAGTGCACTCACTGGGTCTCTGAAAAAAGGACGGAACTGAAGTGATCATCAAGACCTTTGGGTGCAGAGGGAGTTTGGGGGCGAGGAAGCAAAATTCAGTATTGTGCTATTTCCTTGTTGGTTTGAATTTGTAGCTTTTGTCCCTCTTGAAGGTACAAGTGGACAGTGGACTTTGCTTGCATCAAAAGAGGATTGACACACACCCCCCACACCCCCCACACACCAAGACGTAACACGAAGGGAGCACAACAGAGCAGCAAGGGGAACGAAGCAAAAGTCCCTGAGGAATTCTGAAAATAGACTTCGGACTCAGAGAGCAGGGTTTGGCACTGCCTCAGACCCCATCAGGAAACATTCATAAAGATCAGCAAACAGACCTGGAACTGTTCATAGGCTATTTTATGTTTTGTTTTGGTTCTTTCTTTTTTTCATGTTTATCTATACAAAATAGGCATGATAAACAGTCCAGAGGGGAAAAAAAACAATGGTATCAACAGTTCTGGGGGACAGGGGAGAGGAGGAGAGGTGGGGGAAAGGGAGGGGGGAGCCAACTAACCCAGGGACAAGGGAATAACAAGAGATCTAAAATCAATGGCGAGGAGGGCGTAGATTGCCTGATGGGGTTCCAGCAAGTGCAATGTAGGTGAGAGGATGTTCAAAGAGCCGAATGAAGGTTGAATAATGATAGTGGGACAGGAGGAAAGTAAAAGGAAATAGAGGAAAACTAAGAGAAAAAAATTTTTTATAGAGGTCTAAACATAGGCATGTACATGTGTAAATATATTAATATATAAAATAGGTCTATGTACATATATTTATAGGTCAAGTATTAAGGTAGCAGATGGACATTAGGCTTCTACTCAAGTCCTCCCTCAACACAAGAACTTTGTTCGAATAACTTGGCATTCTGTGATGCTCACCTTTTCAACAAGATCGCTGAAGACAAAATGGGTGCCTAAGTTAATGTGGTGAAGAAAGCTGAAGGTGTCCAGCTATCGCAAGATATAGAGTCTGTGGTCTTAAAGGCTTTTAGTTAAACAATCAGCCATCTAGCAGGGAAGCAACAAAGTCCATGTGGAGGAAGCACACCAACATGTATGACCACAAGGTGTCAATGGGATCAGGTATCAGGTATCAGAAGACCCAAAACAAACAACCATTTCGATGTGAATGAGGGACATCGGAATGGAAACCCAAAGCCCATCTGTAGACAATTGGACATCCCCTCAGAAAAAGGTCACAAGGAAGGGGCGAGCCAGCCAGGGTGCAGTATAGCACCAAGGAAACACACAACTTTCCTTTAGTTCTTTAATGCTTCCACCACCATACCATCATTACTGCAGTTCTATCTTATAAATCTAGCTAGACCAGAGCATGTACACAGTTACAGATAAGAGCTCTCGACACACAGAATCCAAGACAGATAAACCCCTCAAGACCAATAATGAGGAGTAGTGGTACCATGAGGGTAGGGAGAATGGGGAGAAAAGGGGAACTTATCACAATGATCGATGTACAGCACACACACCCCCGGGGAGATGAACAACAAAAAGTGGGTGAAGGGAGACATTGGATGGTGTAAAATATGAAAATAAAAATAGTTTATAATTATCAAGGGCTCACGAAGGTGGGAGGATGGGTTGGGGAGGGAGAGAGAAAAAGAGGAGCTGATATCAAAGACTCAAGTAGAAAGAAAATGTTTTAGAAATGTTGATGGCAACATATGTATAAATAAATGTGCTTGATACAATTGATATATGGATTGTTATCAGAGCTGTAAGAGCCCCCAATAAAATGATTTATTAAAATAAAAAATTTTTAAAGAGGATTGGGTTAAATTAAAACAAACAAAATGGGCTCCAAACAGGTAGATCCTGTTGTTGTTATGTGCTGCTATCCAGTCACACATGACCCAGGCCACTCTATGTGCAACAGAACAAAACACTGTCCAAAGTATGCGAGGAGAAATCTCCACATCCTCACTTCTAAGGAGCATTCTACCATTCTTCTTTCAAGACAGATTTGTTGTTCTCTTGGCAATTCCTGGTACCCTCCATATATTTCAACACCCTAATATATAAGGCTCCGAATCTTCTCTGCTTTTCTCTATCCATTGTCCAGCTTTCACAGAACTATGGGACTACTGGAAATGCCATGGTTTCTGTCAGCCCTTAGTCCTCCAAGTGACATCTTTCCTCTTTAGCACTTTAAAGAAGTCTTGTGCAGCAGATCTGTCCAGTGCAGCATGTCGTATGCTTTCTAGACTGCTGCTTCCATGAGCATTCATTATGGATCAGAGTAAAACGAAATCCTTGAAAACTCAAGATTTTCCTTATGTATCATAGTGTTGTTTATTGACCCTGTTGTGATGATTTTTCCTTACAATAAGTTGTAATCCACACTGTAGTCTTTGACCCTCATCAGTCAGTTCTGCAAGCCCTTCAGCTTTCAGCAAGCAAACTTGTGTCATCTTCTATTTACTGCAGGTTATTAATGAGCCTTCCTCCAATCATGATGCTTAGTTCTTCTTCAGTTAGGTCAGCTTCTCAAATTATGTCTTTGCTCAGCATACAGATTGAAAAAAAATAGTGAAAGAATATGACCTTCAAACCATGCAGCATTCCCTTGTTCTGTATGAACGACTGCTGCTTGGTCTCTATAAAGTTCCACATAAGCACAATGAAATATTCTTGAGTTAGTCTGGGTTGACTAGAGAAAGAAATTCATAGACACTCATGTATATAACAGAGAGCTTTATATACAAGAGAAATTGAATATTGAGAAAACATCCCAGCCTAGTCCAGATCAAGTCCATAAGTCTGATATTAGCCCATATGTCCCATATCAATCTATAACGTCATCTTCAGACTCATGAAACACATGCAATGGCGTCCGACTGAAGGAAGATCATGGGATAGTGGGTGGAACGTCTTGTGGATCCAGTGGCAGTAGAAACATCTCAGCACTAGCATGGGTCTCCCATGACTCCTGCAGCTCCGGGGCTCTGGCTGCATCAGTGTAGCTTCATCAGGCTCATCGCCAGTAATGTCTCTCGAGGAGTGAGTGTGCGTCCCACCTCCAGTGAGCTATTTATCTCATTAGCGCCTCCAAATGAGGTCATCAAGCTGCGACCTGATTGACAGGCTTAACTCTACCCCTTCACTCATAAGTCTCGAATTGACAACAGATTATGTAACTACCACAATTCTGAACTTCCCATTCTTCTTAAGTTCATCCATAGCTTATGATGATCCACATAGTTGAATCCCTTTGCATAGTCAATGAAACACAGTTAAACAACTTTCTGGTGTTCTTTGCTTTCAGTCAAGGTCCATCTGCCATCAACAATGATGTCCCTTGTTCCATATCCTCTTCTGAATCTGGCTCGAATTCCTGGCAGTTCCATGTCAGTGTACTGTTGCAATTATTTTTTAATTATCTCCAACAAATTTTTCTTGCATGTGCTATTAATGACATTGTTCAATAATTTCCAAACTCTGCTTGGTCACCATTCTTTGGAATGGGTACAAGAAATAACCACCTCCCGGGGGACAAACAACAGAAAAGTGGGTGAAGGGAGATGTTGGACAGTGTAAGACATGACAAAATAAAACTAAGTTATAAATTATCAAGGGTTCATGAGGAGGGGAATGAATGGATGGGGAAAATGAGGAGCTGATACCAAGGGCTCAAGTAGCAAGCAAATGTTTTGAGAATGATGATGGCAACAAATGTATAAATGTGCTTGACACAATGGATGGATGAATGGATTGTGATAAGAGTTGTATGAGTCCCCCAAAAATGATTTTTAAAAGAAGCACACATGAAATTTCTTCCAGGCAATTGATCTGGTAGCTGTCTTCCAATTTTTGGAGGGTGGGGTGGGCGGGGAGACTAAACAGTGCTTTCAGGTAGCTGAAACAATTCAGTCGGTATCCCCTCCACTCATGGAGCTTTGTATTTGCTAAGACCTTTACTGTAGCTCAGACTTCTTCCTTTAACTACACTGCATTGGTCCTTGATCATATGCTCTCTCTTGAAATGGTAGGATGTTAACCTTTTTTTTCTTTTGTACACTGATGCTATGTATTTCTTTCAACCTCTTTTGATGTTTGCTGCACCATTCAACATGTTGTCCATAGACTCCTTCAATAGTACAATATAATAGACAACAAATACAAACAGCTCACAGGGAAATTTCAAAAGGCTAATAACAGTTTGAAAAGATGCTCAACTTCCATGACAAAGAAATGTACATTAAAACTGCACTGAAAGGCGATCTTCTCTAGCAGATTTGCAAAGACCCAAAAACTGGATTTGAATAATATACTCTATTGATAAAGTTATAAGGAAATTGACACTTTGATGTGTTGTTAATTGAGACTGTCTGCTCACATAAAGATTTACAATCTGGGAAACCCTATATAGGGTCCCTGTGAGTCAGAATGGATGCAGTGACATTAGACATCACTAAATGCAAAATATCACAGGCACTATGAAGTAGGATTTTGGAACAGACTACAGAATTACATACATATTTACCACTTAGAGCAATATCTAGGAGTTTACCCTGAAGATAACCCTTCATGAAATTTAAACAACACAAGCATAAATTTCTGTTATGACAGAACTGGCTAAATGAACTATGTATATTTCAATTCACACCATGGAATACTGTACAAACTCACCCCCATCAGGCCAATTTCCAGTTAGAATAGAAGAGAATTGCCCCTGTGGGTTTCTGAGACTAATGCTTTCAGGGCAACTCAGAATTTGTCCTTCATCATCATTGGTTCTTGCTCATATGCTACTTCCTGAAATGGTTGAGTGCCAACTAGCTCTTTAAGTACAGTGACTCTATGCATACTTTGCATTTTTATTCAATGCTTCCTGCATCATTCAATATGTTTTTTTGATGGTACTAATTTGTGACTATTTTATTTATTTTTTAATCATTTTATTAGGAGCCCATACAACTCTTATCATAATCCATACATACATCAATTGTGTAAAGCACATTTGTACATTCATTGCCCTCATCATTCTCAAAACATTTGCTCTCCACTTAGGCCCCTGGCATCAGGTCTTCATTTTTTCCCCTCCCTCCCCGCTCCCCCTTCCCTAATGAACCCTTGATAATTTATAAATTATTATTTTGTAATATCCTGGTCTGTCTGACGTCTCCCTTCACGCACTTTTCTGTTGTCCATCCCCCAGGGAGGAGGCCACATGTAGATCCTTGTAATTGGTTCCCCCTTTCAAACGCACTCTCCCTCTACCCTCCCAGTACCGCAACTCACAACACTGGTCCTGAAGGGATCATCCAACCTGAATTCCCTGTGTTTCCAGTTCTGATCTGTACCGCTGTACATCCTCTGTTCTATCCAGACTTGCAAGGTAGAATTGGGATCATTATAGTGGTGGTGAGGGGGGAAGCATTTAGGAACTAGAGGAAAGTTGTATTTTTCATCGTGGCTACATTGCACCCTGACTGGTTCATCTCCTCCCTGAGACCCTTCTGTAAGGGGATATCCAGAGGCCTGCAAATGGACTTTGGATCTCCACTCCACACTTCCCACCTCATTCACTATGGTACAATTTTTTGTTCTGATGATGCCTGATCCCTGATCCCTTAAACACCTCATGCTTCTTCCATGCGGGCTTTGTTGCTTCTGAGCTAGATGGCCGCTTGTTTACCTTCAAGCCTTTAAGACCCCAGATGCTATATCTTTTCGTAGCCGGGCACCATCAGCTTTCTTCACCACATTTGCTTATTCACCCACTTTGTCTTCAGCGGTTGTGTCTGGAAGGTGAGCATCATAGAATGCCAATTTAATAGAAGAAAGTATTCTTGCATTGAGGGAGTACTTGAGTGGAGGCCCAATGTCCTTCTGCTACCATATTACTAAACCTATAGATATATGCACATAGATCTATTTCCCCATCATCATCTATAAATATATTTTCATATGTACATATCTTTATCTAGACCCCTTTGACTCCCAGCTCTTTCCTCTATTTCCCTTGCCTTTTCTCCTGTCCCATTATCATGCTCAGTACCCACCTGGGTTTCAGCAATTCCTCTTGGTTACATTACCCTTAATCATGTCCTACCACGTCTCCCACACCCTCCTCACTACCAACTTGGATCACTTGTTGTTCCCTTGTCCCTGGGCTTGTTAACACCACTACCTTTCCCCCAACTTCCCCCTTTCCCATGTCCTCCCGGAACTTTCGGACCCATTGTTTTCTCCTCCAGATTGTTCATCCAGCCTATCTTATTTAGATAGACCTGCAGAGATAATAACATGCACAAAAACAAGACAGAGTAAGACCAAGCAACAATATACGGCAAAAACACATTCCAATGACAAAAAAAAAAAAAGAAAAGCTTGTAGTTAGTGAAATGATTGTTGGCCTTTAGGAGTGAATTCCAGTCCAGTCTGTTGGGGCACCACACCCTGGCCCCAAAGTCCACCTTCAGCATTCCTTGGAGACCTTGCCGCTCCATTCCCTTGATGTTTGGTTGCACCCCATTAGTATTTTGCCTCGGTGTGGCAGGATCAGATCGGGTGCAATTCCCACACAGTGTCTCCTGTGCTGTCCCCTGTATCGCCCTTAGTCACTGAGGGGCATCATGTCTCATAGTGGGGCCAGCCATGTGGTCCTCTCTGTGGACTGGTTGCTCGAATTGAGAACATAGTCCTCAAAGCCTGGTGGGCCAGGATGTGCTCCACTCTCTCTTCCTCCCCCTTCATCTGCTCCCATGTACTCTGATCAGATATGTCCCTCTCCCAGAGCTGCAGATTCAATGCCATCCTTTGAAATAAAGTCTTCTGGGGGCGGGGTAAGTGTCCACTTAGTAGTTGGGATTGAGGCCGGCCCCCCAGACCTCTCCACTGGTTCCCTAATCCACGCCGGCATGTTGAATTCACGTCTTGTAGCACTGGGTTGAAGTCTGGTCCCTCTTCCCCTGTGGAGATATAAACAATACCCTCCACTTGGGTGGGTTAGTGCCCTGTGCCCCCGCTACTCATTTCTTTTTTATTCTTTTTTTTTCCTTTCCCCACCTCATTTTTAGTTATCTACCATGTGTATCCCTATATTTGGTCTGGCCCCTGCCAAGAATGTTTGTATGCTGTAGCTTTTTCCTTATGCCCCTTTTGTATTTTTTTTTAAAGCTTACCTCAGTGGACTCATGTTGTACTTGTCCTTTTGTGCTTGGTTGACTTTGCTTAGCATAATTTCCTCCAGTTCTTGCCATTCAGCGATGTGCTTCATACATTCATCACTGCTTTTTAGCGATGCATAATACCCCATTGTATGTATATACCACAGTTTTTAAATCCAATCATCAGTTGATGTAAATTTGGATTGCTTCCAATTCCTTGCAATCGTGAACTGTGCAACAAGGAACATTGGAGCACAAATGTCTGGCATTGGTTTGTTTTTTGCCTCTTCTGGGTATATGCCCAGTAGGGGGATTGCTGGGTCGTATGGTAACTCAATTTCCATGTGTTTTAGATATTGCCAGATCGATTTCCATAGAGGTGATACATAATTACAAGTCCACCAGCAGTGGATGAGAGTTCCTGTGTCCCCACAGCCCCTCCAACACTTGTTGCTTTCTGATTTTTTGAATTGGGCTACCCTTGAGGGTGTTAGGTGGTACCTCATTGTTCTTTTAATTTGCATTTCTTTTTATGGTTTAGGATTGAGAACATTTTCTCACATGTTTGCTGGCCATTCAGATTTCTGCCCCTGTGAAACTTCTGTTCAAGTCCCTTTCCCACCTCTCAAGTGGGCAATTAGTTTTTTTTCTTTTTGGAAGCTAGCAGAGTATTGTAGATTTTAGTAATAAGGCCTTTGTCTGATGTGTCATTGCTAAAAATGTTTTCCCAGTTCGTGGACTCTCTTATTACTCTCTTGGTGAATTCTTTCGATGTACACAAGTGTTTTATCTTCAGTATATCCCATTTGTCAATTTGTGCCCCCTCTGTGTTTGTGTCCTTCCCTACTTCTGATAGCCTATGTATTCCCTGTGCCAAAGTTCTCAGGTAAATATCCATTTTTTTCAGCACCACTTGTTAAAGAGGGCATCTGCTTCCCATTTGATATTTTTGGGGCCCTTATCAAAGATCAGTTGTCTATATGCTGATGATTTTTATTTCTGGGTTTTCAGTCATTTTCCATTGGTCTGAGTATCTGTCATTGTATCAATATGCAGTTTTGACAACTGTGGCTGTATAGCATGTGCTAAAGTCAGGTAAAGCAAGCCCTCCCACGGTGTCCTTCTTCTTGAGGAGTTCTCTGCTAATTCTGGGCTTCTTCCCTCTCCATATGAAGTTGGTAATCAGTTTTTCTATTTCTTTGAAGAAAGATGGGGGTAACTTTATTGGGATTGCATTAAACTTATATAGTACCTTGGGCAGAACTGACATCTTGGCTATATTGAGTCTTCCAATCCACGAGCAAGGGATATTCTGCCATTTGTTGAGGTCGCTCATGATTTCTTGTAATAGTGTTCTATAGTTTTCCCCATATAGATCTTTTGTTCTTTTAGTCAGATATATCCCTAGATATTTCAATTTATGTTTGGCTACTGTGAAGGGTACCACCTTTTTGATCTCTTCTGTTGTCTTATCCAATGTTTATAACAATCTGATGGACTTCTGTTTGTTAATCTTGTATCCTGCCACTCTGCCAGACTCCTCTATTGTTTCGCCAAACTCCTCTATTGCTTTCAGTACTCCTCTTGTGGAACTTTTGGGATTTTCCATATACAAAATCATACCATCTACAAATAATGATAGTTTCACCCTTTCCTTCCCCAGATGAATACCTTTGATGTCTCTTCTTTGCCTTATGCTGTTAGCTAAAACCTCCAGCATGATATTAAATAAGAATGGGGATAAGGGGCATCTTTGTCTGGTCCCCTTTCTTAGTGGGATTGTCTTAGTCTTTTCTCCATTGACTACTACATTGGCTGTTGGTTCTTCATATATAGCTTGTATTATCTTGAGGAATTTTCCTTCCATTCCTATCTTCTCAAGTATCTTAAACAGGAATTGGTGTTGGATGTGGTCGAACGCTTTTTTTTTTGCATCTATTGATATTATCATGTGGTTCTTATAGTTTTTCCTGTCAATGTGATGAATAATACTAATGGTCTTCCGTATGTTGTACATTCCCTGCATCCCTGGTATGACTCCCACTTGGTTATGGTGAATTATTTGTTTTATATACTTTTATATTCTGTTAGCTAATATTTTGTTAAGGATTTTTGCATTGATGTTAATTAGGGATATTGGTCTGTAGTTCTTGATTCTTGTGGGATCCTTGCTTGGTTGTGGTATCAGAGTTATATTAGCTTCAAAGAGGGAGTTCAGGAGTTTGCCATATTTTTTCTATGTTCTGGAAGAGTTTGTATAGGGTTGGTGCTATTTCTTCCCTAAATGCTTGGTAGAATTCTCCAGTGAAGCCATCTGGTCCAGGGGATTTCTTTTTTGGTAATCCCTTAATAAGAAGCATGACCACCCCACAGCCTCATCCACCCAGCAGTCATCCTCCTTCCTCCCTGAGCAGTCCTTAATCTGCTTTAGTTGAAGACTTATTCTCGTGGATCAGGCTCCAGGTGCACATGAACTCTCCCTCGTGAGACACACACCACTGGTAGATTGTGCAGTGCCCAGTGAGCAGCCTGGCTTCAGCCGACCCTAGGAGGCCAAAAACTCCTTCCATACCCAGCAACCCTGTCCTCAGTTACCCTCCAGACCCAAAAGAGTTTCCTCTGGGAGCAAGTACCCTGACCTCAATCATTCTCTGCGCTGGCACAAAGTACTTCTAAATCAAGTGCCCTATCTCTAGGCAATAACCAGGCTGGTGGGAACTCCTTCATCCCTCCTCACCTTCTCCCCCTCCACCCTGTGAGCTCTGTCTTGTAGGGGATTCCAAACCAAACTTGATGCCATGCCCCCCACAGTGTTCTCTTTTCTGGGTCATAGCCCTGTCCCTGTCTTTGTTTATTTTGTTTTGTTTCCTGTCTTTTGTTTTAAAGCTTCCTTTCTCTATTTGCCTTTCTTCTGTTTCTGTTTCCCTCCTCCTGTCTTCATTTTCTCATGAAATTCTTTTGAGTTCTCTTTTCCTTTTCCCTCCCTAGTTTTGTTTATTGTCATTTTTCTTTGTTTACACTTTCTTTTCCTTTTAATTATTAAATTGTATTTTCTTGCTGTAAATTGTCAACTTGTACCCACTTTTTAAAAAGAAGCATCATTTCCTTTTATATTATTGCATGTCATGGGCTTTTTCTCTTATTATTTATTTACCTGGACCCCCCATGAAGGGAGACTGAAATTGTGTCCACACAACCCAGCTACCCCATACTTCCTGCCAGGACATTGACTGGGCAAGGATCACTACTTCTCCTGTGCCACCAGGTCATCAATAGACAGCAGCCAGCACCAGCCACATCTTCTCTCAACTGTGCCGCACAAGTGACCAGTAAACTGTAAACACAAGTGACCAGTACAGAACCTGAGATCTTTCAGAGGGAGAAATGACATTGGAAATACCTAATAATTAATCTAAAATAATGGTAGTTAAGTACTTTTATTTTATTTACTTATTTATTTATATTAAAAGATTATTTTATTGGGGCTTTTACAGCTCTTATAACAATCCATACATCAACTGTACTGAGCATATTTGTACATATGTTTCCATCATTATTTTCAAAACATTTGCATTCTACTTGAGCCCTTGGTATCAGCTCCTCTTTTTACCCTCCCTTGCACCTCCCACCTTTGTGACCCCTTGATAAATTATAAATTATTGGACTTCCAGGAAGATGGTGACTCAGTAACACATATCAGAGGGACTCTGCAGAAATCAGCCCAGGAGAGTTGCTTAGAGGGAAATTCAACACTGCTGAATCCCAGGAGGAGCATCATAAAGATAAGTAGGTACAGACCCACAAGGTTTTGAGGGGCTGGGGGTTTTGGCTTACCACAGTGGAGACTGACTAGGGCTTAACCTTAGGCCTGCCACTGTCTAGGCCAGAGCCAGGACTATTTGGAGCCGGCGCTGGGGCTTAAACTCAACACAGCCACAGTTTGCCGCCACCTGCTTGGGGCAGGAACTGAATAAACCCTTGCAGCTCCATGGGAAGGGATCAGGGTTCAACTACATTGTTACTTTTGTTTCCCTATCTTCTCTCTATACCCCCACAGTATCAGTAGGCTTACTTTTTAATTTTTTTCTCCTCTTTGTCTCTTTCCTGTTCTCTCACACTCCACTGCGGGCCTCCAGACCACTCCCCTTAGCCTAGGTCATTTACGCCTTCCCCACTCCCGGCTAGGTAAGCTCCACCCTGTGCTGCTAGCCCTAGGCTTAGGAAAGCACTGCCAACCTCTACCAGGGGATATTCCCTCCCAACTTTTTACAGGGGAATTCCTGCTTGTGTGGCTGGGGGAGCTCCTATTTTTCTTCTGTTGTCCCACGTGACTGAGGGAACTTCCTCCCGCCTACCTTAGTGCCTCACACGGCCTAAGGCAACTCGGCCAACACTCTTCAACATTCCAAACTGCTGCAGGAACCTCTGGCCAACCTCCACAATATCAAAGCAGGCAACCCACCAGCCTTCTGGGGCACTCCCCTGAGAGGGAAGCGACGGGAGGATAAAGGGGTAGGTTAATTCCATAGTGAAATTAGCTGTAGGCAGTTCAAAGAAGCATTCCTACAAGTCTCCCAGAGAGCGCCAGTGCTCTTTGTCTCCCTGGAAAATGGCACCTGGCTCCTCTAAAACTACGCAACTCAAACAGCCATCAGCTCCAACGACCTCAACAAAAAAGCAGGAGAAAGGCAATGGCAGACGATATCCTGAACATAACAACATGCATAAAAGAAGGAGACATTGAGCTGCCAAAGAAAGAAATTTTCAGAATGCTGTTTGGAGTCATACAGGATATGAGGGAAACAATACAGAAAAAGGATGAAATGATAGAGGAGATAAAGGCCATACACCAGAGGGAAATACAAGAGCTTAGGGAGGAGATAACAAAAACCAGTAGCGGACATATGGACCTCATGAATCGACTGGAGGAATCAGAGAGCTGCACCCGTGACTTGGAGGACAGCCAAGCAGACTTTAACAAACGCGAACAAAAATCTATTAAGATCATCAGAGAAGCTGAAGCAAACCTAAGAACTATGTCTGATGCTATGAAGAGGAACAACATTAGAATTATTGGTCTACCGGAGGAAGACACTACAAAGAAGTCATCTGCAACAATAGTTAGAGAATTCTTGGAGGAAAACTCCCCCAGCTTAATGAATGAAAACCAGGCAACCATTCAGGAGGCTGAAAGAACACCAGCTTGACTGAATCCCAATAAGTCACCAAGACACATAACAGTTAAACTATTCAACTTTGAGGAAAAGGAGAAAATCATGAGAGCAGCTAGGGAAAAACAAGTAACCACATATAAATTTCCCAGGTAAAAATATGCTCAGACCTATCAGCAGAAACTATGAAGCAGAGAGAGCGGAGTAACAGATTCCAAAAAATTGAAGGAAAACAACACAAACCCAAGAATACTCTACCCAGCCAAATTGTTGATTAAGATAGATGGAGAAGCAATAGTACTTCCCAGACAAGGAAAAACTCAAAGAACACGTTAGAAGAAACCCAGCCCTACAAAAGATTCTTGGGCAGAAGAATAACTCTCATCAAGCATAAATTATAAATTATTATTAATTTCATATCTCACATTAATCACTGTCCCCCCACACCCAGCTTCTTTTGCCCTCTTCTCCTTACCACCCCCTTACCCTCCTAGTATCACTACTCCCATTACTGTTCCTGAGGGGTTTATCTGACCTGGATTCCATGTGTCATGAGCTCTTATCTATACCTGTGTACATGCTCCAGCCTAGCACACAGTGAAAGGTAGGATTGGGGTCATGATAGTGGGGGGTGAGGAAGCCTCAAGGAACCAGAGGAATATTGTGTGTTTCATCAGTGCTACACTTGACCATGGTTGGCTCATCCCTTCCTTGCGACCCTTCTGTAGGAGGATGTCTCATTGTCTACAAATGGGTTTTGGGTCTCTGCTCCTAACCCCCTTGTTCTCAACAATGTTTGTTTTGGGTTTTCTGATGCCTGTTACCCAATCCCATCGACAACTGACATGATCACACAGGCTGGTGGGTGTGCTTCCTCCATGTGGGCTTTGTTGCTTCTGAGCTAGATGGCCGCTTGTTTAGCTTCAAGCCTTTAAGACCCCAGATGCTATATCTTTTCATAGCTGGGAACTATCAGCTTTCTTCACTACATTTATTTGTGCACCCAATTTGTCTTCGGCGATCATGCTGGAAGGGTGAGCATCGCAGAATGCCAGGTTATTAGAACAAAGTGCTGAGGGAGGGCTTGAGCAGAGGGAGGCCCAAAGTACTTCCACTTTCTCAATGTATTGCCATATTAATATATATGCATAAGCCAATACCTCTATTTTTATGAATTAATATATTTACATAAGTGCCCACCTACGTTTATACCTCTATCCATAACTTTGCTTCCTAGACCTTTCCTCTGTTTCCTTTTACCTTCCTCCTTTCCCATCATCACATTTGCCTTTCTTCTGCCTCTTAGCAATTCCTGTCAGCTAGATTGCTGTTCCTCCAACACCCTCAAGACCTCTTAGTTGATTTTAATTCCGTAGTTGTTCCCCTGTCGATGACATTGTTTGCTCACCATTCCATTTTCCTATCTCTTCTCCTTAAGTCCCTCCAGAACCTCCAGTCCCATTGCTTTCTCCTCAGACTTGCTTCCCATCCCTATTTTATATAGGTAGGCAAATCAACAATAATGTAAACAATACAAAAATTGAATAAAAAGAGGGGAAATATATATATATATATGGGAAAATAATAATAATTAGCACCAAAAAAACCCCAAAGCATCTATCATTCCAGGTCTTCCACTGACTTTTATGACTATTTTCCCATTGGTCCTAGGGGGGTTCCAGGAGCTGCCTCTCCTAGGCTGAACTCTATTTTGGGAGTTCCTTAGAGACTTTGTGACTTTTCTTTGCTCCCGTGGCTGATCTGTTATGTTCCCTTCTTGGTTTGCCTCACTATGGGGGGGAGGGGGCTCAGACTGGTCTCACTCCCTGCTATATGTCCTCAGTACTGTCCTCTGTCACAGTATGCTCCAGAGAGGGGCCATCGTGTATCAAACTGTTGTCAGCCCTGCAGTTCTCTCTGTGCCTTAGCAACTCTGTGTAGGGACTCGTCTTTAGGGCTCAGTGTCCCGATAAGGAGTCTAGAACCCCGCTCTCTCTTTTTTATTCTTGTTTTGCTTCCTTGTGAGCATGGCAGATTGGCCCCTCTCCCCAACCTGTAGGTTCAGTATTGTCCTCTGTAACACATACTCCTAGGAAGGGGGTCAGTTAGGCCCTGATTGGGCTGACCCTGTAGCCCACTCTGCTCATGCATTGCTCAGTGTGGTTACATTGCCCTCAGTGTTTGGTGCACCGTGGTTGGGGTCTGCATGCACACCCCCAATTCTATGGAGACGTAACCAATAGGTTCCCCCTGGGTGGGTTATTGCCCTGCTTCCCCAGACCCCAGGTGCTATCATCTCCCCCCACACACCCCACTTTTCCCCCTCCTTTTCCCTCTCCCTTGCCCCCTTTCCCTTTCTTTATGTTGGAGTGACATGTATGTCCTTGGGTTTGGCCTGTCCTCACCCTGTATACTGTGAGATAGTGGCTTTTCTTCTATACTTACTGTGATGATTATACTTACCTCAGTGGACTCATGTTGTACTTGTCCTTTTGTGATTGGCTAACTTCACTTAGCACAATTTCCTCCAATCGTTCCCATGAGGTGATGTGCTTCATGTGATCATCAGTGCTTTTTAGTGGTGTGTAGTACTCCATTATGTGTATGTGCCGGTCTTCTAATCCACTCATTTCTCTGTGGATATTTAGGTTGTTTCCAATTCTTTGCATTTGTGAATTGTGTCGCAATAAACACTGAAGTGCAGATGACTGGTCGTGGTCTCTTTCTTACCTCTTCTGGGTATATGTCCAGTAGAGAGATAGCTGGGTCATAACGTAGCTCAATTTCCATTTGCTTTAAATATCGCCAGATTGCTTTCCACAGAGGCTGTACATATCTACACGACCACCAGCAGTAGAGGAGAGTTCCTTTCGCACCACATACCTCCAACATTTGTTGCTCTCTGATTTTCCAATTTGGACTACCTTCGAAGGTGTTAGGTGTCATATCATGGTTGTTTTAACTTGCATTTCTTTGATGGCTAATGATTGGGAGAATTTTCTCATATGTTTATTGGCCATTCGGGTCTCCTCCCTAGTGAAACTTCTGTTCAGGTCTTTTGCCCACTTCCTCAGGGGGTTAACTGTTTTTCTCTTTTTGCAGGCTAGGAGGGTACTGTAGAGTTTAATAATAAGCCCTTTGTCTGTTGTGTCATTGCTAAAAGTCCTCTCCCAATCTGTGGGTTCTCTTGTTACTCTCTTGGTGAGGTCTTTTGGTGCACACAGGCATTTTATCCTCAGTATATCCAATTGTTGATTTCAAGTTCACGTGTGTGTTTACCCTTCCCTATTGCACTTAGCCTATGCATTCCCTCAGCCAAGGTTCGTAGGTTTGCCCCAATTCCTTCGTTGATGGCCCTGATAATTTGGGGTTTTACTTCCAGGTCAGTGATCCACCTTGAGTTTGCTCTTGTGCATGGGGTGAGCTAAGTATCTTGATATATTTTTCTATAAGTGGATATCCCTTGTTTCCAGCACCACTTGTTAAAAAGGGAACCTTGGGGGCCCTTGTTGAAGATCAGTTGTCTATATGCTGATGGCTTTATTTCTGAGTTTTCTGTTGTTTTCCTTTGGTCTGAGTAGCTGTCTGTCATTATTCCAGTACCACCCTGTTTTGATCACTGTGGCTGTGTAGTAGGTTTTGAAGTCAGGTAAGGTGAGTCCTCCAACTTTGTCTGTCTTCTTAAGGAGTTCTCTGATAATTCTGGGCTTCTCCTCCCTCCATATGAAATTGGTGGTCAGTTTTTCCAATTCTTTGAAGAAGGTTGTTAGTATTTGAATCAGGATAGTGTTAAACTTATATAGTGCTTTGGGTAAGAATTATATATTATTATATTAAGTCTTCCGATCCACGAGCATGGGATATTCTTCATTTGTGGAAGTTACTTTAGGTTTCCTGTATTAGGGTCCTATAGTTTTCCTTGTTTATGTTTTTTGGTTAAATATATCACTAGATATTTCAATTTGTTCTTGGCTATTGTGATCTTGATTTCCTCTTCCATGGTCTTGTCCAATCTATATAGCAAACCAATAGACTTCTGTTTATTGATCTTGTATCCTTCCACTCTTCCATATTACTCTATTGCTGGCAGTACTCCTGTTGTGGCCCTTTTGGGATTTTCAGTATATAGAATCATGCCATCTGCAAATCGCGATAGTTTCACTTCCTCCTCTCCAGCCTTTAATGTCCTTCCTCTTCCTTATGTTGTTAGCTAGGACCTCCAGTATGCTGTTGAATAGAAGTGAGGGACAAGGGACATCCTTGTCTGGTCCCCTTTTTCAGTGGGATTGTTTTCGTCTCTTCTCCATTGACTATGATGTTGACTGCTAACTTTTCATAGATAGCTTGTACTAACTTGAGGAGCTTGTATTAACTTGCATTAATTTACCTTCAATTCCTATCTTCTTGAATATCTTAATTAGGAATGGGTGTGGGATATTGTGAAATGCTTTTTCAGTGTCTAGCAATAGTATCATGTGATGTTTCTCTTTCTTATCCATGTGGAAAATAATGTTTATGGATTTCCGGATTTTGGACCACCCCTGCATCCCTGGAATGAATCCCACCTGATCATGATGGATAATATGGTTTACATACTTTTGTATTCTATTGACTAATATTTTGTTAATAATTTTTGCATCTATGTTAATTAGAGATATCAGTCTGTAGTTCTCTATTCCTTTGGGATCCTTGCCTTGTTTGGGTATCAAAGTTATACTGACTTCATAGAATGAGTTTGGGAGTTTGCTGTCTTTTCATTGCTCTGGAATAATTTGAGAAGGATTGATGTCAGCTCTTACTAGAATTCTTGGTAGAATTCTCCTGTGGACTTGTCTGGTTCGGGAGCTCTTATCATTGGTAGTTTCTTGATAACCATGTTTATTTCTTCTTTTGCTTTGGGTCTGTTGAGGTCCTTGACCTCTATCTAGGATCATGTAGGGAGCAATTGTTTTTCCAAGTATTTGTCCTTGTCTTCCACATTGTTGAATTCATTAGAATATGGACTTTCATAATACTTTGTGATTATCCTTTTAATTTCGTTGGGGTCTGTTGTGATTCCCCCAGCTTCATCCCTCATCCTGGCTATTGATGATTGCTCCTTCCTTTCCTTTGTTGGGGTTGCCAGTGGTCTGTCAATTCTGTTGATCCTTTAAAAGAAGCAGCTTTTTTGCTGCATTGATTCCTTGCATTGTTCTTGTCTTCCCACTCATTTATTTCTGCCCTGATTGTTATTAGTTCTTTTCTTTTCTTTTGTTATTGGAGGGGTTGTTCTGTTGACTCTGCTCTAGTTGCTTGAGGTTTTGAGATGGCATATCAGTCATAAGTCTCTCTTCCCTTTTTCATATATACATTAATGGCTATCAAAATTCTTCTGATAAGTGCTTTTGTTGTATCCCATAAGTTTGGATATGTTGTATTCTCATTCTCATTAGTTTTTAGGAACTTCCTAATTTCCTCTCTAGTCTGGGTTAGTACCCCCTGGTGCAACAGAAGATCGTTATTCATCCTCTGATTGTTTGCCCTTGTTTTTCTGGTCCTCCTTTTGTTTTTCTCCAGCTTTATAGCATGGTGGTCTGAGAGGGATCTCTGTGTGTTTGAATTCACTCAGACTCGACTTGTGTTCCATCATGTGGTCTATTTTTTAAAATAAACCAGGTGCACTTGAAAAGCCTGTGATTTTTTTTGCATTTGGATGTAAAGCTCTATAAAGATCCAGTCACACTGAATAAATTAAAATTTCCACCAGTTGAGTGGTGCAGAATAGTGGAGTGGGTGGGGAGGGGGGATTGTATTTGTCATTACTGGAAAGGACTTTCACACGAACTCCTTATGGGGAAAATTTCTAATTTAAGGTAAAGAAAGAATCCTATATCCTGACTTTTAATGAGCAATCCTATAGGTGAATAGACCTTTAGTCCTCCTCATACAAGGATGTCCTGACTCGTTCAGTGAATCAGCCAAGCAAGAGACATCAATGGATGCTAAATACATTGGCAAAAGTCTGCTGAAGAACAAGGCATGTGCACTGTGCTAAATTACGACCTCAAGATACAACTTTCCTCTAGTTCTTTAATGCTTCTCCCCCCCCCCCCACCACCATTATCATGAACTTCATTCTACCTTACAATTCGGATAGACCAGGGCATGTATACTGGTACAGATAAGAGCTGGCAACACAGGGAAACCAGGGCAGATAACCCCCTGAGGACCAGTAATGAGAACAGAGGCACCAGGCAGCAAAAGGGAAGGTGTAGGGAGAAAGAGTGAACTAATCACAATGATCTACATATAACCCCTTCCCAGGGGACTGAACAAAACAAAAGTGGGTGAAGGGAGACAGTGGTCAGTGTAATATATGGGGGGAAATTTTTATCAAGGCTTCATGAGGGAGGGTGGGGGAGGGAGAAATGAGGAGCTGATAGCAAGGGCTCAAGTAGAAATTAAATGTTTTGAAAATGATAATTTAACATATTTCCAAATGTGTTTGACACTATAGATGCATGTATGGATTGTGATAAGAGCTGTAAGAGCACCCAATAAAATTATTTATAAAATAAATTTTTAAAGATATTGAAAAAATTCAATTAACCTTGGCATTAAAAAAAGTAGAGAGGCTGGCCCCAATCCCAACTATGTGGACAACCACCCCAGAAAATTTATTTCAGAAGACAGCACCGAAGCTACATCTCAGGGAGATGGACATGTCTGATCAGAGCACACAGGAGCAAATAAAGAGGGGAGAAAGAGAGAGTGGACACATCCTGGTCCACCCAGCCTTGATGACAACATTCCCGCTCAGAGCAGCCAATCCACAGAAAAGACCATATGGCTGGCCCCACTGTGAGACATGACTCTGACCCATAGCCCTACAGGGGAAAACACTGAAGACATAGTGTGGGAATTGCAGGGGACAACACTGGGGACACAGTGTGGGAATTGCGCCTGATCTGACCCCATCACACTGAGGCAAAACATTAAGGGCATGGAACAGAACAGCAAGGGAAACAGAGCAAGGGAGTACCAAAATAGACTTTGGGGCCAGGGTGTTGTACCCCATTGGACTTGGCTGGAAAACCCTCTTAAAGGTCAACAAATAGACCTTGAACTATTTACAGACATTTTGTCATTGGTTTGTTGTTGTCGTATTTTTTGGTTTTCTTTTGTTGCTTTGTTTTGTTCTGTCTTGTTTTTGTGCATATTCTTATCTCTGCAGGTCTATCTAGATAAGATAGGCTGGATAAACAATCTGGAGATGAAAACAATGGGACTGACAGTTCTGGGGGGACATGGGAGATGGGAAGGTGGGGGAAAGGAAGTGGTGTTAAACCCAGGGACAAGGAGACAGCAAGTGATCCAAAATCAGTGGCAAGGAGGGTGTAAGAGCCCAGGTAGGGCTTGATCAAGGGCAATGTAACAGAGAGGAACTACTGAAACCCAAATGAAGGCTGAGCATGATAGTGGGACAAGATAAAATTAAAAAGAAATAGAGGAAAGAACTAGGAGGCAAAGGGCATTTATAGAAGTCTAAATACAGGCATGTATATATGTAAATATATTTATATGTGATGATGGGGAAATAGATCTGTGTGCATTTTTTATAGGTTTAGTATTAAGGTAGCAGATGGACATTGGGCCTCCACTCAAGAACTCCCTCAATGCAAGAACACTTCCTTTTATTAAACTGGCATTCCATGATGCTCACCTTTCCAACACGATTGCTGAAAAAAAGTGGGACATAAGTAAATGTGATGACGAAAGCTGATGGTGCCAGGCTATCAAAAGCTATAGCATCTGGGGTCTGAAAGGTTTGAAGGTAAACAAGTGGCCATCTAGCTGAGAAGCAACAAAGCCCACATGGAAGAAGCACACCAGCCTGTGTGATCATAAGTTGTCGAAGGGATGAGATATCAGGCATCAAAGAACAAAAAAGCATATCATTGTGAATGAGGGGTAGTGCAGAGTGGGGACCCAAAGCCCATCTGTAGGTAACTTGACATCCCCTTATGGAAGGGTCACAGGGAAGAGATGAGCCAGTCAGGGTGCAGTGTAGCAACGATGAAAAATACAACTTTCCTCTAGTTCCTAAATGCTTACTCCACACCATTTTCATGATCCCAATACTACCTTACAAATCTGGCTAGACCAGAGAATGTACACTGGTACACATAGGAACTGGAAACACAGGGAATCCAGGACAGATGATACCTTCAGAACCAGTGCTGAGAGTGGCGATACCGGGAGGGTGGAGGGAGGGTGGGGTAGAGAGGGGGAACTGATTATAAGGAACCACATATAACCTCCTCCCTGGGGGACGGACAACAGAGAAGTGGGTAAAGGGAGACATTGTACAGTATAAGATATGACAAAATAATAATTTTAAATTATCAAGGGCTCATGAGGGAGGGAGGAGCAGGAAGGGAGGGGGAAATAATGAGGAGCTGATGCCAGAGACTTACGTGGAGAGGAAATGTTTTGAGAATAAGGATAACAAATACACAAATGAGCTTTCTACACTAAATGTACGCATGGATGGTGGTAAGAGTTGTATGAACCCCCAGTAAAACGATTTAAAAAGGGAGGGACTGATTATAAGGATCTACATATAACCCCCTCCTGGGGGATGAACAGCAGAAAAGTGGGTGAAGGGAGACACTGGACAGTGTAAGGCATGACACTGTCTTACGTATAATAAAAAAAATAATTTCTAAATTATCAAGGATTCATGAGCAAGGTGGGCAGGGAGGGAGGGAAAATTTTGAGGAGCTGATACCAAGGGCTCAAGTAGAAACCAAATGTTTTGAAAATGATGAGGGCAACAAATGTACAAATGTGCTTGACACAATGGATGTATGTATGGATTTTGATAAGAGCTATACGAGCCCCCAATACAGTGACTTTTAAAAAGTAATTAAAGCTCTAATAACCACCATATGGTTCAATGCTGGGAAAAAAAAATCTGGTAGTCACCACCTTATCAAGAGTTAAATTTAGCTTCCCTTCTCATTACCTCTCACTAGGTGCCTTCTGATGTGATGAAGTTATTAAGTATATAGCTTTGCTTCTGAAGTAGTTTTACCCAAAAGTTTTTACAATCATCTGTTGGAGATATTAGGTCCAATTTCTAGTTTATAGGGTATGGTAGTTACATAATCAGGTGTCAATTTGGTACTTGAGAGGATTAAGAATGAAGGGGTGGAGTCTAGTCTGTCAATCAGATCATAGCCAATGAGGCCTCTGTGTAGGCATGGCCTTTTCCCTGAGAATTCTGGTAAATCTGATTTTTCCTCCTTGGATACGGGAGACTTCTCTGTCTCTCCTCACTCCTTTGGAGACGCTTTACTGACAAGACACATGGCACTACTTTCTGGAAGCTGGAGAAGCCACAAGGACCTACCCTGATGCCGCTCTGGAAATTAGAGGAGCCACATAGAGACTCTTGCCTGATTTAAGATGCTTCTACTGCCACTGACTTTGCACCCACTGGCCTGTGATCTTCCTGCATTGTATGTGTTTCATGAGTCTGAAGACCACTTTGGTATCTGACATATGGGCTAATATCGGGCTTACGGACTTGATTTAGACTGGGTTGGGATGCTTTCTTAATGTACAATTACCCTTTATATAAAACTCTCTTAAACACATATGTGTTTCTATGAATTTCTCTATTCTACCCGGCCTAACACACTTGCATATGCTATTAATGATATTGTCTGATAATTTTGTATGTTGTTGGATCAACTTTCTGTGAAGTGAGGACAAATATGGATCTCTTCCAGTCATTTGGTCAAATAATGGTCTTCCAAATTTCTTGACAAAGACTAGTGAATGCTTCCATCATCACATCCATTTGTTGAAACATTTCAACTGATAGTCCATCGATTCCTGGAGCTTTATTTTCCACCAGTGCCTTCAGTGTAGCTTGGATTTTTTCATCAAGCTCTTTTACTTCATTTCCTCCTTTCACTTTTGCTTCTCTGTACTCGTGAGCAAGTTTCAGCATCTCTTCTGCCATCGGTTTTCATCTGTGTCTGCATTCGTAAGGACTTTTGCTTTCTGTGTGTATGAGGTCCCTGATGTCATCCCACAGCTTGTCCAGTCTTCCGTCATTAGTGTTCAGTGCATCAAAGCTCGTCTGCAAGTGCTCTTTACATGCAGGGGCAGTAGACTCAAGGTCATACTTTGGCTCTTGTGGGCTTGTTTTCATTTTCTTCAACTTCAACTTGAATTTTCAAATGTATAACCGATGGTCTGTTCTAGAGTAGGTCCCTTGCCTTATTCTAACTGATGGCATTGAGCTTTTCACTCGTGCCTTTTCCTATATACAGTTGACTTTATTCCTGTGTGTTCCATCTGGTGAGGCCCACGTACACAGTCACCATCCAGTTCCTCATATGCAGAGCTCCCACATTGATTCTGCAGGTGAAGAAGATCACACCGGGGACTCTGCTGACTTTCCAGCTAATTTCAGGAATGTCCTAACAGCAGTACCATTCTATAAGAAGCTCTCTCTCGCTCTCTCTGTCTCTGTCTCTCTCTCTGTCTCTCTCTCTCTCTCTCTCTTGCTCACACACACACACACACACACACACACACACACACAGCCCTCCAGCCACAGGCCCTTCTGCCTTCCTTGCAGAATGGCCCACCTGCTCACCTGCCTTGGTCCTGCCTTGCTGCTCCTACCAGGAGCTGGCATTATATTTAATTTTATGGGAGTGACAGGTATTCAAGTGATTTCTCTTTCCCTGATAGGGACCCAAGATTATTTAGACAATAGCAGTGAGCACCTTGCTTCTAGTCCATCTGCCAACCTTCTAATGAAATTAAAGTCTCCTTTTGAGACCTTAATTCATACCTTACCCCCTCACTATTTTAGCCCCGCCCCCTGCTCCTTGGACCCAGTAGGACTCTTCAGAGAAACCAGCATCCTTGTGATGGAAAGAGAGACACCCTATGGACCAGAGCAGGACTGAAATTCTAGTTCTTTTCCAGAATTTAAGGGCAATTGGCCAGGATGACCTGCCCATACATAGCCACATGTGACTAGAACTGGGAACTACAGGCCAAGTGTCCTAGCTAGTGCATAGCTGTGCGGAAAGAGACCTCCAACCTCAGTTCAGTTCGGGCTCCGTGCGGCACATTCTCGCTCACAGAGAAACGGGGAGATTCAACAAGACGCTGTAAGAGTCCCCAAGTGGCCTAAACGACTGGCCACCTGACTATTAGCTGAAAGGTTGGCTTTCGGATCCACCCAGGAAGATAGGCTGAGTGATCTGCTTTCAAAATATTAGAGCCAACTATATATATATATATATATTAGAGCCATGGAAGACCCTATGCTATTAGATAATAGGTGAGTCAGAACTGATTCAACAACAGGATTGATTTTTGAGATTGTACCAGGGTAGCACGGTGTGTACTTGATTGCTGTTGTGTGCGATGCCATCCAGTTGGTTCCACTGCAGAGCATCCTATGCACAATATCATGAAGCATTACTAATTCCTGCACCGTCTTCATAATTACTCCTCTGCTTGAGTCCATTCTTGCTGCCACTGTGCCAATCCATCTCATGAAGGGCCTTCCTCTTTCTCGATGCCCCTCTAGCTCACCCAACATGATGTCCTTCTCCAGGGACTGATCTTCCTGACAACATGTCCAAAGTACGTAAGAGCAGTGGTTCTCAACGTTCCTAAAGCCGCGACCGTTTAATACAGTTGTGGGAACTGCCACCATAAACTATTTTCGTTGCTACTTCAAACCTGTCATTTTGCTACTGTTATGAATCGCCATGTAAATGTCTGATACGCAGGATGTATTTTCATTGTTACAAATTGAACATCATGAGAGCATGGTGACTCATCACAAAACATTATGCAATTATATATTGTGAAGTATTTATGTCTAAAGACAAATAAATGAAATTTTGTCTTAAAGCATGGTGTAGCCTGGGTAAACAGTCTTCACACCGGGTACTCATATGTGGGCATATCTGCATGTGGGCAGACCCGCCTGGAGACGGATAGAGGAGCGGTGTCTCAGTTCCTAAGACCATCGGAAATAATGTGTTTTCCGATGGTCGTAGGTGACCATCGGAAAAGTCGTGAAAGGGTCGTTTGATCCCCCAAAGGGGTCTCGACCCACAGGTCCTTGAGAACCGCTGCGATTGTAAGATGAAGTTTTGCCATCCTTGCCTCACAGGAGCACTCTGTCCGTACTTCTTCCAACACGGATGCAAAGTCGGTGAGTCGACCCTACTCCACAGCGCCGTGGAAGAGAGAACTGGAGTAGGTTGCTGTGATCGATTGCGGGCCAGGAAACTATGGAGTCCATCTACGCTCTAATACCTGGGTCGCCATGAGTCCAAAGTGACTTGATGGCAGTGGGTTTGGCTTTTCTGTTTGCATGCCGGCTCCCAGGAGATAAGTTCCATTGGGGCAGAGCAGGCCCAGAAGCAGCGGTCCTAGCAACTCTACTGCCTGTGTGACCCAGAGGGAGGAGTGGAGTTTCCAAGATAAGGAAGGAAATCTCAGAGACAACCGAGCATCTTCACATTGGAGGAAGACTGTTACTGGAGTCTTGACAAATGGAGAATTGGCTTCTCTTGGGAGAATCCCCCAGAGTTTCAGGAGAACCCCAACTCCTCTAGGGGCCACTGGGCCTCCCAAGCCTCTGGACCATCCTGGGGCCTGGCCTTCCCTCTGGTTTTCCCAGGAAAATAAATAATTCTACTCCTTTCTGAAGACCCCTAGGAAATAAGCCACTCAGCCCACAGCGACCAGGTAAGCAGCATCCACTCCCTCATTCAAAGGCCGCTCAGGTCATGTGCTGGGAGTGGCTTGGCTCAGGGCAGGGGTGGTGCATCCCCACCACCCACTCATGGGCAGCCTTTGGAAGAATACAGTAATTATATTCTTGCCCACCTCCCCTCCCCGTCAGGGCGCTGTCTCCCCATCCCATACCCTAGGAGGCAAGAGAGACCAAACTACAGCATGCTCCCTGGGCTGCAGTCCCACCTTGCCCAGAGTGCTGAGCAAGGTCACTGCACTGGGCAGGCAGCCTTGTTGATCAGTCACAAGCCTTTCCATGCCAGCCAGAACTTCCCCCACACCAAGCATTCTCTATTGGGAAAGCTGTGCCCCAGTCCTCCACCCGTTTTCTATTGGGGTGCTTGGCTGGTGGCAGCATGCATGAGACACCAGGAATCCCAGGAATGCAAGATCTCAGGCGACTCCTGGGCATGAAGCTGGGCTCACCATGCCTGGCTCCCCACCAACGGTCCTGGGACATGTGCCCCTTCCAGCTCACCACCCCAACAGCATGCTTCCTGACTCCTCTCTCCTGTGGAGAAGCTCCTGCCCCAGATACCCACCACCCAGCAGAGCCCAGCCCACAATATTGACTGGCTGACCTCATCCACCTTCATCCACAGTGGAGAGCCCTGACTCCAGCAATGTCCAGCTGATCCCCCTGGGTGGGCCATCAAGTATTTTCCATTTCAACCCAAGTAATTAATTCCTCCACCTGTCCCTCCTCTTTAACAAGCACCATTGGTGATCCCAGCTGTAGACATGGCACAGTCTTGGCCTCTTCCAACACAAGGCAGCAAAGCAGAAAACAATAAAAAAGCCAAGACGTAGTCAAGATCAGGGGATGAATCCAGTCAGGACTGTAGTCTCAATTGGGCCAGTAGAGAATGGGGTTTTAAAAGCCACTGGCACCTTAAGAAGCACCTTGAAAGTGGAGAATTCACATCAACTGTGGTCAGTCCTTCAAGAAGGGGGGAGGGAGAGCACACATCTGATGCCATCCAACCTGGGCATAAGGTCACACCCAATCAACAGGCAGTCCACATGAGTGAGACGGGCACTTTCCTGAAAGGTCAAGTGGACACCAGGAGAGGGGAGCATCTAGATTCAGAGGAGGCTTTTACACTTCTGTTGGTGAGTACATGGGGAGGAGCAACTTCACCCCGGGAAGAGATGCTCAACAATAATTCTAAAGGAGCCAAGGAGAGAACACGAGCCCTGATGGTAGTGGTAACAAGTTGGACTGTGATCTGCATGATTGGCAGTTTGAAACCACCAGCAGCTCCAAGAAAGAAAGACTAGGCTTTCTACTCCCATAAACATTTACAGTCTCCGATATCTACCGGGTGTGGTGACGAATCAGCACTGTCTTGATGGGAGTGAGTTTGACTTGGGAGTGGGTTTGAAGGGGAGAATGAGCCCAGTGCTATATTCCTGGCCAGACACATTTGAATTAGCTTCTACCCAAGCCTCAGTGAACCATGCCATGTGCTATGTACCACAGTGACTTTAGACTCTGTTGTTTTTTCTGGAGAAACTGGCATCCTTATAGGCCACACCAAAAGGACTCCCCATGGAAACCCCACTGAATGAACTGGGGTCTACCTCAAAATTATCTTCAACCCTTGGATTTCAGACCAAAACTCCCTAGAGTGAGAAGAAACCAATGACGGTCACCCCATGGCTGTGGGATTGGTGGTCATTGGACCTTGGTTAGGATTCCTGACTTTGGGAGCATCTGATACATATTCATCTGATAGGCAAGGTTCTGCCCGATAAATGAATGTTACTGGAAATTTTCCCCTGGCACCAGCCCCATGGTCAATGTAAATGGAGCTCAATTATTTAAGAATTCATCAAATAAAAATGGATGGATTGTGGTTTGGAGCTAGATTATAACTCGCATAACCTCCTTTTCTCAACAGTTGGTTAAATTCTATACTATATTATACTATATATACTATTCTATATTATAAGTTAATGATGTTCTCAATGGAATTGCTGTTTTCCCCAGGGCGATGATTGATGATTCTCTTTGTCATAAAATGATGAGACCTCTAAAGTGAACCAGAATTGTGTATAATCCGTACATAATCTGTGGACAAGTGAATGGATTCTGGGCTCCCACTTAATTCTAGCCCCAATTAAAGAATACTTAATTCTTATGACATGGTTCTGCTTGATACTCACCCTCATGAAGAGATCATTGAAGATAAGAATACCACAGCAAGGTGTGGTAAAGGAAGCAGATGGTGCCCAACTATCAAAAAGAATAGCATCTGGGGTCTTCAAGGTTGGTATTCAAACAAGCAGCCATCTAAGTGAGGCGTCCACAAAGTCTAAATGGATGAAGCACACTAGCCTGCCTGATGCAAGGATGACAAATAACAAAATCCAAACACAGTGGAAGGAAAGATGTTAGAGCTTAAATTATGAACACCCATTTGCAGAAGGTGACGGATTACATGGGATCTCAACATCCATCAGCAGGGAGCCTACCTGGATTAAGCTTCTGGTTGTTCCCCTCTGACCACTGTCAAGGGACTCCAATAGCTTTGCTACCAGACAGAGACTATTATAAACTGATTATGGCAAATGGAATTATATAATATGATACCTAGTCATTTTATCTCCCTCTTGACTCATTCTGGATTTCTTTCAGTTTTAAATACTTCTTTTTAATTTTTTTTTGAAGGAGTTTTTTTTTATTCCCCACCCCCTGGTTTGTTTTAATATTGCAAGTGGTCTTTTCTTTCTTTCTTAATTTATATTTACTGTTTGTGGTTTCTTTGGAGTGGGGGAGGGTTGGTATGCTTCCCAGTTTGTGAAGCACAAAAGAGTTGATGTATAGAGAGGTAATGCCTTGTCGGGATGGGGGTGGTTGGAAAGAATTAGGGAGCAGATAATGAATATGAGAGAGGGGAGGATGCGCTAGAACTGCTTGTGGTGGTGTTCATACAATTCTTTTTAAATACGACTAAGCTTTGAAAGTGTGTGATATGTGAATTGTATCTCAATAATAAGTCAATAAAATGCATGATGTGTGAAGTTTATGTCTGTGAAACTGTTAAATTTCAACAATTTAAAACAAACAAAAACATCACATTAGTAGTCATCTAAGTGCAAATATTGGTTTTTCCTCATCCAGAGGAAAGACGACTTAGAAAAATCGAAAGACACATAGAAATAATTAGTCTCTCAGACTTATGGACCATGAACATATCAGTCTCCACCACTGTGGGACCAGAGCTAGATGGCACGGGGCTACCAGAGCTGCCAGCAGCTCTGAAAAGGATCACATTAGAAGGGCCAAGATAGGGTGGAAGGAAACTGTAGAACAGAACTCAAAATCTTAAAGGAGATCAGGCTTATTGTTCAGATGGAGACAGGTAGGTCTCCCAAGACCACGGCCCTTACCCTTCAGGTCTGGAAGTGAACCCGCCCTGTGTTAGAATGAACAACAATTGAAGATGCAGAGCGGTAGCATTTGCCTGAGGACACAGTTCAGAGGGCTTGGAACACAGGAAGAATGGAAACAGAAAACACAGGAAGGACTAGGACTTAGAGATGTGTACATGCTCAGAATTACCCCAGATCGCCCTTACATTCATGAAAGGTTATGAATCACCAAGGCCTCCACTTGACAAAGACCTTGCCTGAGTGTGTCCTCAAGTGTAAACCTCATAGATCCAGCCAAGCTACCAATTTTCTCTTCTGTCCACTACCTGAGGTCTAATTCCTCTCTGGACCAACTTCTTTCCTACAACCTACCCTGGAATGGTGAGCTCTTCAAGGGAGACCTACCTGCCTACGTGGCCTCAGTCCTTGCCACACGGCCATAGCAGAAGACCAACAGTGACACACACACTAGAACCGCTGCAGTCAATTCCAACTCATAAAACGGCATTGCCCTAGAGGGTTTCCAAGAGGTGTGCTGAGGGATGGCCAGTTACAGGCTGCACTGGTAGCCACCAAGTCAGCAGTTTGAAGTCACCAGCTGCTTCATGGGTGAAAGGTAGGGCTTTCTACTCCCATAAAGATTTATAGTCTTAGACTCCCATAGGGAGTTCTACTCTCTGTCCAACAGGGTGGCTCTGAGTCAGAATCAATTGATGGGGGGGGGGGCAGCGTTTCCAACACTATAGATCTTGGCAGAAGCAGACTGACACATCTTTTTTCTGAGGAATGGCTGGTCGCATGTAACCACTGACCTTTCAGTTAGTAGCCCAATGCTTAGCCATTGAGTCACCGAGCTATCCTAAACATACATTAGCAAAACCCCAACAGACACAGCCGTTGCTGTCAAATCAATTCTGATTCATGGCAACCCCATCTGTGGCAGATTAAGCGTGGAATTACTGGGAGTTCCCTTGAGGCTCAGGTGCCATTGAGTCAGTTCCGATTCATAGCAACCTGACACACAACAGAACGAAACGCTGCCTGGTCCTGCACCATCCTCACGATCCCTCCCATGCGTGAGCCCATTGCTGCAGCCACTAGGTCAATCCACCTCCTCGAGGGCCTTCCTCTTTCTCACTGCCCCTCTTCTGTCCCAAATGATGTCCTTCCCAAGGGACTGGTCTCTCCTGACAGCATGTCCAAAGAAAGTCTCACCATCCTTGCCTCCAAGGAGCACTCTGTACTTTAAGTTAGTAGCAGCTAGTAATTAGCAGTCAAATGCAAATTGAAGGAATTTCTAGAAGGTAAACAGTGAAATTCTCAGGATACCCAAGTTTCTGGGAAATGGGAAGTTTGTTTTCAGCTAGAAGCCTTTAGCCGCCAGAATGAACAGTGTTGTCAATAGAAGTGCATAGGTAGAATGTTCTGAGCAGAACCAGCAGGCAGAGCTGAGTAGAAGGCAGTGCAGACACGAACAGTTGCGTTGGATGAGGATGAGGATGCTAACACTCACCTCTCTTTTCATGCACCCCCCCCCCCATGAATGTAGACCCCCTCCTCCTCTCGGATTCCCTCCTGCTCTCGTTGCATGCCATCAAGCTGTTTCTGACGCACAGTGACCCTGTGCAACAGAATGAAATACCGCCTGATCCTGCACTATCCTCTCCGTCATCCCTAGCTTTGAGCCCATTGGGGAGGCCACCGTGTCCATCCATTTTTGTCTTCTTCATCTCTGAACCTCCCTCTCTAGGGACTAGAGCCTGCAGAAAAGATGCCCCAAATACATGAGATGAAGTCTCTCCATCCACGTTGCTAAAGAGCACTCTGGCTGGAATCTTCCAACACATGTCTGTCCTTCTGACAATCCATGGTATTCCCAATAGTCTTTGCCAACACCATAAATCGAATGCATCCCTTTTTCTTCTGTCTTCTTTGTCAACTGTCCATCTCTCCCATGCATGTGAAGCAACTGAAAATACCATGGCTTGCATCAGGCATACGCTAGTTCTCAATGTCACAGCTTTGCTCTTTAACAATATTTTAAGAGGGCATCTGCAGATTTCCACAATGCAATTCATTATCTGAATTCCTGACTGCTGCTTCAATGAGCATTGAGTGTGGATTCAAGTAAAAAGAACTCTTTGAAGACTTCAAGCTTCTCTTTGTTGATTATGATGTGGCATTTTGGCCCAATGGTGAGGATTCTTGTTTCTTTATTTTGAGATGTAATCCATTCTGAAGGCTGTAGTCTTTGATCTTTGTCAGTTTGTTCTTCAAGTCTTCTTTGCTTTCAGCAAACAGACTGTGTCATCTCTATATCCCAGACTGTTCATCAGTCTTCTTCCTGTCCCGATGCCACGTTATTCTTCAGACAGTCCAGCTTCTCTAGTTATTTACTGAGCATACAGGATGAATAAATATGGCGAGAGAATACAACCTTGTCACACATCCCTCCTAATTTTAAGCCATACGTTCTTTTTGAATGATGGTCTCTTGGTTCATGCACAGGATTCATGTGAGCACAATAAAGTGTTCTGGAATTCTCCTTCTTCAAAACATTATCCATAATTTACCATGATCTATACAACCAAATGCCTTTGCTCAGTCAATAAAGCAGAAGTAAATATCTTCCTGGCATTCTCTGCTTTCAGCCAAGCTCCCTCCGACATCAGCAAGGGGATCCCTTGCTCTATGCTCCTTTGAATCGGGCTTGGATTTATTGCAGTTCCCTGTCAATGTACTGCAGCAAATGTTTTTGAATTATCTACATCGAAATTTACATGTGATGCAAATAACACTGTTTCATAATTTCCACATTGTGCTGGGTCACCCTTTTTGGAAAAGGCACATAAAGAATCTCAGTTGGTTATGCAATTATCTTTCAAACTTCTTGGCATGGTTGCGTGAGTGCTTCCAGTATTGTGTCCTTTTGCTGAAAGATCCCACTTGGTATTCCTGGAGACTTTTCTCCATTGGCGTTAGTGCAACTTGGACTTCTTCCTTCAATGTCATCAGTTCTTGATTATATGTCATCTCTTGAAATGGATGAACATCAATTAATTATCTTTAGTTCAGTGACCATGTATATTCCTTCCATCTCCTTGAATGCTTCCAGCATCATTCCATATGTGACCATAGAATCCTTCAATATTGCTACTCAGGCCTTGACTTTTTTTCTTCGGTTCTTTCAGCTTGAGCAATGTTCTTTTGTTAGGGTTTTCTAACTCATAGTCTTAACACGTTTTCTTGTATTTTGTCACCTTGAGCCGCCCTTAAATTTTTTTCTGTTCAGCTCCTTCACTTCATAATTTCTTTCAGTCACTTTAACTTGTCGGCCATCAAGAGAAAGTTTGACCGCCTCTTGTGACATCTGTTGTGGTCTTTTCTTTCTGTCTTTTTAATGACCTTTCACCCTCTTCATCGAGGACGACCTTGACGTTCTCCCACTAGCTGTCTGGCTTTCAGTCATTCGTATTTAACATGTGAAGTCTGTTCCTGAGATGCTCTCTAAATGCACATGAGATAGACTCGGGTCATTCCTTGACTATCGTGAACTTGTTTCAATTTTACTCTGCTTGAATATATGAGCATTCAACAGTCTGCTCCACAGCTCACCCCTGGTCACGTTCTGACAGATAATACTGACCTTCTACATGACTTCTTTACAGATATTGTCAATTTGATTCCTGTATATTCTATTTGGCTTGGTCCATGTGTAGAGACACCTTGAATGTTGTTGGGGGGAAAAAAGATACATGTAATGACTAAATCACTTTTTTTTACATTTTATTAGGGGCTCATACAACTCTTATCACAATCCATACATATACATACATCAATTGTATAAAGCACATCCGTACATTCTTTGCCCTCATCATTTTCAAAGCATTTGCTCTCCACTTAAGCCCTTTGCATCAGGTCCTCTTTTCTCCCCTCCCTCCCCGCTGCCCCCTCCCTTATGAGCCCTCAATAATTTATAGATTGTTATTTTGTCATATTTTGCCCTATCCAGAGTCTCCCTTCCCCCCCTTCTCTGCCGTCCGTCTCCTAGGGAGGAGGTCACATGTGGATCCTTGTAATCAGTTCCCCCTTTCCAACCCACTCACCCTCTAATCTCCCAGCATCGCCCCTCGCACTCCTGGTCCTGAAGGTATCATCCGCCCTGGATTCCCTGTGCCTCCAGCTCCCATATGCACCAGTGTACAACCTCTGCCCTATCCAGTCCTGCAAGGTAGAATTCGGATCATGGTAGTTGGGGGGAGGAAGCATCCAGGACCTGGGGGGAAAGCTGTGTTCTTCATCGGTGCTACATCGCACCCTGACTGACCCATCTCCTCTCCTAAACCCCTCTGTAGGGGTATCCCAGTGGCCGAAAATGGGCTTTGGTTCTCCATTCTGCACTTCCCCCTTCATTCACTATGGTATATATAAATATATATATATATTTGCATGATGCCTTATACCTGGTCCCTTTGGCACCTCGTGATCGCACAGGCTGGTGTCCTTCCATGTGGGCTTTATTGCTTCTGAGGTAGATGGCCGCTTGCTCACCTTCAAGCCTTTAAGACCCCAGACACTATCTCTTTTGATAGCTGGGCACCATCAGCTTTCTTCACCACATTTACTGTTCACCCACTTTGGCTTCAGCAGTTGTGTCAGGAGGGTGAGCATTATAAAGTGCCAATTTAATAAAAGAAAGTATTCATGCATTGAGTGAGTGCTTGACTAGAGGCCCAAGGTCCTTCTGCCTCCTTAATACTAAACCTATAAATATAGACACATAGATCTATTTCTCCATCTTCATATATATTTGCATGTATATGGTAATGACTAAATCATTGATAGAATTACTATATATCCAACAATTCCACTTCTAGGTATGTACCCCAAAGAATTTAAACAGGGACTTATATAACTTATTGTTGGTGGTTGTCTTCAAGTCAATTCCATATTATGGGGACCCCCTGTGTGCAGAGTGGAACTTAACTTCATAGAGCTTTCAATGGCTTGTGTTTGGGTTTTTTTAAGAAACAGGGTATGACATTTCTTTCAAGGCTCTGCTGGGTGAATTTCAGTTGCCAGCCTTTTGAAAATGTTCACCATTGCGCCACCCAGAGACTTGTATAAAATCCCCATTGTAGCACTATTCAAATGTGAGAACAAAGGTCCATCTGAGAAACTCTCTGTGCAATAAACTATTACTCAGCCATCAGAAAGACTGCAGCACTGATGTAGGTTAACACAATACTGAGTTTTGAAAACTTACAAACAAAGTGGGAAAAACCCAGACCCCAAAGATCATGTTTTACGTGTTTCCAGTTATGTAAACTATCCACAACCGGCAAAATCAGAGAGAGCGAAGGCAGAGGTATGGCTGGCAGAGGCCGGGACTTGGCTGGGAAGGCGATTAAATGCTTAATGGTTATGGGATTTCCTTCTGAGGTGATGAAATAATTTTGGAACCAAATAGAGCTTATGTTTGTATTAGCTTATGTTTATACTTAGTACGACTGAATTGTTGTCTTCAAAATGCTTGAAGGTTATGTGAGTTTTACCTCAATAAAACAAATATATGAAAGGCATAAGGTAATAATCTAAAAGCAATACACCAAAGAAAAGGGGGTTGGGTAAAAGTCTAGCAGGTGGGTTGCAGAAGCCACCACTTAAATTTGCAAAGAAAACATCTTCTGGTGACTAAATGATTCACTCCGCAATGCATAAAAACGGTGTACCTTCAAACTACCTCTAACTTCTGGGGGGACAAAGAAGCATCAAAATCAAGATTGACATCAACCCAAGGTTGATTTCTAAAGTCAGACATATCTCCACGCACCAGCCACCTGACCAGCTCAGATACCAGCTTTCCCTCCCCTGGCATTCTCTGCTCTCTACTGGTTTTGAAACTCCATCACAATGCCTACATAGAACGCACAGCCCATTCTGATGGTTATGGGATTTATTCGGGAAGTAACAGGATCTGAATCAAGTGGGAATTAACAAGGACAATTCAGGATACAGTTCTTCAAGCAGGACAGTTTTTTCTTGGCCTGCTGCTCTTGTCAGTCGTCTCTTGTGGTCTCTCATGTATTAGTGTGACAATACTTTTTTCTCTTCTTGCTTCTCCCTAAAAACTTTGTCAGGAAGGCTAGATAACTTGCAAGTTCCTAATGACCATCAAGAGTCACTCCTTGAAAGACCAAGATCTAGCCAATTCAGTGCATGGGTTACCTACACCTTTTTTTTGTATTAAAAAAACTGTCCAATCCCATTGGTGGGCCATGTGCACCTTATTTGCATAGCCCCACTCAATCATTCCAAGGGAGTCCTATGACCATCGTTGGAAATGACACATTAAAGCAACTCACTGTACCACACTATGTTCTCTGTCCTGAAGTTAGCACTTCCGAATCTGTGGTTAGTTGTCCAGTCAATCCCAATGCTGGGGGTTTACTTTAGAAGCCAGTTAAGGCAACTCTTGGTGAGTTAAATCACCAACACTGGCAGCCAGTAGCCAAGCACTTAATCTTTCAGCCCACCCTGGCTCTCCTTTGCACTTAGGAAGCGCTTCTGATGGTGGAAGGGACTTCCCTAAGCAGGAGGTCAAACGCAGACTGGTCCGCCTCTGCACGTTATCACTAGTAAAAGTAAAAGACCCAGGGCCGAACACAAACTCCACATTGGCTAAAAGGTGCTTGTTGATACATTGAGAGCATTTCTAAGTGTTTGAAACTAATTCTGCCATGGAGTTTAGTTCTGCTTGCTTATGTTAAACAAATAGCAGAAGGAAGCGGTAGTTTACTTGTTCTAATTTCAAGATGTGAATAATTAACCTTCCAGGAAAAAAAAGGGGGGGGTGAGAATTTTAAAAGCAAGTAAAGCAGTTGGCTCCAATAAATATGCCATTTAAACGCCGGTGGAACGAGTAGTCCAGATGGCCACCCCTGATTTATCGTTGTGCCAATTCCCATGAAGTCAGTCATTACTACGCTTAAACTGTTGGGGCATTACTGACCCGAAGCTCTGCCTTCAGGCACTTAGTCCCCTGCCAGCAAACAGATTCCAACTCAAAGTGACCCTGTACGACAGAGCAGAACTGTTCCCAAAGCTGGCTTCTGAGGCTGTACGTCTCTACAGAAGCCGGGCGCCTCTTCCTCCTCCCAGGCTGCAAGTGGGAGGTTTGAGCTGCTGACTTTGTGGTGAGGAGCCAAGCACTTTAACAGCTGTGCCACCAGGGACCTTTTTCAGGCACTTTACATGCTGGGTAACACTGGCTTTTATAGGGATTATGGCGACTAAAAGGCATAAAAAGTTTGATTTTTTTTTAAGGATCATTTTTTTGAGGGGGGCTCCTCTAACAATCTGTACATCAATTGTATAAAGCACGCGTGTACGTATGTTGCCATCATCCTTTCCTGAACATTTACTTTCAATTTGAGTCCTTGGTATCAGCTCCTCTTTTCCCTAACCCCCTACCCTCATGACCCCTTGATAAATTATTATTATTTTCATATCTTACCACTGTCTCCCTTCAACTGTATTTCTGTTGTTTCCCCTCAGGAGGCAAAGGGGGTAGTTATGTGTGGATCATTGTGATCAGTTCCCCCTTGTTCTCAACAATATGTTTTTGTTTGTTTGGGGTCTTCTGATACCTGTTACCTGATCCTGTTAACACCTCATGATTACACAGACTGGTGTGCTTCTTCCATGTGGGCTTGTTGCTTCTCTGCTGGATGGCTGGTCACTTAACTTCAAGCCTTTCAGACCCCAGATGCTATATCTTTTGATACGTGGGCACCATCAGCTTTCTTCACCACATTTGCTTGTGCACCCATTTTGTCTTCAGTGACTGTGTCGGGAAGGTGAGCATCATGGAATGCCAGGTTGCTAGAATAAAGTGTTCTTGCATTGAGGGAGGGCTTAAGCAGAGGCCCCTAGCATGTCCACTTCCTCAATGTATTTCCACATACATAAATGTACATAAGACAATACCTCTATTGTTAGGAATTAATAGATTTACATAAGTGCACACCTATGTTTATACCTGTATCCATAGCTTTGCTTCCTAGATCTTTCTTGTTTCCTTTTACCTTCCTCCTTTCCCACCATCACACTCACCCTTCGCTTCTTAATAATTCCTCTCAGCTACATTGCTGTTGCTCCAACACCCCCAGGATCTCTACATCCTCCTCGTTGTTGATTTTAATTCCCTAGCTGTTCCCGTGTATGGTGTTGTTTGCTCACGCTCACTTCCCCCACTCCTCCTCCCCACAAGTCCTGAAACCATCGGTCCCATTGCTTTCTCCTCAGGCTTGCTCCCCAAGCCGAACTCTTACGTTTCTGTCCTAACAGCAGGAGCGCTGGGTGGGTGATTCTACCTGGAGGCCAGTTTGACTCCTCAGGACCAGGTTCACATTTTTATATCAGATTTTATTATTGCCCAAAACGCTAAGTTGCTACAAATTTCATTCTGAAAATGGGCTTTCTCCCAGTTGGAGGGAGGGCCCCTGACAGGGTAGCAGGTTAGGCTTTGGGCTGTGAGCCACACAGGTCAGCATTTCAAAACACCTGGGGAGCGCCTCCGGAGAAAGATGAGGCTTCTACTCCCTTAAGGATTTAGTCTTGGAAACCCCGAGAGAGTTCTGCTCTGTCCCGTAGGGTCGCTGTGAGTTTAGTCTGGCTTTCCCAAATAACCGTTGGTCATCATTTTGTAAGATTTTCATCTAGAATGAAATCATTATTGTACCCAATGCTATAAAAAGCTTTTGCTTTGTAGTGTCTCTGTAAGAAGAATAAAATTCAGTGGTTTGTGTATCTTTGTACCCACATTCCCAGACGGCAAGTAGATCCTAACTCACACAGTCACACTGGTCCCTAAAGTTTCCAAGTCTGTGAATTCTCACTGGAGCAGACTGCATCTTTCTCCCCCATTCTCTTTCTTTTTTTTGGGGGGGGGGGATATGATAATGAAGGTAAAACCTACCAGAACTCCAACAGGATATCTAGTTACCCAAATATCCTATGACATGCTACTGTCAGAAGACTCCAGAATATCAATATATTAGTAACTGCCGCACGGCAGTGAGGAGTCCTGGTGACAGGTGTGGGTGAAGCCTGGGCCGCTAGCCGAGAGGCCTGTGCTCCGCCCCCACCAGCGTCTCCGCAGAAGGAAGATGGGACCATCTGCTTTAGTCAAGATTTCCACCTCGGAAACCACACGAGGCAGTTCTCTTCTGTCCTACAGGGTCACGGTGACTCCACTGATGTCGGGTAGCAGTGTGCTCCACGTGGTTTCCACGGACGATGTACCAAGCATACAAAACCAGGCTCTTCTTCCAAGGCCACTCTGGCAGACAGACCTCCAACCTTGCCGACAGCAGCCACGCATACTAACTGGATAAAGAGTCCAACATGGAGGTGCTCTGCCCGCGTTTCCTAAGCTCGTTTGAATCACGGTGCTGGTAAGGAATATTGAAAGTACCATGGACCCCCAAAAGAGCAAACAAATCTGCCTTGGAAGAAGTACAGCTGGACTGCTCCTTAGAAACAAGGATGGCGAGACTTCGTCTCGTGTGCTTCAGACATGTTGTCAGGAGAGGCCAGTCCCCGGAGAAGCACATCATGCCGGGGAAGCGGAGGGGCAGCGGACAAGAGGAAGGCCCTCAAGATGGACTGACACTGCGGCTGCACCGATGGGTTCAGACATAACAACTGAGGACGGCACCGGGCTGCCGTGTTTCCTTCTGCTGTGCACGGTGCCGCTGTGAGTCAGAACTCACTCAATGGTGCCCACCAACAACCACAATCTTGTTCCCCAACCCGCAAGGGGGCAGGGTGGAAACAGAAAGGAGAGGAAAGGGGAGGAGGAGGGGAGGCAGGAGAAGAAATTAGAAGAATCCAAAACAAACAGTCAAAAACAATTGTTGACAACGAGGGCGGTCGGAGCAGAGACCCAAAACCCATCTGTAGACAATGGGACATCCCTCATAGAAGAGTCACAAGGAAGGGATGAGTCAACCAGAGTGAAGTTGAGACTGCCTCACTCCCCACTATCATGACCCCAGTCCTGCCTTTCACTGCGGGCTAGACTGGAGCATGTGCACAGGTACAGAGAAGAGCTCAGGAAACATGGAATCCAGGACAGAGAAACCCCTCCGGAACAGTAATGGGAGCAGCAAGCCCAGGAGGGACGAGGGAAGGTGGGGGGAGGAGGGGAACTAATCACAGTGATTGAATCATAACCACCCACTTGGTGTAAGATAGGAAAATAACAATTTATCATTTATCAAGGGGCCACGAGGGTGGGGGAGAGGGATAAAAGAGGAGCGGATACCAAGGGCTCAGATATAAAGTAAATGTTCAGAAAATGATGATGGCAACATAGGTACAAATGTGCTTGATACAATGTAGAAGAGCCCTCAATAAAATGATCTTTAAAAAAAAAGAAAGAAATTAGAAGAATCAATTTGCTTCTTTTTTGCCCCAGAAGTAACATTTGAGATGGAAGTGATGAAGTTAGGCGCGGACAACTGCTTCCAGGTGTTCTTTGACAGAAGAAGGTAAGGACCTGGCTTTCGCACACCTCTGAGTGGGTTCAAATCCCACCCTTCCCTTTGAAAAGCCGTGGCCTTGAATGCATGCAGTCACCCCTCCCTGCTCCCTCCGCAGAGCTTCAGGCCTGCTTTCTTTGGGCTTTGCTCGCTGGTTTTCCGGTCTCCTCTGAGCCTCCGCCCAGCAAGACTGGCCCTGTGGCTGCCGGGATGGCATTGGGAGAAACAGAACGTAGGCAGTGCTGCTGTGTGTTTTATTAAAAACATAGTAAATAGAATAGTGATCCTTTGTATGTAAAACAGAACTGGAGTCCAGGGCTCACGGTGGGGGCGGGGATGTGACTGAGGTGACTTCTTTTTCTTCGTAAGGAGGAGGCAAGTCAGGAGGCAAGGTCGGCACAGCGGAGCCCTCCAGGGCTGAACGAGTCCCAGAAATAGTGTAGACAAACTCACGCTGTCGCTCTGTCGCAGAGGCTGCACCGGGGCCCTCGGGAGCCGGAGTCCTGCTGGACAGAAGGAGGACACTCTGAACCAGGGGGAAGGGAAACAGCCCCACCCCTTCAGTGCCCCGCTCTTTTCAAGTGTTTCATAAGCACTGGCATGCTAACCCAAAGCTGGGGGTTCAAATCCACCAGCCACTCTGTGGAAGAGCGATGAGGCTGCCTGCTCCTTTGTTGCTGGGAGGCGCCCTTGAGTCGGGGCAACTCCAAGGACAACAGAAGGAAACACTGCCTGGTCCTGCACCCTCCTCACCGGCGTGAGGTTTGGGTTCCTTGTTGCAGCTCTGGTATCGGTGCATCTCACCGAGGGCCTTCCCTTTCCCCACCACCCTCTACTTGAGCTACCACGATGCCCTCCTCCAGGGACTGGCCTCTCCTGATAGCATGTCCACAGCCCATGAGACAAAGTCTCGCCAGTCTTGCTTCTAAGGAATGTTCTGGCTGGATTTCTCCCAGGGCAGGTTTGTTTGTTTGGGTTTTTTGTTTTGGGTTTTTGGTCATTTGTGGTACTTTCAATTTTCTTCAAAATAAAGATTTACAGTCCTGGAAACTCTTGCTAGGCTCTCCATGATCAAAAAGAACTAGGTGGTAGCTTTCGTTTCAAGAGGATCTACTGAAAAATTTCTTCCATCTTCTACGTTACAGTTGGATCACTTCTCTGCCATCAAGTTGATCTTGACTCAAAGCCACATAACATGACAGAGCAGAACTGCCCCACAGGGTTCCAGAGCTGTCCTCTTCACAGAAGAAGACGGATGGCTAAACTACAACTTCCCCCGGAAGGGGCAGCTGGTGGGTTCAGAACCCCTGAACTTTGAGTTACAACTTAAGCACTTACCCACAGAGGCACCAGGGCACTACTTTGATGGCTTAACCCTTACTTTGCTGAGAGTGGATCCTAACAGTAAAGCACTCACGTTACATGACACACAAGGTCGCCCAGGTATTATGCAAACATACATGATGCTTACCCTCCAGTGCGTAGGCTTGTACCCTCCCCAATTTGCAGGTCTGGGAAACTAAACACGCCTATTTAGAAGTTCAAATGTAAAGTCTTACCCAAAGTTAAAAATACTGTAATATGAAGGTGGGCCCCCATTCTGATGCAAACGGGTTGCTTGAGGACTTCGAGTGGCTCCAGATGCTGGAGACTCCGGAAAGTAGGGTGGTGGCGGAGGTGGAAATATTATCACCGAATCACCTAAGGAAAGAATAGTTTGATGACGACACCTAAGTAGTGAATGGAAACAAAATAGCAAGGGTAAAGTCAAGTAATTCTGTATTTGCCTCACCAATGCAAAGGTCCACAGTCAGCGCTCAAAGCAGCAGCAGTCAAGAGACGAACAGACGCTCCAGAATTTAAAATGGTGCCCATTTCTCAGAGAAAGTCTGAGCTAACGCTTTTCTGTGGGGGGCTTGCTAACATGGCGCCTGAGCTTTCTCGAATTTCTCCTGTTGATAAAGCGCTTTTTTTTAAAGTGAGCTGCTAGATAAATGATCGGGTTCCTCGATTGTAGTTTAAGGCTATTAAACTAAAAATAAATAAATCAGTCTGTCTTAGTCTAGAAGTTCCACTGTCCCGGGTGAGCCTGCTGGTGCTTGAATCCCAGCAACAATGCTTCCCGCGCACCAGGCAGCCCAGTGCAAGCAGGCAGGCCCGCCAGAGCCAAAGTGCTTTCACTGTCTTTAACTCCCCACACCCAGCCACGCTGCAGACAGGAAAGTTCAGCTCAGAGAAAAAGGGGGTGGGGGGGCGGGGAAGTAAAGAAAGAAAAGGAGGGTGTTGATTTCTGGCATTCCTTCTCACTCCAGGACACACCCCCGTGTGCTGTGGGGTGGAGGGACCAGGGACAGAGTGCAGGCTCCAAAGCATATTCTGATTCTAATACAAAATGTCCCTTACAAGCTGCCAAGAACATTCTAGACACGAGGCAGCACCATGATGCTGAGATCCGAGTGAGGTATCTGGTAAGTTGGTAGCCCCAATTTCAAAAGACGAGATGAAAAGGTTCATGGCCAGTGCTGGACAAAGGAGCCACCGTGGAGAGCAGGTTATGACTTCAGCTGCGAACCACAAAGTCAGCTGTTCAAACCCACCAGCCACTTCCCGGGAAAAAGCTAAGACATTCTGCTCCCTAAAAAATTGACACTGAGAAATCCACAGGGCACTTCTACTCTGCCCAGAGGGTTGCTGTGGGTCAGAATCGACGTGATTGTAGCGAGTGATTTTCGCTTTAGGCACAGAGCCCTCACAGGCAAGGCGCACTCTCCACCCGCCACCAGCCAGGGCAGGCATTTCCGCATGTCTAAAAGGAGCCCTGCTAGTGGCGCTGGCTATACACTGGACTCTAACCATGGCCAGCTGTTCGAAACCACCAGCTGGCCCATGGGACCACGATGGAACTTTCTGCTCCCATACACATGAACCGCCTCGGAAGCCCACGGGGCAGGTCTGCCCTGGCTATAGGTTGCTGAAGGCAGTCTTGGCTAGTGGTGCCCAGACGCCTCCACCACCACCTCCCCGGAGTTCCTGCGGGCCCCTCAGAAGATGCACCTCCCATTTTCCAGGGAGATGCCAATCAAAGCCCAAGCGAGAAAAGGCAAAATTCTTCCATTTTAAAAAATGGTTGGAGTGGATCAGAGGAATTAAGCTCACCTTGTGGAATCAGGTGCTTAAAAAATAAGCTTTTAGGACAGGATAGCCAACTGTCAAAAGTAAACAAGGAAATGCTCAGAGCACCCACAGTTATCTCCACCACCCCGCCAGTCTTCCACCTCATCGGTCCCTAGCCATCTGCTCACCAGGCGGTATCCCTGTCTCTACTGCCCTTCAGAACTTGAGGTCCTTGTGAGATGATGGGATATGCCCACTGAGGGCAGACTCGCCTCATACACCAGGGTGCGTGCATCCAGCCCTCAGCACGGAGGCTGCAGGCAGCATGGGTCCACAGTGGGAGAGCCCCACTTCTTGGTTAACCCATTCCGGGCAGATCTACTGTCTGGGAATAGCAGGATTTGCGCACGCGCGCGCGCGCACACACACACAAAGTCCCATCACCTCACTTCTCTGTGAGGGTCAAAGCCAGAACTGAAAAGAATAGACCATGACTAGATTCTCGGAGCCCTGGTGGTATAGTGGCTTACACACTGGGCTGCTAGTCAAAGGGTCAGCAGTTCAAACCCACCAGCCAATCTGAAAAAGAGGCTTTCTGCTCCCAAAATGATTTATAGCCTTGGAAAGTCTACATAGGGTCAACTATTCGCTGCAAAACACTTGATGGCAGTAATGGGTTCTAACTTTTTGGTACCATGCTTTAAAAAAAAGGGTGATTGAAAAAAACCCAAAAACATGAATCTTGTACCACAAAACCAAATCAGAGGAAAACAAGGCATTAGATTGATGCAGACCTGACCTTGAACAACTAAGTAGGGAAGACTTTATGCAATGCCATCCTCAGCACCTACCCAGGGCCACTGCACACCCAGCACCAGCAGCTCTGCTGTCCCCTCCTCCCTGTTCCAAGTGGGCCAGGAACTCTCCTTCCAGGATGCCCGAGGGCACTCTTTGAAATGTGCTCTTTAAGTGGAGAACAGGCCACACAAGGAGTACATTTACTTGGATGCCATCCTGTTCCCCAAAGGATGGAGAACATCTGTAATGTTGGCGAGCTCTATGGTCCATCCCCTAATGACTGCTGGAACACCTGGTGAAGGATGAAGCCGGAGGGTGCTTTGCAAGGGCCGAGCTAGCTACAGGCAAGACAGGACCAGACAGAAAGCAGCGCAGACGCCCCGTTCAAAGCACCTGCAGACCAAGGGACAGGGCCCTGCTTGGGATCTTGGAATGTCATGCAGGGAGGAATCTTAGAAATTCAGTGTCTTTTTTTTCTTCCCACAGATGTATAAACTATGGCCAAAAGCAGTTCAACTACAGCCAAGGGAGGTTAAGCATTAGCCAAGGACAGCCAGCCTGGGATGCGACCTACGTGTCCAAAAGCTAGTGGTACTAAGAAGAACAGGAGAGAAGTAAGGCCATCTTCGAAGTTCTCTATTTCCCCTTACTTTGCTGCATGATCTCGGTCAAGGTCAGTACACAGTGTCCCGAGGCTTTAGCTAAATAATAGAGTGGTTGGTGGGGCTGGGTGGGCCTGGTGAATACAAGGCTTCCCGCCGCAGCAGCAAGGCGAGTGGGCACGTGCGTGACGGTGGAGACAAACTGCAAGCACAGCCCAGGGCCAACTCGATGAGGACAAAAGCAAGCGTGCGCGCGGCAGCCACTAACCTACAGTGACGTGGACAGGCTCGGTGCTCTGCGAGTGCCCTTCTTCACTGGCCGCGACGTCCTGGCTCCCGTCGCTGCTGTTTCTTTTCTTGATGTGGGCGGCCACGAAGAAGCATAACCCCACGAGCACAATCAGGGGTCCCAGGATTTGCAAAGTCAGGAACCCGCAGATCTGCGGCTCGGAAGCGGCGGTGTCCGTCTCGTTCAACGACTCCTGGGTCCAGGATGCGTCACACCCGGGCACCCAAATGCCCAGGACGCTGATCAGCAGGCCGCTGGTCAGGAAGAGAACCCCGAAGATGAGGCACTGGGCGAACTGGCGGCTCTCCCCGCAGAGGAAGGCCGCGTCCGGGTCCTGCTGGCTGGCTCGCCGCCTCCACTCCACGCGCTGAAGCCGCGCCCTAGAGCGAGCCAGGATCACTGCCCCCAGCCCCATCACGACGCACAAGGGCCCGGCCACCTTGAGCAGCAGGCTGCATTTGGTAAGGGCTTCGTAATAGCATGTTTGGAATCCGAAGACGGACATCAGGACGCCCACACACATCAGGACGGCCCCCGAGACAAAGAGGATGAAGATGAGCTTGCTGACTTGCCGGTCCCAGCGGTCCGCCCCGGCCGTGGGAGACATGGTCGGAGGAGGCCACGCCCCCCGTGGGGGGGGTGGGCTGTCTTCTTCTTGCTTTCTTGACGACTCCGGCAGCTCTGCAAACACAACCAAGCACCAAATCAAAGTGGGCACAGGTGTCCCCCACCCGCCGGGTCATGCGCAGGTCAGGCCAGAATCGCACAGGGCGAGACCCAACACAGACTGGGCTCCTCGCACCTGAAGGACTGCAGAATCAAGTGTTTATGCGTGAGAGCTGACACCTAGAAATTCCTGGATATGTCATTTTACGAGGGTATTTAGGAAAAGGGAGTGCAATGCCTTATCTGTGACGAGAGGCCCAGGAAAAAGTTCCTCAAACTCACTTCTCCTGGCCGAAAAACAATGGCACGTGAGGGAAGACCCACTAGGATTGTGTCTGATTTATGGACGTCCCACAATTCACCACAGCTGCTCCGAGCATTTCCAAGTCTGTAAATGTTTGCTGAGTCACTAACTTTCCATTTCCTGCACTAGGCTGTGGCAACTTTCCTTTCGGTGCCTCGATCAGAGCACTATCGACGGGAGGCCGAGCTGGGCAGTTTAACTGTAAGGAAGTTTCAGATGGGAGGATGGGTCCCGAACAGGGCTGTGTAATGGACTCACTTATTCGGTCAGATGCCCAGCCTGAAATCAGAGTGACCCATTCGTTGGCAGACTGTGGCACAGCGCTCAAGGGCGCCCCCTCTCCAAAGTGGGTGATGTTCGTGCTGTTCACCTTGCCCCATGGTGTGTCACTGCTTCGGCACACAGGTGAATACCAAACGCCAACATAAGGGGACTTTGAAAGAAGAACCTCAGTCTGCGGGGAAACCGCCTTCTAGCCAAATCACCCCACTCTGGACGTCAGCTGATTTCAGCCATCTGGACCAAGGCCATGATCGATGACATCACTTACCTGAGTGGCTACTAAAGACTTATCTGGGGTGTTTTGTTTTGATAGAAAGAACGCGGTGTCTTTCTCACCCTGTTATGGCCTCTTACTGGATATTCTGGTGATGGAATATTGTACCCAAACTCTTTAAGGTGGGACACTCACTAAGACACTGGAGGTTTTAAAGAGGAATGCCCCTTCCTCAACGGGAGAAACTAGACACATCTTGTTCCTCTGACACCAATAATCCTGCAGAGGACCTCAAGGTAGAGGCTCTAACCCCAAGGCCACGCTATCCAGCCAAACGGACACGGTGTGCGTGTGAGGTGTCCTTTTAGGTAGAGAGCAGCAGCCGGCCGTCTACTAGGAAGTACTTTTCCAGGAATGAGGATGGTGGACTCAGAAGGAAGTCAGAGGGAGGAGTGGGAGGAAAAGGAAATATGGGCACGAGGGAGAAGCTGGAACTTCACATCTGGAACAATTATGACTTATGCACCTGCAATTAAGCTAGAACTCAGAAGACCTGGGTATTGCATCAATAAGATCATTCGGAAACCCATCAGCGGAATTGATGGTTTCAGTGATGATGGTAGATAAGGGGGATTCTCAGCTACAGGGCCCCATCAGGAATTCATGGTACAGTAATACCTCAGTTGTCTAAATCAATTTGTTCCAAAGTCATATTCAAAAACCAACTGATTTGGATATATAGTCCCACACCCCCCCCCAAGGGAGGGGTGAATAACAGAAATGTGGGTGAAGGGAGACAGTGTAAGACATGAAGTAACAATAATAGATCAAGAATGCATAAGGGTGGGAGGGTGGTGAAGGGAGGGGAAGAAAGAGGAGCTGATACCAAGGACTCAAGTAGAAAGAAAACATTTTGGAAATGTTGATGGCAACATATGTAAAGTGCGCTTAATACAACTGAATGATGGGTTGTTCTAAGATTTGTAAGAGCCCCTCAATAAAATGACTAATAAAAAAAACTCAAAACACCATTTCCCCCCTAAGAAATAATGGAAAACCAAATGATTGGTTCTGAAGCCCCAAAATTACACTTATGAATTCGTTTTTCAAGGACTTGAGCACAAAGTGAACAGCGCTAAGTTGTAGTCATGCCCCTAAAACATCTAATCACATTAAATATCAAAGCACAGTACAGGAAATACAATTATGGCGTTGCAGGCAAACAAAGCGCTCCAAAAAGCCCAGTGGTACTGTCTGAAGACACTAACACAAGCACTAGGTTGTCAGAGCGAGAGCCAGACGAGACTCCAGCGGCAGTCTCACAATCATTGCAAGGATGGGCTCCAACACAGCAAGGATCATGGGGAGGAGGGCCCGGGACTGAGCATTTTTGTCCACACTCGAGTACACTTAACAACAGTGGACCAAGCAACTAGGCTATGTTTTAATCCCCTTCCAAAAGGGTGTCTCGGGTGCAGTGGTGACACTTTGGGCTGCAATCCACAAGGCCAGCAAGATCTGCTGCGGTGACCCCCCCAACCATAAAATTATTTTCTTGCTACTTCATCACTGTCATTTTGCTACTGTGATGAATCGCGCGACCCCTGTGAAAGGGTCGTTGGACCCCCCAAAGGGGTCGCGACCCTCAGGTTGAGAACCGCTGCTCTAAAGCGTTTCATTCTCTGAAACGCACCGGGGCAGTTCTACCTTGTTCCATAGGTCCTCAGGAGTGGAAATCTAAACGGATTCACCCAAAGCGAAATCCACTCGCCAACTTACCTATTAGTTTGCCCAATGACATTTCCAATCTCATCTCCAAGCCATGCGCATCTCACTGGGTCTAAAACATGGGTGTCTTTTAGGGGGAGTCTCTAGGTAAGATTCGCCCCCCCCCCAGCGCAAACTACGACCTCCAACGGCGCCCAGAGGCGCAGCTTCAGCGCGGGACCCTGCGCTCCCCTGCGCTCGCGGGCGCCACGACCCGCACGGACCCGCCGTCCCCAAAACCCGCCGAGTCCTTGCAAGGAGATGCCACCCGCGGAAGCCCGGCCGCCTACCTGAGGGCGCGTCCTGCGAGCGCGCTGCCCGCGCCGGGGCGCCCCGTCCCGGAGTCTGGCTCGGGCCTCGGGGGTCGCGCTCCGCGGGGGTCGCGCTCCGCGGGGGCCGCACTAGCTCGGGGCCCGGACTGTGCACCACGTCCGCCGCCCCCGCGTCCTCCGCCGCCGCCCGCCGCGCCGCACTGTGCCACCTGCGCGCCGAGCCCGAGGGCGGGCCCAGCCTTTTCAGAGAAGGGGCGGCGCCCGGGCGGTGCGGCCGAGGCGGGAGGCAGGCAGGGCCGGATCGGGCAGGGCCGGGCAGACCGGCGAAAGCTGGCCGTCACCAGGTGGCGCCTTCGGGGGGCGGCAGTGCGCGGAGCACAGCAGGGGGGCGCAAGGGCGGCTTCGGGGCTCAGCTCTGGGAGACGTGGACGATTGTGCGCCTCAGACCACGAGGGCCGGGGGTCCGAGTGGAATGGACACCCCACCACCTCCCTGTCCCCCCGCGAGTCGAGGTTAATTTGGCTGCCCGAACTGCTCTGTCCCGGCCCGAGGCCAGGCGGCGGCCAGGGACGGTCCCCCTGGTTCCTAAGACCCTGCATTCCGGGGAGGTAGGAAAGGGTGACAGAAAGGGACCATGAAGGAGTGGCCCTACCCCCCCCCCTTCTGCGTGGCTGAGGTGCAGTGGGTCTCTCCGTTGCCGGGCGCAGGTAAGCCATGGTGCCGTGACCCTCTGGCCGCTTGGGAGCCCTTCACAGGGGTCACTAGAGCAGGCGCCAGGCCACCCGTCCCTGACAGTTCGCCCTGGAGACGCGAGGTCTGGGAGCTTGTACCCCATCCGGATGTGAGTCGGGGTTCTCTCTCCAGCCACCCAGGCATGCGGGCAGGCCCTCCGCAGGCCCCTTGCACGTTTCTCATTCAGGGGCGCAGCCTGCCTTTGCCATGGACCCTGCTTCCTGGCTCCCGACCACTAACCATCCCTCGGAATTCAACTGGTAACTTTCCCTGCCCTTGAACCAGGAGTCTCCAGAAGGGGTTGCTAATCCTGTGCTCTTTGTAACCTACCCCGTGACAGGTGACAGGATCCAACCATGCCAGTTTCCACCTCAGAGGTCATGGCACCCTGGAAGGTGAGTCAAGGGCTCAGCCTGAGCAGAGGGGACTCCCTCCCACCCTCAGGTTCCTTCTCCCTGTTTCCTGTGCACCCTAGCCAACATCCAGGCATGAGTTAAATCTGGTGCATTAACCCTTTTAAAGTGCAAATTTCCATCCTAATTGTATTCCTGGAGGTAGTTCTCACTGAGGGTAAAGTCTGGACTTGTTAGCTCATGGCCTGGAACCTCTATGTGTGAACTGTTCTTGCTGTTGCTGGTGAGAGAACAGACAACACTGCCGGGTCCTCCGCTGTCCTCATCATTTGGGGGACGTTTGAGCCCATCGCTGTGCCTGGGGCTTTTCTTTTTTGTTTATTTGTTTGGTGTTTTTTGTTGTTTTAATCGTTTTATTAGGGGCTCATACAACTCTTATCACAATCCATACATACATCAATTGTGTAAAGCACACCTGTACATTCATTGCCCTCGTCATTCTCCAAACATTTGCTCTCCTCTTAAGCCCTTGGCATCAGGTCCTCATTTTTCCCCTCCCTCCCCGCTCCCCTCTCCCTCATGAGGCCTTGATAATTTATAAATTATTATTTTGTCATATCTTGCCCTGACTGGCGTCTCCCTTCACCCCCTTTTCTGTTGTCTGTCCCCCAAGGAGGAGGTCACATGTGGATCCTTGTAATCGGTTCCCTCTTTCCAACCCACTCTTCCTCTACCCTCCCAGTATCGCCACTCTCACCACTGGTCTTGAAGGGATCATCCACCCTGGATTCCCTGTGTTTCCAGTTCCTGATAACTGATCCCTTCGGAACCTCGTGATCTGCTTCTGAGCTAGATGTCTTCAAAAACCCAGACGCTGTATCTTTTGATAGCCGGGCACCATCAGCTTTCTTCACCACATTTGCTTATTCACCCACTTTGTCTTCAGCAGTTGTGTGGGGAAGGTGAACATCATAGAATGCCAATTTAATAGAAGTAAGTATTCTTTCATGGAGGGAGTGCTTGAGCCTGGAGCTTTTCATCTTCTTCCCCGGCCCTCTACCAGTGGAGCCTGAGCAGAAGGAGCAGTGGGTACCTGTTAGGCTGCTAACTGCAAAGTCAGCAGTTGGAACCACCAGCCACTCCACAGGAGCTTTTGGCTCCCAGAAAGAGGTACAGTCTGGGACACCTGTAGCGGCAGTTCTTCTCTGTCCTGTAGGGTCACCATGACTACGCATGGTGTCCTTTTCCAGGGACTGGTCTTTCCTGATATGTCCAAAGGACGTAAGACAAAGTCTTGCCATCCTTGCTTTTAAGGAGCACGGTGGCAGTCCAGAGGGGCTCCTTCAGCTGGTAGTCCATGGTCTTTTCCGTGTTCTTTGTCAGAGCTTTAATCCAAATGTCTCTGTTCTTTTATGGCTTGCCTTGCTTATTGTCCATCTTTCATACACAGAGGAGGGGGTTGACAATACCATGGCTGAGACAGGTATTTGCTTTCGCTTTAATACTTGGTCCCACCCTAATCCCACATGACCTCATTTTAACGTGATGCCATCTGCAAAGATCTTCTTTCTAAATAAGGTCATATTCACAGATTCTAAAGGGGTGTGGATTTGGGGGAGGGGACACACCATGCGACGCACGACACATCCTGAGAGGCACAGTCCCTCCGTCTGTGTCAGGTTTTATGTGACATGCTTCCCCTGTAGCCAAGGTTCAGCTCCGATGGAGTAGGTTGGAGCCAGAAAGGGACAGGCAGGGGACCTCAAAAAAGTCATTTTGTTGTGGAAGAAACCAAGACCCCAAGAGTCAAAGGTTCTGCCACGGGAGCTTCGAGGGCTGCGTAGTACATCTGTTACCTAGAGATACCCACCCTATGGATCCAGACACCACGTTTAGATACCAGGAAGAGGACCTGTGGCTTGTATTGTGTCCCCAAAAGGACGGGGGCACTTGGCTGGACCGTAGCGCCCAGCTGTAAGAGGACGAAGAAGGGATGCAACATTCCTACTCAGGTCACGGCCCCGAGACGACTTGAGAGGAGTTTCCCCATGGTGTGGTGTGACCTGCATCTCCTTTTATCTAGCCAGAGAGAAAAGGAGAGAGACGCCATTAAAAACAACAAGAAAGAAAAGCCAGGAGCTGGGCACACTCTTTGGGCCTGGGGTCCCTATCCAAGGAATGCCAGCCACACCTATGCTGAAGGACACAAACATCTCCCCAGAGAGAGAGGCACCTTCCCCTAGAACGGGTGCCCTGGCCTTCCAAGCAGTGAGAGCCGACTTCTAGTTGTTCAAGCAATCTGCTCACGGCATTTCCACTCCTGCGGCATCAGGTATCTAGGACACCATTTAGTTTCAGAGTGCACTGTGGACTCAACAGGTACCTAAAATGTGGGGGTGGTTTTAGGACTGGAAGAGTTTTAGAGCCTGGAAGAGTTTGAAAGTGCCTACCAGTAAAATCCTGTCCTGTGGGGAAATCAGCACAAAATGATAATTGCGGAGAAAACCAGTTTGAGGCCTATGCAGTAGAGAGAGAAGGGAAACAGACTGACATACTCTCAAAGCTGTGTCTGACCAAATCCAAAGAGCCAGGCACGATGTGCGCTTTATAGACAGCCGAAGGAGCTTTCTCGATGCAGTGTTCTCCAGTTGGGCTGCTAACCGTCAGGGCGGCAGTTTGAAGCCACCAGCTACTGGACAGGAAAAAGACAAGGCTTTCTACTCCCATAAAGAGATTACAGTCTCCAAAACTCACAGGAGCAGTTCAACCCTGTCCTGTAAGTTTACTGCGTCTCACAAACTTAGGGGGGTGATTTGGGTTTTGTTGGTGTACAGAGTTGGATTTTGTAGGTATAAAGAGTAGATAGTGGTTTGGTTCTTTCAATAAGTGAGAAAAATGTAAATAGTAACTTTTAAAAAAATCTTTGTCTGCCCCACTATCATGATCCCAATTCTACCTTACAAATCTGGCTAGACCAGAGGATGGACACTGGTACAGATAAGAGCTGGAAACACAGGGAATCCAGAACGGATGATCCCTTCAGGACCAGTGCTGAGAGTGGTGATACTGGGAGGGTAATGGGAGGGTGGGGTAGAAAGGGGAAACTGATTATAAGGATCTACATATAACCTCCTCCCTGGGGGACGAGCAACAGAAAAGTGGGTGAAGGGAGATGTCGGACAGTGTAAGATAGGACAAAATAATAACAATTTACAAATTATCAAGGGTTCATGAGGGAGGTGGGAGCGGGGAAGGAGGGGGAAAACATGAGGAGCTGATACCAAGGGCTCAAGTAGAAAGCAAATGTTTTGAGAACGATGATGGCAACAAATGTACAAATGTGCTGGATGTATGTATGGATTGTGATAAGAGTTGTAGGAGTCCCCCAATAAAAATATATTTTTAAAAAATCTTTGTCCAGAGCTTGGTGCTGAAGCATGTGAGAAGGGTCTTTTGTTGATTCTTTGGGCCAGAACTGGGAGCACAAAGGAAGTGGCTCTCTTCTAGTTGCAGGTCTTGGCCTGGAGGAGGAGCTGCTCCAGCCTACCTCTATTCTTTGTGTCCTCCCTGTCATCTGCCGGCCCTCTGTGTTCCTGCGGCTTCACGCATCTGGCTGTTCTATAAGCAACCTGCTCCTCCCTGCCCCCTGCCCCCTGCCCCCGGAGTTACCAGGGAACATGTTCTGGGTTACTGCCCCTCCCTGTCTCCTTGGGGCTTCATCTTGGCAGTGCAGTGGCCCCGAGTGACTGTGGGCTACCCAAAGTGGCATGATTTCAAGGCTGAGAATGACACCAGGCCCCTCTCAGGGGCGCCTGTGGTTTGGGGGCACTAACTCACTGTAATTCTGCCTTCAAGCCTTAAAGAGACTGGAATGTGGAGTTATGGACAATTTGAGTGACGGCCCAGAAGGGAGTGAGCTGTTAGCCCGAGAGAGAGACAAGGAGCTGGTGCGAAGCTGGTGAGAGAAATATGGCAGCAGCAGGGCCAGGAGAGCAGCTAGAGATGGCGAGGGAGCTGAGCCAGGGAAAGAGAGCGCAGTGCCCGCAGGAAGGGGCTTGCTGGAGGAGTGAGTCCCTTGGCCACAGAGCTAGGCTTGCTAACCCACGGAGCAAAAGAGCTCAGGAGCCTCTGGGCTGACCCTTGCCGGTGGAGTGGGGTGCCTCTCTGCACTTATGGGTAGAACTAAAGAGCTTTGTAACCCCTGCTCATGCAGGGCAGAGGCCAGGTTGACCCAGGATGCCTGAGACGGTAGGGGCCAAGAGGCAGAAAACCCAAGAAGCTAAAGCTGAAGAGACACATGGTGGGAAGGAGGGCTGCCTCGGGCTTCAGGGTCTCCCAGGGTGGGCCCATGGCCTCAGTGGTTTCAGACACTCCATTCTTCACTGACTCCGGTGTGCGGTGGTGCCTTCCAGGGCCAGGCTGTGGAGCCTGTTCTGTTAGGTAGCAGAACAGGGACCAGCGTGTCCACCTGGCATGTGCCAATTCAGGCCCCCAGCCAGGAAGGGGCCTAGGTGGGCAGTACACCTGGATTGGCCCAATCTAGGCCAGATGGGCTTAATTCATCCAATGGGGTTGGCCAAGCCTCCTAGTGGAAAGGCCCGGGAGACCACCCCTCCCTCGTGCTGCTCCTCTGCCTTCCACTTGGCTGGGCTGTGGTCGCTCTGGCCTCAGTGGGCCCCTGCGTGTGGGGGTGCAGTCCTGTGTTCAGTTACCTGTAAAACCTGCAACTTCTGTCCTTTATAAAACCCCATGTGGATCACAAAGCAGCCTTCGGCTGAATTTCTCGTGCGAAGCTAAGGTTCAAGGTATTTCTCATGGGAGGAATCTCCCAGTTCCACTAATGAAAGGGCACCAATACGGGCCCACCGACCGAGCAGATCACCCGCAGTGTGGGCTGTACACCGGTGGGCAGAGGGGTGCTGGGCACAAGGCCTCCTGGGTTTGCTTTCTAAGAACGCCGGTCCCAACACTAAGATGTGTCCTCTGACCTAGCCTTGGCAACAGGGAGTTTCCCTCTCCTTCGGGCTCCTTCCTCCTCCGCCAGGTTTGAAGCCCAACCTCCCGCCACCTCACCTCGCTGCAGACCTGCATGGGCCTGTTGACACAGCTGCCGCGGCGGTGCCACATGACTGTGGGCCCGCCACACATGACAAGTTTGAATGTGCTGGCACTAGGGACAATCAGATTAGCTTCCATTTGGGCTATCTGCCTCCTGCTTGGTTTGTTTCTCTTGGAGCCTGTTTGAACTCTTTGGAAACCTACCATCAGTCATGTATGAAAGACGTTGCCCGCAGCCTTCGGGATGTTTGTCTCTGCAGCGCACCCCTCTCAGGAAAGAGATGGAGTGACCTTGTCACCATCTGAAGACACCTGGTCACTTGTAGCCTGTGTGGCAGTGGGAGAAGTGCTAAGCCGGGGCTGGATTCTTAGAAAAAATACCCGCAGGACAAGGTTTTTCAAACAGGAGGGACTCAAGTCAACCAGTGTGCATGGCGGGGGGACTCACGCAGGCAGCAGATATTTACGCAGTGCTCACTATGGGTCAGGTCAACAATCAACAAAACACTTTGCCCTCAACAAACTTAACATTTTAATGGGGGAGGAAAAGGTGCTAAAATTAACATGTAAATTATGTGTGTTGGAAAGCGAGAAACGCTGGAGCTGGGATGCGGGCTCCAGTTAATGAGTGCTGGAGAAATCCCTGATAAATGTTGGACTGCTAATCACAAGGTCAGTGGTTCAAAGCCACCAGCTGCTCTACAGGAGAAAGATGAGGCTGTGTGCTCGAAATTACTTACAGTCTCACAAACCCCCTCAGATTTAATGAGTCAGTCAGGACAGATGCGATGGGAGTCTGTTCATACGACAGACATCAGTCAGCAGGGTAGCTCAGGAAGGCAGGCCCTAGGTGGTGCAAAGGATTTGCTCTTGTACTGAATACTGAGCACGCTGGTTTGCAAAAGGGTACAGAGGACAGCCCCAAACCCATGCGGAATCCTCCATACATGAAGCCTTCCCTGAGTGCTCTCTGATCCTTAGCCAAGGAGGCAGATCCTTGTGTCCTCGGGCAGAATGCTTTGGAGAGTAGACTGCCTCCTCCCGTCTCTGATCAGCTCCAGTCTCTCTGGTAGGGGCTTGCTCAGTGTGTCCTTGATGGAGGCCACGGTACTGAGGACTGTAGCAGGGTTGCATATCATGAGTCATGTCCTATCACTCTTGCCCTGACTGCGTTGGTTGGAAGGCCCAGGGCCAATCTCATAAGTCCTTCTATCCAATGATATCCACCTCCCGCTTCTGCTTCTGTGGTCCCACCTACAACTGTGTGTACTGACCTGACACCAGCCAAGCTTCTATGCCGGTTTCCTTTGCCCACCTGGCCCTTTTCAAAGGTTAGTGTCTCAACAAACCCTTAGATGCATTTCAGCCTCATGTTGGGGGCTGCCTTCTTCCGGATGATGTATCTGTCTTTGCATTCTCTCTTAAGATTCAGCTTGTGAGCTCCCTAGGGGAGAAGTTGAAGACGAGACAGGTTGGAATTGTGTCCTGGGAGTGGGTGGGTGGAGGGCAGAGAGGGACTTGAGTGAAGAGTGACAAGACTACCTTCACAGCCCCCCCTTCACATTTTAAAACTAACTCTTGCCTGCGGTGGTAGAGCAAGAAAGTGGGGAGACCCAGTCTAAACAAACAAAGCAGCAGCAGTTGCTGGCAGTCAATTCCGGCTCACAGGGACCCCACCTATTACAGGGGGAACTGTAGCCTCTAAAGTGCTCAACTCCCTGCCATCTTGGCACTGGGAGTCCCAGGGACCCTAGAGGATAGGCCTGGGGTGTCTGAGACTGTCACTATTTATAGAAGTAGAAAGCCCAGTCTTTCTCCTTGGCGGCTCACGGTTTTGAACTGCCGACTTATTGGATCACAACCCAACTCATAACCACAATGCCACCAGATCTCCTAAAGTTTTCAAAGCTGTGGCATTTCAGAGGCCGATCATCAAAGGTTTCTTCCGAGGCACTTCTACACTCAGATGCACCCCCACCCCCATTCTGACTCGCTGGGATGGAGGCGCCCCTGCATGGGTTACCACACCAGTCTTTGTGAGAATAGCTGAGCCCTGATACTGTCATCACCACCCAGGAATAAGCCGGGAGGGGCTGGAGCTGATTCCAGATGGATATCTTGAACCGAGAGCTTGCTGTGGGTCGTAACTCTATGGGTGTTGGTTAGAGGCAGGAATTGAAGGCTGGTTCTGGCAGTGAGTGTAACAAGATTGTGGGTCAAACAGTTTCAGGGGGAAGATTCTGGGCATGTGAATTTGGAGGTACCCATGGTCCACACGCAGAGCCGTGGAGTAGGCCATTGGATACACAGCTCCGGAGTTCCAGAATCCCAGGGCTTACCAGCAGTATTTATCACACAGTCAAGCAGGCTGTTCCCCACCCCTGACTTATGTCTGTCCGTGGCCACGCCTGCTTGCTTACAATGCCCACCTGACTGATGCCTTCAAGCTCTCTCACCAAGCAGCGATCTGGCAGATTTGAGATGTTTCCCCGGAGGGGTGCGCTTCTGCAGGTGCTTGTGCCTCTGCTGTTGGGCCCCAGTGGGGCTGCCCAGAGAACCATGTCCTCTCTAACAGAACAGGCCTCGGGTCACTCCCCAGGGCACACGGTGCAGCTCGGTCAGTGTCACCAGTTTAAAAACTTCAAAAGACACCTTGCATCATTCGGTCCACTTGACCTTTTGCCCTTTGCTTCTCCTCTGGGGGTCTTCCTGGTTCTGGACACCCAGAAACTCGCCGTCACATCCTCCGAGTCCTGCCGTGGCTGGGGCTGGCTGCCTTACAGAACATGTTCTTCGGAACTCCGTCTTGGGCCACCAGGTTCCATCTAGGATTCCCAGGGCTCCCACCACCCCGTCTGACCGTGCCTGGGCCCCGCCCAGCAAAGGTGCTGTCCTCAGGGTGGGGGGGCCATTGTCCTCCGCCCCACGCCCAGGCTGGACTTAGAGCCTGGGGCCTGACTACCAGGCCCAGGGAGTCGTTGACTGATTGGGCAAGCTTGAGTGAAGGGCTTAGCTTTGAACCCCAGTGCAAAGGCTAACGATCTGCCCTCGTTTTATTGCAGGGGTGCGGGGTGGGGAGGACGGCCGCTAATGGTGCACAGTTGATAACCGCTCAGCTCGCTCCAGCCGGCTGGACCCAGCCGGGGACGTGGAATGCGAGCGAGGCGTTTCAGGGAGAATGAGGATGGGCCTGGAGCACAGGTGGCCTTATCAGGAGAGACCTCACACTGCGGAGGGCGGAAGACCACCGCCTGTAGGGGCAGCGGCTGGGCAGCATCTGGAGAAGAGGAGTGAGCCTGTAGCCAAGTGGTGATCTCCTGGCCTCCTGTGCCACTCACTGCCACCCAGGCCACTGTGCCTCATCTTTGTCTGCGGATCAAGCTGCAGTTGGCTCCTCAGTGGGTAACCAGGACGCTAACCAGGGCCCCTCCCGCTAACGCCTAAGGCAGCGGTTCTCCACCTTCCTCGTGCCTCGACCCTTTCATACAGTTCCTCATATGGTGGTGACCCTCAACCATGAAATGATTTTCACTGCTACTTCATAGCTGTTACGAATCACAATGTAAATATCTGATATGCAGGATGTATTTTCATGGTTACAAATGGAATATAATTAAAGCATAGTGATTCATCACAAAAACACTATGTAATTAGATATTGTGAAATATTTACTTCTAATAACAAATAAACGAAACTTTGTCTTGAAGCATGGTGTCGCTTGGGTAACAGTCTTCACGCTGGGTACTCTTATGTGGGCGTTATCTGCATGTGGGCGGACCTGCCTGGGTGGCGTCTCAGATCTGACCATCGGAAATGTGTTTTCTGATGGTCTTAGGCGACCCCTGTGAAAGGGTCGTTCGACCTTCAAGGGGGTTGCGACCCACAGGTTGAGAACCGCTGACCTACAGTGACACACACAGTTAGTGCTTGTCTGCCGATCTGAACAATGGGCCCTGCCGCCCACTGAGCGCTGGCGATGGAAGAAACCCCTGCCCATGCTAGAACATGATCAGGTGTGGACCAAAAGACCAGGGATGAAACTTAAATTTATTTCTCTGTTGTATATGTCAGAAAAACTTACATCCAGTAGGCCAGGTATCCTGGTTGGTCTCAAAAGATGCACTAAGGTGATTGCATAAATTCAGTGGTCTGTGTGGATTTGTGATCTGTATGCGATCTGTGTGTGTATTCAGTGGTTACAGTGGAGCTGTGATCTGCAAGATCAGGAGTTCGAAACCACCAGTCACTCCACGGGAGAAAGACAGGGGCTTCTACTCCTGGAAGGAGTCATAGTTTCAAAAACCCAAAGAGGCTGTTCTGCCCTGTCCTATCAGGTCACTATGAGTCGGAACTGACCCAGTGACAGTGGGTTTGGTTTGATGTATGGGATATTAACAAGATACTTAGTCTTCAGAAATCCCCAGGAGCAGTCTACCCTGGCCTAGGACGTTGCTGCGGGTCGGCATCGACACGATGGCAGGGAGCTTGATTTGGTTTATGCGATATTAACACAATCAGATGGCTTTCACAGTGTGTGTCCAGTTCTTACAGTGCACTCTGTGTTTTTGAAGCAAGGCACGGTGGGGCACTTTCTCAGGGTTCTTGCTACCTGCTCTAACAGCACTGAGGGAGGATCTTTTTAATTCATTTGTAATAGGAGACCCCTGGTGGCGTAATGGTTACATGTTGGCCAGCCTACTTCAAGGTCAGCATTTGAAATCACCAGCTGCTCCTCAGGAGGAAAACAGTGCTTTCTACTCCTGGAAGGAGGTACCATCTCAAGAACCCAAAGAGGCAGGCGTAGCCTGCCCTAGAGGATTGCTACAAGCCAGCACAGACTCGATGGCAGCAAGTTTGGTTTGATTTGCAAACCTACCTCTTCTGGGGTCAGATGTGGAAACTTGCCGAGACGCTTGGCGATTGCTTTTAAAACACCCTGACCCAGAAAGCTCCAGCTAGCCCCTGACTGTCCTGGGCGCTGTGAGCAGAGCACGCCGCGTCCCCGGGGTGGGCAAGGAGAGGGTGCATACTTCCCCGGGGCTGGTCATCTCACGCACGCCCTTGAACCTCTTGGCTTCTCTCTTCAGCAACTTTTGGCCTAAAAATGAAGCAATACTAATCTGAATACCTGAGAGCTGGGAGCCTCTGATAGCTGAAAGGGCAGTTTGGCAGGGGGCCATCTCTGGAATGGCCCAGATTTTCACAATGGCCCTTTGTAGTCACAGAATGCAGGTAAAACCAGGCCTCAGGGCAACATTGGTTCTGGAGGGAGACAGAGAAGGGCAAGGAACCTGCTCTTGAGGCCCAGCCTCTTTTTTAACTGCTTCACGGGGTTGCTGAAAGGATGAAGTGAGCACAGCGAGAAACACTGGCTGCCGTTTGTGCTTCACCGTCATGCCAGCAGAGACCATCTCTCCTACATGGTACAGTCCAGCCAAAGCACGCTCACGCTGACCCAGGATCGCACTGCTCCCGTGGGGTTCTGAGGCTGTAAACCTTTACGGGAGCAGACAGCCTCTTCCCGGGGAGAAGCTGGTGGGTTTGAACTTGTGGCTACCTAGCAGCCCACAAAACCACTAGAAACTGTAGAGGGCAGAAGTCTCTCCGAGAAGGCACGCTCACAATTTCCCATGAATGGAGTGTGATAGAAAGTGCCAAGCAGAGGGTCAGGGGAAGGTGGGGTAGAGGAGGAACTGATCACAAGGATCTACATATGACTCCCTCCCTGGGAGACGGACAACAGAAGAGTGGGTGAGGGGAGACATCAGACGCTGTAAGACATGACAAAATCATAGCAATTTATAAATCGTCAAGGGTTCGTGAGGGAGGAAGGGTGGGGAAGGGAGAAGGAAAAAGTGAGGACCTGATATCAAGGGCTCAAGTTGAAAGCAAATGTTTTGAGAATAATGATCACAACAAATGTACAAATGTGCTTGACGCAATGGATGTACGTACAGGTTGTGATGAGTTGTATGAGCCCCCAAAATTATTATTTTTTTGAAAAAGAAGGAAACGAAGAAAAGTGCTGAGCAGTACCCTGTCCAAGGGCAAAGACTCTAAATCAGGCAGATGAGGCAACCAGGGGGGTCCCCTGCCTCTTCATGGTTGGCTTTGGCCCAGTGGGCTCTGACTCATGACAATCTTATGTATAACAGAACCAAAAGTTGCCTGAGGTCAGGTGCTAAGTTCATGATCACGAGTGAATTGAGCTACATTGTTGGCGCTATTGCGTGGACACACTCCTTGAGGGTTTCCCTCTTGTCCACTGCCCTCTACTTTAACAAGCAGGGTGCCCTTTGCCAAGGGTAGCAGGTCTTTGCTGAGGATGTGTCCAGAATAGAGATGGCACAACGGACCAATGCCTGGGTTAGAGTCCTTTACACCTTATTTGCATGCACTTGGCCCGTCACTTGGAGGGAGTTACATGGATAGAAGAGCCATACCAAGAATTTCACTTCACTGCATACACATTTTATTCTTCCCTTCTAAATACACCCCTCTCTCTCTTTCCCTGTCATAGCTTAACGAATTTATTCACATGCTACATAGTTAAAAAATTTAAGCTGGTCTATTCCATACACATATTCCAACTGTATAAAGTGAAACATCAAATACCATCTGCAGTAGAATCCTGTCTACCTCCTTCACCCGAGGAGGTCTGTGAAGGCAGAACTCTGTGTCTTGTAGGTCTTTTCCCTCCTACATACCTACCTACCTACATACCTACATGAGAGTGGCTGAAGGGAAGGGAGAATTGGTCTAATGGGCAGCAATATGCTAATTATTTCTCTGCATAGTCCTGGAAGAGGAAGGCCAATCTGCCACAAGCCATTGAGTAAGTGCAGTTATACAGATTGAATGAATGAATGAATATATATATATATATATATATATATAAAGGAGGAAGGACAAGAGGAAAGACTGCTATATCGAGAAAGCATTTAGAGAAGCAATTAAGTGCAGTCTGGTGTAAGTCCGTAGGTCAGATGTTAAGCCGGAGGCTCTTCTTAACTCTCCTAGCTGCCAGGGCTGATGGACGGGGAAGCAGGAAGACCACAGGCTGGTGAGGCAGCATTACATGAATCCAAGATCAGTGAGTCGGGCTCAAGGCTGCAGAATCGGATGAATCCAGGGCTGACAGGCAATATGGCAGGCCGCTGACAGTTCCGAAGCTGGAAGGGAATGTGGTAGCTCAAGAAGTGGGCTAGTTTGCACACGGTGGCAACGCAGTGCCAATGCAGGCCACTCCTCCAATGAACCCTCCTTCCAACTGCATCAGAGCCGTGACCTGACTAAGGCAGCAGCCCTCCACGCCAATCGGCCCACATCTGCTTGACTGCTCACAGCAGAGCCGACTATGGAGTTGATTACATTGTGCTAGATCACATCATGGGGGAGGCTTCAAGTGCCTCACGGAGAAGCCTGGCTGAGGCAAGTTGACATAGAACCTAGCCATCACAAATGAGAATTCCAGCGCCTTTCATTGTGTTCATATAGAACCTGTGCATGGCTCAACAGGTCTAGTCAATATCTCCAATGCTAACCACTAACCCACGAGCTAGTCAATTGAAAGCAGACTCAAGCAGCTGCTCTACATTGCCTGTACCAATGTGCATGGCAGCATTACGCCCAGTAGACCACAGGTGAAAACAATCCAAATGTCTATTAGAGATGCATAGGAAAACAAAGAGTAGTGTGGACATACCATGGGATATCACTCAATTACAAAGAGAATTAAAGTCCTGATATATGCAACAACACGGATGAGCGTGGAAAACAGCAGGCTAACCAAAATGTCACACACAAAAGGACAGGTCTAGCATGATCCCACGTATATGAAATATTTAGAATAAGCAAGTGCATAGAGACCAAAGTTTAAGAGTAGATGGGGATGGGGAAACAGTGAGTTATTGCTTATGAGATATCAAGTTTCTGGTTAAACTGTTGAAAATGTTTAGAAATAGATGGTAGTGAAAGGGAGAGGGGGAGAGGAAGAGAGAAAGGGGGAACCAATCGCAATGATCAACACTTAACCATACCCCCCTCTACAGGGGAGAGAACAACAGCAACATGGGGGAAGGGAGACAGCGGTCAGTGTGAGATGAAAATAATCACAATGTGCAATCTATCAGGGGGTCATGAGGGGGGGTGGAGGGTGGAGAGCGGATACCAAGGGCTCAATAGAAAGCAAATGTCTAGAAAAGAATGAGGGCAACATATGTACAAACATGCCTGATTCAGTTGATGTGTGGATTGTGATAAGAGTTGTACGAGCCTCCAATAAAATGATTTTAAAAAAATACATGGCAGTGATGGTTGCATTACAAGGTGAATGTAATTAACATCACTGAATTATACACTTAAAATGGCTAATATGCAACTTTTGTTATATATGTTTTGCCCCACCGAAACTGAAAAATACACGTAAGATCCCCTAACAGGGCTGGTGGGTGCAGTGCAGTCTCTGCAGCAATGGCTTCGTGGGAAACAGAGAAAGGAGGGTGCGGTGGGGGCAGAACCAAGCGTGCATGGTGTCTGCAGCCTCACAGGGAGGGACAAGGGAGTTGAGGCTGTTTGTGGGAGTGGTACAGTGGCGGACAGCAGCATTGGATTTGAGTGATGAGGAAACTGAGGACCAAAGGGAGAGTTGGGGTGGGGGGTCCATCAATGAATGAGGCTGAGGAATTGTCTGCGACACGGGATTCCAGATGGAATGATAGAGAAATAAACATTCATGGCATTCACAGAAATGTCTTCCCTGGCTTTTTGATTATTGTTGGGGGCTGTTTCCTTTTTATGCATTATTAGTATTTTTGCCCATGATAATAAACATAATAAACATTAGTATTATGTTCGTACCATTACCACTTAGCGCGATTTTGTTTCCAATTGGGTCTCTCAGCTGTGAAGCACAGGAGGAGTGAATGCATAATGATCATAACAGATTCAGGGATACAGGGAATACAGGGTGTGGGGGGAGACAGGGCTAGCAGGGAGGTTTCGGGGGAGTAACCAATAAAGGCAGGAGGGGGAGGGAGCACTAACACACACTGTGATTGCATAAATCATCTTAAAGGCAATATAACGATGGGGAGCGGAAGATGCTCTAAAACTGATGCGGGTGTATTATACAATTCCCCATGATATGACTGAATGATTAAACGATTGAATTATAGGATATGTAAGTTACTGCCAATGAAACTGTTGGGAAAAGAAAGTGAAAGCATTACACAAAGTTAAAACATTCGTGGTTAGACGGGCTGTGGAGAATGGAGATTATCAAAGGGTTAGAGTTGTAATGAGCAGTCGATCTAGGCTCGTCAGTCGGTCTAGGCTCCGACGTGGCAGTCAGTGGCTGGTCGGCGGGAGAAGACCTAGGCATGGAGAGGTCAGGGTGCTGGCAGGATTGGACAGAGGGACGTTGCAATCAGCTGACCATTCAAGCGCCTGTTAGGAGGCAGGCTCGGAGGGCAAAGGTCATGCAGATCATGAGTCAAAACATCAGAGGCACCATATCCCAATTCTGCCACTGACTCACAGGAAGTCCAATAGTTTAAAACTGTTTTTAGCTTAAGATTTATTGCCCCAATCCCTTCTTAGCCAGGAAGCCCAACACGTGAAACAAATCCTTGGCTGGAATTGCTCAGAACACAGCTCTTAGGCATCTTACCCTGGAGGCGATGGAGGTGCAGGCACCTGTGTGTTCACAGAGGGCCACTCAGCTTGTCCACGAGAAATGCAGAACAAGTCGTGAAGGGGCTTCAAAGAGTTTCTGGAAAAATTTCATTATCTCCCAATTCCGTTTTTTCCCACAAGCTTTGAAAACCTTCTCTCCCTTTGGGCAACCTTGGGAAACTCCTAGGGAAGACGGGGCTTTCTGCTCTCCTCGGTGGGAAAGGCTTTCCATCTCAGAACCTCACGAGGGCTGTGCTCCCCTGCCCCTGGGGTCTCCGTGAGTCGGCCTCAACTCGAGGGCAGGGAGTTTGGTTTTTGTCTTTGTTTGTTTGTTTGTTTGTTTGTTTTCCCACAGTTTGGAGAGCTCTCACGTTTAAAAAAAAGGTGGGGGGTGGAAATCTCAGAACAATCTGAGGAACAGGCAGGCAGAAAGCTGAGGCAGCAGGGGTGACCGAGAAAGAGGGCCAATGAGGCCTCTGGTACAATCGGGGCATGGCCATGGGCCGTGAGCTCTGTGGAAGGGAACTCTGGGCCACTTCTCCATGCACGCAGCTCTGGCAGGGGGTGTGGTGGCGGGTGCTTGGAAAAGGGAGGCAGGACCCCCCTCTCACCCAGTGAGAGTCCATGTGCCTGTCCTCAAGCAACATGGATTTGATTTAACCAAGAACGGTTTCTGATTAAAGCCAAAGCCAAAGCAAACCTCCTCCAGGGACAAGGCTGTTGGACGCCTACAGGTGCCAGTCCAGGAGAGGAGCGGGAAGAGGACCTTCTTCTAACGTGGCCTTCTTTATACGATGCCTTTCCTCCTAGGGCATTTTGAGTCCTTATTCTGCAAATGTGTGCCATAAGCACATTCTCTCCCTCACGGAAACATTTCAACCAGCACTCCTGCCATGCTGTTTCCTTAGGAACGCCGTCTCCCTCCACCCCTGCCCGTCCCCGTCTCCCCCCACCCCTGCACATCTCTCCCTCCGGAGAGCTCTGGCAATCTTCTCATGCAGACGGTTACTTCTCAGGTGGTATCTTTTAGAATCATATTTCACCACGGAGAAGCGTTTAAAAGCAGGCAAGTAAAAGGAAGAAGATGGTATTGCCGCGAGGGTCCTGGGTGACGCGTGTGATCCAGGACCGCTGTGGGGACGCCTCTCACACATCCTTGTCGTAGTCTCATGAGAGATCCTTCACAAGTATACACAGGGCTCCATCCCAAGAGCGGTGTCGGAGGGGATGTGCTGGCCCAGGTACATGGGAGGCAGGGAGGTCACGTACAAGGTGATGGTGACTGCTTGGGCGGAAAGGACATAGGACAACCACTGGAGCTTCTTAGGAAGACATTGTAAGAAAACTGAACCAGTGAGGAAAGGCCCGACAGAGTGGCACCGCTCAGGACAAGGTTCCGGCTCCTTCGTTGAGGCAGCTAGGCTGTCAGGAGAATTTCAGTGGGAAACTATTCATTCATTCCACAGCCCCGATCTTGCCCCTCCAGACTTCTTTTTGTCCCCCAAACTGAAAGAACATTGAAAAGTAGTAACACTATCACAATCCCCCGAGGATGCCAACGCTGATGTTTTGATGTGGTGTCGTCAAAGCACACCCAGTTCTTCAGGGATGGGCTGGAGAGGTAGGAACACTGCCTTTAGGAGGGCCTACACTCTAGACCCTGCGGGAGGGAGGGCGTGCAGAGAAACGATAGCATCCCACGTGGATAATTTTGTTTAATAATGACTTCTGTGATCGGGTAACATAATCTTTTTACTGTTGTATATACTCTTCCAAAACAAAGTGGAATCACACTGCCCGTGCTCTGTACCCATCTCCAGGGAAGACCAATCACGGGAAAGGCCGTCTCTTCTGCCACTGTGCTTTCCTCAAGGATTAAGATGTCAGCAATCTCACCACTTGTAAAATGCTGCTGGATCTTTGAATTTCCAGTAACTTCTCTCTCTGACCCATTAATAATCACAAAAGGTGACTGTCGAGGGGAAGAAAAATTCACCCATTCCTTTCAAGTAAGGCAGGACTCATCCTGGAAGACAGGAGACATCCATCAAAATGAAAGATGGACTGAAAAGGAGGGGGAAAGAAGCTGGGGGAGGTTGGGGATAGTGCGTGAACAGGGCACTAACCCACACACGGGGACGGTATTATTCATGTCTGCACAGGAAAGTGAGAAAAGGACCAGATCTCAACCTGGGGCACCAAGTCTCCAGGGCGACATACCTGCATGAAGCAGCGAACTAACAGAAAGATCAGCTGGGCAGGCCCCATCCCAGCTCCATCAACCCCCTCCCCAGAAGAATGCTCTACAGAGGACAGCACTGAAGGTTCAGCCGGGGGAGAGTGGCGGGTCTGCCCAGACCACACAGGAGCCAACTAAGAGGGAAGGAGAGAGAACCACATCCTGGCCCGCCAAGCCCGGAGGACAACACTCCTGCTTGGAGCAGCCAAGGCACAGAGCGCACCATAAAGCTGGCAGCACCAGGAGACAGGACAGCCCCTCACTGACCCACAGCACTGCAGGGGCAGCACCAGAGACACCGTGCAGGAATTGTGTCTGGTCTGACCACCCTCATCCCCACCCCACTTCCAGAGCGAAACACAAAGGAAGCAGGATAGAGCAGCAAGAGGGACAAAGCAATGGAGTGCCAGAAGAGTCCCCAAAATACACTTCAGAATCAGTGGGCAGGGCAGGCCCTTCACCAGATCTGATGGGAAAACATTCAGAAGGGTCAGCAGACAGTCCTGGAATGATTTATAGGATTTTTTCTTTTCTTTTCCCCATGTCTATCCATATAGGATAGGCAGGATAGCCAATCCTGAGAAGAAAACAATGGGCCAGGCCGACAGCTCCTGGGGTATATGGGAGAGGAAGAGGAGAAAGGGAGGAGGGAGTCAACAAACTCAGGGACAAGGGACCAGTAAGAGATCTAAAATCAATGGCAAGGAGGGTGCAGAATGCCTGATGGGGTTTGATCAAATGCAATGTAGCCGAGAGAAAGTACTGAGAGTTGAATGAAGGTCCAACATGATCGTGGGAGAGGAGGAAATTAAACAGGAAATAGAGGAAACAGCTAGGATGCAAAATATGTTTATATGTACATATGTAAATATATTGATATATAATGATAGAGATATGGGTCTATGTATACTTATTTATAGGTTAAGTTTTAAGGTAGCAGATAGGTATTGGGTCTTTACTCAAGTTCTCCCTCAACACAAGAAGACTTTGTTCTAGTAACCTGGCATTCTGTGATGCTCACCTTCCCAATATGATTGCTGAAGTCAAAATGGGTGCATAAGCAAATGTGGTGAAGAAAGCTGATGATGCCCAGCTATTGAAATATGCAGTCTCTGGGGGTCTTAAAAGCTTAGAGTTAAACAAGCAGCCATCTAGCAGGGATGCAACAAAGCCCAGATAGAAGAAGTATACCAGCCTCTGTGGTCACAAGGTGTTAATGGGATCAGGTATCAGAAGATTCCAAACAAACAAATATATCAATGCAAATGATGGGGGTCAGAGTGGAGACCCCAAGCCCACCTGTAGACAATTGGACATTCCCTCACAGAAGGGTCACAGAAAAGAATGATACAGTCAGGGTGCCTCATCGCACCAACGACACATGCAGCATTCCTCTAGTTCTTTAATGCCCCCCCCCCACTATCATGAACCCAGTTATACCTTACAAATCCAGCTAGACCAGAGGATGTACACTGGTACAGATAAGAGCTCCCGACACATGGGGCCCAGGACAGACAAAACCCCTCATGAGGGAACAGTAATGGGAATAGTGATGCCATGAGGGTAGGGGAAAGATGGGGGACAAGGGGAGAGAAAGGGAGAACTGATCACAATGATCAACATATATCATTCCCCCTGCCTCTGCCCCAGGGGGACAAACAACAGAAATGTGGGTGAAGGGAGACAGCAGACGGTGTAAGATATGAAAATAATAATAATTTATCATTTATCAGGGGTCCACAAGGGTGGGAGGGTGGGGGATCAAGGAAAAAAATAAGAGCTGATACCCAGGGCTCAAGCAGAAAGAAAATGTCTTGAATATTATGATGGCAACATATGCACAAATGTGTTTGATGTATGGTTTTTTATAAGAGCTGTAAGCTCCCCCAATAAAATGACTTATTAATTAAAAATGAAAGTTGGAATTTTGCGTGGAGTGGATCATGAAAATAACACTGCCTTAGCTGTCCTCAGAGTTGGTGTTGAACCTGACCCCCCGCGGAGTGGCTCAGTCTGCACCCACCACAGCTAGTCCTGCCTCTGCAACCTGCCAGACTTTTCCCTGGGGGCCCTGGCTCCGCCTCCCTAAGGGAGGAGTTTCACTAGAGATGTCCACATCCACACTGCAGCACTCATTTTACATTCTGCATTAAACGGAGAAGGCGAGCTACAGGATTCGCCTGCCCAAACTGTGAATGCCCCCGGGACAGCCCCATCCCACACCTGGGATGACTCAGGGCAAAAGCCAGGCGTTTCTTTATCACGTACTTTGCTAAGGAGCCATTTCATATTAGAAAGCAGTTTTCTCACCAGACCTAATAATGCCCAAGTCTGCTGCCCAAGATCTCTTTAAAGTTTTACAGCGCCAAGATGCCGCTTTGAGGACTAAGGTGCACCTGACCCAACCCATCTCTTGTCCTCTGTGCCTTGCATGCATGAGAAAGGTGAACATGTTTTAAAAAGAGGAAGACAAGAATGGATGCACATTGGCGACTCATGCTATGGAAGGATCTGGAGGGCATTATGCCGAGAGAAGTCAGGCAAACACTGAAGGTTAAATCCTGTACGTTACCAAAAACATATCCCGTTTTCATCAGGAAAAGGTACTCCTACTGAAAGAAAGGGACTTTGACCGTTACGAGAGTCGGGAGCGGGGGAAGCAGTAGGAGGGTGGAGCGGTATTAAGGTGGGTGAAGAGGGAGATGGTATACTACAGGGAAAAGGGGAGGGGACAGGACAAGCCATGGAGTAGTTTGCCAGGTTGTTTGCTGTTCAGTGCAAACACAACCTGCTATGCAGAATGCACAACACCAAGTTTGAAAGGGGGTGGGGAGAGACAGGAATGGATGACCATAGTGTATTAGAATTTGGAATACCATTACTTGCCAGAAAAACAAACACATCCTTCTTAGGAGAGGCAAGGCCAGATTGTTCTTTAGAAGCAAGGGCCGAGCGACCTGTGCTCACTTACTTGGTACCCATCAGCAAGCTCACCACGAATCACGAACAACTTGGAAGAGATCTTGGGCTGCCGACTCGAGCATCGAGTTTGCTGAAACAGAGGCTTTGTGAAAACATCCATGAGTTGCACTGGCACCACAGCCACAGCCTTGGACCAAACGGCCCAAAGACCATGAAGACGGGACGCTGCCGGTCACTGAGCCAGTCCGTCAGGAGGGCAGCCCTCAGCAAAGCAACCAGCAACAGCCAGCGAGCCCCAGTCCCATGACGTGTGGAGTCCTGTGCTCTCAGGACTGTCAACAGTCACAGCTCTAGAACTGCAAGACTGTCGTCAGAGTAGAGAACGTCTGTGTCACCCTGGTAACTTGTTGAGCTAACCACAAGGTGATCAGTTCAAAACCACCAGACGCTCCTTGGGAGAAAGATGGGCTTCCTGTTCCCATAGAGTTAGTCTGGGAAGCTCACAGGGGACAGACAGCTCTACCTTGTCCTCTAGGGTCGCTATGAGTCCGCATCGACTCAGTGGCAGTGATTTGGGTTTTGTTTTTAGTATCATCTCAGTTCTTAGACAAGGTAGTGGCATTCCTTGCCAGAGAATTATCGGTGGCGGGTTTAAAGTTGCAAATTAACAGAGGATTACAAAAAGACTACCTAGCTGTGAAAGCAGCGCATGCTTGCCTAATAGTTTGAGCTAATTCTTCAGCTAAAACGCTCCCAGAAAAGGGAAGGGGGGGGGGGCACTGCTGTGGCATTTATCGCCCACAATATCAGCCTGCCCAGAAGAGAGCAGCTTATCTGTGGGAGTCAGCCTCTGGTGGTTGCTGGCAATTTAGCACCTCATTAGGAAAAAAAAAAAGAGGCATTTCCCCAGGTTTCCTTTGAGAAGCTGACCTCAAGACACATTGATAGCTATCTTGATGTTTTTCCTCGACTGCTCTGAGCAATTCTAGGTGATAGAGGCTTTGCAGTTATTGGAACGAGAAAACAAATGAATAAAAACAATCCTACAGAAGTCGGCATTTCCAGGACTTTTGTAGCCAAGCAGACCAATATCTGGAAAACTTATCAGAGCACTATAAAATAAATACACATGCCCTCAATGTCTGACGGGCTACAGTGCTACTTCTGGCTAATTGCTGAACTTCGAAATATTTTTATTTTGAAATTTCCACGCAATTCTTATTACTCAAAAGATTTCAGCAAGTACATGGGTATGTCTTTTATTTCTTAGTTTACCTTCAAAACTCCCATGAAAGTGGGCAATAGCAACTCTTTATACCTTTCAAATGACTGATTTTCTCCCAAGAGCAAACCAATCTGCTCATACGTACAAATCTACCTTGCATTGTCCTCCACAGAGAGCAAGCAGCAGCCCAAGCGTGACTTCGAGCCCGCTCATTTCTGAGACTGTCATTACTGCACAGGTGTGTGAAAAGTGCTTGGAACGACTGAGTTCTAGCCTAATGAGTCAGCATTTGGAGCGTTGCTTTTATTATTTTTTTCCTACTGAAAAATGCCGACTTGGGAACTACCTGGGTTTAAAGAGCCCAGGGTGACTAGATGCTGTGGGAGCCACCAGTTGGGAGGAGGAAGTATATGTTGCTGCTACTGAGATGCAAAGGCAGGATTCTGACGCTCACTGTCTGATCAGGGAGCTCAGGACGCTAATTTTAAAAATGCAGAGAACCTACAAGAGAAAACGTGGGGAGCTGTCACTGAGTACAGATTCAATAGATATACAGGGAGAAAGTATATACATCTATATAACTTGTATCGATATATACATAACTTGCACAAGGTAACATCCCCAAAAAAGACAATCAACTTTTTAAGAGGAAAATGAGTAGTCATTCCACCAAAGTTCCTGCGGCGGCCAAGCAGCCCGTGAAACGCGCTGCCTGGAAGCGCAACCTCGAGGCCGCGCCTCCGAGCTGCACCTAGCCCGCACCCACGCTTCCTGGCTGACCTTCATCTTTCCACCCAGGCACCTCGTGCTGCACTTGAACCGTCAACCCTCCAGCTAGCAGCTGACTGTGTTCTACCTGCACCACCCAGCGTTTCCTGGCAGAGAAAATGGTGCTAATCAAAACCATTTCCTTTTCCTCCTAAATACACAACCAAGCCATTTCCTCTGCAGTTAGCTAGAGACAGAAAATCAAGTTGTGGCTAATGGAATGTACGCGAAAGTGATGGTGGAGAAGCTTCTGGGCAGAATCAGAAAACGCAAGGAGTCCAGAGCCCTGAAACTGTGTGTGCAGCGCTGCTCCTCCCAAGCCTGGAAGGAAGAGCTGTGGTGTGAACCTACTCCTGCTGAGCCTCCGAGACCTTGGGACGGCTCAAAGGGAAATCAGAGCCGGGCACGTTGGTATGGGGTTGAGAGTTCTGCATACTCTTTCCACTGGTCCCCATCCCTGACAGAGGCCCCAAAGCGCTCTTCTTTCTGACACGGACTTTGCGGGAGTGTCTGCACTGAAGATTAATCACTCATTCTTTCATTTCCTTTGGTTTCTTTTCATGTATTCTTTTTGGGGGTGGAAGGAGGATATCTTGGTCTTAATGGTCTCTTTGGAATAATATGATTTTAGAATGATATGTTTCCAAGTCACTGGTCAGGAGGAGAGTCTTCAGGAAAGCCTAACAGCAAGTTAACTATATCTTAAAGCACATACAAAAAATCTTTTTAAGGAATCTCTGTATTTTGGGGATCATCTTCCCACTTCAGTTTTCGGGTACAATCAGTTGACATTGAAAACAGCAGTTCCACCTGTCGTTCCTCTCTTGGCAGGCTGTGCCGCCCTACCATCTGTGGAGTGACTAGTACTTCCTCCGCAGAGACAGAGACACACACAGACCAAATGATAAATTATATATTACATGTTTATTAAGGGTACAACTTTGATGTAAAATTTACATTTTATGAAAAAAATCAAAAGTATGTACAAAATTTTGTAAGATAGATTTGCAATGTTCTAATTACAATCCAAAGTAGTAAATAACAATCCTTAAAAACTCACATTGTTAGAGTTCTGTGTTTACAAATTCGTGGTTAAGAGAAACTACAAAGTGTATCACTATACATAAGCAAGAACCAGCTTGCTACATACATATCCCACTGAAAATCTACTGGTCTGTTTTACACCATTAGTGGATTTCTTTTTATACGAAAAGCAAAACAATCAATATAAACTTATATGGCTTCAAAATTGTAACCTGCACCCAATATAAAAATTTATGCATCGACACCTGGTATGAAGACTGTGGTTACAAAAGTGCAGACGTTTAACCATTTCACTAATTTGTACATTCGTAGGAAAGACTTGATTAAAAACAAACACGGTGAGTATAATATCTGGACTCCAGTAATAAAATGTTAACTGCGCAATAAAAGCAGTCTGATTGCAAAGCAGATGACAGTAACTGGTATTTTACAGAGGACAACGTGTTAGAAATTCTAGTTTTGCTCACTATCAATAATGATTAACATGTTAGCAAATTGCCATATGTGCTGCTTCAGTCAAATTTAAACTTCGAATTGGGCTAACACTGAATATATGTTTTTAAAAAGCACACACTGTGTTATTGCTATGGGATGGGTTTTCTGTTGTATTTAGTATAGCAAGATTTTACATATGAGTGTTTAGTGAAAGGGGTTTTATTTTTTGCAGAACAATGAGTGGTTTTGCATAAATAATCATACTTAGCACAACTTGTAACTTCTAATACACAAAATGAAGGGCACTGACATCTATCACTGTGAATAAAATCCTCATTTGTAAGTCACAGACATTTGTCCAAAATATTTCCTTTCTGAAATTAACCAGGATTTGCTATAAGTTAGATTTTTCTTACTATTTGACATTAGTAGTTTAAAGATGCTTTCCCAAAACACATCAAAGACCTTCTCTATTTCTAACAGGTAGCGCCAAACACTGCACACCGCTCTGCTTCCAAATGCCGCACACCAGACAAATGGCAGCGCTCCGCCCTCCCGGCACCAAAGTCACTGGCTCTAAAATGCTGTTCCTCACCAAACAGCAACGCACATGACCAGCTCCGTTTGCAATGAGAAACATAGTTGTAGAAATGTTACACTGAGTAAAAATACCAACTGCCACTGACCATCCTAGGGTTCCAGTCTCAGTTTAAAAATTCATAGATCAAATATTTGAGGTTCAATTCCCCCCTTTAAATATCTACCATTATGCATAGCTTTCAAAGTAGCTACAGTGTTCATTGCAGAAAAGAGCCGTGAATCTTAGGTATAAGTTGTTTCTTTAGTTACTTTGAATTTCCTTCCCAACTGCAGTCACAGATACTTACTAAAACTGCAACCCCCTGTCAAACTGCTTGGCCACCATGCGGCTCTGGAGGGGCCACCCAGGCTGAGAAAGCACACGAGGCACGCTCACACACACCAACGGCAGGCACCGTGCTGGTTTTGTTATTGTTTTAAAAGGCACACATTATGCAATCCATATAAAAATAAATTAAATCTATAGCATTAATTCATCAAAACAATCACAACTTCTATAACGTTAACTAACCGCAGGAGTAAGTATCTCTGCTGTCCTTTGCAAGCTTATTTTAAAACACATTGCACTTGAGGATTTAAAAAATTATATAAAACACTTTACACTTTATTAAAATTTTATGAGAATCAAATGATAATTTTTTGCATACAAGGGCCCCCGTCTGATGATTTATGGCACATTCCTCAATTTGATTGAGTATTCTGAGTTAACATTATTCAAAACTTACAAAACTTCATGTTCTGCTTGTATCCCTCTGTCCAACATCAAACTTAAGCTATCTCTGACTCTAATAAGTTATGGAAAGCTAAATTATTTGGGGGTTGCTCTTTTGAAATTTGAGACCTGATGTTTCTACCATCAACCCCTTTCACAACATAGACAATAAAGATTACTTTAAATTTCACTAATAAGACTTCATTAACTGAGATTCAGAATAAATGTGCTTCCTGAATATGGCAGCTGATGAAGTACAGCACTGAAAATCATCTCACTGCTACTTCTTCCAATGACTGACTTTGAAAGTGCAATGCAACATGTGTAGTTAGCTCTCAAGGTGTCTGTGCTCGACAGACATTGTACAAGTGAGAATAATGTTTGGAAAGAACAGATAATGCAGAATGGCAGGTGTATACTGCTTCTGTGTGCCAACTCCTTTCCCAGATCCATCAGCAATCAGCCAGGTAACGTCCTGAAAAACACCAAGCAGACCTTTGTAATTATAATTCCAAATGAACTCAAAGGAGGACATTTTTTATTGCGGTTACAGTTCCCATCTGTTGTTTACAATAACTTAAAAATCAGATCACAGGTGTTCGGCTATTCTGACCACGCACATTCTGTCTTCCAGGTGTGTTCCTTCCTAGCACTTCCTACCCAGGTCAAAGAAAAACCTTCCACGCCTTTAGAGTACACATGGCTTGACCCTTGTTTACTACTCTTAGACAATGGTGGCCGCATACATTACAATATCTGACTAACAACAAATATGTAAAAGAATGAAATATCCTAAATTTGTGGTCATGATTGCACAACTCTTTTTAAAAAAATCATTTTATTGGGGGCTCGTACAACTCTTTATCACAATCCATACACCCATCCACTGTGTCAAGCATATTTGCACACTTGTTGCCATCATGCTGAAAACATTTGCTTTCTACTTGAGCCCTTGGTATCAGCTCATTTCCCCCCTCCCTCCCACAACCTCCCTCCCTCTCAAACCCTTGATAATTTATAAATTATTATTATTTTCATGTCTTACACTGACCAATGTCTCCCTTTACCCACTTTTCTGTTGTACATCCTCCAGAGGGGGTTATATAGAGATCATTGTGATGGGTCACGTCCCCCCCCCCACCTTCCTCTTCCCCTCCTGGTATCACTACTCTCATTATTGGTCCTGAGGGGTTTATCTGTCTTGGATTCCTTGTGTTTCCAGCTCTTATCTGTACCAGTGTGCATGCTCTGGTCTAGCTGGATTTGTAATTAGAGATAGGATCATGATAGTGGGGAGAGGAAGCATTGAAGAACTGGAGGAAAGACAATTCTTCTTAATATGACTAAACTACTAAATTATATGAAATGTGACTTACATGCCGATAAAAAAAGAGAAATCTCCCAACATACCAGTGGCAAACCGCTTCTTTAGTAAGGAAAGCCTATAGCCAGTGCCTACAAGTTCAATGTCAACTCCTGAGAGGGTATTTCCCTCGCTGACAAATTGCACTGCCAGTGTGGTTGGTTTACTGGGTCCTTCTGAAAGGTCAAATTTTGCTCTGAGGGATCCTGAACCTATGAGAAAAAGCATAAAGAACTTACAGAAAGGCAAATTACATCTCATACCAAATTCATATTAGCTAAAACAACATCAAATTCACCAAACTTATGAGTCATCAGAAATAAATGAGTCATTGTCCTGTTTTACAGTCAGGTTTTATTCTGTGAATTAGAACTAGCTTTCAGTGAGCAAATCATCTTAAATTCAAGCTTCCCTCTGGTTTAAACGCATCTTCAGAGATGTTTACTACTGAAAAGTTTGTGCAACAGATATACAAGGGGCTTCAAAAGTTCATGAAGACATGCATATGAAAGACGACAGAAATTCTCCCAACTTTTGAAGCCTCGTGTCTGAGAGTGAGCCAAGTCACCCAGGAGAGCGCAGAAGGGAGCATGAGCCCTTGGGGAGACCAAGGTGGGATAAATGGATAAGAAGAAAATGATTGCAGAAGACCTGTAGCAGGGGGGCGGGAGAGGCAAAAAAGGAAAAACAGTTAAAATTAGTATTTTCTGGTCACTTTTCTTTTAAAAATTGTACTACCATCCTGCCAAAGACAACCTTTCTGAGGGGGTTTCTTTCTGACCTACCCTTTATTCAACACCCTTCAGTCTACAGCAGTCGTAATTAATTAACCGTGAGTGAGTGGGACCAAAGACGCAAAGGGGCTCTTGAGCTACAGGCACACAAGCACACCTGTCTCTGCCCAAACTGACAGATGGTGATAGTAATGACGCCGTCATAGTCAGCGGTACTAGAGGTGCTGAGATGGGTTCCCTGCAAGAGCACAATGAGGTTGGGCAACTGCATGAAAATTCAACCCCGAAGGCTGGAGAACTGGCGCCGGTGCACGGAGAGGGACAGAAGACTAGCGTGGCCGCAAGCACCAAGCCCTAGAGAACTGTACGTGTCACATCGAGAGACGAGAACTGCAATGAGTGGGGAAACAGGCGAGAGGAGCAACACCAGAGCAGCCAGCTTAGAGTTACAAGGAAGACGGTAAGGGTCCAATGGGAAGTCAGTAAGAGCCAACAGCCCAAGGTGCCCCAAGAGTCAGATCGGACCTGGGCATCTGAAGAGAGTCGGCTGGAGTCCAGAGGGGAGAAAGGAGCTTAAGAGCATTCCCAGGTTTCTGGGTGAAGAAGTGGACAGGAACCCAACCAAACTAAACTCACTGCCATCGAGTCCATGTCTACTCAGTGTCCCTACAGGACAGGCTAGAACTGGCCCTGGGAGTTTCGAAGACTATAACTGCTTATGGGAGTAGAAAGCCTTGTCTTGCTCCTAAGGAACGGGTGGTGGTTTAACACTACAGACCTTGTGGATTGCAGCCCAATGTGTAACCACTCCATGACCAGGACTCCAAGTGGCTAGAAATGCCGGGCAAAGTGATGTTCAGTGCCTCCCTGAACAGCAGTCAGTATCAAACTACAGTATCAAACTACACGGATCCTTCCTACACCCTGGTGTCTGCTGCTGTAGATCACGAAGGGAGACCAACTGCTGCCCAATTATTTTTTAAAAATCATTTTATTGGGGGCTCATACAACTCTTATCACAATCCATCCATCCACTGTGCCAAGCATATTTGCACACTTGTTGCCATCATCATTCTCAAAACATTTTCTTTCTACTTGAGCCCTTGGTATCAGCTCATTTTCTTCCCTCCCTCTCCCAGCCTCCCTCATGAACCCTTGAAAATTTATTATTATTATTTCATGTTTTACACTGCCCCATGTCTCCCTTCACCCACTTTTCTGTTTTCTGTCCCCCAGGTTATATGTAGATCATTGTGATCAGTTCCCTCCGCCCTTTCTCCCACCTTTCCCGTACCCTCCTGGTATCACTACTCTCATTTTTGATCCTTATGGGTTTAAATGTCCTGAATTCCCTGTGTTTCCAGCTCTTATCTGTACTAGTGTACATGCTCTGGTCTAGCCAGATTTATAAGGTAGAATTGGGAACTTGATACTAGGGGGAAGGAAGCATTAAAGAACTAGAGGAAAGGGCTGTTTCATTGGTGCTACAGTGCACCCTGACTGGCTGGTCTCCTCCTCGCGTCCCTTCTGTAAGGGGATGTCCAGTTGCCTACAAATGGCTTTTGGGTCTCCACTCCGCACTCCCCCTCATTCACAATGGTATGATTTTTTTGTTCCTCGATGCCTGATACCTGATCCTATCAATACCTTGAGATCACACAGGCTGGCATGCTTCTTCCACATGGACTTTGTTGCTTCTCAGCTTGATGGTCTTCAAGCCTTTAAGACCCCAGACTCTAGATCTCTTGAGAGCCTGGCACCATCAGCTTTCTTCACCACATTTGCTTATGCACCCGCTTTATCTTCACCGATTGTGTTGGGAAGATTAGCATCATAGAATGCCAGGTTAATAGAACAGTGTTCTTATGTTGAGGGAGTACTTGAATAGAGGTTCGATGTTCATCTGCTACGTTAGTACTAAACCTATAAATATATGCACATAGATCTATTTCCCCACTGTCAAATATAAATATATTTACATATGTACATGCCTGTATTTAGATCTCTACAAATGCCCTTTGCCTCCTAGCACTTTCCTCTATTTCCTTTGACTTTCCTCTTGTCCCACTATCATGTTCAGCCTTCATTTGGGTTTCAATAATTCCTCTATGCCCAACTTTTTAAAATTTGCTGGCATCCTTTATTGAGAAGGTAGAAACTTGAGTGGGAAAGTTGGAATACAAAAATACACTTTTATAGCCCACTCCTCATTCTGATGTTTCTTACTTAGAAATATATGTTTTTTATATAACACCAATATATATGTATATATATTTCTCAAATATATAAATGTTTCTCAAATATGTAGCTAAATGTTTCTCAAATATATAGATAATATTGGCTAACTTACTAATTAAATTTAATTCTCTACATGTTCTTTTTTATGTTGAACATTTTATTAGGGGCTCATACCACTCCTATCACAATCCATACATACATCAATTGTGTAAAGCACAACTGTACACTCATTGTCCTCATCATTTTCAAAGCATTTGCTCTCCACGTAAGCCCTTGGCATCAGCTCCTCTTTTTTCCCCCTTCCCTCCCTGCTCCCCCCTCCCTCATGAGCCCTTGATAATTTATAAATTATTTTGTCATATCTTGCCCTGTCCGACATCTCCCTTCACCTCCTTTTCTGTTGTCCATCCCCCAGGGAGGAGGTCACATGTACATCCTTTTAATTGTTTCCCTTTCCAACTCACTCTCCCTCTACCCTCCCAGTATCGCCACTCACATCGCTGGTCCTGAAGGTATCATCTGCCCTGGATTACCTGTGCCCCCAACTCCTATCTGCACCAGTGCATATCCTCTGGTCTAGCCAGACTTGCAAGGTAGAATTTGGATGATAGTTGGGAGTGGAGGAAGCATTTAGGAACTGGAGGACAGCTGTATTCTTCATCGGTGCTACATCGCACTCTGACTGACTTATCTCCTCTCCTAGACCCCTCTGCAAGGGGATCTCCAGCGGCTGACAAATGGGCTTTGGGTCTCCACTCTGCACTTCCCCCTTCATTTACTATGGTAAGATTTTTTTTTTTCCTGATGATGCCTTATACCTGATCCCTTCGACACCTCGTGATCGCACAGGCTGGTGTGCTTCTTCCATGTGGGCTTTGTTGCTTCTGAGCTAGTTGGCTGCTTGTTTACCTTCAAGCATTTAAGACCCCAGACGCTATATCCTTTGATAGCTGGGCACCATCTGCTTTCTTCACCACATTTGCTTATTCGCCCCGTTTGTCCTCAGTGATCGTATCATGGAAATGTGTACCCAATGATAATTTTTTTGTTCTTTGATGCCTGATAACTGATCTCTTCGGAACCTTGTGATCGCACAGGCTGGTGTGTTCTTCCATGTGGGCTTTGTTTCTATGCCCAATCTTAACAAGTGCCCAAGCCCTCCTAAGTGTTTATAATTTATTATCTGCAATGCACATCTGTGATGGTTCCACCACAGGCCCAGAGTTAGTCATCTTAGACATCCTTAAACTTCAGAATTTGTCCTGTCCCCTCCTGGGCCCAGAGCCACAGACAGAAGCATTTCTATTGTACACTTATCTAACTTGAATACTTCTTTTTAAAGGCTCAACTAATACAAAGTGTCCCCTATTGTTGTCTAGCTGATCCCACCTCAGTTCCCCTTAGAGACGGACTAGCACTGCCCCACAGGGTTGCCAAGGTGGAACCTTTTTGTTTTCTTGGTGCTATCATATTTGTACGCAGCTTACATGTGCCTTCTATCCTCTTTTCACATGGCTCCCTCTTCCTGAGGGGGGTGGGGTGGGTGCTATGCCAATTTATTTTTTACAGCCCTATATTAAAAAATTGACAAAGCAGCACTTATGAAAATATTTCCCAGGTGAGGAAGCAGCTGGCCAACAAACTTAGAAGGTGGGTGCTATCTGTGCACAATTATAATTACTCTGTACCAGAATCAGACTGCTGCATCTTTCTCACACACAAGAGGCTTGACCTACTGAACTTCCAGTTGCAGTCAAACACTTATCAAACCACCAGCGCTTAATACAACACGATAGCCACATTAATAATATTTTTCCATTTCCTCTTATAGATCCCCAATTCCTGAATAATAAATGAAAAGATCTTATTATGAAAATCTGTATGGTGCCTGGTTATCAATCAGAATAGTGTCTGAGGTCTTAAAAGCTTCAAACAAGTTGCCATCTAAGTGAGGAGTCAACTAAGTCTACACAGAAGCACACCAGCTTGTGTGATCCAAAGATGGCAATTACAAAATTCAAATATGGTGAGGACAAAAGCAGGACGGTGAGAGCCCAAAAACCCATCTGCAGAGTATAGGGTCAGACCAAGCCCCTGGCAGATCCTCTAGCCACAGGAAAGAGTTTTGATCAACCTTCCTGTCAGACAGAGACAATTGTAATTTAGATTATGCTGGATTGAACTCGACACTTGGCTAGTTGATTACCTTATAGGCACGGCCTAAATTTGTTCTGGGTGCAAGTGTCTCTTGCTGGTTCCTTGACAGAAATGTCTTCCTTCCCTTTATTGTTGTTGGGGATCTTTTCCTTCTTATGCATTATTAGTATTTTTGTCTGTATACTATTATGCTTTTACCCTTACCACCTTAACATGATTTTGTTACCTATTGTTTTCTGTTGGGTCTCCCAGTTTTGAAGCACAGGAGGAATGGATGTATTATGATAATTATGGAGACAAGGGGTTATAGGGAATACGGGGTGGGGTAGGGGAGATAATAGGGAGGGAAAGGGATTTTCTGGAGTAACTAATGAAGATGGGAGGCAGGTGAGAGCACTAGAGCATATTGTAATTGCATAAATCATCTTGACAATTTAACCAAGGGGGGGGCACTCTAAAATAGATGTTGGATGATTGTACGATTCTCCTTGATAAGACTGAATGACTGAACTATTGAATTATATGATATGTAGATTATTTTTCAATAGAACTGTTGGTAAAAAAAATCTTTATCTCACTGTTTAGAACAAATTCCTTTCTTGATAAGTGCACCAACTCATTTGTTGACTGGCTCATGAGCTGACATTGGATTGAGGAAAAAAGTGCATTAATGATATACATCAGGCAGTAGTGACCAGATAGGTCCAAGGCTGCATTGGTGCAAGGCTGCAACCACTTGGCTGTGCTGCTAGTAGATTCATAGTATCCGGTGGTTATGTAATCACCTAGTCATTCTCAGCTCTGTGATGTCATTCTCCATTTTCACTTAACGCCAATTTCTAAAATAACGAGTGAGTCTTTGGAACCTAGCCATGTTGGTAAGAGAGAGGTGGGTACATTTAAAATAGTGTTTTTCTGAGGAAAAATTTCTTCGTTCCTTCCTTGCAAAGTGATCTTAAGCTCTTAATTCAAGTAAGATTTCTGTTTCATTTCTAAGTTAGTTCCCTAAAAACTAAGAGAGCAAAGCAACTGGTAAAATTCAGTGCAGCTGGTCAACTGAAGAGGCAACCTCTAAGTACCAAAACCACTAGCAAAACCTATGCAGTAGCTCAGACATTTCACTAAGAGTGGCTCTGCTTCTGCAGGGCAGTGCACGTGACAGACAGCACAGCACACATGCCCATGGTCCTCTGCACAGCAACACCTGTGAAGACTATACTGATGCGTTTTATGTTTCAATTGCACTGTACTTTAAACGTTTAAAAAGAAAAGGCTGAGCAAAACTTGAAAATCCATAAAGCTAGTCCACAAGTAGTTATTGGTTGTTAAGTAAGCATTCAAAACTGGGCAGAGTTGTTCTTTTTTGCAACTATCTATTGTTAAAGGCTTGATTGTTCTGGGAACTGAAGCCCCCTAACTACAAGTTGAATTGATGAGGAGACACAGGGACTGAACAGCTAGCAGAGACTTTTCCTGTACACTGTGAAGACAAATAGGAGCAAACGTAGTGGGAAACAGTAATGACCTTGCTTCTCCTTAAGCGATCATCACAGAGTCGACAGCAGCCGATAGTTGTTTTAATAGGATTACATGGCCAGGAGAGAGAGGTTCTCTCCTTTTTTTCTCTCTTTTAAGGCCTGGAGGCTTTCGTATGATTCCTGGGAGGGAAGGAGAACCCCAATAACAGAATGAACTAAAGAGATTTAGCATACTCTATTAGGTATTTTCTTTGCATGTCTGCTTGTACACAGAGTCACTTTTGTAATACTGACACAGTTATATGAAAGCAATCTATTTGTCTTACAGAGAAAGCACATTCTCTCTAGAGAGGGAAAGGAAAATGTGTTCTGGAGCTTGGCAGGTTCACGCTTATTTAAGGCATTAACTTCCACCTAGTGGCCAATGCCAGAACTGACCAGAAGGCAAGAAATTCCAACAGGAAATTTCCAATAAACAAGCCTGAAAATCTATTTTCCATGAGTGGCACCACATTATGAATAAAAAGGCACGCATATACTTACCTCCGTTTTCTGATTTTTCCGAAATACCAGACAATTTCCAAAGCGCTTTCATTTGTTCTGGATTCCTAAATAAGAACAAATATTTTTGGATTACATGTCTAGCATCATGTACACATGCATAAAATCAATACATTCATTTTATAAAATTTCACTAGAACTATTATAGTGCTAAATTGGATACTCAGTTTTAAAATGTATTTACAGTACAGTATAAATACAATGCACCAGGTTTTTCAATTAATGGAAATTTACAAAATTACGCAATTGCTCTCGTTTCTACTGGTCAGAGTAAAGGAGACAGAATTAGTATCTATTATACTAAAAATAGAAGACAGGAGAGAAGCAGTTGAGGGATTGGGGTAAGGAATCCTACTGAGCCGGAAGGGAGGCCTGAGGTAAGTGCAATGCTCACACAGGTCAGCAATCTGCCCTCGGGACAAGGTTTGTTTGGGATGGAAGTTACTGGTCCTTAACTATTGAAAGGAACAGCATTCTTCATAGTAACACCACAATTTTTCCCACTTAGAACACAACTCTGGGGAGTTGGGCTCTAAAAGCCGGGCTTGCAGCAGCAGTTTGGCAGACTTGGGAAGCAGGTGATTTACCATGTTGCAGGGGGCAGGGACTGCATGTGTGTGACTCCTCCGTCCACGGGCACCACCACCTGCATGTTGGCGAGCACGCTGGGAGCCACCATGGCCTCCGGGTTGTACTTGTAGTCCACTCTGAGGTCCGTGGTGCTGGCACTGCATTTCCAGTACGTTGCCAGATTCAGAGGAGTAGACTGGATACCATTGGATGACACCTTCACGGAGGAGAGCACAGCGAACAGCCAAACCATGAGCTTTGTTTTACCTCAATGGAAGCACGCTTACCTATCTCCTCCAGTCGCGAGCTAGGGTAATGCCGGCTCTGACCCAAGGAGTAAGAAAATCTCTCCAAGGGTGTTACAAAACGTGCTTCCCCAGGGGCCATCTGCAGATTTCGCGGCATGGTGACACATATCTGTACACGCACAGTTGAGTGTTGAGAACACTCAATAAAATTCTACGATTCGTTATGAATCGTAAACCAGTGAGAGGGAAAAAAAGTCACCATGTAGTTCGTAAGAACGCTTCCAGCTTCAAATGATTAGCTTGAACACAGGATCCTGGGGAGGTAGTACAATTGCGTGAAAGTTTTCAGCTCTTTTGTTCAAATGGCTCCTTTTTAATGAGACCCATTCTACCCACTGTTTGAATTTACAGAGGGAATTTCATTTTCACTCTTCCTTACCTTACTTTAGACCAGGGGTCCTCACACTTTTTAAACAGGGGCCAGTTCACTGTCCCTCAGACCCGTTGGAGGGCCGGACTGTAGTTTTTAAAAAAACAAACTATGAACAGATTCCTATGCACACTGCACCTATCTTATTTTCAAGTAAAAAAACACACGGGATAAAAACACCCGGCAGGCCGGATAAATGTCCTTGGTGGGCCGCATGTGGCCCCCAGGCCGTAGTTTGAGGACCCTTGCTCTATACAATGTCTTTTCTCTAGAGCATGTTTTTTCAAACATAAAATTATCTACTTATTAGATTCACTGTTTCCCCACCACAACCTCGACAATTAGCATGCAATAATGTTTGCTGACTGAATGAACAAATGAATACTTGGAATAAACTGTAAGGATGCAATTTAAGTCACACCACTTTTAAAAGTATCCATTTCCTAGCAACATAAGCCATCTTAAAACAACTTCCCTATTAAACATTCCAAAATGATGCTGTTGTTAATTGCCACCAAGTTAATTCCAGCTTGTGGCCCTTATGTGCACAAGAATGAACTGCTGCCTAGTCCTCGGCCATCTTCACAGTGACCAGCATGCCTCAGTCATCACTGCAGCTACTGGGCTAAGCTTCCCTGGCCCTTTACTTCACCAAACTGGATGTTCGCCTTGGGAACCAACCCCTCCTGAGATGAAGAGTCTCGTGCTCTGACTGAGCGAGCCGGGCACACTGCCCCCTCCTGTTGACGTGTCCAAAGCACATGGAGCAGTTCATTTTATTGAGGGTCTCTCTCTTTTTCGCTGTGGCCCATAGGTTTCCATTGGCTTATCATCAGAATTAGATGTTTGAACCTTTCTTCCTAGTCTGAAAACTCTGCTGAAGCTTGTCTATTACATTACAGCTTCTATTATCATAGCAACCTGCAAGACATGCAAGGCAAGGCAGCCCAGGAAGATAAGCAGGCGGCAGTCAAACAATATAGAAGTATATGCAGAAGAAATGATACGCCCTGGTAATCCTATTCTCATCGTTATCTGCTCACAAGAGTATGTACATCTACCTCATTCGGGAGTTTCTAAGCATACGCCAGCATGATTCTACCTCCCTCTTTTCAATGTCTGCAGTAACAATCAGTTTCCTCCTCTATTGGTGTACATGTTTCTAATCAATGCTGCAAGGATTATCGTGTGTCTTTATCTTTGCCCACTTGTGTGATTTCTGAAGAATAGATTTTGGGAGCTGGAATTGTTGAATGAAAGATTACAGCTGACTTTCAGGACCAGGGGTGTGAGGGGCGATACTGGGAGAGTAGAGAGTGAGGGGATTGGAAAGGGGGAACCGATTACAAGGATCTACATGTGACCTCCTCCCTGGGGGACGGACAACAGAAAAGAGGGTGAAGGGAGACGCCAGATAGGGCAAGATATGACAAAATAATAATCTATAAATTATCAAGGGCTCATGAGGGAGGGGGGCGCGGGGAGGGAGGGGAAAAAAAAGAGGACCTGATGCAAAGGGCTTAAGTGGAGAGCAAATGCTTTGAAAATGATGAGGGCAAAGAATGTACAGATGTGCTTTATACAACTGATATATGTATATGTATATGTATAGATTGTGATAAGAGTTGTATGAGCCCCTAATAAAATGTTTAAAAAATATTACATCTGTTTAACAATATAATAATCTCCAAAGAGTTCTACTAATTTGTACTCATATTAACCGTGGTCAAATCCCTCTTAACAACCTTACTTCACTTTTATTAGTCTCTAAAATGGAGAACTCATGGCTACTTGCATATGCCTTCTAGACTAATTGTGACTTGGCGCTTTTTTCCCTATATTAGCCGACTGTGGCAGTGTGCACTTAATGATTCAGAAGAGCTCTCCAGGGCAAGTCCTAGGGTCTATTTTATGTTCTGCAAATACTTTTCTCTCAGAGTGAACACTGATTCCACTTCAGGGTTTGCTTTAATCAAATATTTTCTACACACACCTTTATTTATATGTAAGATATATCTCAATCTCCTCTTATATACCTTCTGCGTTTTGTAGTATGCTTAGAAAGGTCTTCTACATGTCCAGATTAAATTATATATGTGTTACACATATTTGCAGCACAGACCTGTTAAAGAGTCAAGATGCCACTTTGAGGACCAAGAGGCACCTGCCCTAAACCATGGTAGTCGGCACTGCTTCAGAGGTACGTGAAAGCCGGCAGTGGATGAAGAACTGAGGCTTTGAGCTCGGGTGCTGGGGAAGAATACCGACAGGATCGTGGACTGCCCGCAGAACAAACGTGCCTGGGAGGAAGTGCAGTCAAATGACCTTAGAAATGAGGACAGCGAGACTTTATCTCATGTGCTGCAGACATGTTATCAGGGAAGTCCAGCCCTGTGAAAGAACATCATGCTTGGGAACATACAGCTGGGGCAGCGAAAAAGAGAGAGACCCTCAATAAAATGAACCACACAGTGACTGTAAAAACAGATGCAAACCAAACAACGATGATGTTGGTGCAGGTCCAGGAGCATTTCATTCTGCTGACCGCAGGGTGGTTATCAGTCAGAACTGAGTTGACGGCATTTCTGTGCACACACATTCATCGCTATTTCTGTACCTTTATGGGTTTCATTTACTACCAATACGTCATTTGTGCATATGGGTTTTATTTTGTTTAAATGTGAGTTAGGGATTCAGCTTAATATTTTCCCAAATGTCTAGCCTGCTACCCCACCCAACACAAGGTATTGAACAATTAATCCTTTCCACATGATCTCGAAATGCTACTTTGCCATATATTTATGTTTTCCATTTCTTTTTAGAACTGTTTCTGGATACTCTGATCTGTTCAAATTCATTTGGTCATCTACTGTTGTGACAGCTCAAAAATTATTAAATATCGACACATCATACTAAGTAGAGAGGAATCCTGAAGGTACAGTGGTGAAGTGCTCAGCTGCGAACTAGAAGATCAGGGGTTCCGATTCCCCAGCTGCCCTGAGAGGGAAACCTGTGGCAGACTGCTCCAGTTCAGATTACAGCCTGAGAAATCTTGCGGGGCAGCTATTCTGTCCTCTAGGGCCACTAATCAATCAGAATCGATTTGGTTTGGCTATAGGTTTGGTTTATAGTAAGTTATTCTCATTACAGCTGAAACAGTCCACCTAATTATTCTTTAAGGCATTTTCTGACTTATTCTTCCAAGCTTTGTGATTCCAGAGATCTTAACAATGACAGTCAAATCAACAAATACATATCTTTACTGGGTTTCTGATAGAAGTCACATTAAATCTGTAGGTTAATTTGGAAACCTTTTTACAGAATTGAATCTTCTTTTCAACGAATAACTTTTCTAACTGACTACAATCAAGTCAGTTAAGGTTTTGTTTCTTCCCTTTTTTTCATATTGTAAATATTTCTCTCCCTTAATTTCTCTATTAATTTTTAAACTGATCACCTTATTATATCCAACTATATGAAATAACTCAGTTGATTCTATTTTCTAGTAATAAAATATCACCTATAAATAAAAAATAAATTTGGTTCCTTTTAACCAATATTGCTAAGGAAGCATCCATGTATTTATATTTAGTCATTATGTTAAACGAGGATGGATGGTGAATTTTGTAAAACTGGTCAAAGGGTCCATTGGTTTATTAACACAGGTTTTCCAATTTAGAAATATCTTTCCATTCTTATGAACTAACAATCCAAATTCACTGCTACCGGGTCAATTCTGATTCACACAGACCTATAGGACAGCGTAGAACTGTCTCCTATGGGTTACTGAGACTGTAACTCTTAAAGGGAGTAGAAAGTCGCATCTTTCTCCCGAGGAGTAGGTGGCTGGTGGTTTCAAACATTTAACCTCTCAGTTAGCAGTCCAACGTGTAACTGACTACGCCCCCACTGACTTCCGATACCTCAGTTAGTCGTGGTATCTAATTTAATAATCTTTTATACTGTATTCGTTAATATTTTAATTTAGGGTGTTTAACAATGGCATGATACTCACCTGATATTTTAGGACATCTACATTATAATAAGAAGCAGCTGGATTTTGCTCTGATAGCTTCTTGAGGTAGAGAGTAACAGCTTGCATGTTCATCCAAAAATCTTTTGTGTTGGAATCACACTGTGAAGGATCACTGTACAGAGAAGAAATGTTAATTATTTTGCTTGCCTTTTTTTTTTTAACCACTTATTAATGTGGTGACTTTGGGAAGACTAGTAGAAATGAACCAACAACGTGAAGAAGGAACATTCGGGGGATGAAGCCTATAGCCCAGCACAAGGCTGCCTGGTGAAAGAGAAGAGGGGGAGGATTTCACCACCACCACCAAACTGAAGACCACAGAACACACACAGACAGAAAGGCTGTTCAATGATCAGTACCTCTGGTACGGTCTTCAAACTGACTAGTCTTGTTTCCAAGAGGGGAGCTAGTTCTTGCAACGCAGCTGCGTGCAGCAAACACTGCGTTAATGGAGAGCACACTGACCTGAGCACAAGCTGTGCATTCGGGAGAATCTGCTCAAGCCGGTGGAGGTTTTTCACCCTGAAGCCCAGCCCAGCCGGCGCCGGGTTGCTGGTGAAGACTTTAATAACGCCACTTGGGAAGGAGATTGTGATGTCGCCAGTGATCTTCACGATACACCTGAAACCGGGATGTCAAAAAGAGACTGCATAAAATGCCCGACCCTCCACTCAGAGTATATTTGGATTAACAACAAAACATGTATACATAAAGTACTCTATCTGCATATGCATGGCTTTCATTATAACTAGATGACTTATTTTAAATACACACAATGGTTGTACATGAAATAACAGACTCTTCTGGTATTAGCTTTTACTGAGATTAAACACTTCACACAAATGGAAAGACGACAGCGTTCCTTCACTTTTCCGTGGCCACCATCCCCTGGTGGTCCCCCAGAGACATCAATGACCTAGAAACAATGCCTAGTGGTGGCTGTTTTCCGACGTACAGAACACAGGGCCTGTGGGTGGTGGGAGATGGCACACTTGCTTTCGTGGCCTCTTCAAGTCCTTTCAAACCCTACCCTTAAAGATCTACAATCTCAGACACCCTACAAAGAGCCCCTATGAGTCATTATCAACTTGATGTTAGTGGGTAGTTTATTTCGCATGTCTCAATGAAAGGAACTGCAAGCACAAATCCCAAGCACCGAAGCAATAAAATGCTCCGACTGTGCCACCTCACTCCTGCCACTGCTCCGTTCCTCTGCTCTCACTTAGGGCAAAGCACATGGAGAAGCGTTTTCTCCATTTGCAGTCCCTTCTGCTCTAGAACCCCCTCCAAGGAGCTTTGCACGTCCACTAACTATGACAGGAAATGTTGCTTTGGGGACAGTCACCAGCGTCTTCCATGTTGCCCAAGGTAATGTTTCTTCACTCCTTGGCAGCAGAAATGTATACAGCTTCACACCTTTCTTCATGACATGGTGCTCACTTAAGTTTCTCAAACCCTGCTTTATTGGGTCCCTGTTCACCTCTCTGCTGCTGACCCTTTCAACCTCCTTAGCTGTATCAGTCTCACCTTCCTGTTTTCTAATCCCTGGAGGACTCAAACTTCCTGTCTAAAAACTCCCCAAGGCACAGTTTTCGTTATCAATATTCAAACTAACGACTATAATGAATTAATTGTCTCTACTCTGGCCATAGCTCCTGAATTCCATAGTTATTCGTTCCCGTGAATTTTAAACTTGACAACTCTGTTTTCAAAACATATTAAAAATCTCATTACTCTTCACCATCTCTGCTACCAATACCCATATCCAAGCTCCTGTCACCACTCACCTAGGTTTCTACAGTTAACCCTGTAACTGGCAGGCCCTCTAGTTTATTCTTCAGGAAGCAGCCAGAGTATGCCTTCAAGAACCTAAGCAAGTCGTCCCTGTTCTAATTAAGCCCTCCACTGGCTTCCTCCTTCACTCAAAATAATTTGAAACTGTTTAACCAGGCTTGCAGTGCCAACTTGACCTGGTACCTCTCTGGATTCACCCTCTACTCCTCCCCCTTGCTGACTCCTGCCCAGTGACAAACAGCTCTCCTTGCTGCTTCTCAAATATGCCAAGTCTGCTTTACACTGAATTCCTTACACTCACTGCTTCTCTTTTAAAATGCTCGCCCCTCAGTTATCTGCACTGCATGCTCCTCCACGGTGGGGAGCAGAGAACAGGAAGAGAGTGTATACTGATAAAACCTTTATTCTCATACTTTAAGAAGCCTGGCAGGCTGGGTTTCTAGAGTGGAGGCAGGCCTTTGCACCTGTGAGATGGAAGTCCCAATCAGTCTCATAATTAATACTGTTCCCCACTACACCCTCCCATAATAGTGCTCCCTTAAAGCTACCTCTTACAAGCACGTGGCTGATGGCTAGGTAGCCGGCCGCTCTAACTACAGAAGCAGACCTATCCTTTTGCTCTCTTTCATCCACCATGAAACCCGCTTGGATCTTCCCCAAAGCGGGTATTAGGTTTTCTCACCTGTAACCTTAGGGACCCTAATGTAGATATACCACCCACCTTGTGACACATGGAACTACTGAATATGCATGTCTTATGGCTACCTATAAATGTCCCAAGATAGTAAAGGTTCGTTCTCTCTTCTCCCAGTTCCACGTGGTCTCTCAAGAGGAGCTGAGTTGAGCATGCTACCATAAAGTGTCTGGCTCCTTTATTTGATTCTCTTTCCTATCTTTCATGACTTTACTATAATCTGCATATCATTGCCATACTGGCCTTCGGTTGTTGGAGGCTGGTTTCCTCTGACCCTCCACCTCTTTTAAGCAGCTGCTAAGTTAACCTCATTATGGAGGGTAACTTGATCTAATCAGTGGCGCTCTGTTGTTGCTCTTTCTTTCTTGCCCCGCTTTCCTTTTCTTCATGGCATCTATCCATGCTGATTAACCCAGAAACGAAGCAAAAACAAACTCACTGCTACTGAGCTGACCCCAACTCACAGCCCCCAGGGCTCCCACAGCGGCATTTTTACAGGAACAGACCACCACATCTTTACCCCACAGAGCGGCAGGTGCTTTCCAACTCCCAACCTGTCCTAGTTTCTTTATTCCCTCATTATAATGCAAGATCTAGAGAAACGAGCTTTGTTTTGTTCACTAAAGTAATCCCAGGCCCTACCGTAGAGGCTGACACACCGGAAAGCACTCAAGTATTTGATGAGGGATTAACGCAGAATAGATACTATTAAGAAAAGCAGGGGTGATTATTCACTCAAATACAATTCTCTTTAAAGACAGAACAAAAATGAAGATAAATTATGGAACAGGCATCACCACTACTGGTTATCGCATATATTTTCATTAGAAAGACAATCCCCGAAGACCGTATTAGACAGCAAAAACAGAAACTAGGTCAATACACAAATAATAGAAGACTCTGCCCAAACATATATCTCTATGCTACTCCAACACACAAACACACATACACACACACACACACACACGCACGCACGGTGCACGTGTTTGTCTTTCAAACTCACTTGGTGGGATCTGCCCCTTTAAAGTAGGCGTTCACCGATTCTGTCAGAGCGATGGCCACAGGTAGGGTGTCCTGACTTCCCAGGCTGACAGGGCTGGGACCTCGTGATACACCTAGAATACAAACAGTTCACTTGCTAAAGTTCTCAGAAAGGCACATTAAATGCCAAGACAGGGAGATTCCCAATGTTAGCTATCACAATTGACACCATTATTGGCTTCAATGATGCCCCAAGTGCAGATCTGGAGGTCAAAAAACAGAGCATAAACAAACTGGAACATGATACACAGACCAAAAAAGAGGAAGGAATCAGAAAAATATGTCACACTGACCGTTATTTTTAAAGAACTAGCAGAGGGGTTAAGGAATGTCAGAAGGGGGTGGGGGAGGACCTTAACTCGCGGAACTAAAATGATCAAACAGGGCATCAGTCACACTCAAATCCTGAATTCTTCCAGGTTCTAATAAGCAGTTGGTTCCGGTGAGTAAGCCGGAGCTCTGTATTTAAATTATTTCTATCCAGGTACTCATACAGTGATCCACTGTTGCCATGCTCTCAGCCCCTCCCTCTTTGTCTAGCGTTTGCGTTGCTGTGTCCACTGACGCACAGCTCCAGCCGCTGTGGGGACTGGTTGTGACGGGGTTTCACTGACTGACGGGTTTTGCCAGGTCTTTTTCCTCCGTGTGGACTCTTCACGAAGCTGGTCGGTATTCCAGCCACCGGCAAGCCTCTGACTGGCAGTGGAGTGGGGCTCAGCGGGATAAGCGCGGGCCAGGCGCAGCCCCCAGCCAGGCGCAGCCCCCAGCCAGGCTCCAGCCACGGTGGGCGAGAAGTCCCCCCTGACTAGCACGGCACTCATCTTCTTTCAGGAAAAGACGCACACACGTTAGGTCAATACACATCTCAGAAATGTGCATGCATGGTTTTGTTACATGAATATTACATGACATCAGTCATCAGATGTTTTATTTTAGGAGTGATGACCTACAGTGAAAGTCTGAGTTACTTTGAGATCGTGAGAGTGTTAGTTCTGAGAAAAATCAGCACCAGCTTCCTCTGCGTCTCAACTATGGCTGAGACCTTGCAACGATGAGAAAGGGTATTTACCTCAACTCAGAAGCAAATTTTTATTCTAGATTTTGAAAAAAAATTGGGTTAGAAAATTCTTCAAAGCTGGAAAAAGAGTTCAGTGCTTAAAATACTTGGAGACAAGAACTACTGCTTAAAGGCCACTGGAATAAACAAGCCCTCCCCACAGGAAGAAAAAAAAAACCAAACCTTTAAATTCATGAGAAAATAAAGATCTCAAGACTATGAAGTTATTATAAGGTTACAAAAACGACCACTTTCTAACCCCAAATATGCACCAGGTATACTTTGCGTAAGGAGGCATGAGAAGGAGAAAAGGGTGCTTTTTTGAGCCACCATGCAGAAGGATGCTTGGCGGGTGAGGGCCGGGCCAGGATGACGACAGGAAGCTGCGCAAGACTTGATGATCAGACTGTGACAGGGAGCCCGGTCTCACCCGGCAGGCACCAAAACACACCGAAAACATGTCAGAGGAACCTCAGTGGGCTGTCTCAGTTAGGTGGATTACTCTGCACACAGAGCAGAGCCTACACTGCGGGAAAGGGTGACTGGCTGTTGGCAAAGATTCAACTTTGTATCAGGTGAGAGATGGATCCCTGAGAGATGTGAGAAGTTTTCAGTGGAAAAACAGGCTATGCACACATTTAGTGACAACAAACAAACAAAACCAATTAATTCACTGCCATCAAGTAGATTCTGACTTAGAGTGGCCCGATAGGGCAAGGCAGAACTGCCCCTATGGGTTTCTGAGACTAACACTTTGGGGGAGCAGAAAATCACATCTTTCTCCTGCAGAAGCCAGTGGTTTTAACTGCTAACCAACTGCTGACCTTGCGGTTGGCAGTTCAATGAGTAATAAATACACTTAGCCACCAGGGACCCTTATTCATCGACTAAGATGATGCAGATGCGTGCTTGTACACCGGGAAAAGTCCATGGAAATCTTAATTACTGTATATACTCGTGTATAAGCCACGTTTCTCAGCATACTTTTAATGCAGTTTTTGTGGTAAAATTAGGTGCCTTAGCTGAGATTCAGATCAGCTAATATCCTTGTATAGAGAGTAGTTCAATCACATTTTCCCCTAATTATTGTTCTAATACATTATCATCAGAAATTCAAGAAAGCAAATTTGCAGAGAAAGATGAAGGTTACAATCATCTTTCTTTAGTAAAGCAAATTATATGTAATTAGTATTTTTGTTCAAAGATCCTACCCAAATACGTTATTTCCACAGTCAAGAAAACTGATTTGACATTGAAAATAAATCTATGTCGTTTTTTCAATTATTTGATTTGCATATATATTAAAATTCTTGAAGTAGTTCCTCTACAAGATTTTGTTATGCTCATTATTGGAATGTTGTCAAGTACAGAAGTGTTAGAAAGAACAAGGAAAGGAAAACTCAAAATCCATCTAACATCCTGGCATATCATTTTCTATTTTTAAATTCTGGATTCTGGCTCTGAAGTGCTTCTTCAAAATGTACTGACAGGAAGCATGTTCCTAGAAATTCTACATTGGCTCATTCAAAATAAAACTTTTGTAGAAATAAAATATTCTTCATAGTCCTTCTAAATTTGGGCTAACTTGTATATTTAGAGAATTACACGCTTTGAAAATGCAAAGAACTTATAGAGTTGGGACAGAGGTGTGGATGAGGGCACCTTTCTATTAAAAAAAAAAAATCAGTGAGTGTTTTTACGAAGTTCCTGTCAGTTCAAGAGTTTAACAAGAGGTCCTCTTAACTATCACAGCTATCACCTGCGCCTCGGATTTCAGCTCCTATTACTATTAACAGATTCCCTTTCCTCACTAATCCCCTTTTCTTGGGTTCTCACAGCTTAAGAGTTAAGATTTGTTGACACTTCTTAAGACTGAGAGAAGAACTGAAAGATGGGAGAAAATGCAAAAATACACATTTTAAAAAAATGATTAGAGATTTGATTCCAAATAGTTCTGGACAGTCACTGACAACAATTAGTAGAGAAGTGGGACTGGTAAGCTTTCCAGTTATTCTTGATTTCTGAGACACCACATATTGCTGGAAAAGGAAAAGTCAGGCCACGAAATATTTCAGAGAGACTTCAGGATCATTAGCAAACATACATATTTCCTTCCATGACCATACCTGTGATGTCTCCTGGTGCTTTTCAGATTCAGAGAGTGTCCCAATCAAATTATCATCTTCTATCATATTTAAATAAAACAAAATATTGCAGAAGAAAACATTTTCAAGAAACAAGAATAATAATTTTCACTCTAAGCAAAAAGCTTAATAAGCATCGTAACAATAAAGAGAACTTTCTAGTACATTTAAAGAATTCTTGTTGTATAAAACCCACCCATACCAAGCGTGCTGGTGCCAGCACTGCCACCTAATTTAACACTGCCTCAAACTGTGAGCAAATCTGAGGAAAAGTGGAATGAAAAGGGAAATTCTCCATGTACTTTTTGAGGCCCTCTTGTATATGCCAACTCAATCAAAAGTAATTTAAGGTTTCCATTAACAAACAAAATCTATGAATAATCTAGTGATAATGGACAAGAACTGAAGCTTACTTTGTTTGAGCAGGCCACTTGCCCTATCTGATTACTAGCAGGAAGGATCACCTATTTTTCATTTGTATAACACAGATTGTGTGAAAACAAACACTAACAAACTGCATATACAAACAATCAGAATGCAGTTTTAATTAAACCCTCCCACCAAAAGCTTATTAAATATAGTCATCCTATATAAACGTAAAAAATAGGAAAAACACTGTGTTCACAAGGTGTACAAAAATAAGGCTTTTAAAGAGCCAACAATTGGTTTCAGTCTAGTCTATGCTACTCAGGCCATCTGTCCCTGAGTTTAGACAGAGTGCATGGACACATCATCCCATCAATTTAACTGCTCCAGTTCACAGAGTTGGCATGCATGAGTCACCTGGAAGCTTATTAAAGAGGACTGGCTCATTCCCTCGCCAAATTTAAAAGGCCAGCATTTCTCGTAAGCTCTCAGGTGATGGAGATGATGTGAGTCCGAGGGCCACACCTGGAAGTCTGCTCAGCCAGTGCCACATCTCGACAAACCAGGGACTTGAACTAATAAGGACAACCCTGTCACTGGCGAGAACAAACAGGAAGGATGAGTTTTAATGATTTTTTATAAGAAGCTGGTTTTGTTTGTTTGTTTTAAACGTTTTATTAGGGGAAGAAGCTGTTGTTTCAGAAATGTGCATGTTTTACGTGTTCGTGTGATTTATTACCCTATCGATGAGTAGAAAAGGTAGGAAGATTTTGTAGAAAGAGTGAGTAAATGGCTGTGTGCTTCCCTGGCTGATGCAGCTGATGCCCAGGGGTCTGTGACTCAGCCTACAAAAGCAGTGTCTCCCAGCAGCCTCTTGCAGGACCCAAGCCTGTGAGAAAGACCTGCCCCTGCACTCACTGCATGGGAATGTCTGAAAGATGGCCACATTGTCAGTATTTGGAACAATATCTTAAGGGAATTTGAGATTTTTTCATGCAAACCTCTGCCTCTCATAATAATTTGTATCTTGTAGAATACTGTCTGATAATCATTAGGATGTATTCTCTATTAAGATAAATATATATGAAGCTCAGTCCAGTGCCCTGCCCTGTTCTGTTCCTCTTGTGACCCCGGTCGCTCAACAAAGCCCAACGGTCAAAGTGGTGAAGCAGAGCGATAGCAAGGAAGATTCTCAGGCCGCCCTGAACAGTGCTGGAGAGAAGCTTGGAGTGGTTCACTTCTCAGCGTCGTCGTGGGGCCTTTCTGTCATTCCCTGTGTGCGAAGCCTGGCAATGCGGCCTGCCTTGAAGTTGAAGAGGATGACTGCTAGGACGTTGCTTCTGAGTGAGAAGTCAAATGTATGCCAACATTTCAGTTGTATAAAAGGGACAAAAGGTGGGTAAATTTTCTGGTGCTAATAAGGAAAAACTTGAAGCTACCATTAATGAGTTAATTATGCTTCCTGAAAATGTAACTAGCCATCAGCTGTGTAAATCTTTTTGTATTTACAAAAAAGGAACAATCAATTATGAAGACTATATACCCAGCTACCATCTGATTGTAAATGACAATAAAATATTAATTCTACCCTTAAAAAAAAGAGTGAGTAAAGATAATACCAAGAAAGTCTTAAGTTAAAACGACATGTAATGAAATGCTGGATTTGTTTGGTGAGGTTTATGTTTACACTGTGATACTTTAACAGTTATTTTTAAGTGTTTATTATTTAGATTCTTATAAGGAAAAAAATTATTTTAAGCACAAAACCCCTTTCTTTCATTAAGTCAACTTTTTTTTTAAAAACACAAACTTCCTTAGGAAGGTTAATTTTCAGTTCAAAGCAGAAAATATTGCATTATATTTTGTCTCCAATAATTTCTACTGATAAACGCTCATAAACTTGATGTTTTCTTAACAGTGTTATGATTAACATTTTCCTACTCAAAACAATAAAGGATCCCTGGTGGCATAGTGGGTATACAGTTTGAATTCACCAGTCGCTTCCACAGGAAAACAATGAGTTTGTTGGCTCCTATAACTGAGAGTCTAGGAAACCCCAGGGCTGTTCTACTCTGTCCTGTGAGGTGGCAATGAGTCAGAACTGACTTGATGGCAGTGGGTTTGCTTTTTGGGGGGAGGGTATTGACAATATAGATTGTGAAAATGAAAATGTGGCCAGTTTGAGAATTTGTTTCCTGATTTTAAGAAACTCTGTTAAATTTCTCATTAGTCCATTAAAATCATCACCACCATCGCCGCCCTGATCTTATTTGGGGTCCAAATTTCACCTACAATTGGTGGTGATCACTTACCTACTGTTGGCGTATTGGCTGCACTTAAGGATGTAGACGATGAGATGGAGGAAGAACTTTCTGCCCGGGCTAATGGAGCAGCAGGAGGTGGGCTGGTGTTAGAAGTTACAGGTGGGCTGAATGGCCTGGGCTTAAAATCAGAAAGTTACTTATCAAAATGTTCAAATAACTCTCCCCAAACGATTTTACTTAACAGTTAAACTGAATTTTCATATACCAAAACCAAATTTCGTGTGTAAGAGTTTAAGAAAACATACACACACACACACACACACAAAAGACACAAAATCAGAGATGCATAGGTCCAATCAGTTTCAAGAAATTATTGAAAATTAGGTCGTTTTTAAATTATGCTGTGAAGAGGCTCTTTTGCATAAAACACTTCTGTATATCACAATTAAGTTTGAGATAGACTCTAAGACATTACATAGTGTTAAGGCAACAATGGGCTCAAGCACAGGCACAATTGTGAGGGTGGCTCAGAACCAGCAGTGCTTCCTTGTAACGTGCAAACGCCCCGATGGGTCAGAACCGACCCGATGGCAACCAACAAAAGCACAAGGCTCTTCAAACAGGGCTCTTCAACACAAGGATCATCTACTAAACTGCTTCCTGAAAGGATTCTTCACTATGCCTAGAAATACGTGATCCCTAAACAATGCAAATATATGTTTCTCTGCACCCTTTCCTTAAAGATGCAAAACATTAAAAAGCTCAGTTAATTTGATAATATAATTTGCATTTTCTCATCTAAGAATTGTCTATGTGCACTTTGCCTAATTTTGTTCTATGAAATCCTTGTATTCCTTGAATGCTAACTAGTCCTATACTATTAGCTGCAAATATTTTCTGCCTAATATTGGCTGCTCTTTGCTTCTGGTGTTTGTACATGTGTCTATAGTTTCCACAGTGAGTCTTTGTAATGTTTCCTCATTAAGAAGGTTCACCCCATTCAGAAGTTTAAGAACAAACAAGAAAAATATAACTCCAATTCACCTATCTTTATTTGGTGCACAGGTTGTTCCAAATTCCTAATTGTTCAACGATTATATTAGCAACACTTTGAGGGGTTTTACACATTTTAAAATTTGGTTCATTTACGTGAGCTCACCTTTCCTGTGTATAGACTAACACTGACTAGATTCCCTCCAGGACCCTCTTGGCAGTATCCTTTGAAGGCCTAAGAATAAATCACCATTTCTCCCTTACTATTTGGCTTAAGCAGAATTATATGAAAATTGCTTCTTTATTGTGAGTGGGTCCTGAATAGTATTTTTGTAATACGCCAACTTTCTCAGCAAATCTCTTCATCGTCCCATCCCTCCCCACAAGATAGTACATGTTTGCTATCATTTTAGCAAATCTCTTCTCTTCTAAACAATATCCTACTCAACAGGTAGGATCGCAGAGGGTCTAGGAAGTGAAGAGGGAGTTTTTAGTTGGGAAACCTTTTCTACAGTTTGCTGATTCAAGGAGAAAACTTCAAGCATTTAACTATAAAGGGGCAAATGGAAAAATATCATGTTCATCTTAAAACAAAGACCTGAGTACATACTATTTCATTAATCCCACTGAGTTTGCCTGAAGAAAGCTTTGGTCTGGAAGCCGGCCTTGGTGGTGGGACAATGGTGCCTACCGAAAGAGGCGTCGTGGGCCGGGCTGGTGGGGAAGAGCATTTGAAGAAAATCATTAGTACACAGCAATCCTTAGGTCAAGGCATCTCTCTTGTAGAGGAACAGTTAAGATTCAAAACTGAGTTTTCAAGAAGTTTTTAAAAAATGTAATTATATATATTTGTTGAAATTCTGGGAGTCTACCTACAAATAGACTTTTTTTTTTAAGTTAGCACATAACATTCCTGGGGGTGAAAAAGGTTAACTTCTCAACAAAACTAATGAACATTAATATAAATCTATTCCTATTTCAATCATTTAGATATACAGAAATTAAATCTGATAAATCAACTGGAAAAATAAATTTAAGGCTTAAGGTCTTTAGTCTGTTGTCAATGATACATCTAAGTTACAGACAGTATAGCAAGACAAAGCACTTAGAGCAGAAGAGTAACATAGTGCTGACTACAACACCTACCTTAATTAAACTTAGATTTTAAAGAACCAAGTTGTAACTTTTTTTTATTTATCAAAAGTATTTTTTAAAAACTTCTTATTAGTTTATTATTTCCCCCAACTAAATTTTATTAAGTTTTGGTAAGCGTTCAAAATGACATCTAACTTTTCCTAAATCCTGTAAAAATATAGAGGTCATTGTTTTTTAGCATTACTTGGGTTTTCACAATTTCACATACCAAGAATACTAATCTCCATATGTAGACCTAATTAAAACTAATTCTTACGATTGCAGGAATAACCAAATGAAAATAAAGCTTATAACATCAAAAGTCACGAACACATCAGGATAATCAAAGCCAAGACATAAAGGGAAAGAAGTCTAAATCATCTTTAAACAAATGAATCAGAATGGCTTTCTAACCCTTCGTGGTCTATCCCAAAGCATGGAGCTAATATCATTTAAAGACTGGCAAGGACAATAGAATCTGTAGGGAAAGAAACACATGCATCAAGTTCTGTAAGTCAGCAGGGGGACAAAGTTAAAAGCATATGAATGAGTCTTGATGTGCACACAGGGAAACAAACAGTAAAGCTTGTTTCCACTGAGGAGTGGAGGTATGAAAGACAGATGGAGGTGGCAGGAAGAGAACTAACGGACTGGCTAATCACAGGAGAATAAAAGTACACATGCAGAGAGAAGCGTCAATCTGAAAGCCTAGTGCATGCAGAAATACAACATGCACACCCAATTCAGATAGCTAAAATAAAACGGTACACCGATAGCAAGCTGAGAGCCTAGGGCTGCTGCCTTCTTCCAATCAGGCCTGCTTCTCTCCAGCAGTACTCATACTTTAGGTTGGAAGCTGGAAGAAACCAGCACTAACCTGAGAGCCATAACACTTCCCTGTGCTACAACAGGCCCACTCTGAGACACGTCCGTTATCAGTCACACCTGCACTGACCTGTACTCTCTAGTCACTTCAACCGAGAGAACTTGGGAGAGCAGAGGCACTTACCCCTGGCCTAGCCATCATGGCATTTCGATGGGTGCAAATCCAGGCTGGTAGAAGGGCTGTACTTATTTAGTTCTTTCCAACAAACCAGAACAGTCTGAGGGCAAGCTACCAATAGTACTTATAAACATTAGAATTAATCTTTATTACATCTGTGTTTATCAACTAGCCACTGCTTCTTGAAGCCTCTGCAGGAATTGGCTTCAACATGCCAAAAATTGTATTTTGGTTTTTAGTGATGGATATGGTGGGAGTTCATGGCTAAGAAATGCTACTTAAATTCAACAGTGCAAGAAATACTTTAAAAAATATATTTTCTAATAAAAGGAAAGAAATAGAAAGTAATCTGTAAAATATAAAAACAGGAGTTCAGGACTAATCAATACCTGCCCTGTGACGTCACCTAAGAAGAACAGACAAGATGCATTTTCCATACCACTCTTTATCTCAGTGGGTCTCAGCCTTCCTCACGCCACGACCCTTTCATACAGCTCCTCATGTGGTGGGGACCTCCCCCCAACCATAACATTAGTTTCGTTGCTAACTTTATAACTGTAATTTTGCTACTGTTGTGCATCGGGTGACCCCTGAAAAAGGTTGTTTGACCCCCAAAGGGTCGCAACCCACAGGTTGAGAACTGCTGCTTTATATGATCAAAGACAGAGGCTAATTTAGAATCCAGAAACAATGATGATGATGATGTAAAAGAATTATCAGCAGCATTATTAGTTTCTTCAGCAGTCATTTTTCAGGACATGTAATATTATGGCAAAGATCACTGTTCCTCAGACATGCAGCTGTTGGAAGACCTCCAATCCAAAGCATCAGACCACCTGAAGGTATTTCAGCTTTACAATACAATCTCTGGAATGCCTTCTGAGCTGCACTGGAGTGAGTAACTGTAACAAATTCCTCAGGAAGAGAGACCCAGTGACTTTGTGGCTAGGAAGCCAAAAAGAAACTTATCTGTGCTCTCTGGTGGTGCTGTAACAGCAGGGTAGCATAGAGGGTGGGTGGAAAAGTGTGGCTTCGAGACCCCAGAATCTGACCGAGTCAAGGAAGGATTCCTTTTTACCACATCCTCCATCACACCAGTGGGAGAGGAAGAAGAGTTAAGGATATCTGAAGATGCAAACAATTAGAAACTAGAAGTAACAAGGTTAGTAAATTGTATTAAAAGGTAAGAAGGGAAAAATGTAATATGGTATAAGACATTTGTGTTAAACAAAAAAGGACAGTATGTTAACAATTACTTAGAAATACTAGGTAGGTGAAGTGGCAGCAGCTCAACCACCTCACTCCTCGGCTAAGCTCTAACATGCTCTTTGAACATGGAGCAACACTGGGAGGCTTCACACATCAGCTATTATAAAAGTGTAAAATTGCCTTCATCTAGCAGTTATTAGATGCTTGGTTGGAATCATTTACTTAGACTTCGTTCTAATAGTATAGCTGAAATTGGGTCACTGTTGAATGAAGAATATGAAAAAGGTCGGGGAAGGAAGGGAGTGACATCTTGGACCTTGCTCAAATGGACAATAAGAACTGGAGCAGGAGATGCTGTGATGGGGGAAGGGTGCACCGCAATGCAAAAGGAGTTGTCATAATATTGAAGACACGCTATCTATATTTCACAATTTTACTCAGGGACACTCTTTTAAGACAGGACACTATCAATAATGTTATGCTATTTAATCATTAATTTCTCTATGTGGAGACATAATTAAAATAATTACTATATAATTATCTTTTTGCAACTTCATATTTTTTGCAGGGCAAAAATAATTTATGACATTATTTTTCAAAATATATGGCGAGATTTAAAATGCATGCTGAAGGGAATTTAAAAACCAGCAAACACTTAAATGTTTTAACATTTCCTAGTTGCTAAACATCATATGAACACTGAATGAAAATGTATCTTTTTTTTTTACCTGAAGTGAAGGTGATATGGGCGAAACAGTCATTAGACAGGTAGCAAGAAGAGGAGAAAGAAGTTTTTTGAAAAATAGACTGTGCTGAAGAAAATAGCAAGAAAGAAAGCAAAGAATTATGAAGAAACTTCTATATAATCAAAGGCTTTGTGTTATGGATTAAAATATTTCTATTAATGATTTGAATGGCTTAATAAAAGGATAATAATACTATTTAAAATGATCACTTAGAATTCTCATTCTGTTAGATAACAAACACCGTCTGACATTTTTCTAAACCAAAAGGAGAGCTGTGCAGCTTCAGTTTTCCCTCTACCATTATTCTTCCTTTTCCCATTTATCTGTGTGGTTGGGTTTAGAAAACTTTGTTGCTTGCTGCCATCAGGTCTGTCAGCTGGGTTTTCAGTGACTCACGTTCTAGAAGAAGTTCACAAAGCCTTTCTTCCTGGTCTACTTTAGAACCTCTAGCAGCTTTCCTCCGTTAACTGGGGGACAATGGTAGTGCTTACGGTACATTTACTTGGAATCGAACCCAGGTTTCCCACATGGAAGGCCGCAAGGGAATTCTACTACTGAACTATCACTGCTCCCTTTAGAACAGTAAGTCGTAACAAATGCCCACTGAGAAAACTATATTGTCACTTTGGAAAATGGTCAACTATCTATTGACCTGTTTCTTGCTGTATTACAAGTAGAGCTTATCCTTTCTTCAAAATTTCAAATGGTTTAAAGTTGCCTATAATCCATTTATTTTCTAAAGAGCATAATTTTAAATACTAGTGTCTATTTTATTAGTAGTAAAACACTTCAATGTGATTTATATTTTGTTAATCTGTCAAGGTGTAATGTCTATAAAAGAAGATTTTTATTTTTAATTTTCAAAATCCAGGTTGTAATATTGGTGCTAACACGCCCTAGCTATAAGATCTTGGAGAAGTAATTGAATCTTTCTTTTTATAAATGTATCCACTCATAAAACAGAAACAGTGAAGGATGGTATGCAGCTACTCTTCACTCACTCCCTCACTGCCATGGCGTGGACCCCAGGGAGCTTGCAAGGCCACAAATCTTCATGAGAGCAGACAGCCGCATTTCTCTTGAGGAAACGGCTCTCTAGTTTGGACCCCTGACCTTGTGATTAGCAGGAAAACGTGAAGCCTACCAGGGCTCCTTCATGCAGCTATTACTTAGAGAAAATAAAACATAATGTATATAGGTCCTAGCAGATTAACAAAGTAGAATTCAATATATGTATTCCTGTCTCCCCTCCAATCCTAAGTAGCAGTCCCAGAACTCCAAATACTGTTTGGCAATTCTGAAATCCTACAGAAGAGAAGGAGGTCAAAGATCAATTTAGTACTTTTTTTTCTTATCTGAACTTTTCAATAAAGTCAGAGCTTTATTAAACATGCATTTTTGATAGTGAATTTTAGAGCTTGAAGAAGAGAGAAACTTAAAGAGTATTCATCTATTCTTGCCAAAACAACTAAAAATTCTAAGATCTTCTAGAGATTATTTAGAAAGCATGAGAGCCTTTCTGGACAGCAGTTTGGCACTAACTTATCCTGTGACCCATTATTGTAAGGACAAAACATGAGTAAAAATTTAAAAAATATTCATAGCACTAAAATTTTATACACAATCTAAATGCCCATTTAAAAGAAATGAGCCCATTAATGTATGTCTATGCAGCTGAATCTTTGACAAACATATAAAAAAAGTGGGATTGACATGGAATGAATGATACACCTAGAACTAAACACACAAGTGGGAAAAATATTGGGATTTAATATTTTTACTCTTGAAATTTAATAATTTTTTACTGTTTAAAAACCATAGGGTTTTTAAGCTAAATTAATAAAACAAAAAAGTCAGTTTTATCTGGCAATATCATCAAAAGATAAGTTAATAAAATTTTTATTACTAGGCACAATAAACAAGCAGTGAATAAATCAATTATGTAAAAGTAACTATTGTACTATTCATTTAAAACAAGGATGTATACACATACACGTACACATATTTACCTGATGATGATGAAGTTAGTGAAGCTGAAGATGATGACTCCAGAGATGGTCTAAACAGGGGGTCCCAAGCAAGTAAATCACTGGTACCTTTCCTAGCACACATTTTAAAAATAAAAAGTTAAGCAAAAGGCTATCAGTATAAAATCTAGTAACATATCTTTATTTCATAAGAGAAATTATAATAGCTGATTTAAAAAAAGGATACTTTTCTAATGGCATATGAAGAAACCTAACAGATTTGTTTGGACATATCATCAGGAGATCAATCCCTGGAGAAGAACATTATGTTTGATAAGGTGGAAGGGTAGCGAACAAGAAGACCCTCAACAAGATGGACTGACATAGTGGCTCTAACAATGAGCTCTCAAACAGACGCAAAATTGTGAGCACGCACGGGCCAGCACCCGACGATGTTTGGTTGTCCTGCACTCAGGGACCCTGTGAGTCAGATTCAAGTCACTGGCAGCCAACAAACCATCCGTGCTACACAAAGACTCGACACTAGCATGACTCCTACTGCTACATCAGCTATCTTCTAGTCTGACATGCATGGCAACAGCCTTGTACAGCTCTTCTCTCTGCCCCCTTCTCATTCGGGTGCTTCCTCAATTTGAATACTCTCGGACCATGGCCATCTTAAAAGGTCCAGCAAAATTTAGAGAAGGAGAAAACTTCCATGAGAATAGTTCGTTTGAAAACAGATATACATGAACTTTGTAATTCATCACTTAATTTAGCAGTAGTTAGGACACCGATGTCAATTATAGACAAATAGAACCTTGGGGCGGTGGAAAGCTTGGGGGGCACAGAAGAGGGGTGCAATGGACTGCTAACAACAAGACTGGCAGTTGAAACAAACAGCTGTTCCACAGGAGATCAAAGAGGCTTTCTGCTCGCAAGAAAGGTCTTGAAAAGCCACAGGGGCTGTTCCACCCAATCTTGTTGGGTTGCAATGAGTTGGAATCAACTTGATAGCAGAAAGTTAGATTAAAAAGGAGTTTTGCCAAATTGAGAAATAACCTAAAGCATCCAAAAGCTCCACTGTGGCCTTTGACTGCTTAGAAAACAGGGCGCTCTGCACAACACCCTACTGGAATTAGAATTGCAAAAGTGAATAAAAACACCCCAAAAATGGGACAAAAGTAAGCTCATCTAAATTTAAAGGGAGACTTACTCATTAGATGGACCAGGTGGCTTTGATTTTGTTAATTCTTCACCTAATTAAGAAAATATAATATGAAAAATTAGTAATTCAAGTAATAGAATATTTTCATGGAAGATGAAACATTGAACACAAACATCAGTGAGTACTTTTAAAATTATGGAACTACTGACATATATATTAAACAACTATGAAGAAAAGGAAAGTTTTTAACATGTTTTCTATCATGCTTAAAAGTGGCTGAATTTCTACAAAAGCTTTAGTTCTTTTATAATCCTTGATAAAAACAATTACTTAAATCCAACTATGTTATTTACTAAAATAAATTGCTTAAGAGAGAAGAGTTGTAACTTTAAAAGTTCAAAGAAATGTTTTAAAATTTATATAAACTTGACTAAAGAATTTTTATGAAAGTATTTCAAGTTCTAACAATATTGTCAGTTACTACTTGACTTAAAACTCCTGAAGAAAGCAAATTTTGGAAAATTAAAAGTTTTACACCATCTACAGCAATTTATCTCTTAGTAAGATTTGTTTTGCTACCTTTGTATATGTGTATGTAAATACATAGTAAAGCATCGGCCATTTCGTCAGACTTAGATGTATGTATCAGAGACACTGACTATATACACTATGTAGTACGATCGTCACCCCTAACCATTTCTACATTTCCCCCAAAACTCGTAACAGAAATTGAGAATCCAATTTCCCCCTCCCACTAGACCAGGGTAATATTCATAAACTTTGGTTTCTATGCACTTGCCTATTCTAGATATTTATGAGTGGTGGCTGCATCTCCAGGGTTCTCGCAGGCTCAGCATGGCTCATCAACAGGACAGAGAAGGCAGAGGGCTGAGGGAGGTTCCCAGGACTCTCCTATGAGAAGGGCACGCCCACGAGGAAGCACCATCAGGCTGTGACCTGACTGACCCCTACACTTTTACATCTTCAAGTTGACACAAAATTATCTAACTACCACAGATGATCTTCAACACAATTTTACTTGCAAGTAATATCGATGATACTGTTCTACAATTTGAGCATCCTGCTAGGTCACTTTTCTTTGGAATGGGTACAAATATGGATCTCTTCCAATCAGTTTGCCAAGTAGCTGTCTTCCAAATTTCCTGGCATAGAGAAGTGAGTGTTTCTAGTGCTTCATCAGCTAGTTTAAACATTTTAATTGGTATTCCATCAATTCCTGGAAGCAGTTTGAAAGGCTTCCTTCAGTACTGTTGGGTCTTGTTCATTTGCTACCTCTTGAAATGTTGGAATGTCAACTAGTACTCTTTGGTACAGTGACTGTATTCTTTCCATCTTCTTTTTTGGTGCTTCCAAGGCTTAATTTTTTTTTTAATTTAAAAAAAGGTTTTAAGTTTAAGATATGCTGAGTGTGTTCTTCCGCACTGATTTTCCACATCTTTGCACATGTCACGTACATGGTACCCATTAAACAGTGTGGTAAACTAAATGGAAATATAGTGCAGCTAAATCCTCTATGCTCAACATTACAGTTCTGGGAAGCTGACTTTGGTAGGGGAAGACTCTCACGGTTATGAGAAATACATCATTCTTAATACACATTCTCATGACCAAATATAGTCCCTCCAATTACCACCTCCCTCCCAATAAAGGAACTGTCATAAAAGAACTACCTTATTAGAAGAATCATTTGTACATCTCTGGCTGTTTTGTGTGCCCGGTGGTTATCTGTAGGTAAGAACAATCAGACTCTACAGATGCGGAACCCACTGTAAAATGTAGCAAACCCCTGGGGAGGCCTCAGGGGCGTTCAAGGTCAACTAGCACTAGGTTAAGACACTGAGTCATTTCACTGCTTGTTTACTATGTTATCCACTTATGATACTATCCATTGGCTATAGATTATGTTTTTGTATAATGTGTAAGCCTTCTGAAAGATCTGTAAGCCCCATTGTATATACCAGCGGTTCTCAACCTGTGGGTCTCAACCCCTTTGGGGGTTGACCGATCCTTTCACAAGGGCAGCCTAAGACCATCAAAAAACACAAATATTTCACAATATATAATTTAATATTGTTTTGTGATTAATCACTATTCTTTAATTATGTTTAATTATGTTCAATTTATAACAATGAAAATACATCCTGCATATCAAATATTTACATTATGATTCAAAACAGTAGCAAAATTATAGTTATGATGTAGCAACAAAAATAATTTTATGGCTGGGGGTCACCACAACATGAGGAATTGTATTAAAGGGTCACGGCATTCAGAAGGTTGAGAACCACTGATAAATAACCATTGGAAAATACATTCACTTTCAGTCCTGACATAGGGACAAGGGGCCTCTGTGCTCAACTGTCCACAAACACAAAGTCGCTCCTGAGGACTCGGAGTGTTGGGGACTCCCGTACCCCAATATAACAGGTTGTTTCTTCATGTTTTACTACCTTCCATATATGTACCTTCAATTATTTTTCACAAGCAATCGGCAAACAAGGGAACAGTATCAGTAATATAAAAGTTTTGATGGTTCATAAGCAATTTTCCTGGCATCTTACTGTTTTGCAGAACCAAACAACTGATGAGTGCAAAGTACACAATATGAGTAACCACAATGCCAATGTACACCACGTTCCTGCTGTTGGTGCAATTTGATCATCTGTTTGCTCTGCCACAAAGGCCTTACTGTGCTGTTCTCCTTCAGCTTTGTGCATTTTGTCTTCATCTCCATAACTTTTTATCCACATGTGACTCCAATACCTACAACTGAAATACTGTAACACTTCTTTTTGAAAGGTGAAATTATTTTATTTGGCATTTATGAATTTAGTAAGGTCTTTTAAACTGTACAAGAATTTTTATTAGAATTGCTGTGGCAAGGCTGAACTACTTGGTATGACTTTCTATCCATAGCCTTTGTAACTCCCATTAAGTGACTGAGTGGCATAATGCAAATTAAGTGTAGGACTCCAATGGGGTGTGGGGAGCTGGTCAGTTTTCTCATTCAGCTGAGTGAGCCCTCATTCACAGAGTGAGCTCTCTCAAAATCGGGAACGAGGGCTTTCCCCCTTCAGGAAAGAAGAACCACACGCAAAACTCTACCTCGAGATCTTTATGCCAAGTCAGCAGTGAGGTAAAGGCAGGGGTGGCACCAAGAATGTGACACAGAGTGGCAAGGGAAAGGTCAGACATGACCTCCACATACTTTTACAGATGTTACAGCTTTTATTTCAATGTTCTTTTTACAAAATTACATAGGTTTTGAGTGAGCTGTCCAAATCCTATTTTTTCCATGAACTTTGTTATTTTTAATGCATGATTCATGTATTAAAGTATAAGGCATGTTTTTCTTGTTTGTAAAATTGTAGTTTTCAATAAAGTTCATAGAGCAAATTAGTCTTACAATTAACAATTCACACACAGCTCATTTTGTGACCTCAATGCCAATTCCACTGATGCAGCAACACGCTTCCCACTTCATCCCTGGGCTCTCTTTTTCCATGTGTCTTTCTTTCCAGCCCCATCCTGCCACCGAGATTGTTTCTGGGTAAATACTGTCCTTTTGTTCTTGTATGGTCGAATATTCTGAGGAATATTTTCTTCACAATTGTTACTGTTGACTTTACGAGTCTGTCTGATGTCTGAATGCACGGTGAAGAAGCCAAGAAGTGGATCACTTTCAGGTTTGCAGGGAGTCTGAGGCCCAGTCTCGGGAAGTCCACCCGTCTCTAGCAGATCAGTTAAGTCTGGTCTTTCCATAATTTTGAATTGTGTTCTACATTACCAGGACCTTCTGGGGTCCCAATCAGCGGTAGGTCGTGGGCACTGGGGGACTGTCCAGGTCCTCCAGTGTCAGGATAATAGAGGCAGTGGTTCACATGACCTATTAGTTCTTTGTTTCCTTGAGTCTTTTGACTTTCTTCACTTTCCTTTTCTCTGGAGAGAGGCCAGTGCTTGCTTCCGAGAAGGCTGGTGTTCAATCACTAAGGCCCTCCTCACTACTCAGGACAGTAGAGTATAGAACCTTGTCTTCTTGCACTACTTTATGCCAATCAGCAATCCCCAATACTACGGTTCTAAGGACTCAAGCTTAGTGATTCATTCCAACAAGGTTGGTGGTTATGGCTAAGAAGTATACTTAACTTTCTAAGGTATGTTTCTTAATTCTTTAGGACAAAATAAAGGTAATTCCTTTCTTTTAAACTAAGACACATCCTTCTAGTATGTATTTAAGGCTCACCATGAGAAAGACCATTGTTCTACAACTGCAGAGACTGAAAAATTAACCAATTGTCTAATAAATTTAATAGACATAAAATAACCAATTTAAGTATCAAACTTACTACTAGAATTCTGATTCATCTGCACCTAAAATGAAAGATTGAAAACTAAGTTACATTAAAGAAATAACTTAATTTAGCAGGATATTAATATTAGGAACCCAATTTTTTAAGTTGTTTTAAATTTTGAATTGTGAGCTATACTAACATAAAAAAGAAATACAGAAATAACTGAATAATTTTTGTTTGTAGTAAGAAGTAATTATACATGCAATGTCAACAGCCAATGTCTTAAAATAGTCACACCGACAGCAAACTGCAGTGGCCTGCTAACCTAAATAATGTAACATAAATATTTTAAATCAATATTCAAATATTACAAAAGACTTGAAAATTAATAGATAAAAAGTCAAAATCTTATACTTACTGGGCTGTGTCTCTATTAGTGCATGGACGAAAAGAGAAAGCCAGTCAGTTTAGAATCAAAAATGGGGAATCTACCTGCTCTAATCATTTGTCTATTTGCCTTCTGAATCAGATATCAGACACATTCATCCTAAAAGTGTGTACACTGGGAGAGAGGGAAGGACCTGTAGCTAGATATACAATAAGGAAATAGGGCGTTAGAATATTCTCTTTTCAAATCTATTATTAACTGCTAAATTGTGCTTATTTTTATTCATTTGCTGAACATGAAATAATTTTTTTAATGAGAAAAAAGAGAACACAATCTAAAACCACTCATGATCAGACTACCCAGAGATTGCATTTATTACATATACTCATTTATCAAGATGATTACTTAGGCTCCTAAGGCTAGGCCACTATGAGAAAACTGCTGTTATGTGAAAGCCTATCACAAACTGGAAGATCATTACACAACTACCAAACCACCATGTAATTGCAAAACCACTCAACATAATGACCTAAGCAAGCTGACACAAAACCTATCAATCACAGCTAGCAGCACTCTCTCACTGCCTGGCAGAGTCTGTTACTGTCTGACTTAGGTCACTAATACACAAAGTTGTCAAATAATAGACTTTTTACTGTCGTCATATATGGGAAATGCTGAATAATGAGATAAGTGATAAATGAAGAGAGGTGTTTTATATCTTTGAAAATTACTTACCCTCTCAATTTTTACTGCTTTTTACAATATCCTATTTAACATGTATACATCAGAATTTATTAAACTTTTCATAACTCAATATTAATCCTAATATTAAGTAACAGTGGCACAAGATTCTTACTTCTAAATCTATGTATTTGATAGAAAAAAGTTTTATTATTAAAAATGGTAAATTTGCATGAGAAAAATATTTTTTCTAAACAAATATGTAGACCATTTAAAACCTTTAATTAGATAATCATGAAATGAGTATACAATATGTCATAATTATTAATTACAGATTTATAGATGTTCTATAAATAAACAACTTAATATAACTATGATAGTCGTTTATAAAGATAACTAATTTTCATTTTAAAATCATGCTTTTATCCAACAATAGAACATATCTGAATTTAGTATATATCAACATCAGTTGAAAAATTTATTATGCTAAGTTTTTTCCTCCCATAAAAGCTAAGGAAAATATAATATCTCAGGATCAAGGATCAAGCCATTATCACTAAGAAACATTATCTTTCTCTCTTCCTTTATGAGAAGTCTGAAAAAAGAAATGCTCAAGAAATAGACCAAAAAACATCTTTAAATTCATTATTATATAATTTCCTGGTCCCTAAGGTTCATAAAACATAGGACAATGAATGATGAGGGCAACAAATGTATAAGGGTGCTTTACTCAATTGATGTATGTATGGATTGTGATAAGAGTTGTATGAGCCCCAATAAAATGATTTAAATTAAAAAAATAGGACAAAACTTTAAAATTAAATGAGGAAAAGATTTATGCTGGCAGTTCACAAAATGTTCCTGAGGTTCTAGAAAATACAGCAAAGGGCAGTAACAGTGGATTTTGCAGATGTTTACTTGCAGAACACTTTCAAAAGGAAGTCAAATAAAGCCATATTTTAACATGCATCCTCGGGGACTGGGGGGGAGCCAGCAATGGCATAATTATTCAAAAAAATGTATCCTCCTGTATAAAAATACACATTAAACATTTCCTTATTTCTCTTAGTCTAACATATCATAGTCAAATAAAGGTTTCTATAAGAACAGTATTTACAGATACTTACAGAAATTGCTGGGGATAATGATATATTCCCTATAGATACTTTTAATTCATCCAAAGAAGCCATAGTATGATGAGAATTATTTGGATGAACAGGCTTGATTTGGATCCGGTACTTCTTTGGTTCTTCATCGTCAGAGTCAGAGTCACTAGATGAGTAGAAATGGTTTTCTTTGGTATGTAGGTGTCAGTTAAGGACTTTTCTATACTAAATGATCTTAATGCATAACCAGTTTTTTACATACTGTATTTACAGAAAGCAAAAAGCTTTAAAAGAGAAGATGAACTTTAACAGAAATAAAGCTTCTAACTTTTAGTAATAAAAATGTTAAATGAAAAATGAGCTTTTAAAAAAGAAAGAAAAATTCGCTTTAAGTAAAAATTTAGTAATAAAATGTTAAATGAAAAATGAATTTTAAATGTAACGCAAATGTAAGCTGAGCATGATAGTGGGACAAGAGGAAAGTAAAAGGAAATAGAGGAAAGAGGTAGGAGGCAAAGGGCATTTATAGAGGTCTAAGTAAATGCATGTATATATGTAAATTTATTTATATATGAGGATGAGGAAATCTATCTATGTGCATATATTTATAGATTTAGTATTAAGGTGGCAGATGAACACTGGGCCTCCACTCAAGTACTCCCTCAATGCAAGAATACTTTCTTCTATTAAATTGGCATTCTATGATGCTCACCTTCCCAACACGATCGCTGAAGAAAAATGGGTTGCAAATGTGGCGAAGAAAACTGATGGTGGCCAGCTATCAAAAGATATAGCGTCTGGGGTCTTAAAGGCTTGAAGGTAAACAAGCGGCCATCTTGCTCAGAAGCAACAAAGCTCACATGGAAGAAGCACACCAGCCTGTGTGATTACGAGGTGTCAAAGGGATGAGGTACCAGGCATCAAAGAACAAAAAATCTTATCATTGTGTGCTCACCTCCATGATACGATCACTGAAGGCAAATGGGTGAATAAGCAAATGTGGTGAAGAAAGCTGATGATGCCCAGCTATCAAAAGATATAGTCTGGGGTTTTAAAGGCTTGAAGGTAAACAAGCGGCCATCTAGCTCAGATGCAACAAAGCCCACATGGAAGAAGCACACCAGCCTGCGTGACCACAAGGTATAGAAGGGATGAGGTATCAGGCATCAAAGAACAAAAAAAAAAAAAAATCATATAATTGTGAATGAGGGGGAGTGCAGAGTGGAGACCCAAAGCCCATCTGCAGGCAACTGGACATCCCCTTATGAAAGGGTCGCAGGGAGGAGACGAGCCAGTCAGGGTGCAGTGCAGCAATGATGAAACCTACAACTTTCCTCTAGTTCCTAAATGCTTCCTCCCCACCACTATCATGATCCCAATTCTACCTTACAAATCTGGCTAGACCAGAGGACATACACTGGTACATATGGGAACTGGAAACACAGGGAACCCAGGACAGATGATAACTTCAGAACCAGAGGTGAGAGTGGCGATACTGAGAGGGTGAAGTAGAAAGGGGGAACTGATTATAAGGACCTACACATAACCTCCTCCCTAGGGGATGGACAACAGAGAAGTGGGTGAAGGGAGACATCGGACAGTATAAGATATGACAAAATAATAATTTATAAATTATCAAGGGCTCGCGAGGGAGGGGGAAGCGGGGAGGGAGGGGGAAAATGAGGAGCTGATGCCAGGGCTTAAGTGGAGAGCAAATGTTTTGAGAATGATGAGGCTAATGAATGTACAAATGTGCTTTATACAATTAATGTATGGATGGATTGTGATAAGAGTTGTATGAGCCCCCAATATAATGATTGAAAAAAAGGAAGAAAAATGAATTTTAAGTAAAACCTTCAGCTAATAGATTGTTGCTATAATTATCTACTTATATGCCAATACAAATAATAAAGACGTCCAGATGATAAAAGGATATCATTCTGATTTCCTTCTGGTTTAATACTATAGCCTTCTTCATCTACATCTGGAATGTTCTATGGGAAAAAGAAAAATCTTTAATGGTGACTACAATATACAAAAAGAACTATAATGTATAAAACATTAGTATAACAGCCTTAAATATTACTTTGAAACTATGGATTATCAAATACCAAAAAATTAATATAATTACTAAAACAGCTTAAGAAAATTATATCTTTGTATGTATGGATTGTGATCAGAGTTGTATGAGCCCCTAATAAAATGTTAAAAAAAGAAAATTACATCTTTATAATTCATTGGCTAAAACAACAAATTCTATGTTTCAAATGTATAAAAGAAGAAAAAAAGAAAGTGAAAGTCCTGGCAAAATTTCAAACAAGAATTTCCCAAGGTCAAAAACAATCCAGAATTCTCAAATTTTAATTTCTACCCTAAATCAGATAAGTGGTAGTTTTAAAACAAACAAAAACAATCAAGTTAAGCTAAGCTTGCTTCCCAAATCAATCTAGAAATAATCTCAATACTAAAAAAGCCCTAAGGAAAATAAGATCTAGTTTCTTCCCTTAAAAGGATCTTAGGATGTGGGCAACATAAAAGCCTATCGAGAACTAAGCATCAGTGGCTGCTGCCATCCCACAGACTCACTCAACATACTGAGGATGGAGGAGTCTGAGACTGGGCTCACGCTGCTCTTCAAACTCTGAATTGAAGCTATCCCCTGAAACCCGCTGTAAATGTAACCAGTAAGTAATAGTGTCTACCCTTGAGTATACGGACATAAATTTAATCTATCTAAAGCCACAGGAGCATCAGCTATTTTGAAGTATAGATGAGAAGGATTAAAGCAGGAGAATTAAGTAAATGGAAGTAAAATAACTGTAACAGAAATAAAGAATTATTGGCACAATATGAATATTATAACCAATTATTAATCATCATGTCTGGAAATAGTAAAATGAGAAATGCAGTTGCTGTGTTTTTCATCAAAAACAAACAAAAAAATCCTATTCCAAGTACCAAAGAAACATCCGGTCTTTTGTTTCCTGCATGTCCTGTGAAATCAGTATCTAACAGTATGTTTAACTTTACATGTAATAATACTCTATACCATATTAGAAAGCAAACTCACTTCTATCAAGTCGATGCTGACTCATAGTGACCCTATAATTAATAACAAGACATATAATTCTTAAATACCTCAGTGTCTTGCTTTCCTGGGTCACACTGTATTTACTTTCCACACAATTATGTAATGCCTTTCATGTCGCCACGATTAATTTTTAGCTATTACGTAGTTGGTGTTTCTCCCTCCCCTCCCCCTTCCTTTCCTTTCCCTGCTAAACATCAAAGAACTTTTCTCTCTGTAGGTAAACCTATTCTTGGCTTGTTTATAACAGCAGCCTCATAAATATTTATCCTTTTGTTTTTGACTTATTTTCATTCAGAATAATGTCCTCCAGATTCATGTATGTTTCAGATGTCTTGAGGAGTCATCATTCTTTATCCTTGCATACTGTTCCATTGTATGTGTGCATCACAGATTTTTTTAATTCATTCACCCACTGGTGGGCATTTAGGCTGTTTCCAGCTCTCTGCTATTGTGAATAAAGCTATGGCAAACATGGGTGTGTATATGTTGATTCATCTCACTGATCTTAATCCTAAGATACATACCTAGTAGTACAATTGCTAGTGCATATATCTTTCTGGAGTTTTTTAAGGAAGCATCAGACAATTTTTCATAATGGCTGTACCAATCTGCAGTCTCACCAGCAATGTATAAGAGCACTTGTCTCCCCTCAGCCCTTGCCAGCATTTTTGCTCGGTTTTTAATTCAAAGCCATTATTGCCAGGGTGAGGCAGTATCTCACTCTAATTTTGACTTAAACCACTCTAGTGGCTAATGATAAAGACCCTTGATGATGCTGTGGTTAAGCAGTGGGCTGCTAACTGCAAAGTTGGTGGTTCAATCCATCAGAACGCCCATGGGAAAAACATGAGTCTGATTGCTCCCATCAAGATTTATAATCTTGGAAACCCTATAGAGGAGTCATTATGAATCCAAATCAACTCAGTGGCAGTGAGTTTGGTATTCTAATGGCTAAGGGGCAGAGAGACTCTTTTCATGAATGTCTACTTTGGAGAGATGTTTGCTCATGTCTTTTATCTACTTTTTAAATGGACGGTCTTTTCCATGTTGAGGTGTTGAAGTTTTCTATAATTTTTAGAGATAAGACCCTTATAGGATATATGGTGTAGCCAAAACCACGTTTTCAGTCTGTGAGGTTCTTGTTATACCTTGCTGTCAAATCCATTTGGCTTCCTGGCAGAGCAGAGCTGTTCCATATGGTGTGAAGGCTATGTCCTTTTAGAAGCAGATACCTACTTCCGTTTTTAGAGCAGCGGTTCTCAAACTGTGGGTCACGACCCCTTTGAAGGTCGAAGGACCCTTTCACAGGGGTCGCGTTAGACCGCCAGAAAACACTTAAATAACACATAAATATTTCACAATATATAATTATATATTGTTTTGTGATGAATCACTATGCTTTAATTATGTTTAATTATGTTCAATTTGTTATAATGAAAACCTGTCCTGCATATCAGATATTTACATTACAATTCATAACAGTAGCAAAATTACAGTAATGAAGTAGCAACAGAAACAATTTTATGGTCACAGCATTAGGAAGATTGAGAACCACTGCTTTAGAAGCATCTCTGGGGGGCTCAAATGACCAACCTTTTGCTATTAGTTGAGCATTTAACCATCTGTGCTACTCAGGGACTCCTTAAAAGATCACAATTGCTTTTAGGAACTTTTTCCATAGTAATTCAAGTTCACTAGTCGCTCCTTGGGAGAAGAAGAGGCTGGCTGTCCCAGTAAAGATTTACACAGTCTCAGGAACCCTCGGGGATCACTAGAGTCAGAATTATCTCAATATCAAACAAGTTAAAATTTATTTAACCAGCCTCTACTTTAATGCTTTATTGAGTTCAGTATTTTGACAATATAAACAATGTTGGAATAAACAAATTTTTCTTTCACAGGAGAGAGCTCTTTATATCAACATTGTTGATTACATACACTGTGAAGAGAGAGAGACTAGAAAGCGACCAGGTTGCTTCAGAGAGTTCACTGAAAAACTAAAGAGATGTTTTCCCACTGAACTTTCTGAAGTTACATGTATGTTAATGTGGATGTTGAAAAGTTTTATGCATATAGCCATAACGATTCCAAGCAGCATGACTGCTCCATCAAAAAGAACACAGGGGAAAGGGCGGGGGGTGGGGGGCGATATGCATTTCAGAGTTAGGTTACTGACACATTGTACCAATTGAGGCACCAACAGAATAAATGTATAAACCTTACATTTTTTGGCTAATTTTAGAGGTTAAAATATAATTTCATTCCAACTTATATCAGAATGAGGCTGTTTTGACCACGTTGATGTTTATCTCCACTTTCATTTCTTTCTGTGAAAACTGCCCTTTTTATCCTACACCTTTTTGCTACTGGGTTCTTATCTTTTCTACTAATTTGCAAGGAAATTTAATAAATAAAGCAAATAGTCCCTTGTAATGTGTCATAAATATGCTCGGCCAGTTTGGCAGTTCCAATGCTTTCATAGTGGTTTTGTTTTAGGGTTTTTTTTAAATACCATTTTTCATTATTATACAAATTTATCAATCATTTCTTACATGACATTAAAATTGGGTGTTCACTTTAAAAGTCCTTTCCTAATTCTCCTGATTAAAGTACAAAATCAACTATTACAGAAGAGTATCAATGAGCTAGTGATAGAATTTTAAATGTATTATTTAACGGAAGTATATAGAAAATCAAACATGAACTCCCAAAGAACTTTACTTAATGTTACAATCATCAAATAAATGTTTGCATAATTAATTCAAAATAAAATATATGGTAATTTTATAAAGTAAAGGTGAAACACATCTTTCAAATTTTTCATTAATTAGTAAACTAAGAGCAGCAAAACAGGTAAGTGGTAAGATGTATATTATACAGCAAAGACTCTAATTAAAATTCTAGAGCTCAGTAGACATCTATTTATTTTCACTAAAAATTATCCACAAATAATTTTTTGTATTTTAAAACTAAAATAATAATTAAAAATACTAGCTTTATTTTTAAGTAACAAAATACAATGTTTCATGAAACACCTGTAGTTCTTATTTTCATACAGTATTTTGATATGAAGGATCAAAATGTTTGGGGGACAAAGGATACAATGTTTATATAAACAAGAACAATAAGCAGAGTGTTTGATCTTCCTATACTTAATAACATGGAAAGCATTTAGTGAAAAATTTGGTACATTTACTTTACCAATGAAACAGATTAAACAAAAATATAATCCAATTTTTCATTTAAAAAAGCACATTAATGTACTTATCGTGATTCTTGCTAATGTTTTTTAAATGACACTCTCTTAACAAAGCTCAAATGCATGAAGTGATAAGGTAATTATTTTAACAGACCTAAAGTTCAATTAGTAAAAGCACCACCTTTTAGAATGTAATATAGTATGTAAAGTTCTGGCATGTTTCCCAAGAAAAAGTAAAACACTATCACAAACATTTGCTTTTCAAAAGTAGTTAGAAAACCTTTCCATAGGAAAGTGTCTGGCAATTAAAACTGAAAATGCATTGATGAAATAATCTGAATAGTAATGTACAATAACACAACCAGGATTAGAAGTACTTACAAGTGAATCTGCATCAGGGGATTCCCTATTAAAACAAAGAAAATATTATAAATATTCAACAATTGAACAGTCTATCCGTTGTATTTAAGTACATGCTTATTAAACTCTACAAAAATATTTTGAGAAACCAAAACATTCAGATTAAATTTCACCAAATTACTTTTAAAAATCACTGAAATATGTATCCTATTCTCATCATTGATAATAAAGGAAATCACAAATAGCTTACAAGTATTATTAAACTACTTTCAGAAGTACTTATTTTTCATGAATATGCAAGTACATAACTTCATATCAAAAAGCCTTCAATCCTGGGAGACACCTTTAACAGGTACTGAGTTAAGTGGTGATGGAAGCGCAAATGTGTGAATTGTAAATACTGCCAATGAACTGTACACTTAAGATAATAAAAATGGAAAATTTTCTATTATATATTTTACCACAAGAAAGTTTTTAAAAATAACAAAAAGAAGGCAGCCCTTCTGGCTTGTCCTAGTCCCGCCTACTCACTTCCCACCCCAGAAACTTTTCTTGGTCCGTCAGGTGGTCAGCATCCAGCACAGCTGAAGAATTGAGAGCATGCAGAGATGGTGACTGCTGCTGTTGACAGCTACCCCTGACTCATGGCAACTCCACGCAAAATGGGACCAAGCTGTTGTGACAAAATAGGGTTTTTTGGTTTTTATTTTATATCACAGGATTTCATTGGCCAGTTTTCAGAAGATCACAAACCTGTAATGTTTTGTAAATACTGGGTCAATTAAAATATATTGTTAAAGATTTTTTAAAGTGGGGTGGAGCTAGAGATAACAGATTCTATCCCTTCAGGAAAGTACTTTCTTCTTAAAAGCCAAAGTAAACATTCAAGGAACAGATGTTAACTAGATATAAAACATTTTGAATTGGTCTTAATTTGTTACTCAAATGCCACCTGTGGGAAAGAAGAATAGGAGAAACTGAAGAAATTCGGACCAGAGAAATATCATTTAGAAGGCAAGGCCACCCTTTGCCTGTCAGTTTGTCTAACTGCTGTGGCTGTGTGTTGCTCTGACGCTGGCAGCTACGCTATCAATATTTCAAAGAGCAGTGAGTCACTCAATATAGCCGCTTCCAGCAGTGCTTCCAGATTAAAAAAGAAAGATTAGGCAGAAAGGTCTGGTAATGTACTTCTTAAAATCGGACAATCAAAACTCTATGGGCACAACACACTAGTGTCTGAAGGTTTTACTGGAGGCACTGGATGATAAGCCTTCTAGATTGGATAGTTTTCAAAATAGACATACCACCAATTGTGAAGCTATCACAGAATGAGGAAATGCTTCACTTTGTTGTCCAAGGGATCAACATTAGTAAGAGCTGACTCTGAACAAGATGCAAGAATAGCCAAAGCAAAAATTGTTCTCCAGTTTGAAATGGAGCCAAAGGCAGATAAACAAACACACACAGATCCAGGCATGGGTTTGGGGTCCCCATAAATCCTAGCTCCAACTTAACAGCAATGAGTTCTAAGAGCATGGCCCTGCTCAATACTTGCCCTCAGCAAGGGAACACAGAAGATATGGGTGCTCTAGCAAAATGTGGTGAAAAAATTAGATGGTGCCTGGCTATCTGATAAAAGAGTGTCTGGGGTCGTAAAGTGTTTGGGGTCTCTAAACAAGCGTCCATCAAAGACAAATATCATCTAAGTGCACATGGAAGAAACACACCGTCATCAGTCACTAAATAACTGTAAATCAAATAATCCTCTATCGAAGAAGGGATCAGTATCAGGGCCTACATTTTGAGAATCTGGCTTGCAAAAGGCTATGGATGACAGGGGCAGCCCAAGATCAACTTGTGGGAAATAAGCTTCCATTGAACTCCTTCTAACCACAATTAAAGGATGGGAGGGACGTTATTACTAAACGGAGTGCACTGGAGAGATGAATATAGAAGATCAAAGGGATAAAGCAGACTTGAACAGTTAAAATCTTGTCAGTTGATCCATCCCCTCTGATGCACACTGGACCTGCTTGGTTTTCAACATTTTCTGTATTTTTTGGTTCATTCGTATTAGGGTTTATTCTCAGAGGTGTTAAGTCATTGGGGGGTCACCCTCTTGAAGCTGTTACCTATTTTTGTTTTACAGTATATGAAACCCAGGATTGATCGACCTTTAGGGACAGCAAGTAGAATAAGGGTGTTTTTTTTTGGAGGGGGGGGAGAATAAGTGTTGATAGTGGTGGGGTGGGCGAAAGGGAGACGATGTCCAGGAGTCCAGGAAGGAAAAGAATGTTTGGAAACTGACGGTGGAATCAATTGCACAATACTGCTTGATGTGACTGAAATGTATGTATTGACTCCTAATTAAGACTAATTTGTAGAAAATGTTCTCTTGTGACTCCTAGTGGACCCATAGGACAAGGTAGAACTGCTCATGTGGGTTCCCGAGACTATCACTCTTTCATGGGTGTAGAAGAACTCATCTTTCTCCCACAGAGCAGCTAGTGGTTTCAAGCTATTGACCATTGGGTTAGTAGCAGTTACATAACCCACTACACCACCGGGGCTCCTATGAAAATAAAAGGTGATGGGGACCCAATGCCCATCTGTAGACAGCTGGACATCCCTTGCAGAGGGGTAGTGGGGAGGAGATGAGTCACTCAGGGTTCAGTGTAGCAACAATGAAACTCAAAACCTTCCTCTAGTTCTTGAACGCTTCCTCCCCTCCCAATTATCATGATCCCAATTCTACCTTGCAGACCTGGTCAGACCAGAGGATGCACAGTGGTGCAGCAGGGATCTGGAAACACAGGGAATCTAGGATGGATGAACCCCTCAGGACCAGCGGTGGGAGTGGCGACACCGGGAGGGAGAACCGATCTTGGAGATCTATGTGTAACCTCCTCTCTGGGAGATGGGCAATGGGAAGGTGGGTGAGGGGAGACACTGGGCAGTGTGACGCTGGGCAGTGTAAGACAAGATAAAATATTTATAAACTATTAAGGGTGCAGGGGGAAGGGGGAGCACGGAGGGAGGGGGAGGGAAAAAAGGAAAATGAGCTGATTCCAGGAACCCAAGTGGAAGGCGAATTTTGAGAATGACGAGGGCAATGAATGTATAAGGGTGCTTTACTCAATTGATATATTTATGGATTGTGATAAGAGTTGTATGAGTCAAAATAAAATTATTTTTTAAAATAAAATAAATAAATGAAAATAAAAATTAATTTTAAAAAATAATAATAAAAGGCTCATCGAAATGTGAAATTACATGAGAGCTCTCAACCAATCATGCTAGAACATGGAGATTTTTCATCTTTAGCCAACTTTACTGGGTCAACAAATTGTTTAAGACATTTTATTAGTGTCCCCTCAGTCTAAACAAATTATATAATTATGGAAAGTTCTTTAATTCAAGTTTGTTTCTGATTAATTAGAGTTCAATAATTCTTAATTATTGGTGCATATTAGGAATCGCATGGGCTATTGAAAAAGAAAAAAATTATCTGGGACCTTACTTATAGAGAATATGATAAACTTCTCAGTTGGGGCCCATGCATACACATATTTATTTTAATTCCCATTTTTTAGTCCTAAAGTGTAGCCATCGTTGAAACCTCTGCTTAGCTAATACTAGTATAATCTTAGGTGCTAATCAGATACTCTCTTTGCATATAATCTCTTTTTTTAAATGATAAATATGCCTTATAAATACACCAAATATCTACCTAAAAAGGATGACCTGGTACAAATAGTACTTTTACTTTCTCTCATCGAACACTTTCAATTTATGTATGCATATATGTTTAGCATTATCTAGAAGAATTCACACCAAATTGCTGATCATATTTTTCTCTTAGGCAATAGGATATTGAAATTGTTGACTTTATTCCTATACTTTTTATTAGAAAACGGGTAGTTAAAATTTTTCATTGTCAAGATATGAAGGCTTTCATCTATTATGCTGAAACTTTTAAAATAACTAATAATGCCAGATAAACTAAAAAACGTGTTTATTTAGAAAGGCGTGCCTCCATTTTTTTCATATATCTTACATATAAGAGCTTTGAGTCATTTCTTAAGAATCACTGTTTCTCAAATTCAAAACAATTATTTTGTTCTTAATCATTCACAATAACAAAAATTATTTTGACAATATTTAATATACTTACACAGATTCTGCATCCTTTTCCTTTTTAATTATCCCTGGCAGTGCAAATGTCTTTCTTTTCCGTGGTTTCACACCTTTAAAAAGTACACATGGTTAAAAACACATCAACTTCTCCTGATAATATATTAAACTTATGAATATATCCTGTATGCTGAGAGGTAATTTACTCATAATTATTAAAATTAAATTTGGATGAAAGAAAATAAAAGCATCAACTGCTGAATCTCAATATTTATTTAAGCCATACTCATAGTCAGTCCATTGAGATTTTTCTTGAAATACAGTGACCTAATATGGTTTTTCTAGCCATGCCCTTCAGCATTTAACAATGTTTTAAGGATATGCTTACGGATCATCAGAACAAAAATCATATCATTGTGAATGAGGGGGGAGTGCGGAGTGGAGACCCAAAGCCCAACTATAGGAAATTGGACATCCCCTTACCGAAGGGTCTTGGGGTTAGAGACGAGCCAGTCAGGGTACATTGTAGCAATGATGAAAAATAACAACTTTCCTCTAGTTCCTAAATGCTTCCTCCCCACCCACCACTATCATGATCCCAATTCTACCTTACAAATCTGGCTAGACCAGAGGATGTACACTGGTACAGATAGGAACTTGAAACAGGGAATCCAGGACAGATGATCCTTCAGGACCAGTGCTGAGAGTGGTGATACTGGGAGGGTGGAGGGAGGGTGGGGGTCAAAGGGGGAACCGATTACAACGATCTACATGTGACCTCCTCCCTTGGGGACCAACAGCAGAAAAGTGGGTGAAGGGAGACGTTGGACAGTGTAAGATATGACAAAATAATAATTTATAAATTATCAAGTGTTCATGAGGGAGGGGCTTAAGTGGAGAGTAAAGGTTTTGATAATAATGAGGGCACTGAATATGTAAATGTGCTTTACACAATTGATGTATGTATGGATCATGATAAGAGTTGTATGTGCCCCTAATAAAATGATTTTTTAAAAAGATATGCTTAAAGTTTTCAGTAGCTGCTTCCTCCAAAGTAGACAGGTTGGTAAAGTGAAGAGGCAGAGAAAAACAAGAAGGCCCTCAACAAGATGGATGAACACAATGGCTGCAACACAGCTCCAGCATCGGAGCAACTGTGACGATGGCTCAGGACTGGGTTAACTGGGCGTTCATTAGGGTTACCATCCGGCTGGGTATAATATCAGCCATATAAGAAGCAGGAGAAAAAAATCTACCAGCAAGAGAGAAGGGTCAGAGATGGAGCACATTTTTTGGACCCCAAGATCTGTATGCACTGACCCTCCACGATTCATAAGAAAGCTTTGACCAGAGGAACACCAGAGGATCAGAAGGCGCAGAATCAGAAGGCAAAGGACAAGGCAGAGCAATGGACTTCCCAGTCCAACTTTATAAAGCAAGGAAACCTGAGTGCTTTCCCGTAAGAGGCTGGTTTGTGGAGTGGGGTACCTCTGGGCACTTAACTTGAAAAGCAGGGCTTACTGTTCCACCTTGGGGTTGAGGACCTATAAGAATAGCATGCCTTTGGGTACTGACAGTACTTTCTACAAAAGCTTTCTCACATTGTCCTGGCAGGGCAGAGTCCAGGTCAACAGGCTAAGGAATCAGAGAGAGGCCTGCTTGTAAGTATGGCAGAGATGAGACGGTCCTGACGGAATTATCGTATCCTAGGCATTTCTCACCTAATTATAACCTATGGATATCCCTAATAAGCCCCATAATCTGAAAATGTTTGTGAGTTCCGAGTGGCTATTGCATGAATCATCAAATGCTGTCACAGAAGTAGAGGACAGGGGAGGGATGCTGCTGCCAGAACAGGGTGAAGAAGGGATGAAAGGTGGAGGCAAGTCTGGGTGATGCTGATATAGAGTAATTTTCCTCCCCTGTGTGAAGACAGAGAATCAGGCCTCATGTCCATATCACATTCACTTGGTAAATTTGGTCACTGAAATGCGCTTTCCTTTCCTAAATCTTCCTTAAGTCATCTCAGGCAAAATACCTAAAACCCAAATTAATCTCAGTGCCACCAAGTTGATTCTAATTCATTGAGACCTTATGAGGCAGGGTAGACCTGCCCTTTGAGTTTCACATTTTAAAAGTCATAATACATAAATGCATTGTTTTAATTTTAAAAAGTATTGGCAGATCCAACTAGCAGTATAACAAGGGATATTTAGCAACATGGCATTCCTACGTCAGGTTATCTCCAAAATAAACCATGTTATCAATGGATAACCAAGCTGAGAAGCAAATACAATTTTTATTTTCTTAATATGTAAATGCTTCATCTTCTTAATACATTAAAAACTATAATGTGAAGGCTGGCCATACTATAAATTATTGATGGAAGTGAGTATTTAAAATTTAGCTGCTTATTCTATCAATACGACAACAGTTAGAGATCTTAGGGGATAAACTTAGGTTAATCTTATTTTATAGCTGGCATTTTTGGGGTTACACAATGGGCTGTTAACCACAGGTCAGCAGTTCAAAACCACTAGCCACTCTGTCAGAGAAAGATGAAGCTTTCTAATCCCATTGAATTATCCTCTCAGAAACCCACCTAGGCAGTTCTACCCCTTCCTCTTATAGTTTGGCTGTTAAGTCAGAATTGACCTTATGGCAGTGAGTGAGCTTAGTCACAATTATGAGTTTGATTCCAAGCCAAGGAACCTCATACTCAACTTCACCTGTCAGTGGAGCTTTGCACAATGCTATGATGCTAAACGGATTTTAGCACAGCTTCCAGATTAAATGGACTAATGAGGAAAACACAGTGATCTACTTCTGAATATTCCCAAAGGAAGAGTTGGAGAGTTACATAATTTCATGTCAACTTGAATATGTAAAAGTGTAGGGGTGGACTTTAGCCTGTCAATCATGTTGCATGCAGACTGATTACTTACCTTGGAGGGGCAACGGGGATATAGCTCTCTCTGTGCCATCACCCTCCTGCTTACTGGCTACTCCAAGAGCTCCCAGAGCCCTATGATACTTCCACCACCAATGGATCCACGTGACTTTGCACCCACCGGTCTGTGATTGTCCTGCATTCTGCATTATTGTCTGGGTCTGAAAAGGATCTTATGGACTAGTACCAGACTTATGAACTTAAACTGGGATCTTTTCTTGATATATAATTACTTCGTGATATAATGCTCTTTCTGACACATATACAAGCGTCACTGGATTGTTTTCTCTAGTCAACCCAGCCTAACACAGGAGTGGAAGGAAAATGGAACTGTACAGGATCATGGAAGAACTGGACAATGGGTTGTCGTTAATTTCCAACTCCTTGGAACTAATCTGGTATTAATTCTACTAAAAGAGAGTATTACTACAGTTGATGTCAGGAGTGAGATTCCTTATAAAAGAGAAAACCAAAGGGGAAGGTAAGTGAAATTTTTGATTATTACATGGTTTTCTTTGGCTATTCTTACCTGAAGTAGTTGAAAGTAATGAGATGGATCTTAAACTGCACTGGCTGCCCAGGGGCAAAATCTAGGCTGTTTAGACCAAATGGCTGATAAAGGCCAGGACTTGTTAGGTAACATCCTACAAGAGGCCTATGGTGATGTGCACCTGAATGAGATAGTCTAGATCAAAGAGGATTGGATTTGTGTGCTTTACAAAGGACTGTGTTTATAGAGTTGGCTTCCATTATCACCCACCACAACATGGGTGATTAGAATTTAGGCACCAGTACACTACTCCCTCCTCCAAGTTTGGATCTTAGCGTTGACAGTAAGAAACCTGGAAGGCACATGCTGGTGTGATTCTTCTGTATGGACTTAGCTGACTCCTCAATTAGATGGCTGCTTGTTTTGAGACCAGCCTTTATGACCGCAGACGCTATTTTTCTTGATCACAGACACCGTATGATTTCTTCACCACGCTCTGCTATGGCCCTCCTATCATCAGTGATCTGTAAGTACCATGTCACAAGAACTGATTGTTCTTCTATTAGGACTACGATCAAGTGATAACTCAAAATCCATTCATATAACTATGGTATCTGTCCCTGGCACACTTTTGGAGACATCTTTATCATTTTGCTGTGGTACATCATAGGTCATCCTATGGGAATTAGGCAATTCTATTGGTGGTAACATTATCATGGTTAATGATAAAACACTGTTGTTCAAAGGATTTTTTAGATGTCTAGGACAGCTTAGTCTCTAATACATGAATTGTTAATTCTACAGCCCACCTACAAGGAATGTGGATAGCCCTAATATCAGACATAGAGCATGGTACCAAGGTTTTTAGCCATTTTATTTAGACTGGAATGTAACACCTTGCCATTAGGTCTCCCTTTGGACTCACTTTCAATCTATCCTAAAATTTTTAACATCGTTTGTTTCCCTTTAGATCAAAGTCTCTCACTGTTTTATATGATCATTGTTGCTGGGTTAGTGGGGGGGTTGTTGTTTTCTCTGTGTTCTTTGTCCTTGTTTCATGTTTTTTTCTGTACAGGAAAAGTCGGAATTTATGAAGACAATAATTGAAACAATTACCTGGGACAAGAAAGAGGAAGGTGGGGGAAATGGGAGGTCAAATACACCAACAGGTGTAAGAAGGAAGAAAATGTGCCAAAGCTGACTGTGATGATTATGGTACAACCCTTCTTAATCACTACTTAATTGTACAATGAGTTAATCATAGCTCAATAAGGATTATGTTCAGAATTATTTGTTTAGCTGACTGTACAAAAATTATACTGATCCCTCCTATCTGGTGTTATAGACACAATGCGATCAAAATTATTATTGCAAACTATGATCAGAGAGAGCTTGTAAGTCACACTTCAATCTTTACAACTGGATTTGATAAAAGGAGTTAGGAGTTTGAGAAAGGGCAGGCTTTTGTTTTAAACCAATGTAAATCAGAAGGATTTAGAAAAGCCCCACCCAGACCTGTATGGGTTAGTATATTTGCATTTAAAAAGGCATCTAGTCCTATGAGAGGAGGGTGAGCTGTGAGGTGGGGTAGGGTGTGATTATTTGGCCTTCTGAATTCTGAGCTAGTGTTTGTCTATGGCCACACCTAGGCTGGAAAAGTCTGTGTGTCCATCAAGGAAGATCCCCTTCCAAGACTGAAAGTTAAAGGGATACAGTAAGTAGACTGGTATACTAGCTGTGTGACCCTGGATCCAGTTGGGGAGTGGTCATGAGAGACAGGAAGTAATGAAGAGATGGGCTGAGTTTGGACATGTTCCAATAATACCGTTCAGATACTAAGTCTATGGGCATAACCTAGTACAGGGGGTTAGGACTGATGGAGACATGTGAAGGGCCCAGATTGTTTACCTAATGCCCATCTGACCTGGTGATGATGGCTAGGGCTGAGATAACTAGAACCCAACCAAATCAAGAACACTCTGTTGACCCTGTGAGCTGGTACACACTGCTGCATTGGGATGGGCTTTACATTTACAGAAGATCACAGTTCCATATGCCATGAATATTCTTCCGATCAAAGAAGTTACATAAACCTATGTCCCCAAAGTACTGGGTTCTTAGAAAGGGTAATCGGATATCTAAAATTAAGCAAAGATAAGGGCATGAAGTTTTTAGCTTACAAGCTTTCATGTGTGTGTTTAGTCTTAAAATAAGTGAAACAAAGGAACATCCTCACTGAATAGTTTTCTCTTTTCCTGATGGATTGGGGTCTGGGGTAGGGAAAGATGTTGATCAAATTATGATTCAAGTGTGACTGTCAACAGGGTTAATGGTGATTGTAAACTTGTAATTGTAGAACATGTAACTGAAAGAGGAATGAAGTAAAATTTTCATGTATGAAGGAAACATGGCTACAAGAGCCAGAGAGTGGCCTATAGTGGAGTGGATTTTTTTTTTTAATTTTAAAAGATCATTTTATTGGGAGCTCTTACAACAATCCATACATCAATTATATCACGCATATCTGTACATATGTTACCATCATTATTTTCTAAACATTTACTTCCTATTTGAGCCCTTGGTATCAGTTCTTTTTTCCCCCTCCCTCCACCACATCCCACCTTGATAAATTAAAATTTATTATTTTTATATCTTATACCAACTGCTATCTCCCTTCCCCCAGGGTTTTTGTTGTTCGTCCTCATAGGGGATAGGGTGGCAGGCATTGTTGTGATGCGTTCCCCCTTCTGCCCCATCTCTTCCAGCCTTTCCCCTACCCTCCTGGTATTGCTACTCCCATTTCTGTTCCTGAGGGATTTACTGACCTGGATTCCATGTGTCCTGAGCTCTTAGCTGTACCTGTATACATGCTCTGGTCTAGATCATAGTGAAAGGCAGGACTGGGGTCATGATAGTGGGGAACCAGAGGAACATTGTGTTTTATGGGTACTAAACCTTCACCCTGGTTGACTCATCTCTTCCTTGTGACCATTCTGTGAGGGGATGGATGACCCATTGGCTACAGATGGATTTAAGGTCTCTGTTTCAACTCCCATCTTTCTCACCAATGTTTTGTTTGTTTTCATCTTCTGGTGTCTATTACTTGATCCCATTGATATCTCATGATTGCACAGGCTGGTGTGGTTCTTCCATGTGGGCTTATTGCTTCTCTGCCAGATGGCTGCTTGTTTAATTTCAAGCCTTTAAGATCCCAGACACTGTATCTTTTGATGGCCGGGCACCATCTGCTTTCTTCATCACATTTGCTTTTCTACCCATTTTTTCTTCCGTGATCATGTCAGGAGGGTGAGCATCACAGAATGCCAGGTTGTTAGAACAAAGTGTTCTTACATTGAGGCAGGGTTAGAGCAGAGGCTCAAAGTCCATCCACTACCTCAATGTATTGCCATATGAATATATGTATATACATTAATATCTCTATTGTTATGGATTAATGTATTTACATATGTACATAACTGTTGTTTATACCTCTATCCATAGCTTTGCTTTCTAGGTCTTTCCTCTGTTTCCTTTTACCTTTTACATTCCTCACCATCATGGTCACCCTTCTTCTGCCTCTTAGTAATTCCTCTCAGCTAGCTTGCTGTTGCTCCAACACCCCCTGGATCTCTACATCCTCTTCGTTGTTGATTTTAATTCCCTAGTTGTTCCCATGTCTATTGCATTGTTCTCACACAGCTCCCTTTCTGGAGTGAACTCTCTTTCCTTTTTCTTTTTTGCAGGTGGATAACTTTAATGAATCAAACACCATTTACAATACAAGACCCCAGGATAGACAGGGAGAGGCTGGGGTACAGTCTGCCTCCAAGCTCTGCAACCTCATGGCCTATTCCCTGAGTGCCAACAGCAGGGTGGCCGGGCTGAAGCAGCCTCAGAATTTCAGGAGAATCACGGGCTAGTACTTGGGCTGCTTGCAACACAGTTTGTTGAAGTTCAGCTGCAGAGTTGTCTCCATGGCCATGATCTTGGTGGCTCTACCCCCTTACAGACGCTTCATCTCGGCCTGGCGCCTCTCACCCGGCCTCTCAGAGGGGGTCTCCACCGACCGGTAGATGAGGAAGTACAGGTCGTGGTCGGCTTTCACATACTTGCTGAGGAGCTCATCCTCCAGATGCTGCAGCTGACGTTGCTCCTCTTTGTGCCGCTCGGTCTGCTCAAAGTACTCACAAAGCTCCAGGGTGATCTGCATGTTGTTCAGGTAACACTCAATCTCCCCGTCTGACTTGCTTACCATCATCTCCTCTGATGTCCAAGCTGCCACTTCTCTGGTACAGGCCTGGAAACCGAGCGCAGTCACACGGGTGCTGCTGAGACCCCCAAGGAAGCAGATGTGTACCCTGCGGGCTCTGGGCACAGGAGTGAGGGCCGTAGGAGGGCCAAGGACATTCACTCTGCACAGCAGGATGGCTGTGGTTTAGAGACAGAGCAGAGAAGTACCACAGGAGAATGGCGTAGGATTCTAGAGCCTTCCTGTAAGCAAGGTGGTAGTTTTGCATCTAGGCCATTCCTTGATGATAATGCTGCCAGTATCTCTCACAGACTGGACGGGAATACCAGGGATCAGTGTCTTTAGAAGATGGCACCTTTCCTGCCATCTCTGAGGGTTCTGTGTCCCAGCAGGTCCCAACATATTTTGCTTTCAATAGAGTAAGCGTTCCAGCAGGGTATTTCCGAGAGTATTGTCTGTGCATTTGCCTTAAACGTGGCCTGTGCTTCCTGATTCCTGGTCTAAATTCTGGAGCACAGCAGTGAATGTAGACTCCTGGGCATGCAACTTGCTGATTCCGGGCGGTGGCAGATGAAGGACCTAGTTTTTGGTGGGAAGACAGGGTGGGATGGTTGCCAGGTAACCTTGTTTTATGTCTTACCAACATCACTAATGAGTTGCATTCACTTGGAAATTCAGCTGGGACTAGAATGTCAAGGATAGTCAGTCTCATTCACTTTTTGGGCCTTTGTGTTGGCTAATGGATGGAGTTTTCAGATTGCCCCTCTCTCTCTCTCTGTGTGGCTTCTCCTTTGGTATTTGTTAGCTTGGAGACTTTTCAGCACTTAGTCACTTGGCCATTCTGAGAGGGAGGGGGGCAGATCCCTGAGTTCTCTGCTCTCAACAAACTAAGGTTCTGCTTGACTCTTAGCTTGTCTGGAATGTAACCGGAGCATGCAGTACGCTCCGGCCGTGTTCCCCTTCCCCTCCCAGCATGAGGAGTGGGCAGCGTGTGCCCCGGGCTAGCTCGGGGAAGAAGGAAGAGCCAGCTGGAGAGGCCAGGATTCTTGGGTTCTGAGAGCTGGGGGCCGATGCTACCAGGGTTTGGAGGGTGAGCGAGGATAGAGGGTTGGAGGAGGTAGGACTCCCTTTGGTGGGGAGTGGGGCCACAAGAGTGCGGGCCTTCCCATTTCTGCTTGGATTCTGGGGTGTGCAGGGGGGCTCGGGGGAGGCAGTTCGTATGGTGGCCTGCGGCACCTGGACGCCTGACAGCCTTTTCCCGCGTGTGTTCCCCCCTCTCCACCGTTAACTGAAATTTCTTAATGACTTTTCTACCCAATTTTCTTATTCCCACCAACTTATTGGACGAAACTATGCAAATAGGGCATGTAAAACACTTAACAGAGGGGACTGGTCAGTTTCAGTGCCACATCCCAGGTTTACAGGAATGAGCCATTTTTGAAGCAAGAATAGAGAAGGAAATCCAAAGGATCCTGGGAGAACACCTTCAAGATTTCTCTATGATTGGTGGAGGCTGTGAGACCAGCTGCATCTCAGACCATCACAGCAACTCAGAGCAGCAGCACAGCGGCTAGGCATCCTTTATCTGGCCTGAGACTATGGAACTGAAGGATAGAGTGACAGGTAGGCTGGCTTTCTGGTCTACAGAAGGAAAGACCAAGGGACCACCTGACTGAGAGCCTGAGAACAGGAAAGAGGTTCGGCTGCTGGCTGAAAAGACTAATGACTATTTCCTTAATGTTTGTTGACCCTGACTTGTGGTAATGTTAGGTGGTTAAAACAGGGACAAAGGTGACCACGCACCATGCTCAGAAATTCGAGCTCCTGGCCAGGAAGGGTTGATACACCTAGGTGAGTGGTACACCTGTATTGGCCCATCTAAGCAAGGTGAATTTAATACAGCCAATGGGGTCGACCAATACCGTCAACCACGCCTCCCAACAGGAGCTCTTAGAAGCCAGAAGTTTTTTCTCTTGCACATGCTCTCCCAGCAGCGGACACACAGATCAGTGCGGCCACGCTGCCGTCCCAAGTGGCTGGGTTGCAGACTCTCTCTCTGGCTTGTTTCATTTACTGTAATACCAGAAACTGTTTCTATCCTTTATAAAACTCACTCAGATCACAAGCCAGGCTTCAGTGTGAATTCTTTCTCGCTCAGCCAAAGACCGGGTTATTTCCTACCTGGAGAAATCCAACAGCAACTTCCCTAATAAAGCCCCTGCATTGTGTGTATTGTCTTTGAGTTCTGTGTGGCCACTGCAATGAAGACTCAAACCCATCATAGATGTAGAGTGGTGTGGGAGGAAAAGCTGGTGTCAGAATAGGTAAATGTAGACAGACCATAGAGGCTTGTTTCACCTTGTTCGTGACAATAGGGAAGCGACAGGAGGTCAGACAGAACACAAGGACAAGTGTCCTGAATAATGTGTTAGCAAATAAAGCTGTCCCCTTACAACATTCAACTGTGCAGCATGTTATGATGTTTGAAACCAATGATTACTTTTATTTTCAAAATAGGTATTATTCACTATCCTCATAACAAATAAGCTTAAAGTATAGAAAATTACATAATTTACTGTTCTCTTAGCCCAAGCTCATAACTCTTTGACTATTCCACACAATTTCAAACCATTTCTTAAAATTCTTGCAAAGGGCTTGGGGGGCAGGAGGAGAGAAAGAAAATATTTCTATCAATTATAGTATCTAACAAAGTAAGATATGTAACACGTGAACAAAAAATTGTAATTCACTCGGATTTTTCAAACTGTAAAAAACACCTATTTCACACAAGTGAGATGGGTTGTGTGCCCTCTTCCTTCAAATCATCTCCCACTTTCAATTGGGGAATTAATATTACTACACAATCTAATTTACTACTAAAATGTTACCAGGCTTTAGTAGCACGATGGGATAAACAATGGGCTGCAAACCCCAATGACGGCAGTTCAAACCCACTAGCTGCACATCAGTAGAAAGATGGTATTGCCTGCTCCTGTAAAATGTTAGTCTCAGAAACCCTAGAGCAGTGGTTCTCAACCTGTTGGTCTCCACCCCTTTGGGAGTCAAACAATCCTTTCATAGGAGTTGCCTGACTGATAACAGTAGCAAAATTGGTTAAGAAGTAGCAATGCAGATACTGTTATGGTTGGAGGGTCACCAGAACATGAGGAGCTGTATTAAAGGGTCTCAGCATGAGGAAGGTTGAGAACCGCTGCTATGGAGGGTCACTATGAGTTGGAGTTTACTCAATGGACGTGGTTTTGGTGTTTTTGTTTAGAATAAACTTTATACATTAATGTGTAGTGATGGGTTTCATACATATAATATTAGAAGGCTTAAGAATGGATGGAAAGCAATTTCACTGTATATTTGTAAGTAAATATATGTATTTAGTTTTTTAACATACATACTCTATACATTAATAGTTCTTTTAGAAAACCTATCATGTATTTATTAAGCAATCATTGGGCTTTCAAATCGCTTTCTGATTTCTGTATCACTCCCTAGAAAGCCTGACACCAAAAAATGGCAGTCCCTCTTTATTTGTTCAGTACAGACAACATTAGCTGACATGACGACTGGTCGACTTACCTTCAACTGCACTAGCAGGGTCACATTCTTCAAATTCAATAAGGCCTAGAAAAAAAGTAACAACTTCTAATAGAAAACAAATAGTTGGTAGAAAAAAATTCAATTCAGATTAATTATAACACTTTAAAATTTATGAAATACTTTCCAGTGTTAACTGATAGTGTTAATTAAAATATCAGCAATAAATTTTTATTTTCACAAAAATATATTAAACTATTTTTATTACCAGTAATAATTTAAGAAATTACTATTTCTTATGGTCAAAATTTACAAAATCCCTCATATGTAAAACCACAGAACTAGAGAGACAAAGATTTAATATATTATATCTGCTTTGAAGAAGCCTGCAATCTATTTGATGAGACAACACAAGCATAATAGACAGGTGCTGGATTCTTGGTTGTGTCCATGGAGAGGAGACCAGGATTGAGCATTTACTATACTACAAAATGTAAACTCGGCGTCTTTTTCTGGTTAACTACTTTATCTCCTGAAAACTAGAATAATGCCGAGCAAACAGAAAGCCTTCAATTAAATATGCTGAGCAAGTAAATGGATGAATTACATAAAAACCAAGGGATACTGCTGGGTTTACAATGCAGATCTCTCTAGTTATGAAGTCCATGCTTTCTCAGGCAGCAAGACTGAATAACAGATCAAGGAATCTGAAGTTTACTCTGGAGAAAATGAAAAGACTTTCGTGGGAAAGTGATTCATATACACATACATCCATGCAAAGTGATTTTACAGGAGTATCAATTCAATACGTGCAAAGACTATAGGAAAAAAGTAAGACATCACAGAAACCAGTTATAAACAATTAAAATAGTCATGAAATGACAGGACTGCTGAAACTATGCTGAAGTATCATAAAATATGATGTTTCATACAAAATATCAAATAATCTACATAATAAACAGAAAAATAAGCAAAAGCATGAATTACCACTCTGCTACTGAAATATCCCAAAAGCTAAATATCAAGTCAAATAATGTTATCTTCCATTAAACTGTTGTTTGGCCCTGTTTTACATAACATATGGGTGGTCAGCATTCATACCCATCACTCTTTTGTGAAAATAAAATTAACAAGAATTTTCTGAAAGTGATCCCAGCCAAGCCCTTGAGTCCCTAGTGACTCATAACTGGCCTACAGAGGGGTCTGGGGCTACATCCTGTTCAGGAGACAGCTGCATCTTCTTCGCACCCCTCTACAAGTAGGAGCATCGACAAATATTAGTATAATGCCCCTTCTTCCCGATTCTAAAATATATTCAATCCTAGTTCCTTTTCCTTCTTTTTAGATCATTTTATTGGAGGCTCATACAACTTTTGTCATAATCCATACATACATCCATGGTGTCAAGCACATTTGTACATTTGTTGCCATCATCATTCTCAAAACATTTTCTTTCTAATTGAGCCCTTGGTATTAGCTCATTTTTCCCCTCCCTTCCTACTCTCCTACCCCCATGAACTCTTGATAATTTATTTAAAAATTTTTCCATGTCTTACACTGACTGATGCCTCCCTTCACTCACGTTTCTGTTGTTCATCCCTCTGAGAGGGGGTTATATATAGTTCATGTGATAGGTTCCCCCTTTCTCCGCCCCTACCTTCCCCTTACCCTCCTGGTATCACTACTCTCATTATTGGTCCTGAGGGGTTTATCGTTCCTGGATTCCCTGTGCTTCCAGCTCTGTTCTACACCGGTGTACATTCTCTGGTCTAGCCAGATTTGTAAGGTAGAACTGGGATCATGATAGCGGGGTGGAGGAAGCATTAAAGGAAAGTTGTGTTTCATCAGTGCTATACTGCTCCCTGACTGGTTTGTCTCCTCCCTGAGACCCTTCTGTAAGGGGATGTCCAGTTGCCTACAGATGAGCTTTAGGTCTACACTGCGCCTCATTCACAATGATATGATTTTTTGTTTTTTGATGCCTGATACCTGATTCTATCCACATCTTGTGATCACACAGGCTGGTGAGCTTCTTTCATGTGGCTTTGTTGCTTCTCAGCTAGATGGCCACTTATCTTCAAGCCTTTAAGACCCCAGAAGCTGTTATCTTTTTTTTTAATACTTTTATTTTATTGGGAACTCTTACATCTCTTATCACAATCCATATATTTTTCTAGTATGTCAAGCACATTTGCCCCCATCATTTTCAAAGCATTCTCTTCCCACTTGAGCCCCTGATATCTGCTCTCGATTTCCTCCCCCTCCCTCCCCCACCCACTCTCTCACGAACCCTTGATAAATTATAGATTATTTTTTCAGTATCTTACATCATCTTCCGTTGCCCTTCACCCATTTTTCCATATTCGTCTCCCTGGGAGGCAACTTCAGGTTGATCCTTATGATCTGCTCCCCCTTTCTCCACCCCCTTCTCCTAATCCTCCTGGTAGCTCTACTCTCCTTGTTGGCCCTGAGGGGTTTCTCTATCCTGGATTCCCTGTGTTGGGGGCTCTTATCAATAGCAGTGTGCATATTCTGGTCTAATCCGATTTGTAAGGTAGAATTGAGATCATGATAGTAGGGTGTAGGAAGCACCAAAGAACTAGAGGAAAGCTGTGTGTTTCATCAATGCTATACTGCACCCTGACTGGCTCATCTCTTCCCTGTGATCCCTCTGTGAGGGGATGTCCAATTGTCTACAGATGGACATTGGGTATTCCCTCCATGCCCCCCTCCCCAACCCCGCGAGCCATTCACCTTGGGTACTGTTTTGTTCTGGGTCTTAGATGCCTGATACCTCATCCTTTCGACACCTCATGATCACACAGGCTGGTGTGCTTCTTCTATGTGGGCTTTGTTGCTTCTGAGCTAGATGGCCCCTTGTTTATCTTCAAGCCTTTAAGACCCCAGATGCTATCTTTTGATAGCCAGGCACCATCAGCTTTCTTCACATTTGCTTATGCACCTGCTTTGTCTTCAGCGATCATGTCAGGAAGGTGAGCATCACAGAATGTCAGTTGAATAGAACAAAGTGTTCTTACATTGAGGGAGTATTTGAGTGGAGGCCCAATACCCATCTGCCACCTTAAATATATGCACATAGCTCTATTTTCCCATCATCATAAATATATTTACATATGTATTTGTCTGTATTTAGACCTCTATAAATTCCCTTTGCCTCCTAGTTCTTTTCTCTATTTCCTTTCACTTTCTTCTTGTCCCACTATCATGTTCAGCCTTCATTTGGGTTTCAGTAATTCCTCTGGGTTATCTTGCCCTTGATCAAGCCCTATCAGGCCTCCTACACCCTCCTCGCTATCGATTTTGGATCACTTATTATTCTCTTGTCCCTGGGGTTGTTAAAAATTCTTAAGTATGTAATAGAACGCAATGAAAGAGTGAAATTTTAAAAATAAATCCCTTGAGTAGTCAAAAATATTGTGCAGTAGGCTACTATATAATGCTAATTTGTTCTTTTAACAGCTGAGATATAACAAGCTATTTTCTTTTAATCATTACCTAATACATCTTAGGTGGTATTGAAGCAGTGGTTAATTTTCTCTAGGTAATTAAACAAACTTTAGCACATACCATTTGATCCTGACTTTCATTTTCTAATGGAAACAATGCTAATATGGCTAAACATTAACTCTGATATTAAGAAAGAATGAACAACTCTTGTATAGCTCCAAAAAAAAAAAACCAACGTTAAAGATGACTGTGGTGCAGAGAATTACTTGATATGGCTCTTCTAGCCATAGTATTGGAGATTCCCTAATCAACCTCGTAATCATGACTGTGAGTTGTGTGTGCCCAACGTACTGCATTTGGTATTTAGTGGAGAGGCAGTGCTCAGGGAAGGGATGACTGGTGCCAGATTGGTCAAGAAGGTTGTAAGGTGGAGGTCGGCCTGGCCTCCTCCTCAGAGGAATCACCCTTGGGCTGATGTTGTTTGGTCCTCCTTTTCTCTGGTGAAGTCATAGGAGGTCAAACACACCCCCCATAGCATCTCTGCAGTAAACATTAAAAATCAGAGCCCTAGTGGCATAGTGGGTGACAACTTGGGCTGCATACTAACTGCAAGGTCAGCGGTTCAAAACCACCAGCTACTCTGTAGGAAGAAGATGAGGCTTTCTACTCCTCTAAAAAGCTGAATCTCTAAAACCCAGAGGCCGCTCTACTCTGCCCCACAGGATCACTGAGTCTAAATTGACTGGATGGCAGTGAGTTTTCTTGACTAAATAAACAACTGACTACATGGATATATCCAAACATAATTTATATAAAAACTTTAAGAAAATGTTACAAGAAGGGGGGACTACAACATCAATCTTTAATCATCACAAACGTTTTGTGGAATGTGATTCAGAAATTTAAAACATATGAGATATTTAATTAATAGTGCAAATTTCCATGGAATAAACCCTAACTCTCAGGTCATCAACAGGGCACGTTTCCGTCTTTGTTTAACTAAATACTGGCCTCAAAACTCACATATAGTTGGACTAGCCAAGTCAAATTATTTCTGCATACTCCCAACTCAAACCAAAAAGCACTAACTGTAAAGCCAATGTTAATACAAACACACCCAAATCTAACAAGAACAATGACAATGAAGCGAGGTGGGTGTGTGTGAGTTGGTGACAATATTTCTGAGCTTGTCCATGGGCCAGTGGAATGCAGTTCAGCCGCATTCCTAGGAGCCAGGGTAGTGAACCAAGCAAGCCAATATGAAAGAGAGCATCAAACTCCAGCCCTAGTGGCATATGAAAGACACAGAAGTTTGAGCTCAAGTTCTAGTTTTGCCTCTTGCTTAACTGATTATTGTTGTTAGGTACCTAGAACGAATTACTTAGTCTTTTTAAACCTTGTTTGCATTATCTATAAAAGATGATTACATATATAAAACATTTATAATAGAGGATAACTGACAAAATTATTGTGAAGACTTAATGAGATGAGTAAATATTTGTTTAATATTATACAACCTGAAAAATCAAACATCTCTACCCAAAGCTCATAAAGCATTGTAATATACTAACAATTTACTCATGTAAAATCATTCTCCCCTCTCTTATACCTCTAAGAAGGCAGGCATCAAGGTCTGTTCTATTCAGTGATGTATCCCTAGGAAATGGCAGTGCCTCCACCGAGGCAGCTCAATAAATGCCTGTTAAATTAATAAATCAAAAAGGTTGCGTAGGCTGTAAGAATCTATGTAAGTGTACTGTTGCTGCTGCTTGGTGCTGTCTAGTTAGCGTCAACCACAGCAGCTCCATGTATGGCAAAATAAAACACTGCCAGTTCCGGAAGCATCCTCATAATCATGGCTATATGTATGAGCCCATTTGTTGAAGCCACTGTATCAATCTATCTTTTTTACTGACCCTCTACCAAGCATCATGTCCTTTTCCATTGACCAGTCGCTCTTAATAGCATGTCCGATGTATGTGAGACAAAGCCTTGACATGCTTAGTGTAACAAGCATTATTCTGGCTGCACTTTAGAAAAGACCAAACTCTTAACTGCTATCGAGCCAACTGACTCACAGCCACCCTATAGGATGGAGTTGAATTGCCCTTGTGGGTTCCTGAGACCGTAATTGTTTATGGGTGTAGAAAACTTCATCTTTTTCCCTGGGAGCAGGCTGAGAGTTTTGTACTACTGACCTTGTGGTTTGGAGGCCTAACTCGCAATCGATTATATCACAGGACTACCTTATACAATAGTTCCTTCTTCTGTCCAAACCCTCATGTCATTGAGTCAATCTGGACTCATAGCAACCCTATATAGTTTCCAAAGCTTTACAAATCTTGATTGGAGCAGACAACCTCATATTTCTCCCTCAGAGCAGTTGGTGATTTTGAACCAAACTTATGGTTAGAGGTTCTGGCAGTTCATTATATTCTGGTGCAGTGGTTACACATTGGGCTGCTCACTGCAAAGTCAGGAATTAGAAACTACCAGCCAGCTCCGCAGGAGAAAAACGGGGCTGTCTATTTCCCTAAAGAGTTATAGTCTCGGAAACTTACAGGGGCAGTTAAACCCTGTCCTAAAGGGTCACTATGAGTCAGAATTGACTCAGTGGCAGTTGTATTTTCTACCTTGTTTAAGCTTCCTTCAGCTACTAACCAAAAGGCTGGGGGCTCAAATCCACCCAGTGACTTGATGGGAAAAGATCTACGATTTTGTTTCCACAGTCATTATAGCCAAGTGTGTCCTACGCAACAGCTCAACTCTGTCACGAGATCGTTACAGGTTGGAATCAAAGTGACAGCATCCCAAATCAACATGCTTTATGAGGACTGGGTTAAAGTAGAAGCCATTCAAACATGAAATTAAATGAATGAGCTTTGTGTTGGCAGTCTGACCACAGGAATCTTATTTGTCCTTTTCCTTTAGGGCTCACCTTCTTCGTGCTTTTCTGTGTATCTTTAAGGACAATATAGGTTCTCCAGAGATGATTTCAAGTCACTGCGACCCTACAGGGCAGGGTAGAACTGCCCCTGTGGGTTCCTAAGACTTTAAGATCCTTGTGCAAATAGACAGTCTTTCTTGCGTAGAGCGGCAGGTGCATTTGAACTACAGACATTGTAGCTAGCAGCTCAGTGCACAGCCCAGTATACCACCAAGGCTCCCTCAAGTATGTCCCGCAAGCTATCAAATGGAAGCTTACATTATTATATGGAAAGTTCAATGGGTTTTGCAACAAAGTCCTTTATTTAAATATGCTACACATTAGCCTAAAACCTTTTGATTTTCCTTAATTTGTTCCTTTCTTATAAATGGAAACTTGCTAAAAATGTTCATGAGCCTTTGCTTCTGAATATACCACATTCACACCTTAGCTCACATTCGAGACTATTATGTGTCATGATTTATAGTGTTTTTACTGTACATACTACAATTTTTGCTGTTATATAAACAATAAATTATGGAAAATACTTTTAATATTTTTCCTACCATTAAAAAATAAATGTGATATATGGATCGTTATAAGGATGTAAGAGCTCCCAAATAAAATAAACTGAATAAATAAATAAATAACTTTCATGAAAAAAAAATTTTGAGCTATAAATCCGACTCAGTAAAATTAGCAGAATAACTGAAAACAGAAAATAACAAAATTTGTGCTCTAATCTCACTTAATAGTAACTGACACTAAATAAACACACACACCAAACTCCCTGCCAAGTTAATTCCAACTCATGGTCACCCTATAGAACATTAAAAAAAAATACAAAAGTAGACTATATGTAAAACAGAAAACACTTAAGATTTGTGCTCTACTCTCACTTAGCAGCAACTGAGACTACTTACAGACTTTTAAGTAATTGTCAACAGAACATAAGATAATCTAAAATAGAAAATACTCATCTATTCATGGCTCTTTCAGAACACAAGTGCTTTGGTATTCAAAGCATCCACTTACAGTCACTCAAGTTCAGGAAGAAGCAGCCAGTGCTTCAGTTAAAAAGTAGCAACAAAAATGTCACAGCAATTATCAAACTCAGAAGAACTCAAATTTACTGCTACTGGGTCCATTCTGATGGTCTCAGTGCTTTTGAAGGAAGTTACAATGCTCCGTAAGTGTTTGACTTACACAGAAGAATTGGAGACATTCATTTTTAAAGTGAGTGTGTTTAAAAGTTATAGCCTTTAAAGGTTATAACTCTCAACAGATAATGGACTAAGAAACCAAAAAGGGGAAAACAAAAAGGTAAATTTTTATTTAGATTTATAAATGTTTTAAAGAACTATGCCTCTTCTGTACGTTTAAAATGTGTATCTCATAGAACTTTCCTAGCCCCTGTCTGCCAGAGAGGGCCCATACAAAACAGGAGAAAGAAAATAACCGGAACAATGTCTACACAATTCATGGCTAGAATTCATCTTATAATACAAAATCTTTAGAGATAATGAATTCCATACAAAATTTCATATATGTCATTTTTCTTAAAAACACAAAATTCATCATCTGCAATGATATTTAAAAAGCCAAACACAATGCATGCCTTTTCTTTTTTTGCTGCTAGCTCTGGCTTAAATTGGCTTTCTAGCACTTGCAAATGTAAGTCCACAATGAACTAACCCAGAGATCACAGGTTTCGACTTGAACAGTGACCCTATTACCAGTGACTGCCGACAGAGCTGAGGATGAGTGGAATTCAGGGGTCTCTGACAGACGAGTACAATGATGGAGCAATGGTATATTCCAAAAGCATGGAATACAAGTTGTGCAGGACACATGCCATATACTCATCAGCCCTTAGCTGAGCAGTATCTTAGGAAATGATCATGGCAGAGGAATAATGAAAGTGCCAAGAAGCCAAAATAATAGTAGTAGGAAAAATGCCATCAGGAAAGACAGGTAAAAATGTCAATCAACATAGAAAGTGGCTTGATTCAGAACACATTTTAATGTTCCAATTTTTCCCTGATTTAAATTCTTTAAGAAAACTACAGGCTTGATTACATATCAAGCAGATTCGCTATATGCAGCTTCCTGGATCATTCACTAATTCAGGGAAAATAATAGATATGATTAAAATTCCTATCTTAGCTCAAGTCTCTTGGTTCTAAGGCACTTTTTAAATTAAAATTTTGAAATAGAAAATGAAAGATTCACTTACAGTTGTAAACAATAAGACAAGGAAACCCCTAGTTCAAGGGAATTTCAAAAAGATCAGGGAAATATCTTTTTTTTTTTTTTGACAAAGAAAAAAAGCCTGGGGAGGAGGTGGGAAAAGGAAAAAAAAGGATGAATACAAGGAAGAAAAGAGGAGGAGGGGGGCATGGGGCACTAACCAACCTAAGGGGAGGGTATTGTTTATATCTCCACAGGGAAAGAGGAACCAGACTTCAACCCAGTGCCTCAAGGTGTGAATGCAAAATACCGGTGGTGGAGTAGGGAACCAGTGGAGAGGTCTGGGAAGCTGGCCCCAGGACCAAATAGTAAGTGGATGCCTGTCGTCCCCCCAGAAGAATTTATTTCAAAGGACAGCATTGAATCTGCAGCTCTGGGAGAAGGACATTCTTATCAGAGCACACTGGAGCAGATGGAGGGGAAGTAGGAGAGAGTGGAGCACATCCTGGCCCACCTTGCCCTGAGGCCGGTGACCCCAATTAGAGCAGCCAGTCCACAGAGACGACCACATGGCCAGCCCCACTATGAGACATGACGTCCCTCACAGACCCATGGCCCTGCAGAGGACACAGCACTGGAGACACAGTGTGGGAACTGCACCTGACCTGATCCCACCACACCGAGGCAAAGCACTGGGGGAGTGCAGCGGAACAGCAAGGGAATGGAGTAGCAAAGTCCCTAGGGAATGCTGAAAGTGGACTTTGGGGTCAGGGCATGGTGCCCCAACAGACTGGACTGGAAAACACTCCTAAAGGTCAACAAATGACCCTTGAACTAACTACAAGCTTTTCTTTCTTGTTGAGTTTTGTTTTGTTCTGTCAGTGGTTTGTTGTATAATGTTGCTTGGTTTTGCTCTGCCTTGTTTTTGTGCATGTTGTTATCTCCGCAGATCTGTCTAAATAAGATAGGCTGGATGAACTATCTGAAGGAAAAACAACAGGACTGACAGTTCCGGGGGGACATGGGATAGGGGGAGGTGGGGGGAATGGGAATGGTGTTAACAAGCCCAGAGACAAGGGAACAACAAGTGATCCAAATTGGTGGTGAGGTGGAAGTGGCAGGCCTGGTAGGGCATGATCAAGGGTAAAGTAACTATGAGGTATAGCTGAAACCCAGGTGGAGATGGAGCATGATAGTGGGACAGGCAGAAAGTCAAGGGAAATAGAAGAAAGAGCTGGGAGGCAAAGGGCATTTATAGAGATCTAGACAAAGACATGTACATATGCAAATATATATATATATATATATATATATGGTTGAGGAAATAGATCTATATGCCTATATTTATAAGTTTAGTATTAAGGTGGTGGAAGGACATTGGGCCTCCACTCAAGTACTCCCTCAATGCAAGAATACTTTCTTCTATTAAATTGGGATTCTATGATGCTCACTGTCCCGACACAACCACTGAAGACAACGCGGGTGAACAAGCAAATGTGGTGAAGAAAGCTGATGGTGCCCGGCTATCAAAAGATATAGCGTCTGGGGTCTTAAAGGCTTGAAGGTAAACAAGCGGATATCTAGCTCAGAAGTAACTAAGCCCACATGGAAGAACACACCAGCCTGTGTGATCACGTAGTTCTGAAGGAATCAGTTATCGGGCATCAAAGAACAAAAAATCATATCACTGGGTGCACACCTCCAGGATACGATTGCTGAAGACAAATGGGTGCATAAGCAAATGTGGAGAAGAAAGGTGATGGTGCCCGGCTATCGAAAGAGATAGCGTCTGGGGTCATTAATGGCTTAAAGGTAAACAAGCGACCATCTAGCTCAGAAGCAACAAAGAAGAAGCACACCAGCCTGTGCGATCACGAGGTGTCGAAGGGACCAGGTATAAGGCATCATCAGAACAAAAGAAATCTTACCAAAGTGAATGAAGGGGGGAGTGCAGAGTGGAGACCCAAAGCCCATTTGTCGGCTACTGGAGATCCCCTTGCAGAGGGGTCTAGGGGAGGAGACAAGCCAGTCAAGGTGCGATGTAGCACCGATGAAAAATACAACTTTCCTCTAGTTCCTAAATACTTCCTCCTCCCCCCTCCCCGCCAACTATCATGATCCAAATTCTACCTTGCAAGTCTGGATAGAGCTGATGTACACTGGTGCAGATAGGAGCTGGAGGCACAGGGAATCCAGGGCAGATGATACCTTCAGGACCAGGGGTGTGAGTGGCCATACTGGGAGGATAGAGGGAGAGGAGGTTGGAAAGAGGGAACCGATTACAAGGATCTACGAGTGACCTCCTCCCTGGGAGACAGACAACAGAAAAGCAGGTGAAGGGAGACGTTGGACAGGGCAAGATATTACAAAATAATGATTGATAAATTATCAAGGGCTCATGAGGGAGGGGGGAGTGGGGAGGGAGGGGGAAAAAGAAGACTTGATGCAAAGGGCTTAAGTGGAGAGCAAATGCTTCGAAAATGATGAGGGCAAAGAACGTACAGATGTGCTTTACACAACTGATGTATGTATAGATTGTGATGAGTTGTATGAGCCCCTAATAAAATGTTAAAAAAAAAAAAAAGCCTGTAAATAGTTCGAGGTCTCTTTGTTGAGCTGTAGGAGTGCTTTCTGGTGGAGTCTGGTGACGTGCCACACCCTGGCCCCAAACTCCATCAGGACTTCCTTGCTCTGCTCCCCTTGCTCTTCTGTTGCATGCCCTTATTGTTTGCCTCGGTGTGGTGGAGTGTTGTGCCCTGTAGGGTTATGGGTCAGTGAGGAATGTCTTGTCTCATCGTGGGGTCCTCTGTGCATTGGCTGCTCTGAGCAGGGATATTGTCCTCAAGGTTTGGTGGGCCAGCATGTGCTCCACTCTTTTTTCCTCCCCCTTCATTTGCTCCTGTGTGCTCTAATCAGACATGACCTCTCGCTGAGCTGTAGCTTCAGTGCTGTCCTCTGAAGTAAATTCTTCCGGGGGGAGGGGCGGCTGTCCCCATTATCTTTTAACTCCAGTTTCCCACACTTTTTGAAGCATCCTCCTATACTTTGCCTGGCTTTACCCCAAAGGTAAGTAATATTTTGCAAAAATGCATCATAAAATCACAGCTAAACCACTGACATTGATACCATTATCCAAAGTAGGAAGCAAAACTCTTTATAGAGGTACAAACATAGACGTGTACATATGTAAACATATTAATGCATAAAAATTAGGGTACTGGCCTATGTGCATATATTCATATGGCAATACAACGAGGCAGTGGGCGGACTTTGGACCGTTATTAAGTTTCCCCTCAATACAAGAACACTCGGTTCTAACAATGTGGCACTGGGCGATGCCTACCTTCCCACACAATCCCTGAAGACAAACTGGGTACATAAGCAAATTTGGTGAAAAAAACAGACAGTATCCGGCTACTAAAAGATATAGCATCTGGGATCTTAAAATCTTGAACCAAACAAGCCGCCATCTAGCAGGAAATTAACAAAGCCCACATGAAAGTACACCAGCCTGTATGATCATGAGGTGTCAATGGAAACAGGCATCATAAGTTCAAAAATAAACAACCTTATTGAGGTGAAGGGGAGGAGTCGAGGTAGAGAACCAGAGCTCATCCATCAATGGGAACAGGCATCCGAAGTTCAAAAATAAACAACCTTATCAAGGTGAAGAAGAGGAGTCGAGGAAGAGAACCAGAGCCCATCTGTGAACAAATGGACATTCCCGCACAGAAGAGAAGCTATATCCAATGAGCAGTTTAGCACCAATGAAACACACAACACTCCTTTAGTTCTTAATTCTTCCTCTCCCCACTATTAGGATCTCAGTCCTACCTAGCAAATCCTACTAGACCAGTGTACATGCACTGGTATACAGATTTCAGGATAGACAACCCCCTCTCATAAACAGTAATGGGAATAATGATTCTAGGAAGATGGGGGAAAGGAAAGGTGCAGGTAGGGGAGAAGGGGGAAGGGATAACAATCATGACAGAATAACCCCCCCCTCAAGGGGGATGAGCACCAGGCTAGTAGGAATAGGTATAGAGTGGGAGGTGTAAGATATGTATAAATAATAACAATACATAATATATTATGGGTTTGCAAGGGTGGCAGGGTGGGCGAGGGAGGGAACAAAGGTCTCAAGAAAAAAGATAATATTTTGAAATTGTTGATGGCAACATTTGTATATGTCCACTTGATATAATGGATGTATGGGTTGTTATAATATATGTAAGAGCCCCCAATAAAATGGTTTATTAAAATAAAAAATTTGTACAGACTGTTATTCAGATTTTCATCTAAGGCATTTTTACCACGCAATACACCTTTGTTTTCATTCTACAAACATCTCTGAATAAAAATTCTTTTTGTGCTCCCACTATGTTTGCTTAAGTCTCTCTTCTCCTAATTGGCTTTTCCTTAAAATTTTTTCTCTTTATAAGTAGTTTTAGGGTTTCATTCTAATTCAACACCCGAATTCTCTATATACATCCATAGGTAGATTCTATTAGTTCTAAAAGGGTGGGGAGGGGAGCTTTGTATTAAGAACTTTAGAAATTAATTAGTGTACTAGACCGTAGAGCATAGATTCCCAAACTTATTTGAAAGACTGCCCCAGGCTCAGAAAAAGAAAATGTTTTCAGCTACGCCCCTACCCCAGGGTAATGAAGAATTTCTGTACTATAACCAAAATCCAGGATGAAGCACAGGTATCTGCTTTTGCAGCCCCAGGATCATTCCTGTGCTCACACCACTCCCCCTATGAGGCAGAACTCCCCCTCTGGGAAATACTGGCTTAGACAAACCATTACAGCTCAACATTCTCTTCATCTATGAAACTGGAAGAAAACTATATACTTGAAAGGGTTGCTGAAAGCCAAGTAAGAGTGCCTGCAAAGCACTGAATATGAGATACAGGATAAAGCACTTATTAAACATTAGCCACCATCATTTAGTGTTCAATTGCCAAGACCTTTCTAAACAGCAAATCTGTTCATCCCAACCACCTTAACCTCTTAACTTACCATATGACCACGTGTTCATCCATTGATTCATTTATTTAAAAGCATGGTTTACATATAGACAGAAAAAAAACAAATGTAGGACACAGCATACAATTATCAAATTATTAAAAGTTAGACAGCAACAATCTCAGAAGAAGAAAAAAGTAGATTAAAGTTCTATGGCACTCTACTACAGTGGAGGGAATATCACATGACCTAAGAGTTCGTTCATTAGACAAATAGAGAGGTGTGGAAAAGTGCATCTTCCAGAGTAAGAGACATAATGGCAACAAAGGTACTAAGGAAAATAGGGAGAAAACAGGTTAAGAAACACCTAGTAGTTTAGGCTGGCAGGAGTGAAGGATACCAGAGAAGGAATAGATGGAAATTGGCAAAGACTGGTCTGGTAGATTTTGAAATACTTTCAATCCAAGTCAAGAGTCTAAATTTCATTCTTCCTACAATGAAAAGCCAAAGATTTATGAACATTGAAAGTATGTAACTGTATAATCAAAAGAATGTGCAACGCATGTGAAATGGACGGAAGCATCCGCATGAGAAACCTGCTGAAAGGCTGCTATCAGTAAGCAAGCAGGAGGAGAAGCATGGAAAGTAGGTCTAAGGGAATACACACTAGCAAAAGCGAATCACTGAGGTTTGAAAAGTTATGAAATGCAGTGAAAAAGAAATTGAGGAGGATTTAAGTTTCATGTCTCAATCTGTGAACGGCAATGAAGAAAAGATATCACAAATGACCTAACATTTTCTGTAATCCCATATCACATTTTAATCTGATTTTGTACTAGATATATTTTTACCTGCAGAGTGAGATAATTATGCTGCAAGTATATGATAAAGAAACTAATAAATTGATTTAAGACATGTGAAAAAACTAAGTAGGATGAGCAAGGGAGGGAAGAAGTTATTATTACATTTGCTAGGTCTTAACATGTTTTTAAAGTTAGGAACCAGGATTCCTATAGTCATTTGCTCAATGGTATATCCCCATTCTCACATAGTGTCTGGGGTATACTGTTAGCACTCGATAAAGACATTGTTGAATGCCTATGTAAGTTAGCAAGAAAGAAGTTGTATTTTTAAGGGATTCTATACAGATTCAATGGTCCGAGGGCTCAATATTCTATCAATCTCTCATTTATTAAAATGGGTTTCTGTTGCTAACTCTATTTCCAAGAATCTACATAAATTTTAAGAGTTATAAGTTTTAAAGTTACAATAACTATTTTAAGTAACACTAAATTACTAACCACTGAAGGGAAAATCTTAATTGACCATAACAGCAGAGGAGAAGAACAAAACAACGGCTGAGAATGTCCACAGCTTTCTAGGTACGGGCCAGGCAGCATTAGTTTGGGAATGTTACTCAGTTCAGACATGTACACTAAAAGGTGGCTCCGACCCCCGAGACGTGCAAAGCAAGCAGGGCTGTGACTGGCTGGAAACCCGCAAGGATTTCTTGCAGAGCTTGTCATCATCTTACCAGGTCTTTCCTTCCCAGTTCCTTTGGATTCAACAAATTTTTGTATCAAACTTTCAACTGTGGTGTTAGCCATGTTGTTAATAAATTCTTCGTGAACCTATTAAAATGGAATAAAGATATTTTTTCCAAAATCACAAACAATTACACTCTATGAAATAAAAATGTGTATTTTTAACCCAAAGGTCTCTGAACAGTTCTATTTACCAAAGGGGCTGTTACGTCACTTAGTTAGTAGGTCTGTTAGAACCAACCCATGACTTATATTATGTGTGCCCTTATGATACAACCTCAGAGTCACAGAACACGCAGTTTCCTTTTCCCATATTTAAGTGTTGCATATTAAATAAAGCACACAGCGGGAAAAGCTGCATACCGTTAGCAGTAAGAAATGTCTCCTGGGAAGAGAAGGTTTTGAGAATGACAATGGCGGCAGACGTACAATTGTGCCTGACACACTGGATGAATGTACGGATTGTGATGCGATGTAAGAGCTCCCAATAAAAGTATTAAAAAAAAAGAAAAAGAAATATCTTCATTTTTCTGTACCATACTTCACAATGCCATCACATTGTTATCATGAAATTCCTTTAATTTGGGGACCATTTATAAGCACAAGTTCCACAACTTACTGAATTTTCTCTTAGTGTTAAAGAATAAAGCTTAAAAAAGAAATACTCAAAAATTGCTAACTTCAGAATTTGAATGTAAGCAAGACTAAGTATACTTCACTTTAAAAATTAATTTGAATTACTACACAGGTGGCTAAAAAGAAAAACTCCAGTTTATTTTATATTTAATATGCATGCATACATACTCTTTATGTGAAATAATTGTCTTGCAGTATAGGCTTGGCCAGAGTGATAAAGAATTTTAATGACTTATAATTAAACATTTTGTGAACAAGTTCAATATGAAATACTTACCTGCCCTATTTGCAAATGGATTTCCTTTATAGCATTTGACAAGGATTCTATAATTTCCTTTATGTGAATGAGATGAGTTTCTTCAATATCTTGGAATTTCTGGGAAGAAATATAAATGTTATACACAAACACATATATACATACATCCTGGTATCAAAAGAATTATAGAAATCAATCATAAAACTTAGCAAATTAAGCTAGTTACTATTATTAAATAATGTTCAACAATATTCTATGCAATCAATCTGATTCAATGCAAATCGGTCTAGCAGAAATAGTGAAATACAAGTTCATTAACTTATTAACTTTTTGTTATAGATCTCTCAGGTACATACAAACATTCCCAGTGTTGGGAGACATCACAAATTAAAATCTATCATTACGGCCAGAAAATCTGAATGAGACCTCTAAGTCAAGGTGCCATAAAAATCAAGAACAAAGTGTTTCAAAAGCTAAAAGACTCAGTGTAAGATATGAAAATAATAATTTATCATTTATCAAGGGGTCACAAGGGTGGGAAGAGGGGGGAAGGAAATAAAGGAGCTGATACCAAGCACGCAAATAGAAAGTAAATGTTTAGAAAATGATGATGGCAACACATGTACAAATATGCTTGATACAACTGATGTACGGAATGTTATAAGAACTGTTAGAGCTCCCAATAAAATGATTTATACAAAAACAAATTAGAATAAAATCTACAATTTACTTAACAACTTTACAATCTAATCGGTAGTTTAAAAATGTGCCTTTAAAATCCGTGAAATGTGAATATACAACCTCTAAGTCTGTGCTCAAAGAAATTTAAGCAAGTCTGCAAAGTTAGCAACTCTCAACCAAAAATAGGTCTGAACCATAATCAACTGGGGAGGTGCTGCTTTCAAAATATAACACACACGAGCCTACACTACTTGGAGAGTGCAAGTACAGGAGGGTAAGGATATTGTGTGGGGAAAATGTCCAGGTTATTCTTATATTATCTAGGGAGAAAAGCATTTTTAGTGATGAAAAGCTCTCAGAAATATTGAAATAGTATAAGTTGTTTTCCAAATTTCTTTGACCACACAACTCTGCTTTTCTTCTTCCCTGAACATCCAGTAATACTCCATAAAACAGTAATATTCCTCAAAACATTTGGAAATAATAAACTAGCCCACTTTCTAATAAAATACATTTGTCATTTCTACCAATCTTTTAACAAATTACATCAGTTTTAAGGAATGACCCTAATTTCCTGGTTTTCTTTTGGATAGTTTGTCAAATTAAATTCCCTCATTCTAATGTCCAAGTTTCTTTAGCACTGAGTTACATGATCAGAAAGTACAATGCCAACTGATCAAATCAACTGTGCAAATATCATGACCTTAGAAAACTAAATAAAACAAAAAGTCAACATGCTTAAATTACAGTTTTGACAGTAATGCAATTGTAGTCCAAAAGTTTCTATCAATCTTATTCATCAGAAAGAACAGAGTTGAAATGAAGGAACACTCCCACCCCCCTGAGAGTCTGGCCCTAAGACATCTTATGACCTGGGATAAAAGCTGTTCCTGAGCACTACCTTGCGGTCAAACAATAGACAGGCCCAAGAAACAAACAACAACACCCAAGAGAAAAGTGTGCAGATCAGTTATGAGAACTCAAAAGGGCAGCACCTGCTCAAAAGCCAAACTGAGAAGGCAGGAAACCCAGGATGGGGAACCCAGGGCAGACACTGTAAGTACAAATCACTGAACAGAAAAATCTATAAATGTTCACCTAATGCACAATAAAAAAATTTTAATAGAGAGCTTTTGATCAATTTTGACCATGTCACTGACAATATTAAAATTTTGAAAGCCTGAATTATTCTCAAGAATTTAGGATTATTCAGCAGGAGTATAAATCTATTCTAAATTCATATTGTAATTAGTAGCTCAGCTCAAATTACAGATATTTGTACATAAATATCAATCTATCATTTGCCTCACCGCTTTAAAAATAAAAAATTAAAAACAAACAAAATCTCCATACACGAATGGTGATAAACAAAAACATGAGCATAACCAGAAGCCACAATATCAATAATGCATATTCCCAGCATAAATGTAATAAACATAAATTACAAATATGCCATGTAAATTATAGCTTCTTTTGCCTCATGGGTCCAATTTTTGTTTTCCCCATTAATAAACCGAGAGCCAAACTAGGTTCTCACTAGCCTGACAGGCTCCCGGCCACTGGCAATAGGTGTGTCTACTTGGCCTAGAACAAAAGGAAAGGGGAGAAGTAAAAGGACTCTTTTCACGTCTAAACCTAAATGAAAGTCTACTCTCTGTTAAGAAACAATTGTTCACCTGTGATGGTGTTTGTGGGTTTGTGCTATGTACGTGTCAGAAAGAAAGGGAGAAAAGGACAATACAGAAGAAAAAAAATATGCTATTGCCAACATTATTTAAAAGCAACACAATCACACATCTTCTCAAATCAATACTCCTACCTTGAAAACAGCAAGATGATGTCAAAATTTCATTTTGGGAGGAAAAAGATGTAATTAGCAGAAGCATCCTCCTCAGGGAAGATCCAGAACTCAGATTGCTGAATTCTGTCTGAATGTTTCAAAGTTTCTTTGCAAAGGTGTTTTGTTTATTTGTTTGTTTTGTTACGCATATTGCAGAGGGTTTTATAGAGACTCTGAATCCTAGTCATGTTGGGCTGTACTCTCAAAATTCTTTTTATTAATTCTATTTTTAATAAACTCTTTGAAGTCATATATCTATTTACCCACATATATGAGGGGTACCCCACCAAAACAAATTTTTCCCCAAAAGTTATGTATTTAAATTTTTTTACAAAACAATCACACACCTTAAAAGTATTCTCCATTACCCTTGATACATTTGTCAAATCTGCAATTCCATTCTTGGAAACATTTATTCAAACATATCTATTTGGATGGCTGACAGCACCTCCCTCATTTTTTTCTTCTACGTCATCAAACTGCTATCCTTTCATGTCCCTCTTCATTCACAGAAACAAAAAGAAGTCACATGGAGAGAGGTCAGGGGAGTCAGGTGCTTGCAGCAAGAGAGGCATGCTGTTATTGGCCAAAAATTGAGATGGCTGCATGAGCAGGTGCATTGTCGTGGTGCCAACACCAGTCCCCCATTTGCCATAAATCAAGTCTTTAGAAAGCTTGATTAAAAGTCTAACCTGGTGGAATGAACTCCAAATGCACTATTCCCCTCACATTAAAAAAACAAATGAGTACTGGTTTGGGGGGGAATACCTCCTCGTATACACTTATATATAAATGTTTCATTTTAGAAATACTGAAATATTAATATTTGATAAATAAGCATCACTACAGATTCTGTTAGTAGTATGAAATATATAATAGTGATACCATATTATCTTTATTCAGGAAATTCCCAGATAAAATTTCAAAGGATATCTGTTCTTAAAGTTTGGGATATAAAATTGTGAACCTCAATAAAATGGAGTATTCTGAGTTCCACATATTTGATTTACCACCTCCTTCCTTTTCAGAAAAAAGTAATAATTCTGAGCGTTCCAAGCAATGAAAATCTTTTGTCCTGTAGCCCATAAACCATGAAAAAGTGTAGATATCTGCTTTTGTAGCAGCCCTATCACTCCAGATCACCAGTGAAAACACAGGGCCAACATCCCTTAATACACTACCAAACATAATGAAAATATCCACATTAGAGAAGACAAAATAAGAGAACTGGAACCTTCTAAAAATACAACACTTATGCACATCAAAAGACAATCAGAAAGGAGAAGAAAAAGAGAACCCACAGACTGAGAAAAAATATTTAGCAATGATATATCAGGAAAAGAGCTAATTGAAAATATCTATAGAAAACTACAACCTTAATAAGACAAAATACAAATAGCCCCATCAAAAATGGAGCATAAAACAAAAAAGACAATTTACTAAAGATGGCACCAAGGAGGACAAAAATCAATATGAAGAAATGCTCAAGTTCATTAGCCCTAAAAAAAATACAAAGTAGGACAATAATAAACCACCTCCTACTGACAGCAAAATAAAAATGGGGGTAAAGAAAATAATAAATGAAGAGAGTGCAGAGAGATTGAATACTTATACATTGCTGGTGGATTATAGAAGTGTACAAACACTATGGAAATCAGTACGGCACTTCCATAAACAAATACAAGTACAAATACTTTATGATCCTACAACATCTCTACTTGGTACATACCCCAAAGAAAGAAAGAAAGAACGATGGATACCAAGGTACAGCGGGCGTAATGGTGGTTGTGATAGATAGTTAAGCTCCATGATTCTCAGTGGTGGGCAGAAACATAGCATACAGTCACCCTCCATTTTGTTATCTGATGTGGCCCTCCTCCCTTTTTGTTCCACCCATTTTAATATAAAGACCTGGTCTTTGAAACCTAACCAGTTGATAAGAACCTTTCTAAATGCATGTCTTTCAACTCATCTTCAAGGTCATATCATATCAGTGTCCAGTTGATAGATTGTTTTATTCTCCTTTGGCTTATTAACCATTCTTGACACAATTGCCAGTGTAATTCTCCTAAAATGCAAGATCACATTATATCTTTTGACTAAAATTTCAGTAGCATTCCTGTTGTAAAAGATAAATCGTTACCAAAGCCTATACAACTGCCTCTCTCTTCTAACTCATTTCTCCCTACCATTTCCCTCTGCTCAATTTTTACAGCATTAAAAAAAATTTTTTTAACTACTATATAGAATGTAATGGCTCTTTTACAAGGGGCTACCCAAGAAAAAACAGAAAAAAGCTCTCTTGGGCAGAGCTATAGTAGTAGGCATTGTTCCTGCAAGGTGAGCATCCAGCAAATTGCTCTGAGTCAGTGCACCCAGTGCTATCACCTGGGAAGGTTTTCTCTGGTCACTGTGAATTTTTTCGTAAAACCAGTTTCGCTCAAACCTCGTTTTTTGTGATGGCTGAAACAAGAGAACAGCATGTGGTTGTGAAAATTTGTTTCTTGCTCTGGGAAAAATGCCGCAGAAACTGTTGTGATGATGAACACAGTTTACAAAGACAGGGCGACAGTGTATAAGTGATTTCCTCATTTCTAAAAAGGTAAAATGCTGATTGCTGACAAACCTTGTTCTAGACATTCATCAACTTCCCAAATGGATGAAAAAGTTCAACAAAATTCGTGCACTTGTGCTCAAAGACCGACAATGGACCATTGAAGAGACGGAGAAGTCATCTGGACCATCTTGGAGCTCAGTTCAAGGAATTTTAACAGAAGATTAGGGAAGGGGAAAGGATCGCTGTGACATCTGTGCCTTGGGTTCTGACTGACCAGCTAAAAGAGCGCTGAATGGAAACATGCCATGCTTTGAAAGCACGGCTCCAAGGCAAGCCAGAATTCCTGCCCACCCTCACCCCCCAGGGTCATTACCGGTGATGAGACACGGTGTTATTCTTAGGACCCTAAAAGCAATCATCAATCAAGCCAGTGGGTGAAGCAAAAAATAGCTAGGCAAGTGAAATCAAAGATTGAGATAATGCTTATTTGTTTTTTTGATGTGAGAGGCATAGTGCATTTGGAGTTCACTCTACCAGGCCAGACTGCTAATCAGCTTTTTATTTAGAGGTTGTGAAAAGATTGCGTAAAATGTGCAACAAAGAAGACCCGATTTATGTCGGATGGGGGACTGATTTTGCAACGACAATACACCTGCTCACGCAGCCATCTCAGTGTGCCAGTTTTTGGCAAAAAACAGCATGTCTCTCTTGCCCTGTGTACCTGACTCACCTGACCTCACTCTGTGTGAGCTCTTTTTACTTCTATGAATGAAGAGGGACATGAAAACACAGCGATTTGATAACAGAGAAGAAAAAAAACGAGGGAGGTGCTGTCAGCCATCCAAGCAGATGAGTTTGAAAACTGTTTCCAAGAATAGAATCGCAGAGACCCAAATGTATTAAGTGTAATGCAGAGTGCTTTGAAGGCGTTAAGGTTGATTTGTAAAACAAATTTAAATACATAGCTTTAAGGGGAAAATTCCCGTTTGTTTTTTGGGGGGTGGGGAGGGTATCTGTTGTACACCTCTAGGCCTTTATATCCATGGTCCCCAGGGCCTTAGAGTCTCTTGCCTGTTAGTCTCTTACTCACTCTTCATGCCTGAGTTTTAAACCTAAGCATTCCCAAATGTTCTTCCTAACCTGGCTAATCACCTTACTTTTCATTTTACAGAAGCCTGTTCTAACAGTAATCATAATTTTATGTTTAAGCATGTATTTATTGTCTGCCCCCCTACCTATAATGTAAACACCACCCACAGCAGGAGATTTTTAAACGTGTTTACATATGTACTATAAGAGAGGATTTCAGAAAGTTTATAGAAAAGGTCTATTTTCCCACAAACTTTTGGATATCTAGGATCTAGCAAAATGCCTAGATAGCAGGTAAAGATGGATACAGGCACACATACTAGAAAACAAGCCATTCTATTTGCAAAGTTGGATACATGAAGTCCTTTCATTCAGTAAATACTGAGCATCTACTAGGAACTAGAAATTGACTTAAACATTTAGGAGGTAAGAGTAAGTAAAACAACCAAAACAAAACAAAAAAAGAAACCCTGCCCTCATAGAACTTACATTTCACTGAGGACAGACAATAAAAAATACAGGGGTAGAAGAGTCAGCATATACTTAACTCAGTCTCTATCCCATTAGTCATGGCAACAAAGATGTTCCAAATAGAGATTCCTCCACCGGCCTTGGTACCACTACCCAATATAGACACATATGATAAGCAATAAATAAACCCTTGATGTTATATAAAGCTAACGCCATTTTGGAGAAGTCCTTTGTCACCTCAGCATACCTACTTTATCCAGGATGATCTAGTGAATAAAATGCACAGTATTTTATGATCAGACTATGAAAACTGCTAAGGAGTATAAAAATAAAAAAAATAATAAAAGAGGATAAGAAGTTACAGATAGGGATTTTAAGATCTCTAAGAGACAAATCTTAAAGAGAGAAAAATATTTAAAACCAGGCCTTTAATTAAGGCTCTAAGAACACAAATCAAATATAATTAGCCATGGCTTATGAGGTTTCCTGAGTCGTTTCCAGTTTTAGTGTGATAGTCAGTTCTAAAGGCCACACATTTGTCTTCATTGTCTCCCAATACCCTGATTTCCCCCCCAGTAATCTCAAAACAGCCTCTTCTAATTAATCTCAATAATCTTTTACAGCATTATAATTTCTGCATCTTGGTCCTGAATCTCAAAAGAAATGTGCATTTTTAAATACTGAAATGCTACTAATATTGAGATTTTATACTTAACGTTTTTAATACAAAAAGATGATGAAAATTCTATTATTTAATCAGTATGTTTTTCTCACTGATGAAATCCACATTTAGTCTCAGAGCTGTAAAAATACTAACCTGTGCTGTTTCTGTCATTTTCTGTTCAAAATCAGCTTTTGCTAATGCATATTTTTCCACATAGAGTTTGTAGTTATCTGTAGCTTTCTTAGACTTAACAGCTGCCTGTAAAAAAAAAACAAAAACATTCTTAACAGCAAAATTACTTTTTTCTTTCTTGGTATAAATTATTATGAAATAATAAATTTTAAAACTTTTAAAAAGGAAACAATTCAATATAATACATAATTGATTTTTTGTAAATTTCCCAGTCATTTTGTTTGGTTGCTACAGTCACATAATAATTAAGGAATTAAATGGTGATTCTCCTTTGTATAACTGAAAGTGCTTTGAAAGAGGTACTTGAAAAGCAACCAAGAAGGAAAAAGAGAGAGTGAGGCTCTAGACCCCTTATCGACACATCCAGCCCTGAGTACGACATCCGTGCACGGAGCTGCTAAGGCACGGAGAGACACAATGGCTCCTCGCTGGAGCATACTATGACAGAGGACAATACTGGGAACACACAGAGGGGAGTTAGCCCAGTCTGAAGCCCCCACAGTGGGGCAAACCAAGAAGGGAACATAACAGATCAGTAAAGGGAACAAGGCCAAGCCACAAAGTCCCTGAGGAACCCCAAAAATGGATTTCATGCTAGGAGGGGCCGTTCCCAGAATCTCCCAGGACCAGTGGGGAAACAGTCATAAAGGTCAGCAGAAAGACCTGGAATTAAGTATACATTTGGGGGGGGTTGCTATTTATTTTTATTTTTTTAATAAATCTTTTATTTTTTGTTTTGTCTCCATTGTTGTTGCTTTGCATACATATATAAGATAGGCATGGGAAGCAAGGTGGAGGAGAAAGCTAACAGGCCTGACGGTTCCTGAGAGACTTGGGGGGGAGGGGAGTGAGAAGAAATGATCAAACACCACCACAAACAGGGGAACAACTAGGGAATTAAAATCAACAACGAGGAGGATGTAGAGATCCTGGGGTGTTGGAGAAACAGCAAGCTAGTTGAGAAGAATTACTAAGAGGCAGAAGAAGGGCGAGCACGGTGGTGGAGCAGGAGGAAGGTAAAAGGAAACAGGGGAAAGATATAGGAAGTAAAGGTATGGATAGAGGTATAAACATAGTTGTGTACATATGCAAATACATTAATTCATGAAAATAGAGGTATTGAGACATCGGACAGTATAAGACACGACAAAATAATAATATATAAATTATCAAGAGTTCCCCCTAATAAAATGTAAAAAAAGAAGAGGGAAAAAATGATTAGGGCAAAGAATGTACAGATGTGCATTATACAATTGATGTATGTATATGTAGGGATTGTGATAAGAGTTGTATGAGCCCCTAATAAAATGTTTTTTTTAAAAAGAAAAAAATTATCAAGAGTTCATGGGGGGCAGGGAGGGAGGGGGAAAATGAGGAGCTGATGCCAGGGGCTTACATGGAGAACAAATATTTTGAGAATGATAAGGGTGCACAAATGTGCTTTATACAATTGATGTATGTATGGATTGTGATAAGAGTTGTATGAGCCCTCAATAAAATAATTAAAAAATAAAAGCTTAAAGAATTAAAAATAGTGGTATTGGCGTATGTACATATATTCATATGGCAATACACTGAGGTAGTGGAAAGACTTTGGGCCTCTGTTCAAGCTCCACCTGGATGCAAGAACACTTTGTTTTAACAACCTGGTATTCTGTGATGCTCACTCTCCTGACATGATCGCTGAAGAAAAAGTGGGTGCACAAGCAAATATGGTGAAGAAAGCTGATGGTGGTCCTAAAGGCTTAAAGTTAAACAAGCAGTTGTCTATAGGAAAAGCAACAAGCTCACACAGAAACACACCAGCCTGTGCAATCATGAGGTGTCGAAGGAATCTGGTGACAGACATCAGAAGACCCAAAATAAACAAGCCAACAAAAATTATTGAGGAAAAGGGGGTTTAGAGTAGAGACCAAATGCCATCTGTAGCTAATGGGACATCCCATCCCCTCACAGAAGGGTCACAATGAAGAGATGGATTAACCAGGCCGTAGTATGGCACTGATGAAACACACAATAATCCTCCGGTTGCTTAAGGCTTCATCACCCCCCACTATCATGATCCCAGTCCTGCCTTTCACTGCAGGTTAGACTGGAGCATGTACACTGGTACAGGTAATAGCTCACGACACACAGAATCCAGGTCAGATAAACCCCTCAGGTATAGAAACGGGAGTAGTGACACTGGGAGGGGAAGGGGAAGGTGAGGAGAAGAGGGGAGGAAAGGGGAGCCCATTGCAATGATGGACACATAATCACCATCACCACCACCTCCCAAGGGGGATGAACAACAGAAACCATGGAGGAATGGAGACGGTGGTTGGTGTAAGATATGAAAATAATAATTTATAATTTATCAAGTGGTCATGAGGGTGGGGGGTGGAGGAAGGGGGGAAAAAAGAGGAGCTGATACTAAGGGCTCAAATAGGAAGTAAATGTTTTAGAAATGATGATGGCAACATATGTACAAATATGCTTGATACAATTGATGTATGGATTGTTATAAGAGCTGCAAGAGTCCCCAATAAAATGATTTTAATAAAGAAATAAATAAACCAAAAAAAGGAAAACTTTTATCAAGTATTTTAAAAAAGGAAGGAAAGAGGAACTTAATTATCTAAGAATTGATCAATTTGAACATAGAACTCTGGATGTAGACATGGAACAAATTAGAGTTTAAGAAATTCAAGAAAACATGCTATGGGATTTCAGGATATAAAGCTCTTGAATTTCTTGATGAGGCAGGAGAAGATCTGCTGAGTGATATAGAGTAGGGTGGGGTTGAAAGGTTAAATGGAATGAAAAAGTTTTAAATAATAGTTGCACAGGATGCAACAAGACATTTAATTGCTGAGGGCCAAATAAAGCCTGAAAACAAAATTTGTAGTATAGCAAATCAATACCAATAAATAATTATCTCTAGGTATGTTCAGTAGCCTAAAAGAATCAAAAAACGAAAAGCTAGGCACTGACTGTCCTTCAAAGATTTTTATTATTATGATTCACTTAATATAAATTCATGTTGCTACAAAAAAAAGCTCCTAGATTTAGTCAATTTCTAACCCCATCTTTGATTGCCTTGCAGAGCTAGACCTAATGATTTCACCGGCCTTACACGGCCCACAGGCGGGTCATTCCCCATCCCTTCTCCAGACAGCAGACACATGGTAAATTTGGGTGATACATAATATGGGTGAAATCAGCATAACTTGACCAAGGCAAAGGAAGATACGAAGAGGTACACAAGAATAATGGGCAGTCACAGAAATTCCATGACACATACAGCAGCAATAGCAAAGTAATTTAGAAATGGACACAAAAGTGTATGTGTATGCTAAACAGATATGGGAGGCTGTAAGGAAGTACACCAATGTGCACACATTGGTATGGTTGTGAATAGTTCTACACATATACTTATGTGTGCTGCATGTACACAAGGCCTCAATATTTAAATTCCACTTTTCCATGAGATTACTTAAGTACTTTCATATTATAATTGAGTAAACTTTTTAGACATCGCCAAACCCCTCCTGGGTCTGAGTTAGTGGGCCTGAAGGTTAACGACCATAGTATCAGGGGACCTCTAAGTCAACGGACACAACCTAGCTCACAATGTTCTGCATCCTAATTGGGCTGAGTGGTATCTAGGATCTTAAAATCCTACAAGCAGCCACCTAAGGTATAATTAGTGATCTCTTCTGCTCCTTTTGGGTCCTTTATGCTTTATTTTCTTCTTCCAACCAAATTAATTTTGAGTCTGTACAAGAGTGGTCAGCAGCCTACGTTCCATATAGTTATTTTAAATAATATATCTGAGCAAATTTATGTAGTCCTCCTAATAGTTTCTTCTTTGCTTGTTCCTCATCCAATCAGCTACTCTTTTTTTTTCTTCTGCCTGTTAAGTTATTGCCTAATCATTTATGCGCCATCTATTCATAAAGACAAGAAATATTGTAACTTGGAAAATAGCTAACATGAGATCTATACTTTTAAAAGTAATTTATTTAATCAAATTTTTCCTTTTTATAGATTCTGTACAAAAGACGATACCTCCCTTTTCCACACACCATTCAACCCTTTCTCTAATCGCTTAGCTCTTCAACAAGAAGGAAGCTTCTTGGAGACAGAAACTTCATAGCATCTAGCACTATATGAGCACCAAAATATTTATTTGGTAGGAACCCAAATATTTATTTAATATTACATACAAACCATCACATTATAAATCAACATTAAATCAGGAAAATATATGTTAGTAAATTATTTTAATACTTAATTTTTAAAGCAAGAACCTAGTCTGTAGCTTTCACTTAAAATAAGGCCTTGAATTAATTTAACTATGTAATAGGAAAAATTCAAATAGCATTTTTATGATTGTTTGCAAACAAATATATATACTGTGCTGTGGATGATACTAGTATTTCTCCCTCACAAGGAATTAACAACATAATAAAAATGAAGGAAGACTGCCTGCAGGAACATTACTCCTCACAGATGATCTATGGTGTATTTTTAGAACATGAAGTTTTTGCTTCACAAAATTATTTCACCATACTTTAAATTATAGGACTTTATGAGCCGGAGAAGTTTCTAAAGCATCAGCTTCTTCTCCTCTTCTCAGCCTCAAGGATTCTAACTGATTTTTACTTCAAATCTTTTGTAAGTACAGAGTGGTAAACTCACTGCCATCAAGTCAATTCCAAAGAGTGGAAGAAATAATTAATTTAAACATTATAAACCAACATATTTTCTTAACTTTTAAAAATTGTACAATAGTTTCTCTATAAAATCTTGGTACTGGCGATTCAATTTAGCTTCATTAATTTGAACCAGAAAATTACTGTCACCACAAAGGCTAAGAAGTACATCTGAGAATTAACAGGAAGTTGTTTTTCCCCCCAATCATACAATTCATTCACTCATATCATGAGAAACTGTAAAATCATTACCACAATCATGAACAGGTCAGTTTTTTGTAGCACACTTTCTCATATCAGAAAAAGGTGTAAAATGCCATTGCCTTTATTTGGAATCAAGAAGAAAGAATGTAACTTTTTTTTAAGTTTATAACTTGAATTTTTTATAGCTCTTATTGTTGAAAGGTAAAAATACGCCAGAATCATAAGGAAATTAATTACCAATTTTAAGATGGATCTTAGAAATTGGCAAAAGATGTTAATTAGCACAGATCTTTTAAGATAATGGCAAAATCTATCGAGAAGGCGCAGCATTGTATATTAAAACTAAAAAGCATTCCTGGGATACTTTGGAGAGGGGTAATAATAATGGTTGTACAACACAGAGAGTATAATCAATGTGCTGAATCGTACACACAGAAGTTGCTGAAACGGTGAATATTTTGTTGTGTATACTTTTGCCAAACTTAAAAAAATTACATAAATAACAGTGAGTACAGAAGAAAATAAAATGTTCTAAAATTGTCTGTGGTAAAGATTGTACAACTCTTCTTGAGATGACGGAACTACTAAATTGTAAGATCTATGGATGAAGTTTTAAAAAAAAGAACACTCCTCACAGAAAGCAAGTATAAACATGACTAAAATGTGAGCCAAACACCTTTGTTAAATAGCATCTACAAAAGGTCCCCTAAGATTCCATTAGATTTTAATTTCCTTTTTCCACAAACCTTTTCAGGCTCCCTTGTATTCTTAGTAATTTACTGTGGATTGTTAAGGTAAAATTACAGAAATTAAATGCCCTTGCATAGTAGCAAACTTAATCAGCTTTGCAAAGTTATTATTAAAAAGAAGATTGAAGCACTGGTTCTAAAATAATAAAGTAATGCTTTAAAAGCAAAGAAATTAAAGACTGGCTTTAACAGATTATCTAGTGATAACAAAATAAATTCTAGATTTATTCATTTTTAGTATTATAAATTTGCTGGTACAATACCAAAAATGTTTTTAAGTGTCTAAAATACCAGTAACATGCTATTAAGTAAATATAAACATATAAAATAAACACTTTAGAGTCACAGCCAACAAAAGTGTTCTTGTTGCTATTCGGTGCCACTGAGTCAGTTCTGATGCACAGCGATCTCGATACAACAGAAAGAACACTGCCTGGAACTACACCATGCTCACAAGCATTCCTATGTTTAAGCCCATTGTTGCAGCCACTCTATCATCCATCTTATTGAAGATCTTCCTCTTTTTTGCTGACCCTTTACTTTACTAAACAAGAGGATGTTCTCCAAGGGATGCTCCTTCCTTATAACACAGCGGTTCTCAACCTGTGGGTTGCGACCCCTGTGGGGGTTGAACAATCCTTTCACAGGGGTCGCCTAAGACCAATAGAAAACACATAAATATTTAATGATATATAATTACATATTGTTTGTGATTAATCACTATGCTTTAATTATGCTTAATTAGGTTCAATATGTAACAATGAAAATACATCCGGCATATCATTACAATTCATAACAGTAGCAAAATTACAGTTATGAAGTAGTAGTGAAAATAATTTTATGGTTGGTGGTCACCACATGAGGGTCACATTAGGAAGGTTGAGAACCACTGCTCTAACATGTTCCAGTATATTACACAAAGACTTGCCACCCACACTTCAAAGAGCATTCGGGCTCGACTGCTTCCAACACAAATTATAAGCACCTACTAAACAATGCTTTATTAAGGGCTATGAGTAGAGATGAGAAACATACTCCACTATATGATCTGTAACTATTTGTGTTTTCAAGTTTAATAAAGGAGAAATGGTTCAAAGATCTAGGTCTAAAATGACATTGTTAAAAAAAACTTCTCATTCTAGGCAAAAAATGAAATAATTACTTAAATCTGAATTGTTATATACCACAAATCAGAGCACCCAATAGCATGTCTAGCATCACAAGTTCACTTCTGAGCAAATTAATTAGAAAAAAGGACGCTTTTCTCTAAGCTGACCACCCTGACACAGCCAAACAGTGGAGCACAGATGGACTCAAAATGGGTTTCAGATATCAACTCAGAGCCTTGGCCACAACCATATGCTAGAGTCTGGCTCTCCATGCTAATCATAAAGAAATTCTTTCGTTCCATCTATATCCTAAACTTACGCCAAAACCTGTTCTAGACAGTAGAAACCCAAAATCCACCTGCAGAGCATCTAGCCAGATGAAGCCTCTGGCAGATTCCCTCTAGCCACAGGTGAGGGACTCGAACAGCTTTACTATCAACTTGATTGTGGTGCATTATATCATGGTGTAATATGACACTTGGTCAGTTGCCCTCCCTCTCGACCCAACCTGAATTCGCTCTACCTCAGCTATTTCTCACTTGTTCCACAACAGAAATTCCTTCTCTGACCTTTCACATTGCTGCTGGTCTTTTCTTTCTTACGCTTTGTTTTTATCTTTATGTTACTCCTTTCTTCTTTCTGTTTCATGTGTTTTGTTTTTCATTGTTTCTGTGAGAGGTTTCCCACTTTATGAAGCACAGGGGAGTGGGTACAGACAGACTGATGCGATGGTTTATTGGAGGATGGGGGCGGAATTTGGGGAGCACACACTGAATGTGGGAGGGGAAGGGAGCACTAGAACTGATTGTGATGGCATACACAACTCTTTAAAAGCAATTTAACTATGGAAGAGTATGATATGTAAATATATCAAGAAAACGTTTTTTAAAAAGAAGCCAAACTTAGCCAATGGTTACCATGGGTGAAGGAGGAAGAATTTTTACTTAGAGGGCAATGAGTGTATGTTAATGGTGGTGGAATAATTTGGAAAAGGATATTGTATAGTCTGGGTACTTTGGAGAAAGAAATCCACAGAAACTCATGTATAAGAGAGAAAGTTTTATATAAAGATTAAGTGTGCAGCAAAACATCCCAACCCAGTGTTGCCCAAGCCCACTAGTCCAACATTAACCCATATGTCCAACATCAATCCACAAAGTCCTCCTCCATCTCACAAAACAGACACAATGATGCCGACTGCAGGAGGAAAGCTGAGTCAGTGAATGTGTAAGCATCTCAGCTCTGGCAGGGGTCTCCAAACAGCTGCTCCAGCACCCAAGGCTGCATCAAGGTAGGTCTATATGGCTTTTCCTCAAGGATGTCTCACAGGAAGGGAGCCTTGCCAGCAAAAGCGGGGAACTGGCTAAGGCAGCGGCACTCTGGTCCGACCATAAGAAAGCAAGAGATCTGAGAACTAGAAAGGCGAGGCTTACGGAGCCATTTATCCCTCTACCTTTCAATTAACCCCACATGTGTTTATCGGCCAGGTTGGCACAATAAACTAACTACCTCAGATATCAATAATGGTTGTACAACATAAAGAGAACTATCCATGGCACTGAATTATACATGTAGAAGCTGATGAGTTAGATAATGGTTTTACCACAATTGAAAATAACTGCATGAATAACAGTGAGTACAAGGGAAAAGAAATTGCTCTAAAATTGATTGTTGTAATAATTGTACAACTATTTTTGATATGATTGAATCCTTGAATTGTATAATATGTGCCAATTAAACTGTTAAAAAAAGAGGTCACTGAGAGAGTGAGCTCCCTTACAGCCAACGTAGCTGCACATTTTGATCTTTTTTATGTGCTGGAGATGTTACACTAATTGGGATGGATGTTCTCTTTGTGCTCACGCTGAGGAACGGAGGATGAAGTCATAATATAATAAACATTTTTTTAAATTTTAAAACTGATCTAGTTTATATCAAAGGCCTGGATGATCGTTTCTTAAGAATAATGTCCAAGCACTACACATTATGAAAGTAGTCACTAAGCATTAGGCTAGATACTAGCACACACACACCCAGAGGGCAGTATTACCCACTTTGGGAAACACTGATTTTGAAGATACAGATTATATAGCTACTCTTCTGGTAGTTGTCCTTTAAATGAACACCTTTATCGATACTTCATACTGTATTATATTCTTCCATCAAATGCAAGATATCATTGATTATCAGGAGTACCACTATCTTTTGTACCATTAAAAGACAAAAATGCTATCAATTAAACTGTGGTGCAATGCCTTCTTATCACTTAGAATTGAAAGAGTTTAAACTTACTTGATGTAGAGTTGTATTCTCTATCACTCTTTTGTGGTATAAAGTAAAAAGACAAAGTCAGTGAAATGAAATGTTATTCCATATTCAAATTATGACCCTTCTGAATTATTTTATAATTCAGGGATCAGAGGTCTGTTTCATCCCACATTACATTATCCTCATGTCATAAAGAATATTACTGATGCACCATGTTTTTAATATATGGCTCTACTACTATCTCCTGATTTCATTCTAAGCACTAAGGCATACTTTGACTTGATCTAACCAAACAACGTCATAAGATGTATTGGGGCAATAATCAGAACTCTTACTCTTTCCTAAAATGGTTTTTAAATCTTCTGTTAACTAAAACATCAAAGAGTCGCTGCTATCCAATCATGCCACCAGAAATAATAGCCAAATTTCAATACGCAGTGACAATTAAACACAAATGCCACCTGACCGACAATGATTACAGGCAAGCATCAATCAAGATGCACTCTGGTTTCAGAGATAAGATGACAATCAGACACATCTGGTAACGTTTAACATGTTTTCCCTGGTGTCTAGATCTGAATTTACTTCTATGACTAAAATGAAGCAAACAAAAGGTCATTAAAATTCAGGCAAACAAATAGATAAATGTCTTTGCTTATCTGTTCTAAAAATTTAAATTTCATATAGAGTGAATTCTTGTGGTCAGAAATATAATACAAGGCATACGTTATGAATCTTATATGGTTATAATCATATTTGGGAATGGGTTGCTATTGTTGAGTTGGTAAAGGACCAGGGTTTGGATCAGGCCTTTACAAAATATAAAAAGAGAAGATGAAGTTAAAAGCACAGATGGCGGGGCCCCTAATAAGAAGATTTTTTAAAAAGCATAGATGGGAAGGGCAGATATCAGTCAAATAAAGATCTCCAACAAACTGAAGACAAAACACTTGCCCAAGAGCAGAGCGAGAGAGAGCCTTCCTCTATAGCCGGAGCCCTGAATTCAGACATCCTGCCTCCTAAACTTGGAGAGTGCCTGTCGGTTTGTTGTACTGTGGTGGCTTGTGTGTAGCTGTGAGGCTGGAAGCTATGTCACTGGTGTTTCAAGTGACCAGCAGGGTCACCCAGAGCGAGCAGGTTTCAGCAGAGCTTCCAGACTAAGAACAGACGGTGAAGAAGGCATAAGCTTTCCACGTCTGAGGAATTCGCCACTGAAAATCTTATGCACACCTTCTTAACACTGCCACGCTGAAGGCCTAATAAACTGAAGCAGAAAATCCTCAGGGCTGGTGGCAGAGGGTATTACTTTGGGGTAGAGAAGCTCTCGAAATATAACCAAGAAGAAGCGTGTGCTAAGTCCGGGGGTAGACTAGAGAAATAAATTTATACACACTCATGATGTGCATAGGAAAGAGCTTGAGCTTTATATAGAGTAAATGTACATTAAGGAAACATCCCCAAAAAAGAAAACATCCCAGGCCAGTCCAGATCAAGTCCATAAGTTCAATATTAGCCCACAAGTCCACTACTAGTCCATAAATTCCTCTTTAGACTCACACAGTCATGCAATAATGCTGAATGCAGGAAGATCACAGGCCAGTGGGTAGAAAGTCTTGTGGATCCAGTGGTTATAGAAGCATCTTAGCACTGGCAGGGGTCTCCTCGTGGCTTCTCCAGTTCCCGGAGCTCTGGCTGCATCAGCAAAGCTCCATCAGGCCCATTGTCAGTAATGTCTCACAGGAAATGAGCCTGTGGCCCGCCTCCAGCAAGCTATTTATTTCCTTAGTGCTTCCAAATGAGGTCATCAAGCTATGACCTGATTGACAAGGTAACCTCCACCCCTACACTCTTAAGTCTCAAATTGACAACAGATTATGTAACTACCACAGAGCTGTTTTCTCAAAGTCAAGTTGACCATGGTGATGTGAATAAAGTAAAGCCTTCAGGACTTTCATTGGCTGGTGGGGCATAACTCAAGGTAAAAGAGAAACAGCTCCAAAAATCTGCTAGTGATCAGAACTTGGAATGTGCAAAGTATGAATGTAGGAAAACTGAAGTCACCAAAAATGAACTGGAACTCATAAAGATCAATATCCTAGGCGTAAATGGGCTAACACGGACTGGTACTGGCCATTTTGAATCAGAAAAATGATGTGGTTTACTATGTTGGAAATGACTCAATCAAGAAGAAGGACATGACATTCACTGTCAAAAAGAACATTTCAAAGTCTATCTTGAAATACAGTGCTGTCTGAAACAGGATTATATTTATGTGCCTTCAAGGAAATCGAACCAATACAATTATTTTTTTAATTTATGCACGAACCACCAAAGCTAGTGGTGAAGATATTGAAGAATTCTAGCAATGTCTTTAATCAGAAACTGATCAAACATGTTATCAAGATGCATTGGCCGGGGTGAAACACTAAGGGCATGCAACAGAGCAGCAAGGGGAACAAAGCAATGGCGTCCCCATGGAATCCCAAAAATACATTTGGGGGCCAGGACGTGGCACCCCAGCAGACTTGACCAAAAAAAAAAAACTCCTAAAGGTCAACAATTTATAAGCTGTTTTGTTGTTATTGTTGTTGGGTTTTGTTTTCTTGTTTTGTTTTGCTCTGTCTTGTTTTTGTGCTTATTATTGTCTCTGCATGTCTATCTAAATAAGATAGGTGAGATACACAAACTGGAGGAGGAAACAATGGAGTCAAAGGTCCGGGGGGGAGGGGAGATACATGAGAGGGGGAGGAGAGAGAAAAGAAGAGGGATATCAACAAACCCAGGGATAAGAGAACAACAAGTGTCAATTTTGATGACAAGAAGGGCACAGGATGCCTGATGGGGCTTGATCAAGAGCAAATTAACCCAGAGGAATTACTGAAACCCAAATGAAGGCTGAACAACATGATAGTGGGACAAGAGGAAAGTAAAAGGAAATAGAGGAAAGAACTAGGAGGCAAAGGACATTTACAGAGGTCTAAATACAGGCATATACACAGGTAAATATATTTTTATATAACAGAGAAATAGATCTATGTACATATATTTATATGTTAAGTATTAAGGTAGCAGATGGACATTGGACCTCTACTCAAGTCCTCCCTCAACACAAGAACACTTTGTTCTAAAACCTAGCATTCTGTGATGCTCACTTTTCCGACATGATTGTTGAAGACAAAATAGGTACATGAGCAAATGTGGTGAAGAAAGCTGATGGTGCCAGGCTATTAAGGGATATAACATCTGTGGTCTTAAAGGCTTGAAGATAAACAAGCAGCCATCTATCTGAGAAGCAACAAAGCCCACATGACAGAAACACACCAGCCTATGTGATCAGGAGGTGCCAATGGGATTAGGTATCAGGCATCAAAGACACAGAACAAAAAATCTTATCACTATGAATGAGGGGGAGTGCAGAGTGGAGTCCCAAAGCCCAACTGTAGACAATTGAAAGAGATGAGCCAGTCAGGGTGCAGTACAGCAAAGATGAAACATGCAACTTTTCTCTAGTTCTTTAATGCTTCCTCCCCACCTATTATCATGACCCCAATTCTACCTCACAAATCCAGCTAGACCAGAGCATGTACACTGGTACAGATAAGAGCAGAAAACACAGGGAATCCAGGACAGATACACCCCTCAGGACCAATAATTAGAATAGCGATGCCAGGAGGGGAAGAGGAAGGTGATCTATATATAACCCCCTCCCAGAGAGACAGAAAAATGGGTGCAGGGAGAGAGCGGTCACTGCAAAAAAATGGGAAAAAATAAATAAATTATCAAGGGTTCATGAAGGAAGGAAGGTGGGGAAGGGGGGAAATTAGCTGATACCTAGGGCTCAAGTAGAAAGAAAATGCTTTGAAAATGACGATGGCAATATATGTACAAATGTGCTTGACACAATGGATGGATGTATGGATTGTGATATGAACTGTAAGAACCCCCAATAAAATTATTTTTTTAATAAAAAGATGCATTGGTAATTATGGGTGATTGGAATTCAAAAGTTAGAAACAAAGAGGAAGAACAGTACTTAGAAAATATTGTCCTGGTGATAGAAGTACAATTACTATGGAATTTTTCATGGTTGTTTTTAATTAAATGTCTCAAATACTTTACAAATTTTCAAAATTATCCTCTATGACTCACATTCCTAAATGAAATATACCATTTCAAACAAGCGAGTGGCTGGTTAAAGAGTTTGAATGGGGGAACTCACAAAGAACGAAGAAACACAGCACGATATAAGTATTCCTACAAAACCTTTCAAAGCTTATCTTCAAATAGCTGCATCTTTCCAAATACACCAGTCTTGCTTAAAAGAAATGTTTACCAAAACAACAACAACAAAAAGAAATGTTTATATCACTGTTAAATCTTTTAACAAGCAGCATCTCAATAATGACCTTACTATAAAAATGTTCTACAAAGAGATCATGAACACCGAGAAATCACTCTCCTCCAGATGTCTGTTAATCTCCTTACTACACTCAACGCCGTTTACAGAGCTACTTCTGTGCATCACTCATATTTTAAGGGGCAATGTCAACTTTAAAGAGAGTTTAAATTCAACCCTGTATCTGTAAGCTTTGAAAAAGACCACAGATGTAGTTTTTTTATTACTATTACCTTTTCAATTTCTCTTTGCGTGGCTCCTTCCTTTTTCAAACGCTCCTGTTCTACACACTTGGCATTGTAAAGTTCCTTGGATTTCTGGAGGGCCTGAGTTATGTTCTGAATAGCTTGGACAGCTTCCAACGTTCCAGAAACTTCTTCTTTTGTCTGTTTAGTTTAAAATGATTCATCAAAATGACTGTACTCTAAAGCACTCGTGTGACCAATCAATATTCTAGCAAGAAAAAAACAATTACCTTTTTATGAGATTTTACTTGTTCTTCTCCATACTTCTGAACTTCTTTTATTAATTCTTGCAATTTCCTAACAAGATCCAGGTGACAATTTGCTAATTTTTCTGTAGATGTTTTAAACACATCCCACATTGGTGCAAAAGTTCTAACGGAAAAAAATATATCTGTGAATAATCTATTACAGTAAGTTTCAGCCTCCAGATGGAGCCAATGGAAGCAATACTCTTATACTCAGAAATTTTAAACAAGAAAAAAGGGAAATTAAAATAAATTATAAATGACATGAATGGTTTACTAGACGGAACTTGACTTCTTGATCCATATACCACATATACTTGAGTATAAGCCTACATGCATATCAGCCGAGGCACCTAATTTTACCCCAAAAACTGCAACCAAAAAAAGTGCTAAAAAATTCAGCTTATACTCGAGCATAATGATATTTAAAATATTTTTGGAGCTCAGGCACATAGAAATGAGTTCACTGCTTATTGTAGGTGTGGCCAGAGTTCTTTGTTATTTAATTATATCTTATTATTTTTAGTTCATTTTGTTAGATTTGCATCAGAAGCTTTTCTGCTATTATCATAAAATTTAACACTTTCATCAAATTTCAATGTGAGACTTAGTATTCCATTTAAAAACTGTTTATCAAAGTTATTTTAATATGATTGAACTATTAAATTATGATAGGTGAATTGTAGGTCAATAAAACTGTAAAAAAATAAAGTTTTTCTGAATTTAAACACATAAAACTTAAATTTATTTATGTGATTTTTGAAATGCCTTCATCATTAATACTTTTTTTTACATTTCATCATTAATACTTGTCTAAAGTAATTTAAGACAGTTGTCTGAAACTTTTGTTTGGACACCCTAACTTTACCTATCTATCTGTGTTCCTCGATGATATTTGAGAGGACTTCAAAAAGTTCATGAAAAAATTGAATTAGAAGATAATTTAATTTTTCCACAAACTTTATGAAGCTTCTTAGTATTAATAGATTTATTTTCCTTCTTACTACTAATGAGTACAGGATATATGACATATTTATTTCCCACATCCTTTTCTCAATACTAAAAACTACCAATTTTCAGCAGACTCAAATATATCTAAGGATCACTACATTATCAGATCCTTGATAGTACCCAGGATCCCAACAGTTACTCTAAACGAATTCACTCAGCAAAGAATTATCTCAGAATAATTTTATACCATGCTTTGTTCCAGCATATCCACTGATGCTTTCATCACTACTTGCTTTGAAGTAGTCTCTACAATAAAATTCCTAATACAAACCATATTGCTGCAATGGCAAGAGGGCAGAGGAAAATATTACTTATTCTAATATCTACTTGCTGCCAATTAGTATATTTCCTACCCCGGAGGAAAACTGAATGGCAATAATCATTTTATGCAATAACAGTTCTAAGTGGATCATTGAAGCTCTTAGAATAGGACTGTTTTGATTAGATCTCATCTCAGTCTTTAGAAGTCTCATCAGTTTTAAATCTGTCAAGTGCTTGGAAAAATTTCACTAGAGCAAAAGAATGCTGTACTTTACTTGAAGAAACCTGATATACAGTTCTAAGTTTCACGATGCCTGACCATAGTCTAGGGACGTGAATACTCTTGCTATCTGACAAGAGAGCATTGTAAAGTGGATTATGGCAGATGTAGTTAGGTTAAAATGTAACACCTTATCATTTGATCTCCCTTTTGACCCATTTTAAAGATGTTTCAGTTTTTCATATTTTCTGCTTTCTTTTCCACTGATATTTTTGTTTGATTTTTTCATTGCTGTTTATTATTTTGTCTTGTTTTGTTTTTCAAACCCATGATAGGTAAATCTATAGAGAAAGTAACTAGATTAATAATTACCCAGAAGCATGACAGGGAGGTTGGGGGGAAAGGAGTAGCCAACAATAAGAAGTAGAAAAAATAAAATGTTCTATAATCGATTGTGGTGATGATTACATAACTCTTCTAAATATAACTGAATTATTGAATTATATGATATATAAATTATATGCCAATAAAGCTAGCAAAAATAATGAAGTTTTTAAAGACCACTGTTAACTGTAACAGAATTTAAATAAACTTTCAAAAACTGCATCACTTTGTATATGTACTACATGTAATATTTATAATCCCAAAAATCACACTATTGAATGAATATATAGTTTAATAAAGGGAAAAATAAGCTTCACTTGCTTAGACTATATACATTAACCCAACAAATTGTTATATTTTCTATCCATTCAAAACATCAATAGCATACTCATATAAACAGAAACATTTTAAATAATACATATTACCAAAACTATGAATTATTATATGCTCAATAGGAGCTTAATATTCTCCAGAACTTCAGTAGATTAACATTGAAAAAACGGAAGGTAATAACTCACCCAAGCTGTGAATAATTGCTTGCTGATTTTGCTAGTTTTGTCATTGACCTGGAGTATGCCTCTTCTATTGTGGCTCTGTTAAATCAAAGTTCTTTATTATAATATATAACAGTGATGAAAAACATAACCAAATTATAAAAATAAAATTAAAACCTTTGAGGGAAATATATGTGTATGTGTACATGCATACACACACGCACATTAGGCAAAATGCTAAGAATAAATATATACAGTTAGAATGTATGGCTGCTTTTTAATTGTCCCTTTTTGCACTAGGTCTGGTGTAGAGTTAAAATAATTTATACCACTCAAAGAAATGTGAGTTCTGTACCTTTTTTGCCCCTTAATGCCAATTGCTATTCAAACATAAAGTGCAAGGGTGCTGTTATTTGTATTCTTTGTCTCTAAAAACTGATGTCATTTGTATTTAATATTTCCTTTGTGTGTTTAACATGATTTCATTATTCCTCAACCTTCTGATGTCATTAAAACACACATTTAATAGAGTAAGAGATTGATGAGTCATATGCATCCATATACCTTAAAGTAATTAATCATTTGTGGTCACGAGGACAGCGTGTATCCAAAGTCAGAGTACAGAGCATTAGGGGAGCAGGCGGAAGGGGTTTGTTTACTGGGGGCGATTGCAACAGATAAACTGAAACAAGATGTCTATGACTCACTGACTGAAAACTAACAAATCAGCTCTCTAAATAGCCACCTAATTTACAGTTTTAAAAAAGTGTTTTTAAGAAAAGTTTTTGAGTAGGTTCAACCCAGTCCCACCCAACCCAGACCAGCCCCCGAAAGAAAAAAAAAGAGTAGGAAAAAATGAATTACTCCTAAACTAACTGGGGGATGGAGAGAGGGTAAGGACTAGAAATCAATTTTTTTTAATAACCCAAAAGAGAGGAGAAAGAGGAGCTCATAGGACATGGTAGAACTGGCTTTGTGGGTTTTCTAGACTAATTCTTTACAGGAGTAGAAAGCATCATCTTTCTCCCGTGGAGTGGCTGGTGGTTTTAGATTGCTGACGATGTGGTTAGCAGCCAGTATATGCCACCAGGGCTCCTCAGAACAGAAAGCAAATAGTAAAACAATACAAGGGTCAGCAAACTACAAGACAAAAGACCTTATCTGGTCCATTGCTTTTGTCAAGAAAGTTTTACTACAGCACATTATTCTCATTCATTTACAAGCTGGGTTGGGGTTTCTTTTATAGTTAAATAGCAGAGCTGAGTAGTTGCAGCAGACCAGAAGGTGGCAGAGTGTGGTTAACACTGAACTACTAAGTGTAGATCGGCAGTTCAAACACACCAGCTGGACAGTGGGAGAAAGATGTGGCAGTCTGCTTCCATAGATTTACAGTCTTGGAAACACTACAGGAATGCCCTACTCTGCCCTATAGGGTAGCTACAGAAGCACTGCAATTAAGCAGGCTCTTCTAGCCAGTCTCCAATTCCCACAAAACAACCAGGTGGTGGCATAGTGGGTTGAGCAAGCATTTAAAAAGATCTCTATTCGGCATAGGTCTGGTAAGAAGGTGGGGGGAATCACTGATTAGATTCACCTGTGAGTAACTGTGACCAGAATTCCCAGGAATGCCATCCTATACACATAAAACAAGCCTTCTAAGAAGCAGGAGGAGTAAAAAAAAAAAAGCAGAAGAGGGATCTTATTACTAGCAAGATCCAGGGAGGAAGGGTGTCCTCTGGCCCCGAGATCACTGCAGACAACCTCCTGGATCCAGAAGACAGCTATAACATTGGAGGGGCAGCAGCAGAAAAGGATATTAATACTTTTACTAATAACTTAAAAGTTTAGAAGAGAAAAACTCATAGGAAACATGTAGCTTCACAGAAAAATTAGAAAATCAGAGATGTTCTAGAACATTAAAGAAATTTGAGGTAAAATTTTAATTACACAATTTAATATTATAGAGCATAGTTAACGAACTACAGGTAAGCACAAAAATATATATGAGGGGAACATCCAAGATTTTGTGAGAAAATGGAATTAAAAGATAATGGAATTTTTCCAGGAACTTTTTAAAGCTACCTAATATAGATATATAGCAGCCATCTAGCTCAGAAGCAACAAAACCCACATGGAAGAAGCACATCAGCCTGTGCAATGAAGAGGTGTCAAAGGGATCAGGTATAAGGCATCATCAGAACAAAAAAATCTTACCATAGTGAATGAAGGGGGGAGTGCAGAATAGAGACCCAAAGCCCATTTGTCAGCCACTGGAGATCCCCTTGCAGAGGGGTCTAGAGGAGGAGGCGAGTCAGTCAAGATGCGATGTAGCACCGATGAAAAATACAACTTTCCTCTAGTTCCTAAACACTTCCTCGCCACCTCCTCCCCACCCCCACCATCACGATCCAAATTCTATCTTGCAAGTCTGGCTAGACCAGAGGGTGTGCACTGGTACAGACAGGAAGTGGAAACACAGGGAATCCAAGGAGGATGATACCTTCAGGACCAGCAGTGTGAGTGGCGATATTGGAAGTGTAAAGAGGGAGAGGGGGTTGGAAAGAGGGAACCGATTACAAGGATCTACATGTAACCCCCTCCCTGGGGGACGGACAACAGAAAAGTGGGTGAAGGGAGACATCAGACAGGGCAAGATATGACAAAATAATAATTTATAAATTATCAAGGGCTCATAAGGGAAGGGGAATTGGGGAGGGAGGGGGAAAAAAGAGGACCTGATGCCAAGGGCTTAAGTGGAGAGAAAATGTTTTAAGAATGATGAGGGCAATGAATGTACAGATGTGCTTTACACAACTGATGTATGTATGGATTGTGATAAAAGTTGTATGAGCCCCTAATAAAATGATTAAAACAAAAAAATAGAGTTAGAAAAATAGTTTCAACTACTCAGCAACAAAAAGACATGAATTATTGATACATATTTGAGATGAATCTCAAAAATCATTATGCTTAATAAAAGCACCCTGACAACAAAAAATAAAGAGCATATATAAAATTCTAGAAAATGTAAATTAACCTATATCAGAGAAAAGGAAATGGATGATTAGGGATGGGGGGGAAAGGAAATGGAGAGGGGGTGGAAAAAGGTAATGGGTACAAGACTGCACATATGTGCACACGCACACACACACATGCGTGCACACACACCTACAGTGACAGTTAGGTTTTGTGCCAATTTGTGCAGCCCAAGATATAATCTAATATAGTGTGGTCAGTTCCATGAGGGGATCTTTTGTGAAGCAGCCAAATAGTTCATCTGGTCACAGTCTTGATACAATTGAAGGAGGGTTCAATTCCAGGGACGGCCTACTCTTAGTACAAAGTGGCAGTGTGTGGAACCTGTAGTTGTTTGGGGTTGTCGAGTTGGCTCACACCCATAGCGCCCCTATGTACAACAGAAGGAAACACTGGTCCTATGACTGAGCCCACTGCTGCAGCCACTGTGGCAATTCATCTCCTTGAAGGGGCTTCCTCTTTTCACTGCCCTTCTACTTTACCCAGCATGATGTCCTTCTCCAGGGGCTGGTCTCCCTGACCACTTGTCGAAAAGTATGTCAGAGGAAGTCTTGCCGCCCTTGCTTATAAGGAGCCCTCTGGCCTTACTTCTTCCACTGCAGATCATTTTGTCCTTTTAGCAGTTCATGGCACTTTCAATATTTTTCTCCATCTCTATAATTCAAATGTATCGAATCTTCTACGATTTTACTTATTCAGTGTCCAACTTTCACACGCATATGATACAATGGAAAATACCATAGTGTGGGTCAGGTACACCTAAGCCTTCAAAGTAACATCCTCATTTTTTAATATTCTAAAGAGGTCTTAGGCAGCAGATTTATCTAATGTAACATGTCTTTTGATTTTTTTTTTTTGGCTGCTGCTTCCATGAGGAATGATCGTGGATCCCAGCAAGAAAAAATCCAAGACAACTTCAAACCTTTCTTCATTTATCATGATGTTACCTATTGGGCCAGTTATGAGGATTTGGATCTTCCTTATATTGTTATAATCCATTCTGAAGGCTGAAATACTTGATCGTATCCACAAGTGCTTCAATTCCTCCTCACTTTTAGCAAGCAAGGTCGTGTCAACTGCATGTTAATAAGCCTTCCTCCACTCCTGATGCCATATTCTTCTTCATATAATCTAGCTTCTCTGATGATTTGCTCAGAAGACAGAATAAGTACAGTGAGAGGATACAACCCTGACACACACCTTTCCTGATTTTAAACCATTTAGTATTCCCTTATTCTGTTCATCCAACTGTCTCTTGATCCAGGCACAAGTTCTGAAGGAGTACAATAAAGTGTTCTGGAATTCCCTTTCTTCTCAGGTTATCCACAGTTTTTTATGGTCCACATAGCTGGATGTCTTTGCACAGCCAACGAAACACACCTCAAGCTAGTTCACTTCTACTGTTGGATTTGGATCCTGAATTTGGTTTGTTGACCTATTACGGTGCCTGATCTCAGGAGCTAGCCATGGACTGTTGACCTTGGATTTATTCAGCTGATGTCACATTTGTTCAGCTGTGCATCTACCAGCCTGTGGTCTTCCTGTTTTATTTCCCTGCTTCCTGCTCATCAGCTCCTGCAGCTACATGAGTCAGGAGTCTTCAGGTTACATCTGACCCACAGACATGAAACGGACTGGACTTACCCACTTTTTCACTAGTGGGAACCATTTCTTGATTTAAATCTCTTTCTAAATACATACATATACAAGTATCACTGGTTTTGCATCTCTTGGGAATCCAGTCTAACACACACACATTCTAATATATCAAATTGTATACTTTTTAGTACGATGGTTTACTCTATGTCAACTATATCTTATTAAAACTGGCGAAAGAAAGAGATTAAGGGAAACACGGAGGGGAAGAAAGGGGAACTATCTTAATAACTAACGTGGGAAGTTATGTAACTTTTCTTTGTCTCAATTTTGTCGTCTATAAAATAGGCATTAAAAATAGGCATTGAAGTGTTGATAGTTGCATGAGGCAAATTATAGTCTTTGGTATATGACATACACTGAAATGTTTATCTTTTCTTTTTCTTAATTTCTTTCTCATTCACTCCTTCCAGAAATTGTGTATCTAATTGTGCCAGGCTCTATGCTAGGCAATGGGATACAACAGGATATGGTCTAATAGGAGAACACAGAAATGAACAACAAAAATGAACAGTAAAACAATTTTATAAATATTGAAAGATATATATGACATCGAAAGAGATGAAAATAAATGTCTTGCCCTCAGGAAGGGAACACAGAAGATTCAGGGTGCTAGCAAAATGTGGTGAAGAAATTAGATGGTGCCCAACTATCTGGTAAAAGAGTGTCTGGGAAAGTGGATGAAGGGAGATGTCGGACAGGTCAAGATATGACAAAATAATAATTTATAAATGATCAAGGGTTCATGAGGAAGGGAGAAGTGGGGAGGGAGAGGTAAAAAATGAGGACCTGATGCCAGGGGTTTAAGTGGAGAGCAAATGTTTTGAGAAAAATGAGGGCAATGAATGTGCAAATGTGCTTTATACAATTGATGTGTGGATTGTGACAGGAGTTGTATGAGCCCCTAATAAAACGATTAAGAAAAATAGTGTCTGGGGTCTTAAAGAATTTGGGGTCTCTAAACAAACAGCCTACTAAGAGAATGTCCTTTAATAACTTGCCAGGACTAGACTGAAAAAGGAACAAGAATGAACAAAGATATGTTATCCAAATGTATCTACAGAAGATACAGCAATAAGCACAGAGAGAGAGAGAGAGAAAATTCCTTACCCTTGCCGGGCTTATACTATAGGGAGAAGAGATAAGCAAACAAGTGAAAAATAATTTGTTAGATAGTTTTAAGTGCTATGAAGAAAAACACAGCAAAATAGGAAGAGTGGCCTCAGTGCCCAAAATTCCAATAAGAGCTTACACTCTGGACAATGATGGATGATCCAGGAGTCTTGGACTTCTTATGAAATGACATGGTGTTCTGTTGTTGTTAGGTGCCAGCGAGTCGGTTCCAACTCATAGTGACCCTATGTACAACAGAATGACACTGCCCAGCCCTGCACCATCCTCAAAATGGTGAGCCCATTGTTGCAGCTACCATGGCAATCCATCTCATCAAGGTGTGACATCAACATAGCGAAAAGACCTACATAACATCCGTGCTAATGTTCTCAACGTGTATAGAAATGGCACTGAGATAAGTGTTTGGTGAAAGGGGGAAGGCATGAGCAGTGCCCGTAATGTCAGAGATGACGTAGAATCCTGTGAGAGAGACAGCCCTGCCCAGAGGGCCTAGAGCCTCTGGACTCTTTCTCAACCCCAGTGGAGAGGTTAAAGTTAAAAAAAAAAAAAAAAGGACTGATCTTATATGAAATAGTTTGTTCTCCCAATAACTCCACAAGTCTAAAAAAGCCACCAAGGCAGAGGCTATGTCCTTACAACTTAGGGTCCAGACAAGTGTGTGGCATAGAGCACATATGTAATATATACTGATGAAAGAATAAATGGCACAGTACTGTATAGAAAAGCAAAGTTTCCCATATTAACTAGATGAAGATTTAAAATGTGTACATATGAAAAGTACCAAGTTGGACTAGCTACAAGTTAGTTTTAAGAAGCAATATGGTAGTTGAGTTGTTTGATTTTGAATCATGATCAAAGTATGATTTTTAATAATTTTTAAACGTACTATTCTACTCCAAAAGATCCCTAGTGGCACAGTAGGTTAAGTATTGGAGTAACAACTAAGAGGTTGATGGTTTAAATCCATCTGCTTCTGTGTAGATTTAGAGCCCCAGAACCATATGGAGCAGTCTACACTGTCCTACAGGATAGCTATGAATCAGAATTGAGTCAATAGGATATAATACGAAAGCCATTGCTAACAATTTTAAGGAAAAGTCAGTTGTAGAATTTTTTAAATAAGTAAGACTTTGTTTTGTTTTTATTTAATAAACACCGTTATAATCAATAAAAAGATGTTAAGTTCAAAAAACAGTCTCTTCACATTGTTTCAGCATGTTTATTTAATGACACATTTAAAGAACTAACAATAAAATCATTATCCATTGCTTATAAGAAAGTAAAAATGGTACGAGTTATGGAGAACAGCATGGTAATTCCTAAAAAAAATTAAAACCAGAATAACCATTTGATCCAGCAATTCCACTCCTAAGTATACACTCAAAGAACTTAAAAGTAGTGATATAAACAAACATATGTACAATGATCATTCTAACTCTATTCACAAAAGTTAAAAGTTAGAAATAATCCTAATGTCCACATACAAAGGAATGGCTAGACAATGCAATACTACTCTACCGTAAATGAAAAGGAAGTCCTGAGATATGCCACAACGTGAATAAATCTGAAAGGCACTACACTGAGTGAAATAAGTCAATCACAAGAAGAAAATACTGTACATATGATCTCACGTAAATAAAACAGGCAAATGGAGACCAAAGCTTTATTCGTGGTTATCAAGAGTGGCAAGAGAAGGGGCTGGAGTGACTTTCTGTTTATAGTGATGTGAAATTTGGCATTGATCAAAGGTATTAGTGGCACATCATGACTACAGTAGTTGAGATCACTGAGCTTGACGCCTGAAAAAGATCATATTGGCAAATGTTTATATATGTGTGTGCAAATGTTTTTTTACAAAACGACTCAAAAGAGGGGTTGCTGATACTGCTTAAGTACAACCTAACAACTCAGAGGATTTGTTCTCTTGGACCACAACTTTAGAGTTATGATTTTGTGGAGCAATCCAGTCAATTGGCCTAAAGTTATTTTTGGTGTTTCTGTTCTACCTCATCTGTTGAATGTAGAATTGGAGGTCTAAAATGTAAACCCCCACCTAATTCACAAACAAATCATTTTGTTTTGTTTTAAACATTTTATTGAGGGTTTTTATAGCTCTTGTAACAATCCATACATCAATTGTATCAAGCACATATGTACATATGTTGCCATCATTATTTTCTAGAAATCCCTTTTCTTTTCTTTTTTTATTAAATACTTTTATTGGGGGTTCTTACATCTCTTATCACAACCCATACATTCATCCAGTATGTCAAGCACATTTGCACATATGCTGCCATCATCATTTTCAAAGCATTCTCTTCCCACTGGAACCCCTGATATTAGCTCCCCATTTCTTCCCCCACCCTCCCTCCCTCATGAACCCTTAATAAGTTATAGATTATTATTTTCATATATTACATCTTCCTCCATCACCCCTCACCCACTTTTCTGTTGTTCATCCCCCTGGGAGGGGGTTCTAGACTGATCCTTGTGATCAATTCCCTCTTTGTCTCCCCACCTTCCCCTAATCCTCCTGGTATCTCAACCTCACTGTTGACCCTGAGAGGTCTATCTTGGATTCCCTGTGTTTCGGGCTCTTATCTGTAGCAGTATGTATGTTCTGGTCTAATCCAATTTGTAAGGTACAATTGGGGCCATGATAGTGGGGGTAAGGAAGCACCAAAGAACTAGAGGAAAGTTATGTGTTTCTTCGCTGCTATACTGCCCCTGACTGGCTCATCTCTTCCCTGTGACCCACTCTGTGAGGGGATGTCCACTTGTCTACAGATGGGCATTGGGACTCTACTCCATGCCCGTGCCCCCCTACACCATTCACATCGGGTATGATTTTGTTGTGGGTCTTAGATGCCTAATACCTGATCCCATCGACATCTCATAATCACACAGGCTAGTGTGCTTCTTCCATGTGGGCTTTCTAATAGTCTTAAGAAAATGTGGATATAATTAGATACATTCTTCATTGCCAAGACACAAAAGAGAAAATTCTGTAACTCCAGAACAAGAGAAGAACAAATCTCATTTCACAAAAAAGAGGCAGAACAGGAACATGATCTGATTAAAAGCATGCCCCTACTGGAATGGTTTGCTAACAACTACAAAAATTTTGGAGCTACATTGGAAATTGTCACACATAAGTCACAAGAAGGATCCCAGTTTATGAAAGGATTTGGTGGAGTTGGAGGTATCCAGGGAATGGAATACCAAGGAGGAGACGATGAATTTTTTGACCTTGATGACTACTAGGTAATTGACATGGGTCCAGCAAACCGTGCCTCACCCTTCAACATCCAACCCAAGGAGTATAGCCATGGTGGAATCCACACAAATCCCTGCCTGATGATTGAAACCTTCTCAGAAGTTAACTCCATGAACACTGGATATTGAAACGAAAACCGAAACACAACCAGGCTCAACTTCGGTTTGTCATGGTGTCAGCACAGCAGGCTACAACTAAGTTCCTAAAGGTCACTATGGACTAATTTTAAAAAGAATCCCAGTTTTACTTTTACTTGATGGTGAAAATTGGCTGCTCTTGTATTTTATGGAAAAAAAACAAATGATTTTTGAACCTTCATACATAGAAGCAAAAATACTTTAACTGCTGTAAGTCTTCAAAAGTTAATAGAAGCGACACCATAACAATAAATAAGTCATTTTAAAATAGTTGGCTTAGCTACTTTAATGCAAATTCAATTAAAATGTTTCTCAATCGTGTAACTTAAATAAATATACGCATACCTTTCTCTTACAAAATCTGCCAGCTCTTTGGTTGATATGTGTCCATGCTTCATATTGTGATAGAGGACATCAAAGCCACTGTTTTTTTCCCCCTAAAATTTAAAAAGATTTAGTTAAAAAAAAAGATCAAAGTGATTGAAAACACAGTGTTCATTAACTCATATGCAATTCTAATGCTCATGTGAGCTGTTGATCCTTAATTTAACCATTAATGTTAAATTAATGATCCTGTTCATTGTATTACTTTAAACTTCATCAAAGCAATACTATGTTTGATAAAAGTTTACAATTTTACTACATACTTCTCTGAGATACTGTGGGTTTAGTTCCAGACCACCAAACGAAAATGACTGTCACAAGAAAGCAAGTCACATATGGTTTTTCATTTCCCAGCACAAGTATGCCGTAATTTTAAGTATGCAACAGCATTTTGAAAAAGTTGAAAATATTTTAATAATTACCAAAAAGTGCCACAGAAACATGAAGCGAGCAAATGCTCCTGGGAAAATGGTGAACAGAGAGATTTGACACAAGGTTGTCACAAACCATCCATTTGTGAAAATGCAATTATCAGAGCAGCACAATCACATGAAACATAATGAAGTGAGTCTGTCTATGCACACATTCACATACATGCACACTGGGCACGCTGCTGTGCTCACTACTGTTGTTGTTAGGTACCCACTCAGAGAGGCCCTATGTAAAATAAATCAAAACTGCCACCCTTACAATTGTTCTTAGAGCTGAGTCCATGTTTGCAGCCTCTGTGTCAATCAATCTATGTCATTGAGGGCTTTCCTCTTTTTCACGGCACCTCCATTTTAGCAAGTATGATGTCCTTTTCCAGGGAATGATCTCTCCTGATAACGTGTCCCAAGTACTGAATACCTTCATCCTTGCCTCTAGGAGCATTGTGGCTGTTCTTTTTCTGAGACAGATCTGTTTGTCCTTTTGGCAGTCATGGCACTTCCAATACTCTTCTCCAGCACCATCGTTCGACTATTACCACTTACTGTTGCTAGGTTCCATCAAGTGGGTTCTGACTCATAAGGACCCTACAGTTCAACAGAACCAAATACTACCCAGTCCTGTGCTGTCTTCACATGTATACATATGGGTAAGCAAACATGAGGGTATAATTCATAAAATTAAATCTAAAATTTTAAGGAATGTCAAACAATACAATTTTTAAAATATAAGCATGAGCTTTTGTAATGCATTACCAAATCCCATTTCAATTCCTTTAACAAGCATTGAGATTACTAATTATTTAACTCAGTTGTTGTTAGATGCTATGGAATTGGTTCCGACTCACAGCAACCTATGGACAACACAATAAAACACCGCCTGGTCCTGTACCATCCTCACAATTGTTCTTCTGTCTGGGTCCCTTTTTGCAACCACTGTGTCAATCTTCTTGTTGAGGGTTTTCTTCTTTTTCACTACCCCCCACCCCCACCCCCACTTATGTTAACTGAGAGTTGGAGCTTAAGAAAATGAAAAAATTCCTGACTTCTGAATTAAGGCAGCATATAATTAAACATACAAACACTGGATACCAGAAAAACCTTTAACCACTAGTCTATGTCTTGTAGCAAAGGTAAAAACCTGAGTAGTGAAAAACAGGATAAAATTTTAAGAAACACGGAGACACAGTGTGGGAATTGCGCCCGACTTCATCCCACCACACGGAGGCAAAGCACTGGGGGAGTGCAGCGGAACAGCAAGGGAATGGAGTGGCAAGGTCCCCAGGGAATGCTGAAAGTGGACTTTGGGGCCAGGGCGTGGTGCCCCAAGAGACTGGACTGGAAAACGCTCCTAAGGGCCAGCAAACGATCCCTGAACTAACTACAAGCTTTTCTCTTGTGAAAAAAAAAAATTTAAAAACAGGAATGTATTGAACAGAATTAGCCTTTTAACTAATGAAAAAGTAATAGAATCAGAACACTGCAATCCTAGAGAAAATTCACTGCCATTTAATCCAATAAGCACTAGGTTAGCATGATATAACAAAGAAAACTTTAAGAATATTAATGTTAGAAGTTAAATAAAAATAAACAAAGTGAGCTTAATTCCTTTTACGTAAAATCAGCTATTATCTTTAGTGGAAAAAATATTATAAAGAACTGAATATATGTACTGCAAATAAAAGAAATACTGGAAGCAAGTGTTATGTAAGCTGAAACCTACTTCTTTCACCACTGATAGAAAACAGGAAACATATTAAGGTAACTTTCAGCTAATACATGATCCTTAATAAATCTGTCATACAATACAGCAAGTAATAAGTTTTCCATACATATAGCATATTAAAATGTCATATTTGTAATGAAATAATACAAATAATATCCTTTGCATTTTAAGCATCCAGTTTCAATTATTGAAAAACTCTTTTAAAAGTCTCTTGTGAATCCAAATATTTTCACTGGGCTTCTACTCTATTTCATATTTAAGATGACAATAAAAAAGTGCCATATAATTTTTTTTATCCTGAGTTTCCCAAGTAAATTTTTGCCAACTGAGATTAAGAATATTCTTTGAAATAACTATTACCACTAATTGGCTAACACACTTGACTGCTAACCAAGGGTTGGAGGTTTGAGTACAGCCTGAGTGTGCTGAAGAAATCTCTGTGAGTCTACTTCCAAAGAATCTGCCATTAAAAGGATTGAAAACCAGAAATAAAATCATCAGCATACAGACAACTGATCTTTGATAAGGGTCCCAAAAATATCAAATGGGAAGCAGATGCCCTCTTCAATTCATGGTGCTGGAAAAAATGGATACATAGCTGCAGAAAAGTGAAGCCAGACCTTTACCTCACTCCGTGAACAAGAATAAACTCAAGGTGGATCACAGACCTTGAGGTAAAACCCCAAACTACGAAGGCCATCAGTGAGGGAATTAAGACAAACCTGAGGACCTTGGCACAGGGATTGCACAGGCTGTCGGAAATCGGGAAGGACACCAACACAGAGGAGGCACAAATTGACCAATGGGACATACTAAAAATAAAACACTTATGTACATCGAAAGAATTAACCAAGAGAGACTACAGAATGGGAAAACATCTTTAGCAATGACACATCAGACAAAGGCCTTATTACTAAAATCTACAATACACTACAACAACAAAAAAACCAATTGTCCACTCAGGAGGTGGGCAAAGGACCTGAGCAGAAGTTTCTCAGGGGCAGAAATCCAAATGGCCCATAAATATATGAGAAATGTTCCAGATCTCTAGCCATAAGAGAGATTCAAATTAAAACAAGTAGAAGATACCACCTAACACCCTCAAAGATAGTCCAATTCAAGAAATCAGAAAGTAACAATTGTGAGAGGGGATGCGGAGAGATAGGAACTCTTGTCCACTACTGGTGGACCTGTAGGTATGTACAACCATTATGGAAATCGATTTGGCGATATCTAAAACAGTTGGAAATTGAGCTACCTTATGATCCAGCAATCTCCCTACTGGGCATATACCCAGAAGAGACAAAAAACAAACCACGGCCAGACATCTGTGCTCCAATGTTCATTGAGGCACAGATCACAATTGTAAGGAGTTGGAAACAGCCCAGATTCCCAGCAAGAGACAAATGGATTAAAAAACTGTGTTACATACATACAATGGAGTATTATGCATCCCTAAAAAGCAATGATGAATGCATGAAGCGCATGGCCGCATGGGAAGAACTGGAGAAAATTATGCTAAGTGAAGTAAGCCAAGCACAAAAGGACAAGTACTACATGAGTCCACTGAGGTAAGCTAAAAAAAAAAATTCAAAAGGGGCATAGGGAAGAAGATGCTGTACACATAAGTCCCAGGGGTGAGGCCCAGGTAATATAGCAGGGATATATTTGGGATACATATGGTAGCCCATTAAAAGGGAGGATGGAAAAAGGTATGGGTAGCCGGGGGAACAGGGCACTAACCCACACAGGGGGAGGGTGTTGATAGTGTTTCCACAGGGAAAGAGAGACAAGACTTCAACTCGGAGCTCCAAGACAAGAACTCAACACACTGACATTTAGCAGGGAACTGATAGAGAGGCCTGAGGGGCCGGCGCCATTACCGACTAAGTGGACAGCACCACCCTCCCACCAAGAAGAATTCACTTCAGAGGACAGCACTGACGCTACAGCTCAAGAAGAGGGGAAGAGGGACTGGTCTGGTCAGAGCACACAGGAGCCAAGGAGGGAGCATAGGGGGAAAAAAAAAAAGAAAAGAGTGATGCACATCTTGGCTCACCAAGCCCTGGGGACAATGTTCCTGCTCAGAAAAGCAATGCACAGAGATGATCACAGGGCTGGCCCCACCATGGGACACAGTGTTCCTCATTGACCCATAGCACCATTGGGGACAACACTAGAGACACACAGCGGGAATTGTGCCCGCCATGAGCTCACCACGCCAAAGCCAGCCTCTAGGGGCATGCAGCAGAGCAGCGGGGGAAGCAGAGCAATGAAATCCCCAGGGATAGAGGCAGTGCCAGGGCATGGCACCCCATCAAACTTGACTGGAAAGCACCCATGGAAGGAAACAAACAGACCCTGAACTATTCATGCTTTTATGTGTGTATGTATATGTGTATGTGTGTTGTTGTTGTAGCTATTGTTTTACTTTCTACTGTTGCTTCATGGTACTCAGTCTTGTGATAGTACATAGCATGTCTACCTGGAAGGGATAGGCGGAATAAACAAGCCAGAAGAGAGAACAATGGGATGACAGTTCCGGGGGGACATTGGGGAAGGGGAAGTGGGGAAAGGAAGAGGGTGTTAACAAGCCCAGGGACAAGGAAATAACAAGTGATCCAAAATCAGTCTCAAGAAGGGTGTGGGAGGTCTGGCAGGGCTGGATCAAGGGCAATGTAACGGAGAGGAATTTCTAAAACCCAAATGAAGGCAAAACATGATAGTGGGACAAGAGGAAAGTACAAAGAAACAGAGGAAAGAACTAGGAGGCAAAGGGTAGTCCTAGAGATTTAAACAGACATATAAAGATGTAAATATATTTATATAGGACGAGAAGGAAATAGATCTATGTACATATATTTATAGGTTGAGTATTAAGAAAACAGATGGAGAGTGGGCCCCTGCTCAAGTACTCCCTCAACACAAGAACACTTTGTTCTAACAATTCGGCTGTCTGAGATGCTTACCTGCCTGGCACGATCACTGATGACAATGGCTGCACAGGCAAATGTGCTGAAGAAAGCTGATGGTGCCCGGCTACCAAAAGATATAGCACCTGAAGTGGCTGTCGACAATGGGTGCACAAGCAAATGTGGTGAAGAAAGCTGATAATGCCCAGCTACCAAAAGATACAGCACCTGAAGTCTTAAAGTCCCACATGGAAGAAGCACACAGGCCTGTCCTGACTCAATCGCTGAGGACAAAGTGGGGGCATAAGCAAAAGTTGTGAACAAAGCTGATGGTGCCCGGCTATCAAATGATATAGCGTCAGGGGTCTTAAAGGCTTGAAGACAATCAGGTGGCCATCTAGCTAAGAAACAACAAAGCCCACACGGAAGAAGCACACCAGCCTACCCCGACATGAACGCTGAAGACAAAGAGGGTGCATACGCAAATACTGTGAAGAAAGCTGATGGTATCCAGTTGTCAAAATATATAGAATCTGGGGGTCCCACAGGCTGGAAGATAAACAAAGGGCCATCTAACTGAGAAGCAACAAAGCCCACATAGAAAATGCACACCAGCCTCTGGGATGACAAGGCGTTGAAGGGATCAGTATCAGGCCAAAAAAAAAAAAAAATCATAGCATTGTGAATGAGGGGGAATGCAGAGTGGATACCCAGTGCCCATCTGAGGGAAATTGGACATCCCCTTGTAGAAGGGCTGTGGGGAGGTGACGAGCCAGTCAGTGCAGTGTAGCAACAATGAAACATACAATTTTCCTCTAGTTCTTAAATGCTTCCTCGACCCCACTATCATGATCCCAATTCTACCTTACATAACCAGCTGGACCGGAAGATGTACACTGGCACAGATAGGACCTGGAAATACAGGGAATCCAGGAGAGATGAACCCCTCAGGAACAGTGGTGAGAGTGGTGATATCGGGAGGGTGGAGAGAGGGTGAGGGAAAAAGGGGGAACAGATGACAAGTTCTACATATAACCTCCTTCCTCGAGGACGGACAGCAGAGAACTGGGTGAGGGAGACGTCGGATGGTGTAAGATATGATAAAATAATAATTATTTATAAATTATCAAGGGTTCAGGGGCAGCAGGGAGGGAGGGGGAAAATGAACTGATACCAAGGGCTCAAGTAGAAATCAGGTGTTTTGAGAATAATGATGGCACTATACATACGAATGTGTTGGACACAAATGATGTATGTACCGATTGTGAAAAGAGTTGTTCAAGCCCCTAATAAAATGATTTTTTTAAAAAAAGACTCTGCCATTGAGAATCTTAAGGAGTGTAAAGGTTACCATGAGCCAGAATCAAAGTCAACTGGTGTTTTTTGGTTGTTTTTAACAGCAAGCAAAAATAACATCATGCATATCAGTAAATAAGATATAGACAAAAATAATGAGTCTCAATTACTCCCACTAAGCCCATTACTTCCCATTACTTCAGTAGTACAGAAACTACACATCTACCTGTGTGGACTCTCCACCGATATGGTTGTAAATGCTGAAATAAGCAAGCAAACAAACAAAATTCTGAAATCTAAACCAGAAAATCTCAATTCTGAAGCTCTCAAGTCCCACATTCTCACCTGACATTTCCGGGTTCTCATTTCCCACACATCAGGTTGCCTGGGTTCCCACCATAAATCAGGCATATTTAAAGGGGAAATTAGAAAAGAGTGGAGAGTAAACAGCTATTACAACCAGGCACATATATCTTCTAGACTACTGGGAGAAATAATATTTACCAGGCGTACCAGAGAAACATTATTTTTAAAAATAAGACAAGACCGTGGGGTCATCATATACTTGAGGCAGCAAGACCCTGACAGTCTCACTGCTACTTCTGGAAACACTAAGCAATCAAGAAATGGGTAAATGACAGTCAATCCTGTGCTCTAATTAAGAGGTTTTTTTCTAAACGTTTCATTAGGGGCTCATACAACTCTTATCACAATCCATATATACATCAATTGTGTAAAGCACATCTATACATTAAGTGCCCTCATCATTTTCAAAGCATTTGATTAATTAAGAGTTCTTGAAGGAGAAACTTATTTAAGAAATCTGAAATGCAAACAGTTAAGCTACCACTTAGGAATTTCCCAATAGATGAGGTGTGTTCATTTACTGTCTAAGTCATGTAACAATACTAATGATAATACACTTTAGCAAACCCAACTGGCTACTCCAGCTCTACAAGTCTGCACTTGTCGAGAAAAAGGAGGCATCTTCGGATAAGGTAGAACTGTCCTTCAGGGGTTTCCGGGGTTGTAATCTTTTTTTTTGGGGGGGGGGGTGGCGGGGTCACCATAATCTATAGAGAAGCCAACTGTACCCGTTTCTCTCCTGGAACAGCTGGTGGACTTGTCAAAAATCAATAACAGTTAAACATAGAACCCTGCATGACTGCACCTCCACTGTCACCTCTTCCTATTTGGCGATGCATCCATTGAATGAGGTCAAAATATACAATGAGTCTGACTCTAGGCATTACTTTCTTAAGACAATTTCACAAACCTAAATTAACACAAATATTTACTGATGATAAACTTTTTCTTTGGCACAAACTAAGCAAAATGTTTAATTCTAATGACAAAAAGTTCTTTATTATATGTGTATGTGTGCAGAACACTCTTTAAAAGCCTTCAAAGTCAAGGGCTAACAAAGAGCCAACAAACACAACTTCTATTGTCACCATAACAAAAACTTCCAGAGTCATAACACTTACTTAACTTTCTGGGCCTCAATTTAAGTCTTAAAAAGATGTCTGACAAATGGGTGCAAAAGCAAATGTGGCAAAGAAAGCAGATGGTGCCCAGCTATCAAAAGATATAGCGGTCTGGGGTCTTAAAGGCTTGAAAGTAAACAAGCGACCATCTAGCTCAGAAGCAATAACGCCCACAAGGAAAAAGCACACCAGCCTGTGCAATCATGAGGTGTTGAAGGGATCATGTATCAGGCATCATCAGAACAAAACATCTTACCATAGTGAACGAGGAGGGGAGTGCAGAGTGGAGACCCAAAGCCCATTTGTAGGCCACTGGAGATCCCCTTGCAGAGGGATCTGGGGAGGAGACAAACCAGACAGGGTGCAACCTAGCAACGATGAACTAGCTTTCCTCTAGTTCCTAAATGCTTCCTTCCCCACCCACCCCCACCCCCGCCACCCACTATCAAGATCCCAACTCTACCTTGCAAGTCTGGCTAGACCACAGGATGTACACTGGTGCACACAGGAACCAGAAACACAGGAAATCCAGGGCGGATGATCCCTTCAGGAGCAGTAGTGTGAGTGGCAATACTGGGAACGTAGAGGGAGGGTGAGTTGGAAAGGGAGAACAAGGATCTACATGTGACCTCCTCCCTGGGGGATGGACAACAGAAAGTGGGTGAAGGGAGATGTTGGACAGGTCAAGATATGACGAAATAATAATTTATAAATTATCAAGGGTTCATGAGGAAGGGGGGAGCGGGGAGGGAAAGGGAAAAATGAGGACCTGATGTAAGGGACTTAAGTAGAGAGCAAATGTTTTGAGAATGATGAGGGCAATGAATGTACAAATGTGCTTTACACAATTGATGTATGTATGGATTGTGAAAAGAGTTGTATGAGCCCCTAATAAAACGATTAAAAAACAGTGCTAGCAAAAAAAAGATGTCTGGGAGTATAAAGTTTCATTCTTCCTACACAGAAATGTACAGTACAAGTTTAATTCTGACTGTGAAAGATGGCTCTGGGATACTTGTTTCAAAAAGGGAACGAGTCAGCTGGAAGAGAAGTTCAGGTAAACAAGTACGACACATCCTGTTCAGTACTTTCCTCTCTGTACTGGTCTGAGGGGGAAACCTTATTATTCTTCACATTTAAAAGAATCTCTCTCTTTTAACATTTGTAGTGCCTTCAGTGAACATTTACATAAGAAACTAGCTTTCCAATCAGTACTTCACACACAAATTGTCCTGTGACATTGGCTCCCACAATTTGTCAGCATTCTCAGCATTTCCGCACTTGGTACCCAATTTCCATCTGTTCAGTTTCCCTGTCTCTCCTTACTTGGTCATCTTTGGGTTGGGCAGATGTTGCCCTTTTGGTCTCTTATAGTTTACTCTTCTACAGAGTACATTCTTCGCAGGTGGTAGTGTTTGTTTTCCTAGTCATGCCCATTATGTGGTTGGAAGGTGGCTCTGGGAGTGTCTTCAGTGTCAAGCTAGAAGGCTGTCTCATCAGGGCAATTTTCTGGGAGGTTCTTCTAACTGTTAGACCGGTAGGTCTGGTCTTCTTCGTTTATTTTTTGAATTTTATTGTACATTCTTTACCTTTATTATGGCCTTGGTCATAGCGTTTAATAATGGTGGCTGGACATAACTAGTGAGTCTGGCTCAGATTAGAGGAGGCTGTGAGGGTCATGTGAGCCATTAGTTCTATGGATGAGTTGCTTCCTTGAGTCTTCATTTTCTTCCTCCTTCTTAGCTGCAAGGCGCCCTGGTGGCATAGCGGTTACTTGTTGAGCAAGATTAGCACTTCAAAACCACCAGAGGCTCCCCAGACAAAAGAGGGACCTTCCTACTCCCATAAAAAGTTCCAGTCACAGAAATCCAAGGGGCAGTTCTATCCTGTGCTATAGGGTTGCTATGAGTTAGAACCAACTTGACAGCAGTGGGTTTGGGTTGTGGGTTTTGTCTTGGCTGCAGGGTAAAAAAACCAAATTCACTGCCATCGAGTCAGTGCCAACCATAGAGACTGATAGGTTGGAAGGGCAATATTGGGAGGGGGTAGGCATAACATTTTACTGTGTTTAAGTGTAAGTTTACACAGTAAATTAGTCTCCCATTAATAATTCAAAGACAAATTGTTCCATGACATTGGTTACAATCTCTGCAATGTGTCAGGGCTCTCATTTCTACACTGAGTTCTCCATTTCCATTTTTCTAGAGTTCCCTGACCTTTCCTGCCTCCTCACCTTTAGTTTTAAAATAAATGTTAACCTTTTAGTCTTGTATACTTGATTTTTTTTTTCCACATAAATTGCCAGGCCTTTCTGAAGTTCCTTTGGTTGAACTCAAACTTCCTATCTATTGGTTAGCAGCTGAGCCCCAAGAACTCCATAAATAAGACATGTGAATGATTAGCAGTAATTAAGCCTTGATGGCCTCCTTTTGAGGTACTCAAAACACTTTCATTCTGGATCCACTGTAAGAGTGGGAGCCTTGGTGGCAGTGTAATGGCAACAAGGTGGGCGGCTAACCGTGAGGCCAGCAGTTCAAATGCACCATCTGCTCTGGGAAAGCGAAGGCTTTCTCCTCCCGTAGACTTACAGTCTTGGAAACCCCTAGGGGCAGTTCTAACCTGTCCCATAGGGTGGTCTTGAGTTGCAATCAAGTCCACAGTAGTGAGAGACACACACACATGAATTAGGTAAGCATCTGGGTGGCATTAAAGAGTCCTGGTGGCCTGTTGGCTAAGCACTTCACTGCCAACTGAAAAGGTGGTGGTTCAAACCCACTAGCCTCTCTGGAGGAGAAAGCTATCACAGTCCACTTATGTAAAAAGGTACACCCTTATAACTGCTATGAGCAATTCTACTTTGCCCTACCAGCTCACTGTGTCAGAATCAACTCAGTGGCAATGAGTTGGGTTGGGTGACACAAACTGTTAAAGCTTAAGCCTTGGTGTTCCAAACCCAACAAGCAGAAATTCAGAAGACATGCTTCTGAAAGGTCACAACCTGGAAAACCCTATTAAGCGGTTCTCTTCTGCACAAATGAGGTCTCTGTGAGTCAAAATAAACTCCATGGTAACCAACAGCATCTAAATTACAATGCACAAACCACTTAATGTGCTCTTTCACAGACTGCCCACCAACTAAGTATCAAGGGACTAAGAGGGATGACAGTATTTTAACTATATGCACATATTTCACATACTTGTGTACAAGGGGGTTACTAAAAAGTTCTTGGGAAAATCCCATTATCTTTTCATTCGATTTCCCATGTATTTCTTGGAGTCCAATCGGTCTATGGAAAAGTACAGAAGGATATGGAACACTGGAGCTCAATTCTAGAATGACTGTTCTAGGGGAGAAAGGTCCCCATATTAAAGTATTTTTATAGAGACCTCTTTATTTTAGTCGTAAACAGAACAAAAATAAATCCAGATGAGAGAGATCATCAGCATGTAGGCATAATGGTATCCAAAGGATTCATGGCCACATGACATGACTAATACAGAACATGGAAAACAAAGGTAATTTGTCACAAAATCATGATTGGTGGCTGATAACTTTATCACTGCCACAGGCAGGACTAAGGAAGCAGGAAGTGGGCCATCACTGGGACAGGACACTACTGCAGATTAGAAAAACTTAGAAAGATTGGTTCTGGGGCCTTCCAAACCTTGAGGTACGATTCATAACTATGAAGCCCTCGTACCCCAATTTCCATTAAGCGCATGCCTGGTCCTGCACCATCTTCATAATCATTGTTATATTTGAGACAACTATTGCAACCACTTTGTGACTCCATCTTGCTCAAGGTCTTCCTCTTTTCTGCTGATCTTCTACCAAGCATGACATCCTTTCCCAAGTACTAACCTCTCAGGATAACAAAGTACATGAATCAAAGTCTCACCATCATCGCTTTTAGGAAGCATCTTAGGAAGTACGTCTTTCAAGACAGAGTTGTTTTTTCTCTGAATAAAACTAAACAGATTTGTTTATTATTTAAAGGTCCATGATACTTTCAAAATTCTTTACTGTGTTAGTCTGGGTTAACTAGAGAAACAAATTCATAGACACTCATGAGTGTATACGAAATAGCTTTATATAAAAGAGCAATTGTATATTGAGAGACCAGCCCAGCCCAGCCCAGATCAAGTCCATAAGTCCTGTATTAGCCCATATGCCAATACCAATCTATAAAGTCCTCTTCAGACTTGCGAAACACATGCAATGACACCGAATGCAGGAAGATCACAGGCCAGTAGGTGGGAACTCTTGTGGATCCAGTGGCATTGTAAGCATCTGAGCACTGGTAGGGGTCTCCACGTGGATCCTCCAGTTAAAGGTACTAGCATAGCTCCATGTGTCTTGTCAGCTACAATGTCTCCCAGGGAGTGAGCCTGTGTCCTACCTCCAGTAAGCTATTTATCTCCTTAGCACCTCTAAGTGTGATCATCAAACTGCGACCTGAATGACAGGTTAAACTCCATCCATTCACTCTTAATCCTCTCTGGCAACAGATTATATAACTACCACATACACCAACACCACAATGCAAATGTATCAATTCTTCTTGCATCTTCCATACTAATTATTCAATTTTTACAAGCACATGAGGCAACTCAAAGTACCGTGGCTTGAGTCAGGTGCACATTAGTCTTCAAAGTAACACCTTTGTTCTTCAATACTTTGAAGAGGTCTTCTGCAGAGGAACCTTGGTGGCATAGTGCGTTACTTACTGGGCTGTAGAACCCCAGCAGCTCTGCAGGACAAAGAAGCAGCTTTCTTCTCCCTTGAAGATTTACAATCTCTGAAACCCACAGGGACAGTTCTAATCTAGCCAATAGGGTTGCTGTGAGTTGGAATTGACTTGATGGGAATGAGCTGGATGTACAGCAGGTTTTCCCAAAGAAAATGTGTTGACTGATTTCTTGACTATTGCTTCCATGAGCATTGATTGTAGAATCAAGAAAAATTGTATCCTTGACAGCTTCAATCTTTTCTCTGTTTATCAAAATGTTACTTATTGGTCCCATTATGAGGACTTTGGCTTTCTTTACACTGAGTTGCATTCATACTGGCATCTTCTATCTTTGATTTTCATGAGCAAGTGCTTCAATTTCTTCTCTCAGTAAGCAAGGTTGTGTGCACAGCACAGCACAGCACAGGGTGTGAGCATGCCTTCCTCTAATCCTGATGCCTCATCGTTCTTCAGATAGTCAAGGCATACAGATGGAATAAATATGATGAAACCACACAGCCCTGATGCACAGACCTTTGGGTTAGCTAGGGAAGGCATAATCCTCTTTCATGCACTCTCTGCCTACAGACAAAGCTTTTTGCATTGCTGGTTAATAGTCAGGATAAGCTCCATGGAGACTAAATTTATGTCATGATTCAAACAGAGTTAAAGCTCTCACGGTAAACCATAGCCTTCTGAAAAGCAAGTGACTAGGATTTAAAGTCTAATACAAAACCTATCTAACTGCATCACTAGCCTGAAAACATACTGGAAATTCTCAGGAAGGAAAAGGGGAAATTCATGAAACAAAAACCTTAATTCATTATCATTTGCCACTCCTTTTCTGTCAGTTTGTCGTACTATGGTAGCTGTGTGTTGCTGTGATGCTGAAAGCTAAGTCACTGATACTTCAAATACAAGCAGGGTTCCCCAAAGTGAATGGATCTGAGCAGAGCTTCCAGACTAAAAACAGACTGGGAAAAGGGATAGGCTGTCCACTTCTGAGGAATTAGACACTGAAACCCCTTAAAATAGCAGCAGAATATTTTGAGTTTCTGATATCCACATGAATAGTAGCAGAACTTTATCTGAGATAGTGCCAGATTAAACCCCTCAAGCTGGAAGGCTGAAAATATAACTGAGGAAGAGCTGCCTTCTCAAAGTACAGTTAAGCATAATGATATAAATAGAGTAAAGCATTCAGGAGTAAAGCCCTTGGGACCTTCATTTGCTGATGGGTACAACTCAAAATAAGAATAGCTTCAAAGAACTCTTCAAAATTAAAACCCATAATGTACAAAGTATGAATCAGGAAAACTGGAAGTCATCAGAAATTAAATGGAAGGCATAAAAATCAATATTCGAAGTGTTACTGAGCTGAAAGGGACTGTAATGGTATTGGCCATTCTGAATCAGAAAATCATATGGCTTCCTATACAGGGAATGACACCATCAAGAGAAATGGTGCTGCATTCATCATCGAAAAGGACATTTCAAGATCTAGCCAGAAGTACAATCTGTGTGTGCTAGGATCATATTTATCTCTATGCAAGGAATTCCAATCAATACAACTATTATTCAAATTTATGCACCAACCACTAAAACTAGTGATGGAGAAACTGAATAATTCTGCCAACATCTTCACTCTGAAATTGATCTAACAAGCAATCAAGATGCACTGGCAACTTTAATGTAAAAGTTGGAAACAAAGAGGAACAAACAATAGTTGGAAAATATAATCTTGGTGATAGAAACAAAGTTGAAGGTCACATAGTAGGGCCAGCCACAATCCCAGCTATGTGGACCCCTTCGCCAGAAGAATGCACTAGAGGACAGCACTAAAGATACAGCTCAGGGAGAGGGGCATGTCTGCTCAGAACACATGGGAGCAAACTAAGAGGGAAGGAGAGAGAGGGAGTGGACCACATCCTGTCCCAACAAATTCCAAGGACGACGTTCCTGCTCAGAGCAGCCAATGCAGAAAGAGGACTATAGGGCCAGCCCCCCTACAAGACATGCTGTCCCCTCACTGAGCCATAGCACTACAGGGACAACACTGGGGATACACTAGAGAATTGTGTCTGACAGCCCCCCACATACTGGAGCAAAACATAAAGGGAGTACAACAGAGCAGCAAGGGGGTGCAAAGCAATAAAGTCCCTGAGGAATCCCAAAAATTGACTTAGAGGACAGGATTTGGCACCTCATCAGACTCGATTGGAAAACAATCATAAAGGTCAACAGACAGACCTGGAACTATTTATAGACTCCCCCACTCCGGCCCCCATGTCTATCTACCATATAGACTCATGTATAGCTGTTTTTCAACAAATTTTTTATGCAGTTTTTGTGGGCAGTTGATATTTGGGTCGGCTTATACTCGAGTATATATGGTATATAAGATAAGCAGGATAAACAATCACAAAAAGAAAACAATGGGACTGATGATTGGTAGGGGGGACATGGAAGAGGGGGAGGTCAGGGAAAGGAAGTAGGGAGCCAACAAACCCAGGGACAAGGGAAAAACAAGTGATCTAAAACTGATGGAGAGGAAGGCTTAGAATGTCTGATGGAGTTTGATCAAATGCAATGTAACCGAAAGGAATTACTAAATGCAGGAAGGTCGAACATGATAGTGAGACAAGAGTAAAGTAAAAGGAAATAGAGGAAAGAACTAGGAGGCAAAGAACATTTACAGAGGTATAAATACAGAGAAGTACATATGTAAATATATTTCTATATAATGATAAGGACATAAATCTATGTACATATATATAAATACCTTAAATAATAAGGTAGCAGACGGACATTGGGCCTCTACTCAAGTACTCTCCCAATGCAAGAACACTTTGTTCTAATAACCTTGCATTCTGTGATGCTCACCTTTGCAACACAATCGCTGAAAACAAAATGGGTGCATAAGCAAATGTAGTGAAGAAAGCTGATGGTGCCCGGCCATTACAAAATATAGTATTTGGGGTCTTAAAAACTTGCAGATTAACAAGAGACCACCAAGCTGGGAAGTAACAAAGCCCATATGGAAGAAACACACCAGACTGCGTGATCATGAGGTGTCGACAGGATCAGGTATCAGAAGATGTAAAACAATCAATCATATGGATGCAAAAGGGGATGGAGGAGGGGTATAGTAGAGACCTAAAGCACATCGTAGACAACTGGACATCGCCACACAGAAGTCACAAGGAAGGGACAAACCAGCCAGGGTTAGCACCAACAAAACATACAATATTCTTCTAGTTCTTTAATGCTTCCTCCCCCCACTATCATGACCCCAGATCTACCTCGCAAATCCGGCTAGATCAGAGCATGTGCACAGGTACAGATAAGAGCTCTTGACACACGGAATCCAGGACGGATAAACACCTCAGGAACAATAATGGAAATAGTAATACCATGAGGGTTGGGGAACAGTGGGGAGAAAAGGGAAAGCGATCACAATGATTGAAGTATAATCACCACCCCATCCCCCACCAAGGGTGACAAAAACAGAAACATGGGTGAAAGGAGACAGCATATGGAAGTAATAATCATTTATAATTTATCAAGGGTTCATGAAGGTAGGAGGGGGAGGGAGGGAGGAAATAAATGAGCTGATACCAAGGACTCAAGTAGAAAGAAAATGTTTTGAAAAGGATGATGGCAACATATGTACAAATGTGTTTGACACAATGGATGTATGGATTGTTCTAAGAGCCCCACATTTTTAAAAAATAAAATAAAATCACATAGTAAAATTTTCCAAGACTAACAACTTCATCATTGCAGACATCTTTTTTCGGTAACAAAAATAGTGACTATACAGGTGAACTCCAGATGGAATACACAGAAATCAAACTGGCTACATCTGTGGGAAGCGATGATGGAGAAGCTCAGTATCAGCAGCTAAACCAGGCCAGGGCTGACTGTGGGGCAGACCATCAATTGCCCGTGTGTAATTTCTGAATGAAGCTGAAGAAAATTAAAACAAGTCCACGAAAACCAAATAGGACCTTGAGCCTAGCCCATCTGAATTTCAAGAACCGCACAAGAACAACAGACCTGATGAGCTGTGAGAGGACATCAAGAACATCAATCATGAGGAAAGCGAGGTAGGTCATTAAAAAGACAAGAACCAGGCTTTACGTGTCCGTGGGCATGGAGGTAGAAGACTCGGAGAAAGAAGCCGTGGAACAAAAGCCAATGGTGCCGGGCGACCAAATATCAGGGCAGGAGGAAGAACGGAAGGCGCCAGAAGAGCAGGAGGAACTCAGCGACAAAAAAACGGATAGTGCCGGGAATTGTGTACCTGGGCCATCTCCCCCGCGCTTCTGGCCCCTGCACATAAACAACCTTCTCAACGCCTATGGAGGCTTTAAGAAGAAAAAGGCAACGGCCTCCGGAGGAAAAAAAGGGGTCCAAGTACAGCAAAGACTACACTGAGGGCTGGGTGGAGTTCCGGGACAGAAGTGTGGCCAGGCGCGTGGCACCCAGTCTGCACAACACACCTATGGGCGCCCGAAGGCACAGCCCCTTCCGCTGTGACTTACGGAACTTCAAGAACCTGCACCGTTTCACGTGGTCCCATCTCAGCAAACACCTAGCCTTTGACCGGCAGGTGCGCCGCTTGAGGGCCTGGGTCGCCCAGGTCAAGCGTGAAACAGACTTTTATCTTCCAAGTGTGGAGCGAGGGAAGTGCTTCCTTGTTGCTGATCTGGGTCCAGGCTGCCCCCAACAGCCCCTGGACTTTTCTTTGCCCAGCACCCCGCCGAGCAAGAGCTGAGGGCCTGGAAGGCAGCCCGGCCAAGGGGTCGAGAACCAAGCACACTCCAACCAAGGGCTCCTTGCTAGGATCTTTGGAGTGCCACAGCCCGCAGATGGCACAGAAGGACCCTCTGTGGCCAAGGACTCATGAGGGGCAGTGAAGCCCCTCCTTTCTGGTTCTGCCTCCTTCGTACTTCATATCACAAACTTGACACTGGCAGGCATCTTACTCTTTCTTGGACCAGGAGTCTCTGGTGAAGGCTTAAAATGAAAGCTGTGTGAATCTCCCTGCCCTTATTGATACTGTAGGTACCAGCCAGCTCGGTCTTACTGACTTCTGGTTGGCTACCCTCTAATGGGGCCCCCAACCCCCAAATCTCACTTCCTGTACCCAGGGATGGGCTGTCCTTCCAACCAGATGGATAGTGGCCCCTTCCCAAGGCATTATGTCCTAATCCCCAAGCACAGGTGAGAGCAGCATCTTTTTATTTAGAAAAAGCAAACCAGCACAGGTTATTAGGGTATACCACCTTCTAAATGTATATGTAGAAAAAAGAAGAAAAATAATTATGTTATACATACAAAAAAAAAGAGACAAACAAACCAAGATGAATGCTAGAACACTTTGGTCTAACAACCTGGCATTCTGTGATGCTAGCCCTCCCGGCACAATCACTGAAGACAAAATGGGTGCACAAACAAATGTGGTAAAGAAAGCTGATGGTTCCCAGCTATGAAAAGATATAGTGCCTGGGGTCTTAAAGGCTTGAAGTTAAACAAGTGGCCTTCTATCAGAGAAGCAACAAGCCCACATGGAAGAAGCACACCTGCCTGTGCAACCATGAGGTGTCGATGGGATTGGGTAACAGGCATCAGAAAACCCAAAACAAACATTTTGTTGAGAACAAGGGGGGTCAGAGCAAAGACCCAAAATCCATCTACAGACAATGGAACACCCTCTCAAAGAAGGGTCACAGGAAGGGATGAGTCAACCAGGGCACAGCATAGCACCCATGAAACAATATTCCTTTGGTTCCTTGAGGCTTCCTCAACCCCTACTATCATGACCCCAGTATGCCTTTCACTGCAGGATAGACCAGAACATGTATACAGTACAATAAGAACTCAGAACACATGGAATCCAGGTCAGATAAACCCCTCAGATACAGATTTGGAAGTAGCAATGCCAGGAGGGTAGGGGGAAGATGGGAAAAGAGAGAAGGAAGGAGGAACCCATCACAATGATTGACACATAACCACTACCCCACCCCAGGGGGTCAAACAACAGAAACCATGAGGGAACAGACAGTGGTCAGTGTAAGATATGAAAATAATAATTTATCAAGGGGTCACGAGGTTGGAAAGGGGGTCGGGAGAGAAAAAAGAGCTGATAGCAAGGGCTCAAATAGAAAGTAAATGTTTAGAAAATAATCATGGCAACATATGTACAAATATGCTTGATACAATTGATGTATGGATTGTTATAAAAGCTGTAAGAGCCCTCAATAAAATGATCTTTAAAATAAGAAATAATAATTAAATAATCCTACTATTAAAAAAAACATTAAGTCCAGAATCAGGACCCTTTAAAAGAACACACATTACCGAGTATTTACTATTTTCTCTTGTTGCTCGAGTAAATGTGACATGACCACTGTTAACAGTTTGATGCATTCTCAGTCCATATTCTTTTGCATGTCCGATAGAAACAGGTTGTACTTTACATTAACTTATAAGGGTCTCAGGTCACTGAAAATGTCCTGGTATTTTCTACTCTAATACACAGACTTCACTATAAGTGAGTCATCTATAAAACATCAAATAAAAGTACTTAAGTAAATCATTGAACCTATTATTTAAAAAATAAAATCTCTGGTTCATTTTCTTTTTTGGGGGGTTCATTTTCTAACATAACTTCATACTTAAAATATAAATACAAAATACAACGGAATGTATTGGTACTTGGAAAAAATGTTATGAAATTCCTACTCTAATAAAAGTGAAGCTATTAACAGATTTGTGTTTTTAAGAGGCATGGAAATTAACAGCAAGAAAGCAGAGAGAAATAAACCCCATAAATTTTAATCAATGGTTTGAAACTCCTCATTCAATGAATCTTTAAGAACATTAAGTTAAACACTAAAATTATAATCAAATTATGAATAACAATGCTGATCACCGAGTTTCTTCCTCTCCTTCCTTCCCTATCTTCCCTGCCTCTTTCCCCCAAAAAGGTCAAGAGGAGCTGTCATGCCAACAGTACATAATATGCCTAATTTTCCCTCAAATGCAACTGATCAACTACATAACTGAATATTTTCACTTCCTACCCTGTCTACATTTTTCTTTCACTCTAGTTCTGGCACAATAACCTGGGACAAGTGATTACAAAATGTTCCATTAGTATGTGTTTGATAGTCTCACTTCATACTGTCTTCTCTTTAAAAACACCATCAAACATTTATGTAATTCTGAATATTCCTTTTCTTTGAAAAAGAGTCCCTCTCCAGTGGAAACTACAAACATACTTTGCATTAGAATTCCATAGATAATACAATTACAGTTCTGTCATGTTTGCTTTGGAAACTGCAAGAGAAAAAAAATTTAAAAGCACCAGCAGTTTTCCATAGGCAAATAGGAGTACAAGCAGAAGTTACCACCTCTTCTATCCTATGCTATATTTATACTTTGGGATCTTCAGACTGAACAACTGGCAAGATATTGTTAGAGCAAAAAATTGTGATTAAAAGATGTGGAAAGAGCAGTGCTCAGAAGTCAGCACTATTTGACACAAGTACAGAAGTCACTCGAATACATTTGTTAGGTGACTGGCAGAAAGAAAGTTTATTTAAAACAACAAAGTTCGGGGTGTGGAGGGGGTAGCGGGGAGGGAGGGGAAAAAAAGAGGACCTGATGCAGAGGGCTTAAGTGGAGAGCAAATGCTTTGAGAGTGATTAGGGCAAGGAATGTACAGATGTGCTTTATACAATTGATGTATGTATATGTGGGGATTGTGATAAGAGTTATATGAGCCCCTAATAAAATGTTTTTAAAAAATTCCCATTCTTAAGATCAAAAACTCCAAACGCTCTGCTGTCAAATGGATTTCCTACTGACAGCGACCTTATAGGGCAGAGTAGAACTGCCCTTTTGGGTTTCCGAAAGCTTCTTCTCTGTCCCACTCTCCAAATACCCCTCCTTAATATTCACAATGACAACTCAGTTCTTTTATTTGTTTTTTTTTAATTTAATTGTTTATTAGGGGCTCATATAATTCTTATCCCAATCCATTCTTTTAGTTTCTATAAACTAATCCTTAAATATCTCTAAATATATATTATATAGGCTTAAAATAGCAAAAGATGATACAATAATCATTGCTCTAATGTTATGCCTTTCATTTTTTTCTGAATATTGTCTTTATTTTCAAAAGGCAAAAATACAAATTGGCAAGAAGTTCACACTGGTACATGCTTCTCTACGCCTCAAAAATAAAAAGCCCTAACTCCCACTGAGTCAATTCAGACTCCTAAGGACCCTCAAGGCCAGGGTGGAACCTCCTCAGTGGGTTTTCAAGACTGTAAATCTTATGGAAGTGGGAAGCCTCCTCATGCTCCCAAGAGAAGTCAGTGGTTTCTAAACTGCTGACCTTGGGATTAGAAGCCCAACAAGTAACCCCCATGCCACCAGAGCTCATCTTTGCAGGCCTTATAATTAATACGGTAAGATTAATCTAAATGTCCAATGGGGAAGTGGCTGAAAAAAAAAATCAATGCCTAGCCATCATGAAAACCTATGTAGTCGCCAAGAATATTTTCACAGAATCATTAGTAAAGTACATGATAGTACAATCACTGGAAAATACCAAGATACGTAACTATAAAATGCTATATTTGAAAAGAAAATCTTTAAAAGGAAGCAAGTTAAAGGTAATTTTTATTTCCTGCTGAATTCTTGTGTCTTTCTTTCAACTGACAAAAAAAAAAAAAAACTCACTCTTCTTGTGGGGGGAGGTCAGATGCTTACAGACATCCTCCCTGAAGACACAGTCACCAGACCAAGGAATGGGCCTGCTCCCTGCTGCTAGGAACAATGGACAGGCCTGCAGTCATCTATTTGGTTCCCGTAGGTGGGGGTTACACCCTACTGATAATGGTTCCTATGGAGATCCAAAGAACAGGTCAAAGCTAAACTGCCATCCTAAATCTAGGACTGGCCCATCTTGTACATGTATACCCCCAATCCCTCCTCTTCCTACTGCGTGTATGTTCCTAGACCACCCCCTCTCACTGCTGTATAACATAGTGCAACCCCTTACTGTGACATATGTCTTTATCTGTAATAAGTGGGCTTGCACTCCCCCAAAGGTATATAAGCCTGGGTTAGCAATAGATGTCTCGCTCGCTGGTTGCCCCTCACTCTTGCTCGGCTACTACTCTCCTCTCCCATCCTCGCTCCCTTGTTCCCTTGCCCTCCTTTCCCTTCCCCTTCTCTCCACGTTGACCATCAAGCGGGGCTGAGGTGAGCGTGCTACCATGAAATGTGTCTGACTCCATTATTGCAATATCTCTTCTCTCTCTCATGTTCTCTGTGACTTCAATATAATATTTATGTATTTCAACCATGCAATTGTGCTTTCTGAACCCGTGATTATTGGTGGGGGGCTGGCACACCCAACTCATACCGCAAATGGTGCCCAACATGGGGCACGAACCCATGACCCTGAGATTAAGAGTCTCATTGCTCTACCGACTGAGCGAGCCATGCCAATTTACATTTATTTTAGTAGATCAAATGGCTACTAAATTTCTTCCAATTCCAACATTCATTCATTTTTTTTTCATACCTGAAAACCAAACTTATATTCTCATTCCTTTATAAGATTCTATGGTAACATATGTCTACATGGATTTCTTAGGATGCTTCAGTTAACCGTTCTAGAATTACACAACCAGGATGGATAATCTCATGAGACACCCCATGACTTAAAAAAAACTCCTTACAAACAGGTCTAAGGAAAACAAATGTGTAGCATAGCCATTCTAATTCCTTTGTCTACCTAATTTAAATAGTTCTGGAAGGTTAGGAACATTTAGGATTAGTGTGTAGGGCTAGAAAAGAACCAAAACATCATATTTTTATCCTCTTCATTTCAATGTTATAAAATCTCCCCTTGAAGCGAACTTATACAGACTAGATTAGTATCAATTTCTCACTATTAAATTGCTATGCTAGCAAGCATGAACACCAGATAACAGTTCCTATTTCCCCCCTTAAAAAAAAAGGCTCACAATAAAGTCTAGTCATATCCAAAATTACTACAAGTTTATAATTTCTTTTTTTTTAAGTTTATAATTTCTATCTATCAAACCTACTTTGAACCAAGTTAGATGAATCTGTAGGCTGTATTTTCATAGCTGGTTGCATGAAAACAATTTGAGCATGACTTACAATTATACTTTAACTTCGTGCATGTTATTTGCTTGTGCATGTGTATATGTATGTATGTATGTATGTATGTAAGTATACACACACATATATTCTGTTTGGAAAGCTAAGAAATTGGTGACAGTGATTGCTTCTGGGGAGATCTTGATGTTTTATTCTCTATTCTCCTTTATCTTTTTTTTTCTCTCCTTTATCTTTTGGAGACTGAACCATGTAAATTCTGCAAACTTCTTAATGTAAGTATATAGGTACATATTTTTTACTATTTCACTAGGTATAAAATGAGCCATTTCAGAAGCAGGAACTGGAATTGCAAGAGCATCAATAAAGAAGAACCATCAGTGGGGCACACGTTCTGATTATTATCTGAAGTGGTGGAGGAACCAGAGGCACCAGAGTTGGCAGCATCAAGATCAAGAGATATAACAGAGACGAGGAAATGAAATGCTGAGTAAAGCCAAGTGCCTTCATGTATGAGGCTGGCTTGAAGAGTGGGGAATCCTTTGGGCATTTATCAATGCTAAGGGAACTTTGTACAACTTGTCCAAGCAGGGCAGAGGTCAAGTAGTCCTGTAGCTGGGTGGCTTAGAACCAGAGAAGGACATGGCTGCTAGCCCGGGTGCGAAAAGGAGCTTGCTGGGGATGAAGAACGTACTCTTAATATTTTCTGAACCTGTGGTAACCTGTTAACTTCCCAATAAAGTCACACAATTAAGAGTGTTGTCTTGAGTTCTAATTGTGGTCATTGTACTAGATTGTCAAACCTAGCAGAGTGTTGTCTTGAGTTCTAATTGTGGTCATTGCACTAGATTGTCAAACCTAGCAGAGAAGTTGAGTGTTGTGGGAGGAACAGCTGGTGTCAGAATAGGATACAGAGGGACAGAGGGTGGAGGCATGTCTGACTTCTGCCTCACAGGAATCACTTGGCCACATGTAGAGTTGGATTTCTCCTTCCCACTAATTAAGTAGGTGGGACTCACGTGTGACCTTCATGCCAATTCCTCTATTAGGAAATTTAACATAATAAAAAGACCATCTATAGTCTGGATCTTTATAGCCAGGGTACAGTGGTGAGAGTTCAGCTCAGTCTCAGAAACCCTACGGAGCAGTTCTGCTTTGCCATATAGGGTTGTGAGTCAGAACTGACTTAATGGCACATAGCATTAACAACAATTAAATTTCTAAAGGTGCTGCTGTTGTCGGTGCCAATAAGTTGGCTTTGCCTCACAGTGACCCTACGTACAACAAAAGGAAAGCACGCACAATCCTCACAGCTGTAGACTCTGTGTCCATCCAGCTCACTGAGGGGCTTCCTCTTTTTCACTGGCCCTCAACTTCACCAAGTGCGATGTCCAAACACGCCTAAAGTACATGCGCTGAAGTCTCACCGCCCTCACTTCTCAGCGCATCCCGGCTACTTCCTCCAAGGTATATTTTTTGATTCTTCTGGCAGTTCAAGGCACTTTCAACATTCTTCACTAACACCATGATTCAAATGCATTCATTTTTCCGCAGTCTGCCCTATTCATTGTCCAGTTTTCACATGCATATGAAGCAATCAAAAATAGTACAGCTTGGAATTTCTAAAGATGCTGTTTTTAATTTTCATATGGGTAAATAACTCCGATGAGTGAATGGGGGTGGGGGGCTTTTAGTCTTTCTCTAAATGCCAGTTACCATCAAGCCAATTTCAACTAAATTTAGATTAGATACACAGACAAAAATATAATAATGTTCAGCATTCCAAGCCCTAGTAATAGCAACTACAGATTGTTAAAACCCTTTTAATCCTCCTAAATCAGTGTATACATAAACTGATATATTACCAACTGCTCCATTAAAGTATGACAATACCAGTGAAATGAGTAAGCAAATAGAAAGGAGACTTCTATACAGGTTAGTCAGAGAAATCAGGACAAGCTTCAGGAAAAAAAAGTTCTTAAGCTCATTGTTACTTGTTTATTTCTTAATTTTTTTGATCGGATATGCTATTATTGTTAGCTGCCTAGACCTGCTCCACCATCACGATCGACTGGACAACAGTGAGCCACTCTCTGTGGACTGTTGGGTTTACATGGGCTACTTTCCAAAAACACATCACCAGGCTTTTCTTTCTAGCTCATCTTAGACAGGAAGCTCCACTGACAGCTGGTCAGCATCAGAGCAACAAGCAATCCTCCACCAAGAGCTATGTGGTGGCAGCACTTGAGGTGCTCTGAGGAGAAACAGAGTCTGGTCTCCTGTAGGCAAGGATTCCATCACTGAACCACCAATGTCCAAGGGAGACAATCTAACAGTCATCTAACTAAAATGGTATAGAAGCCTGGTGACAAAATGGGTGAAGATGTCAGTGCATTCTCAATGATGTATGCTAAAGAACACCGGGTGTCTTTTCAGGATGTTTCCTACCCTGAAGATGCCTGGTGTCTTCAGAGAGCTGTAGAAGCATTCCATTTTGTTGTAATTCTCCTTTTCCCTGCGCTTTTTGAAATATATCAAAAAATCAAAAACCACTGCCAGAGTCGATGATGTCAACTCACAGCAACCCTACATGGCAGAGGAGAACTGATCCATAGAGTTTCTGAGACGAAATTTTTATGGGAGCAGACAGCTTCATATTCCTTGTAGAGAGCAGATGGTGGTTGAACTGGTGAGCTTGTGGCTAGCAGCCAAAGGTTAAGCCACTGCATCATCAGGGACCCACATGGGTGTGTGTATACATACACACGTAAATGCTAGGGGCTTTAACAAATTCATGAAAAAGTCTATTATCTTTAAATTGCATTTTCCACAAACTTCCTGAAGGCTCCTCATACACACACATACAAAGATTGGTATTATTACCAAAAACGTGCCTTATAAGAGTAAATTCAAGCACTGTGCTTACGTATCTTTTATCCTTAATAAGCATCCCCTATGAAATCTATTCCTTTTTAATTCATAAATTAAATAATTGGGCCTTTATAAAAACACAAAGCAAGTTTAATTACTATAGTACAAAGCTGATGCAGCTAATCTCAAAAATATAATACCTTATTTAAATTGCATAATCTTTTAAAGAGCTAGGAATTTGTTTATACATGAAAGGCAATGTATGGTTTTCCAACAAAGTTGTTTTTGTGTCCCATTTTATTAAAAAATAAAAGTTTTCAGCTTAATTACCAATGGCACAATACTTTTAACAAAAATTAATTATATGCAACATGACACTTGTTGGGTAAGAAATGTTTAATACATTTTTTTCGGAGTATAAAATTTAAGATTTGCAACAACATATAGCTTTTAAAAACACTACAGTTTTTCTATAGTTTTAAGAAAAAAATAGTTTATAGGTAAGAATTCCTTTAAATTATGTTTTCAAGAAAAAGGCAAGATGTACTGTTTTTAAAGTGTTAGGGAGGAAGTTGAATGATTATAATTTTCCTCTAACAAATAAATGCACAATGAAAAGGCTTGTGTATATAGGGAGGAAGGAGTGGAATTAATAGATTTGGTTACAAACCTAAAGTTAAGGGTTCCCATTACTTCACTTTCTCAATTTCATTTCATTTTTACAATCAGACTTCAAACATTCAAACTTAAAAGTGAAATACTGAAAATCTTTTTATTTTAAGGATTGTTTTACAATTTATCCCTAAACATGTAATTTTAGGGTATTTTTAAGAGATACCTAGCAGGCAGTATGCAGTAAGTGCCTAGATTTTCCTAGTTCATTTTGCCCTCCTTTGCAACTTTCTTAACTAATTTACAACCATCAGCCTCAATGCAGCTAATCTCAAAAAAATAATACCTTATTTAAATTAAAATGCAGTTTATTTTACTCTGTGTACTCAAATTCTGTTCTAATAGTTAGAGGAAATGAAGGCAAATGCTGAAATTTTAGTCACAGTTAAGGAATTGAAGTTTATTCTTGTTTCTTTACTAGTAAGAACAAGGACGCACAAATTGCATCAAAATGTTCAGGTATGCATTATTTCTAATAGTCAAAATATAAAACAAGACTACTCTCAAAGACCAATTACCAAAAACAAAACATAATTTTAAAATGTTAAGAAACCATTTAGAATCAAATTAGCAAAGTTAAAAGCACACTAATGAATAAAAAATGTAAAACGTTTATAAGAATGTCAATCTTTCTTGTAAATAAACTTTATAAATGTTTGTTTTTAATTGCCATTGTAATACCTAGTGGCTAAATGGTCAAACTGATCCTAAAGTTCATACAGAAATGTCAGGGTCCCTGAATTGCCAAAACCATCTTAAAAATGATGAACAAGGTTGGGAAAACTTACTACGAAGCTACAATAATCAAAACAGTGTGGTACTGCAATGAAATGGCACTGAAAAATAAACCCTCATTTATGATCAAAACTGATTTTTAATGAAGATACCAATACAATTCAAAATACATCAGGGAGGAGGAAGGAAGGAGTCTTTTCAATAAATGGTGCTGGGTCAACTGGATAGCCACATGCAAAAGAATAGTTATACTCTTTTCTTGGCACTATACAAAATTAATTTCAATTAGATCATAAACCTAAATCCAAGAACTAAAACACATAAAAGAAAACAGAGGAGTACATTTTTATAATCTTTTAATTAGACAAAAGCTTTAATCTACGACACCAAAAGCACAAGTGAAATCTATCTATCTGGGATCAAGTTGTTAACAGCAACTAAAAGATTAGCTAGGAAACTTATATGGCAGTGAGTTTATTTTATCAGGGGAAGTACAGTTCAGAGAAGGATGAGAATGGTTACACAATCAAAAGCATGTAATCCAGAGGTTCTCAACCTGTGGGTCATGACCCCTTAGGGGGTGCAATGACCTTTTCATAGGGGTTGCCTAGGACCATCGGAAAACACATATTTTATAATATATAATCACATATTGTTTTGTGATTAATCATTGTGCTTTAATGATCTTCGATTTGTAACAATGAAAATACATCCTGCGTATCAGATATTTACATTGTGATTCATAACAGTAGCAAAATTACAGCTATGAATTAGAAATTAAAATAATTTTATGATCAGGGGTCACCACATGAGGAACTGTATTCAAGGGTCGCGCATTAGGAAGGTTGAGAACCACTGATATAATCAATGTCACTGAATTGGACAAGCAGAGCTTGTTGGTCTATGTTGTATTCTGTATGTACTATATTCTCAACAACAGCACACTAAATTTACTCAAAATTAAGAACACGTGGGCCTCAAAAAACACCATCAAAAAAGTGAAACAATCCACAAAATAAGAAAATATTTGCAAATCACATTACCGGAAACTTGTATACAGATTATGTTTTAAAAACTTACAAAACAATAGCAGAAAGACAAATAAGTTAAAATATGGGCAATCTGAATAGATATTTCCCCAAAGAAGACATACAGACAGGCAATAAACAAAAAGCCAAACTCACTGCCATCAAGCCCATTTCAACTCATAGCAACTTATCACTCACTCACTGCCAAGGAGTCATTTCCAACCCCCCCTGACCGGATGGCGCAGAGTAGCACCGCCTCTGTGATTTCCCAGACTAACTCTTTACTGGAGTAGAAAGACGAGGCTTTCTCCTGCAGAGTGGTTGATGGTGGTGGCTTTGAACTGCTGACCTTGAGGTTAGCAACCCAATTCATAACCACTATGCCACCAGGGCTCCCTAATAGTCCTAAGAGCATATGAAAAGATGCTCAACTATAAATCTTAACTACCATGGCACGCTCACTAAGACATGAAAAAGGCTAGCACCCTCAGACATTTCTGGTGGAATTATAAAATGGCAGCCACTTAATAGTTGGGCAGTTCTTAAAAATATTCTTAAAATATAAAACCGGGCCCCTCAAAGAAAAGCATACACCCACATTAAAATTTAGAATTGTTCCCAACATTGTTCACAGCAGTCAAAATGTGGAAATAAGCCAAATGTCTACCCACCTGTGAATGGATACATAAAAGGTGACACAGTGGAATATAACTCGACTATAAAAAAGAATTAAGTGCTGCTTCGTGCTATAGCATGAACCTTGGAAACATGCTCAGTGAAAGAAGTCAACCACAAAGGGAATACTATGAGGTTCCTCTTATATGAAACGTCCCTGTGTACGGTGAAAGAATATAGACCAGCGGTTGCCCGCAGGCTAGGTTAAGAACTAGGAAGCAGGTACTGGATTTCTCTCTGGGATGATAAAATTGTCCTAAAATTGATGGCACATAACTTTGTGAATATATTTTTTTAAAATCATTGTATCGTACACTTTGAATGGGTTTATTGGTACATGAACGACAGCTCAATAAAACGGTAAAACACACACATAAATAAAAAAACAAAAACCCTAATGCCTACCTAGTGTTTATGTTGCTGTGGAAAACAAGTAACATTTAAAAGTCAAGACGCTCAGAAGTAAGGATTTGGGATACGTCCCTTACTCTCGGAAAGATTACTCCCTTAAATATGTCTAAACCTTAAATAAAATGGGAGGACTACTTCCAACTGTCAGAACAGAAAAATAGGAGCCGTCCCTGATCGCCGAGTAAACATGCTACTTTCGTGTACATGGCTGAACTGTACTTCCCATGACCGCAAACAATAACTGCAAGAAAGCAGTGCCCGGGGAGGGTGCACTGCTGCGTTAAGAAGCGGGGTGTGGGAAGAACGAGGAAGGGCAAAGAGCACGGGAGACCAGGGGAAATCGTGGTGCCCTTAAGCCCGCGCAGTCCGACTGCATGAAATTCAACTCGGACACCCGCTTTGTGAACAGGCCCAAAGGCAGATCCTGGGCGCCGGCCGCCGCGCTGAGCCGCGAGGCCGAGAGGAAGTGCCGCTCCAGCCCAGCCCCGCACGGGATCCCGTGTGGAAATGGTGGGGGGCGCGGGCAGAAGATGGGGGCCTGTGGCGACCAGGCGGCGGGTCGCCCGCGCCCGGCGCTCCCCGGCAGCGCGCAGCGGGCGGCGGTCGCGTCGCCCGCCGGTCGTTAGCGTCCCGGCCGCCGCACACACCCCTCGCGCGGCGCGCCCGGTGCCCGGAGCCTCCGGCGGGGCCGCGTTCCGCCTCCCGCCCCATCCGGCGCTTTGTCCTGAGCCCCGGCGGCCGGCGGCCGGCGGCCCCGCGGCGCCCACGCCGCGGGCGGAGGGGCAGCGCTGACAGCGCCCGTGCCCAGGGCAGCGTGCCCCGGCGTCCCGATCGACCGGCGACCGGCAGCCGGCCGGGACCCCGGGGAAGGCGGTCGGAGAACCCTCGTTCTCCCGGCCGGCGGAGCGGCCCCAAGCGCACACAGGCCCACCTCAGGCACCGAAAGTCTCCGACGCCGAAACGCACCCCATTTCCAATACCGTTTCTTACCCAAAAATTCTCGACGAAATGCGCCATGACCATCGTGCCGCCGCGCTGCTGTTCGCGTCCGCGCCCGCGCCCGCCCGCCGGTCCGCCCCAGGGTAAACACGGGCCCGGCCCCCACGGCGCCCCCGCCTTTCGCCGCCGCCGCCGCCGCCTTCGTGGTGACCGGCCCGCACCCTCCAGGGCGCATGCGCCACCTAGCGGCCGTCGCCGCCCGGCGACACCCTGGCCGGCTCCTCGCTGCACGCATGCGCCCTGATAGCTACTCCCGGCTCTCGGTGCCTGCCTCAGCCCCGGGTTTGGGCGCGGCTAGATTTGAGTATTCTCTAGGGAATGGTGGCAAACCGGGTCCCTAAGGAGTCCCCAAGGAGACTGCCCTCGCCTCCTGCGGTATGACGGAAACTGTCTAGGAAGGAACGAAGTTCCGTGGAGTGCCGCCGACTGTCGGCCTCCCGTTTTCCCTTCACAAGACTCGCGCCCCTTCCTGTGGCCTTCGGGGATCTCCGACCGATCAAAGTTGAGGCGTGCTGACACGGAGGAAATCTGGCCTCGGGCCACTCGAGGTGACGCCGAGAAACTAGAGGTCAACACGGTGCTTCTGCTTGACCGGGAATCCAGAACTGAGAACCTAAACATAACTTCCCGAGGCCGGAAAAGGAGGGAACGCCCAGCGTCGCCTGAGCGCCACCAGGAGCAGCCCGAGTCCCTGATCCCTGGACGGCCTGGAGCAAGCCAGCTTAGGGCAGGGAGGGGACCTAGCGAATTCCCCTGACCCGGGCAGTTTTTCCCAGGTCCCGTTCAGGAATTTTGCGCGTGTATAACAAAACCCTGGTTCTCCTAGCAACTTGTACATTTTGGGAAAAAAAACAAACAGCAAGTTTGAACTTGCCTCGCGCAATCTCAGAGAAACGAAATCCTCTTCCCACGCCTTGCTTGCCAAAGGCTAAAAACAAAAAAGCTGAACTCTAGTAGAGGTCTCGCCTTCACTGTCACCAGGTCATTTGCCAAAGGTGAGGGAAAGACTGGTTCTATGATAAAACAGGATAAAAATCGGCAGTTCTGGAAGCCAAAGCCCACAAAAAAGATTCAGTGGGCCTTTTACGATAGAGTCGCACAGGACCACATCAAAGATCTTGTCACTTTATATGCTCATGTATTAGCCGAGTTTTTTTCAGCACATTGTTAATGCAGTTTGTGGGGTAAAATGAGGTGCTTCTGCTGATACTTAGTTCAGCTTATACTCCAGTATATAAGGTAGTAAACACTATAATACTATTTCATCCTTCAGAGGAAATTCCTTTTATCCTCAAACGTAAACAGCATGCAGTGTCTTTAACGCAGACATATTCCTCCCAGCTAGACTAATAAGCAGTATCATGAGAAAAGATGAAAGTTGTCAAGGACTTCATTTTTCTTGGAACCACAAGCAACAACTGATACGCAGTCAATTATCGTATATACTCGTGGATAAATCAAGTTTTTCAGCACATTTTTTATGCTGAAAAATCCCTCCTCAGCTTGTACTCGAGTGAAGGTCCCACTGATTTACCTGTTCTCCGGTGCAGTGCGACTGGTCTCAGGTCTCTCCCGCTCATCTGCAGATGCCTGCACCCTCTGTGGGTGGTCTGATGACGCTAGTATCACCACTCTTTTCTCCTGCACACGGGCAGCTTCGGTGTTGAGCCGTACTGGGCAAGAACCTGCCCGCTTCTGTGTACTAGTACCTGGGGCACACCACAACCTTGTCAGATGAATGCCGATGCGGCCACTCTTCTCCAGGGCTGTGACCAATGATGTAGACTACAGTCTTACTCGAGCTTTGTCATGCCTCCTTGCACTGCCCAAGCATTGCTGAATACAAGTACCGGTACATCTCTGGTCCTGGATATGCAGTACATTTATTTACAGTACTTATTCTGCTATATTTTATTTTCTTATTAATCTCTCTCTGGACCCAGTGTTGACTATGCTTGCTTAGAGCAACCTGTGTTAGGGCTCATAATATACACTCTGCATTGTGTACTCACTGTGTTACTGCATGCGTTGCATTAGCACCTCCCCTACATATGAGGTAACGCTGCATATGCAGGAACACAGTGCGTTCACAGTGCAGCATGTATAGTATGACACAGGCTAACACAGGCTGCTCTTTGCAAACACAGTCATGTCATCACATTCTGGAATATTATAGAACCAAACTCTGCAAACCCTGAATTACTGTCAGCTCCCTTGGTGATCCAACATGTTTTGGGTCTCGTGGTGTCTTTTGAGTACGATTCTTTTGGGGGGATCTGTTTTCTGTGATGAAGTCTATCTGTCTTGCTGCATTCTATTGCCAATTGATTTTACTTGTTTATATGTATAGTTTTTACTGTAAATTGACTTATTTTAAGAACTATAACTAGGACTTATTTTTGCAGTAGGGCTTACAGTATATGAGAATTCAATCGCTATGGTACGGCATTCTTTTTCAAAGTCTTTTTTTTTAAATCCTGTTAGAAAATGGATCCCAATACTTCTAATCCTGGACCAAAACAAAAACACAAGTCACACAAAGCTGGTTTCAAACTGAAGTTTGGGTCAAGAGCAGAAGAAAGCAATAACAGTATTGCAAGTAGAGAATTTTGTGTTGATGAAAAACAAGTAAGGAAGTGGCAGAAAATGAAAGCTGACTTGGAAAAGATTCCAAAGGCAAAAAAAGCTCAATGTGATTTAACAACTTCATATGGGACTCTAGAGACTAAATTTCATAAAAGGGTTATGGAGTGTCATCAAACGGTTACTGCGTAACACACGGGAATTCACTTTCATGCACACCAAATGGCTAAAGACAACAAATTAAAAGCACCAGGCATTGAAAATTTTGTTGTATCAGCAGGTTGGTGTACCTACTTCATGAATAGGTTTGCCCTATGTTTGCGGCAAAGAGCAAAGATTTCACAGAAGTTGCCAAAAGACCTTGATGAAAAAATGATGTAGTTCCATTCATTTATTATAAAACAAAGAAGGATCCATAACTATGATCTGGGAGATATTGGGAATATGGATGAAACATCTATGACCTTTGATCTTCCAAGAAACAGAATTGTGGCAAGTTTGGGAGACAAAAGTACTATTTTACTCAGAACCACAGGAAATGAAAAATAACATTTCACAGTCGTTCTGTCATGTTTGGCTAATAAAGACCTTGTCTAAAAAGTTCAAATTCCCACCACAATTTACAGTACACACACATATTAAAGGCTGGATGGATGAAGACGGAACAAAAAATTTGCTGGAAGAAATTTGGAACAGACAACCAGGAGCAGCCTTAAAGAAAAAACCATCATTGCTAATTTGGGATACCAGTATGTTCAAAGCCTACACATTAAAAAATTGGCAAAGTCTTCTTAAGTTACTTTGGCCGTTATTCCAAGTGGGCTTATATCTGTATTGCAGTTCCTAGATGTGTGTTTAAATGAACTTTTCAAAGACCGTGTGTGAAAGATGTGGCATGAATGGATGTCATTTGGTAAAGCCCAAATGACAAAAGTTAGAAATCTCATGAAGCCCAACATAGAATTGATAGCAAAGTGGGTTCGTGATGCATGGGAAGAGATTCCAGGGACCTGGTGCAACGCGCCTTCAAGAAATGTGGCATTAGCAATGCTGTGGATGGCAGTGAAGACAGCGCTTTGTATGAGAACGACAGCAGTGATGGTGATGACTGCGAACTCGGTGATGATGACCATGTCTATGCTGATAACCTCACACCAGCTAAAGCTGAAGCTCTGTTTGGACACACAGGTGAGGAGGGGGAATCCAGTTTTGAAGGATTTTAACTCTTGTGTTTTAGCTTGATTGCTGATTGAGCTAAGGTTTTTGTATTTTTTAAGTTATTGTTGATACCATGTTGTTTTTGTTGACCCTCTTTGCCACTTAGAGCTGGGTTACTGTTTTTCTTTGAAATACTCAAAAACATTTAACCTATTGATGCCTCAATTAATGTAATTTTATTGGTATCTATTTTTATTTTGAAATTTACCAGTAGCGCTGCATTTCCAACCCTAGGCTTATACTTGAGTCAATAAGTTTTCCCAGTTTTTGTGGTAAGCTTAGACGCCTAGGCTTATATTATACTTGAGTACATACAGTACTTAATATGGCCTGTCTAGCCATAATCCCCCTGGTGAGGTATTGGAAACTCTAGCCTCTACGCCAGTGGTTATAATCCCCTTTTGGAGGGAATTCTGTTAGGCTAATGGGCAGGACTACGGCAGGGTCCACCAAAGTAGAGAATGTGCTGTACGCTATGCTTTATGGAGTGTGCACTATGTTCTGTGGAGAGTCCCCACACTTTGTTTCCTAGGGGGTATTGTCTACAGCAAATGAAAACCACAGCTCCATCAGTTGTTTGTTTGTATGTCAACAGCCTTTTGTAACTGAACTGCACAGAAGCCACAAGACCTGGCTTTTGACTTCTGGATATTTTCCCTTTGTGCCTTGGCCTGACATCCGGTCCTTGGGATTTGAGGTGTGATTTATCACCCGACCTGATTTTACCAGCTTCCTTAGCTTTGTGGAGAGGAGGATCTACCAGACAAGTATCTGAAGTTCAGATTTGAGACATACCGGTATCCACAACCATATGAGCCGTTTCCTTAATGCTTTGTGAGTTTTGTGAGACGTTGCAGCAAATTGCAAAACCCTGTGTGATGTGAGGGACTACACATAAGGGAGGAGTGGTGGCTGATGTCAGGGATAATGGAGTGGTATAGCATTTTGGAAAAAAATAGACATTTCAGACATATTTCATCTCCACCACCTTGGGACTCGTTTTATTAATTTTTCTAAAAGAAGTTATCTTCACAATACTCATGGAAGCAGCTGTCAGAAAATCAAATGACATGAAAGTGAGCAAATCTGCCTTACCAGGTCTCTTTAAAGAGGGATAGGAAATATCCAGCCTGAGGCCTGTCTAACTCAAACCCTCTGCCATCAAATCAGTACTGACTCCGAATGACCCTGTAGGACAGGGCAGACCTGCCCCTGGGAGTTTCCGAGACGAACTTTATGGAAGGAGAAAGCCCCATCTTTCTTCCATAGAGCGACTGGTGAGCAGCTGGTGGTTCCTTAACAGTGAACCTTGTGGCTGGCAACCCAACATGAACCCATATGTCACTATGCCTCCAAGGCCTATTTAAGGCTCGGGAAATCATCAATACCAGCTAACATCACACAAGTCACCAAAGAAAAGTCGTTCCCACCAGCACGTTAGGGGTGAGTTCATGAAATATTTCACCAATATGGCCTGAGAATGATTTTTTTAAAGGGGGGAACCCCTACTTTAATATATAAAAGAGGAAAGGGTCTTCATTTTGAGGACCAAGGTATACCTGACCCATCATGATTGTTTCAATTACATTTGTGCTTCTGAAAGCTGAACGATGAATGAATAAGGAAAAACAGAGAAGAACTAGTACATTGCATTTTGGTGTTGGGGACCAATAGAGAAGATACCAGGGAATGCCAAAAGAACAAACACATTTGACTTGGAAGAAATTCAATCAGAATGTTCCTTACAAACTAGGATATCAAGACTTCATCTGACATCCTTTGAAGGACCAGGGCCTAGAAAAGAACACTAAGCTTTATGGGGAGTCAGTGGAGGGTGGAAAGGCCCTCAATGAGGGGGATTGGCGCAGTGGTTGCAACAATGGACTCGTACCCAGGGATGATGTTGAGGGGGGCACAAGACCAGCCAGAGTCTCAGTCTGTTGTGCATAGGGTTGCTATGAGTGGGGGCCACAGCAGTAACAACATACCACCAACACATACCAATACACACATTCATTTAAAACAATGATTCTGCCATACATGATCTGATGCTGAACACTGGCGCAATACAATTTTTAAACCATTTTATTGAGGGCTCATACAACTCTTATCACAATCCATATGTACATCAATTGTATAAAACACACTTGTACATTCGTTTCCCTCATCATTCTCAAGCATTTGCTTTCCTCTTGGGTTCTTGGAATCAGCTCATTTTTCTCCCCCCCCCCTGCTCCCCCTGCATTATAATTCATAACCCTAAAAACTTTCCTCATGACCAACACCGTCCACTCCCAGACTCACTCTTGACTTCCCATCTCTGCCATATGTCCTCTAAATAAAAGATAGCTTCCAAGTGGGGGACGTTTGGAGGGTATTGCTAATGTTATAGATTGAATTTTAACCCCCCCCCCCAAAAATGGGTGTTGGATCTCCTTATCTCTATATTCCCATTGTCTTTGTCCTGTTAAATGAAGCAGTATTAGTGTAGGGTGTATCTTGTGTCCATCTCTTTTGAGACATTAAATAGATTAAGCAAGCAAGCAGAGTGAGCAGCGATAGTGTAAACATGCTCAGCCACAGGGAGATCTCCCAAGAAACAAGGACCTTCCTTTAGAGCAAACAGAGTGGGAAAGGCTCCCCCTTAAGCCAGCACCCTGAATTTGGACTTCCAGCTTCCTCAACTGTGACATAAGAAGAAACCCATGCCTGGAGAAGGGCATCGTGCTTGGTAGAGGGACAGCAAAACAGAGGAAGCTCCTCAACGAGATGGATTGACGCAGAGGCTCAGCAATGGGCTCAAGCACAGGAACAATCGTGAGGATGGCGCAGTGCCAGGCAGTGTTTCCTTCTGTTGTGCATGGGCTTGGCACCAACTGGATGACACTTAACAACAACAAACTGAAACAATGAATGTTTGTTAAAACCAAGCACGTGTGGTATTTCTGTTCATAGCAGCGCTAGATAACTAAGCAAGGCACTATCAGAGAGAGACTGCTTTGGAATTCAGACAGAATTTGAGCAGCAAAGTGCTTAGGTAAGAATACTACTTGACTTGTCAAAGGCTTCCTCTCAACTTGAACGTTGATAGATTCTTGCACAGAGTATTGTTCCCTAGTGGCGTCCCCTCTCTGTCCCAACTTTAGCGGGTCGGTGGTAGGATTCTCGTTTTCTTTTGGCAACATATCTTAATTGACATTGCACATGAGGTCGCCGTGCATTAGAACTAACTCGTCAGCAACTCCTTACAACAGGGCCCAATCTGTGGTTCCAACACCTACCAAAAATATCCACAGCAGTCACTTCCATTTGTACCCTCACCTCTGCTCTCATCTGTATTAGGCCGTGCCTCACACAAAGGTAAGTATTGTGTGGCTATCAGGTATTTTCAAGTCTGCTGTTTAAATGGTGGGACTTCATAGAAAACATTGGTTGGGTGACTAAATGTCTGGAGTAAGGGTGTAGTAAAGAAGAGAGTGGGTAGTCTCAGCTAGCTTCTATCATGCACATATTCTCTGGCAAAGCATAGATAAGGCCCTGAGGGGGAGCTCACCCAGGTGCCACATGATATTTGTGCCACACACACTTCGTCTTTGCTTATCCAAACACACTTTAAAATGAATAAAATGGACACACACAACAGCAGTGTTCAAACTCACTGCCTATAATAGGCACCCGAGAATGTTCAGTGAAAGGATGAATGACTGAGCCTCCCTTAGAGATGTTAAATTAGATGAAACCTTGGATATGTCTTAATTCCATTCCTCGTTTACTCGTATCCTTAATTGGTACTACATTATAGAACCTATAAAGAAATTCATCATTTTCCAAAAGAAATTCACATATTTCCAAAAGAATTCCTTTGGGCTTGAGTATAATTTTTAGAAGGACAAAAAGTACCTTTGGTCATAACATAAAATTGGAATAATAAGATTTGAGATTTGTCTCTAATAGATTTCCTATAAGGAAGGGGTCCCTAAGGAATTTGACCTTCGACTTGTGGGTGTTCCCACCTCCAGGTCCTTTTCCTTGCAGGACCTTTCACCGATCACACCTACTGCCAGCGTGCTGGTTTCCAGGCATGCTGTCCCTCCCCGTTAAACCCTGCTCCAAGCATCTACATCACGAACTGGTGAACTATCACTTGACAGAAGTGAATGGTACCAAAGATGAGAGTCAAGTACTACAAAGTAACATAAGGCTTTATTCTCTGGCCTACACAATACGATTTTGAGGCTGACCGGTCTTAGGCAAGGCACCCTGAGAACTTCCCCTTTTCGTGGCTTCTTTTGATCTCCTCCCATTTCCAACCCTGCGTCCACAGCCCACAGCACATTAACTGACATTTAGTCCCAAGAGCCACTTCCTCAGAACTTCACTTCCAACTGGTTGCCTTCCAGAAGAGCTCTCTCTAAAGTAAGACACATCTTCCCATGTTCTTTTCAACATGATTTTGCAAATGTTCTCCCATTGGTTACCCAAAGAGGAGTGGCTGAGGAGAAGGGCTTGTACACCCCTCATTCCCTGCTACTTTCTTCAAGCAACAGTCTCAGAGGCGACAGTCGTCCTCTTGCACCTGACAAGAACAAATGGAAACAACTGAGCTGCATTTAAAAGTAGAAGAAAAATAGGCAGATCCCGGAGGTTTGGTGTCTTTTTTTCCCCCCCTAATGCTCAATTGCAGTGTATTGAAAGCAAAGCTTTATGCTAAACAGAAAGAAAAGCAAAAATGTAGCAGATGGTACCCAGGCAGCCTGCTGTGGGAGGTTGAGGAGGCAGAAACATGTTGATCAGCCCCTAGAATAGCGCTGACCATCACTCTCCGCACACTCTTCTCCGTTCAGGGCTGCTCACCATGTGGACCTTTCTTCTACCTTCAGTGGACCTAAGATTGACAATGATGCCCTCTGGCTTCACGTCTTCTACCAGATGCGCTTTGCCAAGGACTGTCTGAGAGACACTAGGCTTTCTCTTCCTATCCTTTCCTTTTTTAAAGAGAGTTTTATTGTCAAAATAATAATAATAAATTTAAATTTTTTGAAGCGTTTTATTGTATGGGGGAACAGGGAGGGAGGGGGAAAATGAGGAGCTGATGCCAGGGGCTCAAGTGGAAAGCAGATGTTTTGAGAATGATGATGGTAAAAAATGTGAAAATGTGCTTGACACGATGGATGTATATATGGAGTGTGATAAGCGCTGTACAAGCCCCCAATAAAATGATTTTTTAAAGAGTTTTATTGTCATTTTAATCCACACGTCATACAATTCAATAGTTCAATATCAAGAAGAATTGTACAATCATTACCACAATCAATTTTAGAATATATTCTTTTTTTCCCCCATGGTTAAATTGACTTTAAGGTGAATTTTGTAATCACAATCAGTTCTAGTGTCCCCTCCCCTTTTCCCCATTCATGGTTTATTCCCCAAATCCCTTTACCCTCCCTATCTCCCACCTCCCACCTCCCACCCCTACATCCCCCATAAGCCCTTCTATCAGTTATTGTCTCTATGCATACACTCCTGTGCTTTACAAACTGAAAAACCCAACAGAAACAGTAAAAAACAAAAATGAAATAAAGTGGTAAAGATAATAATAATATAAAGATTAAAAAATACAATAATGAGTAAGAAAGAAAAGACCACCATCAATATTTTAAAATCCAGGGATGAAATTTTTGTCATGGAATAAGCAAGAGAGACCTAGAACGAATTCAGGTTGGGTCAAGATGGAGGTCAACTGACCAAGTACTAAGTTCAATCCAGCATAATCAATGTTGCAATTGTTCTCTGATAGTAAGGCTGTTCAAGACCCTTGTCTGTGGCCAGAGGGGATCTGCCAGCGGCTTCATCTGACTAAATAGTCTGCAGATGGGTTTTGGGCTCCCACTGTCCTCCACAGCCTTCTACCAACTGGGTGTTCACCATTTTAGCTCGGATATATTTCCCTTCATCATACTTGAATTCTGTTATTGTCATCTTTGAATCACACAAGCTGTTGTGCTTCTCCCATGTGGACTTAGTTGACTCTTGGCTTAGATGGCTGCCTATTTGAATACAAGCCTTTAAGGCCCCAGGCACTATTCTGATTGAAAGCCAAGCACCATCAGCTTTCTTCATCACACTTTGCTGTAGCACCCTTATCTTCAGTGATCATTTTTATGGAGGTAAGTATTGAGCAGACCCATGTTATCAGAACTAACTGTTCTTGGGTTGGGGTTAGAGTTAAGTAGAAGCCCAGAATCCATCTGCTTGTCCATGGGATATACATGACTTTGGTTTACTTTGGCAGACATATTATGACAAAATATACCAGCAATGGCAACAGACTAATCAGCAAATAAACAAACAGAAACAAAAACCCATGTTAAAAAAAAAAGTACAACATTGTCAATCATCCCCCTCAGGTATGATTCCACTGATGCTCAATTTTCCCAATAACACAGTGCTCCTAGCACTGTCGGTATGAGGAGTCTATGCAAATATAACTCCACCTCCTATTCCATTGAGCCCTGTTTACTGTCAATATGGGGATTGTCACCAGGGGATCAATGCTTCCAGGATCAATTCTTCCAAGTGCAGATCCCTGCAAAACAAATCAAAACCTGTCAGGTCTCTGCGAAGGGCATCAAAGTACTACATTTACAGTGATTTTTTTGGCCTCTTTCCATGGGACCCCCACCAATCCAGGGGTTCCCCCAAGGTTCAATGACCGCTGGCCTTCCACAGTTCCAGGCAGCCACTCTCGGCTTCCTCTCCCATCCGAATACCCCAGTCCTCTGTTCAAGGATGCAGGCATCTTCACGGGAAGACTCGGTTCATTCAACTAGACCTCTATGTTAAGCCCTTCTGGTGTAACCCTTGGGTGATGCAATGCTGCCTGCAAGGTCAGCATCCAAGGTCATCATGGTGCTTAGTCCACCATGATGACCTTGGATGCTGACCTTGCAGGCCGAGGGTTGGGTAGAATCATATTTTTAGTGTCTACCTAGAAACATAACATCTGGTCCATTGTCCCCCTAGGTTCCTTATAATCATTGTTTAGCATCCATTCCCTATGTGAGGTTACTTCTCCCCAGTCATCCACCATTCACTGAGAGCTATCACCGGAGAGACTAGGCTTTCTACTCCTGTAAAGGGTTACACTCTCAGAAACTCACAGGGGCAGTTCTACTCTGAATTGATTCTTTGGCAGTGAGTTTGAGCTTTTCAGTACCTTCCTGTCTTTCGAAGAAATGCAAAAACACTGGATATGTTGTTCAGGGATTTATATTACTAGTGACCGTAGGGAATCCAACAAGAGTTTCAAAAGTCAGAAGAAATTATGAAATTACAAAAAATCAGAAAAGTGATGACAATGTAAATATATGCAAAAATGTTTGTCACTAATCTTAAGTGGGAAAGCGGAAAATGAAATGTAAAATACATTAGCATCATAAATGTGTAAAAAAGTATGTCTGCAACTGGACAATAAGAGAACAGAAAAATTACCAAAAAATGTCTATGTGGGTTAGGGTGGCGAGACTATTGCAGTATACATCCTTTTAAGTCTTTTAGTGGCCTTGTGGTTTTAAGTCTGTTAGTGGCATAAATCTTTTGTGGCCATAGTAGTTATATTTGGGGCTGCAATTTGCATGGTCAACAGTTCAAAACCACCAGTTGATCTGAGGAAGAAAGAGGGGGCTTTCTACTCTTGTAAAGAGTTGCAGTCTCAGAAACTCAAAGGTAGGTTCTGCTCTGTCCCGTGACTCAGCCATGAGTCAGCATCAATTCAGTGGCAGCAAGTTTGGTTTGGGGTTACTGTAGCTCCATAATCATAAGTAGTGTCTATGTGTTCTGTGTGGCCATTGCAATGGACTGTTGAACCAAGGAGGGTGTTGTGGGAGAGATGGCTAGTGTTAAAATAGGAGAAAGAAGGTTGGAGGGGGGAGGCATGTCTGACCTCTGCCTCATAGGAATCATCCTTGAACCTAAGTGGGGTTGGGTTCACCTTTCTGTTAGCTTAGCCAGAGGGTGTCAGTCATGGCCGCCTCCACACCTTTTTCTCTAATGACCTTTTCTCTAACTCTCTCACATTCATGGTGAAGAAATTGGTAGGCATGCTGACAATAACAGTAGTGGTGCCCAATAAACATTGCTTGTGCCCAATAGTTATTATATGAATACATGATGAATCAATATTGTTCCAGAAGGACAGCCTCAAAGAAATTTGAATTCTGCCTTTTCATTTTCTTTCACAAAGAAAGTGACAGGAAACTGCCCGGCACTTACTCGAGGTCCCCTTGAGAACCCGCACAGTGATTTGAGGGCCCGTGGGGTAGAGGAGTCTGAAGCAGCTCAGAGTAACAACCATAGGGGACCAAGCAAGAGGCACCATTGGCTGATCTTAGTGTAAAAGGAATGGGTCTATTCATTCAAAGAGCCATAGCCACCTGAACAAGGGTCTGAGTCACCAGTGGACTGGCACTGTGATTCCCTGTACCCAGTATAGCAGTAAAAACCATAGTCCCTGAGATCCTCAGAGGATTGAAAGGAGAGAAGGAAGCGCATGCATCTGTGTATTTAATAAGCATTTCTTAAATACCTATATTGCTCTTACAGAGTGCCAATGGTGCTTTGGGTGAGACATTAGATTGCTAACTGTAAGGTTGATGGTTCAAGTCCACCAGCAGCTCTGTGAAAGAAACATAAGACTATGTGCTCCTAAAGAGCACAGAAACCCTAAAGAGAAGTTCTCTTACTCAAAAATAAAAACCTCACTGCTACTGAGTCCATTCTGATTCTTCGTGACCATCAATGGGTTTTGTTTGCGGTTTTTAGGTTGAACATAAGGCCTCATCTAGACACTCAGGATACAATGGTGAACTAGACAAATCATTTTGGGGCTGTTGAGACACTTGCTTTGTGTGTGGGAAGACAGACCATATGTATGTAAATAAGTGTATTTGCATAGTATGCATATGTAGACAAATCTTGATCAAATACTTGGAAAGTAGAAGCTGTAGCAGTAGTTTTCCATCTCTATGTTTGTGGTAGTTACATAATAACATGTCAGCTTGATATATAGGTTATAGGGTGGAGGCTAGCCTGTCAATCAGGTCATAGCCTGATTGATCCTCCTTGTGGGAGTGACCGCATGAGGATTCTGGGACTTCTTCTTTTCCTCCTTGGAGGTGGGACACACTCTCTGCTTCACATTCCTGTTGACAAGTCACATGGAGCCACACTAATGTCAGCCAGAGCCCTGGAGATGCATCCACAGCCATTGAACCCACAGGACTTTCCACCCACTGGCCTGTGAACTTCCTGCAGTTGACATTATTGCATGTACTGCTTGAGACAGAAGAGGAATCCATGGGCTAATATGGGACTTATGGGCTAATCTCAAACTTATGGACTTGATCTGGACTGGACTGGGCAGTTTTTTGATGCATAATTACTTCTTGATATAAAGTTCTTTCTTACATATATATGAGTGTCTCTGGATTTGTTTCTGTAGTCAACTTGGACTAACAGAATGTTGAAGCACCTGTCACATATTATCTCTCAAAATCCTCACACCAACTGTATTATGAAAACAAAATTATTATTCTCCCAATTTTACATGTGACAAAATAAGGCTCTTGGGCTTAAATAAGTTGTCTAAGGTCACATAGCACATAAATGGTAAACCTCGGTTCATTTACAATCCAGTCAAAAACCACAAAAGGGGCATGAACCAAGGATTATGGAGCAAGGGGAGGGAAACCTTAGAAACAAAATAGTTCAAAAGAATAAAGAGCGAATTGGGGTGAAAGACTCATTCGACCTGGTCCTTTTTAAAAAAAATGAGTTTTGATTACCTTCTCCCTAGCCCAGGTGCTCTAGAGTATGGCTGCTAACTAAAAGAATCCCATTAAAATATCAGAGAAACTTGTTTACATATTACTTTTAAAAAAAACTTATTTTCTCTCCTCCTTGAAATTCCTGAAGGATGTAAAAAACATAATTGTTCAAAAACCCAGGTTCTAGTCAAAATGTAGGGCTGTCCCATCCTAAACAGAACATCTGCTCATTGTATTAAGTGCCAGTCCCTTTTCTCAGGCAGAAGGAAACAGACAATCAAATCCAGCCTCCAGACAAGACTACAGTGTTCTCCATCAAGATCCTCAGGAAAGATCACTGAATTCTGAGTAAGTTTTGCAGGGGGGAAATTTCACGAAGAAGAACTGACCAGATACAGAAGTTGCGAAATCAAGTTGTTGTTTCTAGTCCGGGTGGTGTAGTGGGTGGTTTGTGGGACTGTAAACCACAGAGTCAGCTGTTCAAACCCAACAGCTGCTCTGTGGGAAAAAGAGGAGGTTTTCTACTCCTGTAAAGATTTACAGTCTCAGAAATCCACAAGGGTGATTCAACTCTGTTCTAGAGGGCCTTCATGAGTTGGAATTGACCCAGTGGCAGTAAGAGTGAGGGCCCTTCCCCAAAGAATCCTATGCTCTTTGATTTATACCACATCAAACCTGCAGTTTCTACATCCCATGGGCTAGGTCAGTGAGCACCAGTGGAATAGGCCCAAATTCAGTTTATCTCTTTTTCTTGGAGAGATAATCCAAATTTCTTGGAGAGATAATCCAAATTTTACTCATGGAGGTGCAAGCACAGAGTCATCGATAATTTAAATAAAGGATGGCAGTCATTACGTACTGTTTCTTGAAGACAGTGGTTCACTCGGATATTTCAGTCAAAAAATAAGAAAATGAAAACAAACTGAGCAAGTGTCCAAGTACCAGTTATTCTTAAAATAAAATAAAATGGTACTCCCCCCGTCCCCTTGGGTATTCCACAAAGTCATGAGGAAAGACCATAGAAATGAAGGCCAGGCCTCCACTCAAGTACTTACTCAATGCAAATAACTTTGTCCTATTAAACTAGCATTCCATGATGCTCACCTTCCCTACAAGAACGCTGAAGACAAAGCAAGTGCATAAGCAAATGTGGTGAAGAAAATTGATGGTGGCCGGCTATCAAAAGATATAGCGCCTGGGGGTCTTAAAGGCTTGAACATAAACTAGCAGCTATCTAGCTCAGAAGCACCAAAACCCACATGGAAGGAGCACATCAGCCTGTGTGATCACTAGGTGTCGAAGGGATCAGGTGTCCGGCATCAAAGAACAAAAAAATCATATTATTGTGAATGAGAGGGGTGGGTACAAAGTGGGGACCCAAAGCCCATCTGTAGGCAACTGGACTTCCCCTTACAGAAGTGTCGTGGAGATGAGAGAAGCCAGTCAGGGTGCAGTGTAGCAATGATGAAACATACAACTTTCCTCTAGTTCTTAAATGCTTCCTCCCCTCCACTAGCATGATCCCAATTCTACCTTACAAATCCAGCTAGACCAGACGGTGTATACTGGTACAGATACAAACTGGAAACATGGGGAATCCAAGACAGATGAACCCCTCGGAACCAGTGCTAAGAGTGACAATACCAGGAGGGTGGAGGGAAGGGGGGTAGAAAGGGGAAACCTATAAAAAGGATCTATGTAAAATCCCCTCCCCAGGGGACAGACAACAGAAAGGTGGGTGAAGGGAGATGTCGGACAGTGTAAGATATGACAAAATAATAATAATTTATAAATTATCAAGGGTTCCTGAAGGAGGGGGCTGGGGAGGGAGGGGAAAAATGAGGAGCTGATATCAGGGCTCAAGTAGAAAGCAAATGTTTTGAGAATGATGATGACAACAAATGTACAAATGTGCTGACACAATGGATGTATGTATAGATTGTGATAAGAGTTGTATGAGCCCCCAATAAAATGATCTTTTAAAAAAAGAGAAAAGAAATATTAGAAGGAGCTCTTTTGGCTAGATATAATTATGGTTTGTGGCAATGAGGTTTTCTTAATAATTTTTTATAAATTAAATCTGTATTTGTAATAAAATGTTTATTTTATGTAAAAAAAAAGAGAAAGAAATGAAGGCCAGGAATGAGAATCTTAAACAATTAAGGGATGACAGAAATGTTCAATTAGATAAGAATCCAAAGATAAAATAATTTAACCTGCAGAAAAAGATAGTGTCTTGATAAGGAACTTTTTTTAAATAAGTAAGCATGTAAGGCAGAAAATAAATGATTTATATAATTTGGGAAATAAATTATTAGGATGATGCATCTTGAGAGTTGGAACCAACTAAGAAAAACGGTTTTTAATCTGTCCATGGGTGACAGCTCATTTTAGGTCTTCAGGATCAGAGAAAGGCTTATTACCAAGCTGTGATATGCAGCTGACACAACCTTGCTTGCTCAAAGGGAGGAGTACTTGAAGCATTTGCTGATGAAGATCAAGGATTGCAGCCTTCAGTATGAATTACAACTCAATGTAAGAAAAACTAAAATCCTCAAACTGGACCAATAGGTGACATCTTGATAAATGGAGAAAAGATAAGCTATCAAGGCTTTTGCCTTGTTTGGATCCACAGTCAATGCTCAAGGAAACCGCAATCAAGAGATCAAAGGACACACTGCATTAGGTAAGTCTGCTGCACAAGACCTCGTTAGAGTATTGTAAAGAAAAGATGTTACTTTTGAGGACTAAGATATGCCTGACGTTAGTAGGCATGGTATTTTCAATCACCTCATATGCTTGTGGATATTGAATGCTAAATTAGGAAGAGTGAAGAAAAATAGATACATTTGAATTATGATGCAGGCAAAGAATACTGAAAGCATCATGGACTACCTAAAGACCAAACAAAACTTGTCTTGGCTTAAATATAGCCAGGGGGAAGAAAAAAAAGAAATATAGCCAGAATGCTACTTAAAGACAAGTATGGCGAGACTTTTTCTCACACCCTTTGCACATTTAATCAGGAGAAACAAGTCCCTAGAAAATGACATCATGCTTGATAAAGTAGAGAGGCAACAGCAAAGAGAAAGACCTGGACATGATTGACTAACACAGGGCGGCAACAATGGGCTCAGACTCATGAACATTGTGAGGGTGACACCATGTTTTGGTTTGTTACACACAAGGTCACTGTGAGTGGGGACCGACTTGAAGGCGCTTAGCAACAGTCTCTTCACTGCAGCACCTCCCGTGGCCACTCATCGCATCAGCCCAAGTGGCCACCACAACAAGCAGCCTTCTACTTCCCAGTTCCCTGTAACTTTCGGTCCTAGAAGGAGGGTCCTCTGGTGGGCACTGGCTTTCCCTGCCTCGTAAATCTCTTGCTCAAAATTCAAAGAATTAAAATTACTATTTACCTATGAATCTGTGAAATCACAAATACAAGTTCTCTGTTTCCAAATTACAATTGTGGAACAGATACAAGGTAGATCTCCTTCTATTTCTTTTATTAATATTGTTTCATAGTACAAGTGGGAGGAAAAGAAGGGATGGCAGGCACCAAGCAAGTCCAAACCCCACAGAGCAATCCAGCCCAGCTAAGCAATGGATCTGCCCTCTACACCCTGGGTATTGGCCATGCTTTCTGGAGTCCTTCCATCCTGGGATTAAGATCTACAATATTGGCTCACTGGCATGGCAACCCTGCTCCTTTGGCTTTGTGAAACCTCCTTAGTCCAACTGAGAGGCAATCCATCCCCTTGACTTTTGTTTTTCTGAACTCCTTTGGCATGGCAGCCCCACCACCTCACTTTGGGGCAGTGGCTCCAGTCTCATCCTCCTGGTCCTGGTGGATGGCAGCACCTCACTCCAAAAAGAAGTTGGCAAAGATCTGATTCTTTCCTTGAGACCCAGCAAGCTCTGGCTCCACATTTTGAGACACCAGAGGTCATAACCCTACCCTTCGCATCTGATGCAATTCTGCTCCCCATGGTCCTTCCTCTCTTCAGCCTCTGCTTTCTGGGCCCTTGGGTCTCATCCTGTGCCCAGGAGCAGCCCACTCTGCCTCAGCCAAAGGCACTCAGTTATATCCGTGGACCAGCAAACCTAGCTCTGTCAGTAATTGCTTGGAAACCTCTTGCCTGAAGGCACATGGCTCTCTTAACTCTTTGGGTCACTTCCCGCGCAGCCTCACACCAGTCTCCCAGATCTGCTGCCAGCATTTCGCTGCTGTTGCCTCTCACTACCTGCTCCACCTCCAGTACTGCAGCTCTCCTCAGGGTGTAGAACCCATTGTACATGACAATCTGTATTACAAGAAGAAAATATAGATATAAGACAAAATGTGAGATAGTGACTGGGGTCTTAAAGGCTTGAAGATAAACAAGCGGCCATCTAGCTCAGAAGCAACAAAGTCCACATGGAAGAACACACCAGCCTGTATGATCAAGCGGTCCCAAAGGGATCAGTTACCAGGCATCAAAGAACAAAAAATCATATCATTGACTGCACACCTCGCTGAAGACAAATGGGTGCACAAGCAAATGTGGTGAAGAAAGCTGATGGTGCCCGGCTATCAAAAGAGATAGTGTCTGGGGTCTTAAAGGCTTGAAGGTGAACAAGCGGCCATCTCGCTCAGAAGCAACAAAGCCCACATGGAAGAAGCACACCGGCCAGTGCGATCACGAGGTGCCAAGGGACCAGGTATAAGGCATCATGCAAAAAAAAAAAAGATATAAGTGTGTGTATGTATGTGTATATATGTGTATATGTATATATGTATATATATACCATATTAAATGAAGGGGGAAGTGCAGAGTGGAGACCCAAGGCCCAAGTGTCGGCCAATGGAGATCCCCTCATAGAGGGGTTTAGGAGAGGAGATGGGTTAATTAGGGTGTGAGGTAGTACCGCTGAAGAACACAGCTTTCCCCCAGATCCTGGATGCTTCCTCCCACCAACTACCATGATCCGAATTCTACCTTGCAGGGCTGGATTGGGCAGAGGTTGTACACTGGTACATATGGGAGCTGGAGGCACAGGGAATCCAGGGTGGATGATACCTTCAGGACCAAGGGTGTGAGGGACGATGCTGGGAGAGTGGAGGGTGAGTGGGTTGGAAAGGGGGAACTGATTACAAGGATCCACATGTGACCTCTTCCCTGGGAGAGGGACAGCAGAGAAGGGGGGAAGGGAGACTCCGGATAGGGCAAGATATGACAAAATAACGATGTATAAATTACCAAGGGCACATGAGGGAGGGGGGAAAGGGGAGGGAGGGGGAAAAAAAAGAGGACCTGATGCAAGGGGCTTAAGTGGAGAGCAAATGCTTTGAGAATGATTGGGGCAGGGAATATATGGATGTGCTTTATACAATTGATGTATGTATATGTATGGATGGTGATAAGAGTTGTATGAGTCCCTAATAAAATGTAAAAAAAGAAAAGAGGAGAAAAAAATGATTAGGGCAAAGACTGTACAGATGTGCTTTATACAATTGATGTATGTATATGTATGAACTGTGATAAGAATTGTATGAGCCCCAATAAATTGTTAAAAAAAAAAAAGAAAATAATTAGGGCAAAGAATGTATGGATGTGCTTTATACAATTGATGTATGTATATGTATGGATTGTGTTGTATGAGACCCTAATAAAATGTTTAAAAAAAAATTTTCCTGGAAAACTGGAATTTAAAAATAATGGAATTGTCCCACAAATTTTGGAAATATATATATATATCCTTGCTTTGGAAATATGTATTTGATATATATAATATATTAATATATGATATATTGGATAATATATATTGGATAATATATATATTTGGATATATATTTTGGAAATATATATATCCTTGCTTTTCATTATTATATTTCATTATTATAAGTTATGTTTCCTTAGTGTAAGTTCTCTTCAATCCTTTTTAACTTCTGGAAAATATTACTTTCTTGATTTTTTTTGCAACCCTGACCCTTGCAATTCTCACCACTGTTTCCTGCAACATCTGGTTTCCTTTGCGCTGCTTCCAACGTCATGCTCCCAACTCTGGTTTTTACTTTATGTACACTTCTCCCCAGGCCCTGATCATTGCTTTCCGTGTTTTTATCGCATCTTTCCAAATCACAAATATTTCTGATTTGTGCTTCCAGTCTACAAAATTGGATAGAGATGAGCTTTTAAAACTAAATCTGTGACAGTTTGGCCATAACTGTTACCTGCTCCGTGGTGAGGATGCTTCATCCACATGCTTTTTCCTGTTTCGTTCTCTCATTTTATCGCTTCTCTCTCTTCGTAGTTGCTATGTTAGGCCCCTTTCAATTAGTTACTCGTTTCAAACTAAGATGTGTTCTCCAAACCGGCTGTTTGCTGGAGACGAGGACGGTGTCAAGGTCAGCAGGAATTCATGACTCCCGATGCCCTTGTCCATCAGTTCCCTAGGTTTGGCTTCTTCGCGGCCCTGTGAGCTCAGGCCAACAGAGTCCTTCCCGGGCTCTGGCCTTCCTCCGCAGCAACCGCACCCTGAAATGATGATGAGTCGACACGCTTTCTTGCTCGAGTTCACTTCCTCAGCGTTTGCTTCCTATCACACTGTATCCAGGGACCTCCCACCAGAAAAGCTCGTTCGTGTGGTGCAGAGAAGGGATTGTATTCATATTTTCATCTTCAAGTGTGCACTTGACTTTGGAATGAGGCGTTTCTGGCTGCTTCTGAAACCTGCAGCGCTGGGCCCCCTGCGTCCGTGCCTCTGACCTTCGCTCCCCTCGCAGCCCTGCGTCCTAGTTCCCTTTCAGACGGCTCCTCTTTCGCAAGATGTGGGCGGCTTTGCTGTACTTCTACTTCATTCTCCTTTCTAAAAGGAGAGGTTAAAAATGACCCACTTTCTGTGGCGTGCTATAACGGATAGGTCCCTTCAGAAGATGGCTTTTCAATGAGGAGCTGATACCAAGGGCTCAAGTAGAGAGCAAATGTTTTGAGAATGATGAAGGCAACAAATGTACAAATGTGCTGGACACAATGGATGGATGGATGGATGGATGGATGGATGGATGGATGGATTGTGATAAGAGTTGTATGAGCCCCCAATAAAATGATTTTTTTTTAAAGGGAAGAAGAAGAAGATGAGTTTGCATTAATTTCCCCTAATATTTGAGGAACCGAGGCAGCACAGTGTTAGGCAGCTAACTGCAAGATCAGCATTGCGAAATCACGGGGCAGCTGCTCCCGGGCCGAAAGGCCAGGTTTCTGCTCTCAGAGAGCAGAGTGTTACCGTGTGGCTTTATTTTGGTTTTCAGTCCAATCCCTGTTTAATTCTGAAACGTTCTCTTGTTGCTTTGATAGTGCTTTCCCTGGGGTTCCCATCTGGGGCCCGGTGGTGGAGTGGTCAGGACGCACAGGCGGGCCCTTCCAAACGCAGCAGCTCCTCCAGACAAAGCCTGTCCTTTCTACTCAGGTTCCAGTCTCAGAAATGTACTCAGGTCACCAGTTGCAGTCTGGGCAATCCACAGCAGCGGGTCGCTGCGACTCAGCATCGACTGATGGCGGTGAGGGAGTCTCATTCCACACCCCTAAACGTCTTCCGCTTAGTTGGATCCGCCATCCTGGTCTTTCAACTTTACTGGAATTTATTTCTATTTTAATGGTTTGGGGAAAGGGTTTGAACACCATTTGGGGAAGAATCTCTCCGTTCAATTTTCCAACACTAACTGCATCTTCAACGCAACCATTGAGTTTAGCAATCATATTTTTTTATTTCCATGAATTCTGATTCTATTAATAGCAGGTCCCCCCCCCCCTTTTTAAAATAGCATAGTTATCTTTCCGAGTAACTTTGAGGATATTAGCTATCTGTATTTAATGTATCGTCTTTATCTACTATATTAATACTGTGTGTGTGGTGGGTTGCACAGGGACCAATTCTGCTTGTTGAATTTGGTGCTCTTTCATGTCGATTTCCCCTAAATGTTTGTTGATTTGCAATTTTCTGTCCCTGTTTATAGGTCTGACTCCAGACTGACCTTTATTCTGAGCTGAAATACATTTCCTCACTTCAGAGGCCTGTTTACCTGGCCGTGACTACAGCTTGGGTTTCAGGAACCTGCCTCTTGGCATTGTGTCGGGAACTTTGTTTCTTGGTATGGTTTCCCTCGCCCTCTGGGCATTGTCCTGCGTCTTTGACCTGAGCTCACTCTGGAGCAGTGGTCTGTTAGCAAATGTTTAACAGCCTGCCCTGGGAGGAAAGCAGGCAAACTCTGATTTGCAGCATTTGCTGATTTTTCTCTGCCGGGTTCTCCGGCTCTGGCCAGTTTCAAGCTGGCAATGTGACATCACTGGACAGGGAGAAAAATGCTCTGGAGCCGAAGGGAGGCCCCAGTAGGATCTTAGAGGGGATGCTTTCATTGTCCCTGCACTCACAGCCTGGGTGCCCTGTGTCTTGTAAACATGTCAGGTTCTTCTACGCTACCTCTTTTCTTCCCTTCAAATAGCCCTTACTGTGCTGCTCCCTCCCGCTGGAGGCACGTGTTCTGTTCCCCCGAGCCTCGTGACTTTTATGTCTGTGTTTCCTTTGCCATTTCAATGGGATTTTCAAAGGCAGGAGATACATCGCAAGTCCTCCTCCTATTTGACGTAATCTCACAAGAAGTCATTTTCCCCCATGACAACCGTTTCTCCATAAGCTCACTATCCTGAATGAGGATTTAATTCTCTGGCTCACGGGCAGCTGAATGGTTTGTTAGAAAACGTACATGCTCCAGTTGTGGCTCTCTGCCTCCCCACCCAGCCTCATCTTGGGAAACACTGCTCTGTGAGTGAGGCCGCGTGCACTGGCCAGGCACGGATAGCCCAGGAGGAGCTAGTAGGGCTTGGAGACAGTGTCTTCCCAAGGTGGCTGGAAGCAGGAGGATCGAGGTGAGCATCTTCCACAGGTCCAGTGAGAGGCTGCCCCGATGCACTTAGAAGGTCTTGGTAGTGGTCCGCCCCAGAACTCCTCCAAGTTCTCATTGGCTAATATCACTTGGTCCCTAGCACATAGACTCTCTTTATCCAGAATAAAGTTTTACTTCACTTTTTGGAAAAGTCAGGCAGTTCCTCAAAATAAAATAAATAGAGAGCTATCATATGACCGATCAATCCACTCCTAGGTATACAAGAAAAGGGTTGAAAACACTAAGATAACTGAAAACAAAAATTGGTATATCAGTGTTCATAACAGCATTTATTGATACTTGTAAGAAAAGTGGAACCACCGAGTATCTATCAATGGACAAGGATACAAATTGTGGTATATTCATGCCAGAGCATATTCTTTGGTCACTGAAAGGAATAAAGCTCTGCTGTAAACTATACCATGAACGAACCTAGAACACAATATATGGAGTGCAATAACCCAGATACGAAAGGCCACGCGTTGTATAAATCTAGTTATGCACAACATCCACTGCAGGCAAACCCATAGCGACGGCAATCAGATGCGTCACTGCCACGGCTGGGGTGGGCTGGACAGAAGGAAGAGTGACGGCTAATGGAGAAGAGCTCTCTTTCTAGGATGGTGACCCTGTCTGGGAAGCTGATAGTGATTCTAGTTGTGCAGATGCTAAAAGGCACTGGAGAGTACATCTTAAAGGATGAGTTTGTTGCCTGTTTCTCAATTATAAAAGGAGGAACATTTCATACCCCAAAAAAGAAAAGAGAACCACCTCAAGCCCTTTGCCACAGAGCCAACTCCAACTCCTAGAGATCCTGTTGGGCCGAGTAGCCCTGCCCCACTGAGCTTCCAACGAAATCGTTGCATAAGCCGACTGCCACAACTTTCTCCCTCGGAGCAGCTGGTGGATTCAAACTGCTAACCTTTTGGCTTGCAACCAAGCTCTTAACTACTGTGCTGAGAAGGGTCCTGCAACCTTCATTAACCAACTAGGTTTTATACATGAGCAGCAATTGATTAGAAAATGCAGTTTGACCGAGGGCTCAAGTAGAAAGAAAATGCTTTGAAAATGATGATGGCAACATATGTACAAATGTGCTGACACAATGGATGGATGGATGGATTGTGATGAGATCTGTAAGAGCCCCCAATAAAATTATTTTTAAAAAAAGAAAATAAAATGCAATTTGATTTAAAGGGACACTACAATAGATGTATGTACGTACAAAATCTAAAATCAAAGTAAATAAGGATATCCAAGTGGTTTTTTTGTTTTTTTTTCAACTGGAAATAAAAATATTTTTTATTAAACTCTTTTTAATCAGAAAGAATAAACCAATAAATAGAAGACTAATCAGAAACTCCCAAAGATAATAATAACAAAATTATTTAAAATTATTCCAGATATCACAATTTAATATTTTATCACATACTTATTTGTTTTATAAAGAACTTATGATATATACATAATGTTCATCTGTCTCCAAAAGATTTAATAATTGTATAATTAATTCTTCATATCCAAGTGTTTTAAAGGAAAAAGTTATACAGCTCTACCAAAAGGTATTAAAAGTCTAATTCAATAGAAGAGTCATATTCCAGGTAGAACATGCTAACATCATTAATATATCTATTACTTTCCATCAAAATCCCAACGTAAGTTTTCATGGGACTTGACAAAAACTCCAAACTCGTTGTCACTGAGTTGATTCTGACTCATAGCAACTCTATAGGACAGAGTAGAACTGCCCCTGTGGGCTTCTGACACTCTTTTTTCTGTGTGTGTGGGGGGTGGGGTGGGGGGGATTCTTTGGCATTTCTTTTTTTTTTAACATCTTATTGGGACCTCTTGGGGATATTATTACAATCCATAGTTCCATTGAGACTAACTCTTTACAGGGGCCCAAAGCATCACCTTTTCCCAAGGAGAGGCTGCTAGTTTTGAATTGCTGACCTTGTGATTAGCACCCACTGGGCCAACAGGGCTCCTGGTGACTTGACAAGCTAGTCTTAACATGTATGCAGAAGGGCGAAGACCCAAAACACACAAGACACTCCTGAAGGAAAACAGGTAGGAGCTTGTCTTTCTTGACGTTAATGCTTATTATGAAGCCTAGTGACTAGCCGATGAGCTATCCTAGCAAGGTAGAGCTAGGTTTTATACACGAGCAGCAATTGATTAGAAATCAAAGTGAGCAATACAAGAGAGAGCCCCAAAAGAGAAACATGCATCAATGGAGACTTGACGGTGATATGGGCATCCTCGACTTGGTTCCAATTTAAAGAGAGTACTGGGAACTTTCCCCTATTAAATGTATTTTCTTATATTATTACCTTTTAAATTCATTTTGCTGTTATTAAGAATATTTCCAGCAAAACAGACACCAGTTCAACAGTGTCTACATATACAGTTAAGTAACATTAATGGTATTCTTTGAATGTGTGACTATTCTTAACCTACTGTCTTCCCCCGTTCACACAAACTCACGCTCTTCGGATCATATCTCATTCTTTGGATGGTGATTGTCACTTTAAGAAGCCGCGATGGCACAGTGGGTTACGTGTTGGGTGGGTCGCTAACCACAAAGCCACCAGCTACTCTGAGGGAGAAAGCGGAGGCTTTCTGCTCCCATATAGACTTCGCAGCCTTGGAAACCCACAGGGGCAGTTCTATCTTGTCCTACAGGGTCCATGGGTTAGAACTTTCAGAGACAGTGAGAAAGTGGATTTTGTTTTGTTGCTTAACGTCATGTTGTACCCACATAGACAGTTGTTAAAAGAAAAAAGAGGGGAGAAATGATCTGTGTGAGATCAAAGTGACAACAGCAACTTGAAAGCTGAGGAAGGAACCTTAGAGGGCACTGAGAGTTTAGGTCAGTGGAAGAGGATTGACTCCAGACGAGCAGGCAGGAGGGCGAAGCATAGACTGGTGAAGGCAGAGTCAAATGGATTCAAGGAAGGCAATATGGTAGGCCACCAACAGCTCCCCGGGTCTACAGGCCACAAGTCCAAAGAAATTAGAAGCAGGATTCAGGCCAGCAGGAAGAAGAAAGTCACTTTCCACCTGGCACCACATGGGGAGGCCTTACTGCCACACTACTGAGGGGGGTTTCTGGCCCAACCAAATTCACACAAAAATCTATCACACATACATATATATCTTTTGTTTTGAGAAACTGTATACAGTAAGATCGGAAAAAGTGATATCACAGAGCAGCCTAGCTATATTTCTCTTATTAGAACTGAGTTGGATTTTTTCATGTAATACAGACCATTTTCTGTCTTTCTTTGTTTAAATCCATTGCCCATTTTCATTTGTTGTTAGCATTGTCCTTGTCTACGTCTCCATCTTCTTTGATGATTTTCAGAGGCTCTTTAAGGTCTTCTCATATCTGAAATCTCTACTGGGTCTTCAGTTAGATCTTTTTAAAAATTGCTAATTATTTGTGTGTCAATTTTGCTCTGTATTTGTCTGTGTGTTTTTTTCTCCAAAGAACCAACTTATCCAAAAGCCCTCTCAATTGCCCTTGCTTTCTATTTTATCATCTTCTGCTTATATTTTTACCAATCCATTCCTTGTGGTCCTTTTTTCCTCTTCTGGTTTCTTTGGATGTACTCTGTTGTTCATTTGAACACTTCTTAAACAGAATGCTTAACTCGTGAACCTTCAGTCTTTCCTCTTTTCTCATATACGCACACTGTGCGAGTCTGGGGACTTTAGAGAAACAGATCCACAGAAACTCATGTAGAAGAGAGAGTTTTAGAGAAAGGTTAGGTGCACATCAAGAAAACATCCCAACCCAGTGCTGCCCAAGCCCACAAGTCCAACATTAACCCATATGTCCAACACCAATCCACAAAGTCCTCCTCCAGCTCACGAAAACAGTCGCAATGATGCCCACTGCAGGAGGAAAGCCAAGACAGTGAGCGTGTAAGCATCTCAGCGCTGGCAGAGGTCTCCACACGGGTGCTCCAACACCCAGGACTGCATCGGGGTAGGTCCATGCAGCTTCTCCTTGGAGATGTCTTGCAGGAAGTGAGACTTGCAAGCTGACGCAGGGAACTGCTAAGGCAGCTGCACCTGGTCCGACCATCAGAAAGCAAGAGACCCAAGAACTAGAAAGGCGAGGCTCACTGAGCCATTTATCCCTCCACCCTTCAATTAACCCCTCATGTGATTATCTGCCAGGTTGGCACAATAAACTACCTCACACACCAAGGTGTAACATGTCCCTCAAAACGCAGCTTTCAGCAGTATCCACAAGTGATGCCCAGTGATGCCCAGTGATGCCCAGTGATGCCCAGTGATGCCCAGTGATGCCCAGTGCCTTCATTTTCCATCCGTTTCAGGTCATTTCCAATTTACATCTTGATTGGCTTTGTGGTCTATGAATGACATGCGCATCGCTTTGAAAATCACATAGTGCTTCCAAGAAGGTTTATGCACTGATGGCACATTAGTATTCATCATCCAGTCTTATCACTTGCTGCGGATGCCTTCCATCATTGGGGAAGGAGAGTTAACAATTACATTTCCCAGAAACCCCCCAGAGCTAAGATGCTGGCTGAGACTTTGGTCCTGACAATGAAACGCACTCCCATGAGATTTGGAAAGGCTGCTTCCTGGTGCTTTGGGTGCTGTTGAGCTGACGTGGATGTTGCCAGCAGCCACCTCTCCTGTTGCTGCCCGGCGTCCAGATGTGAAGAGCGCAGGAATGAGAGTCAGTGGTGGAGGTGACGGCAGCTTCCTGTTCTGGACCACAGCTATCGCAGCTCATGGATGAAGATACCTGGTTTCTGACTCTCTCTGCTCCCCTGGCTTCTTCAACAAACACGATTATTAAAGAATCGAGTTCCGTGTTAAAGCCCTTTGACTGAGACATCCAGGGCGTTCTGTTTCCTGCACCGATGCCGTCCATGGCCTGGTGTACACTGCCTGCTTCTCACCAGCCTCAAGAAAGAAGATTATAGCTGAGCATTCAAGTAAAGGGGAGAAGATTCGAATTTTCCTTTGACTGCCATGAGTTACCTTGTAGTTTATCCACATGGGGCATATACACATGTGACAAACCAGACATCGAATATGATCTTCAGACTGACAAATGAAACCATGAACGCATTGACGGCGCTGCCGTGAGCCGGTCAGAATGTGTAGGAGGTTGAAAGCAGTCACCGGACTAGCAGGAGGATTGAGATGGCGCTAGGAGTCCCCTGAGCGTCCCTCGCCAGCAGAAGCGGCCCCTACTCCTCTGTGGGGCTAGTTCTTTCTTGCTTGAAAACTCTGTAATGATAAGTCTTGAGGGAGCTCTGAAGAAAGGGGAAGCAAATTCTTTTGATTCCCTACTCCCCGCATCTGTCATGGCCTCTAGACCCCCATAATTAGAGTCAGGTCTCAGCCATCCCCAGAGGGGCAAGTGCAAAGTCTCCCGGCAAAGGGGAGTTTACCCACTCAAGACGAACACAAAGCAGCAGAAACTGAGGGGAGACATGTAGCTCTAGGTCCAAAGGGCTTGGTGCTCATGCGAAATTTATCATTTACCAGAGCTGGTTCTGTGTGTTCAGGATCCTTTGCCCCAGTCGCTGGGAAAGGTTTTCTCAGTATGCTTGCTCTGTAGTCTACAACCTGAGCTCAGGGGTGGCATAAATTAAATGAAGTCAGGATGCCACACATTCCTCAGTATAATGAACAGGAAGGAATCCAAACACTTAGGAAGGTAGGAATGTTGAAGCGGATTTACCACCCACTCTCTAGCTATGTCCCCTCAGCAGACCTACAGATCCTGCTCTCTCTGGGGAGCCCAGAAGAAATAAATTGGTGAGGGAGTGAATTGTTGGCATCCTTCAAAAGGAGAGGCGCTCCTCTTCCCAGGGGTGAACGTCTTGAATGCTCTATAGAAACGGGCTCCTGATTATGACGGGGCTGAGCGGGCTTCAGAGTGACAGAGAAAGGGTCGCCTAGATCACCGTGACAGCTAAGAGGGCCACAAGAGTCACAAGAAGAATTTCTGCCTCCTGAAAACTCAGGCAGTGGCTCACCCAGAAGGGTGCGCTGGGTCTGAAACAGATAAGCAACCTTCTCAATTCTTTTTTGACATCTGCACGTGTTTGAACGGAAAAGCAGCTCGCAAAAACCGCAGCTCTGATGAATTGGGCCCGTCGCGAGATGACAAAGAGAACTGTCCGTTCTCCTCGGCATTGCTCAGGGCGAGCGTGCCCTGGGGGAGGGAAAGCCTCCGGCTCTGGGAAAAGTACTGGACCATGACTCTGATGGCTAGCAGCAACTCCATCTCCTGATCATCAAGGTCAATTACCCTTACCAGTGCAGTGAGTTCCTGCTTGGTTTGGTTTTCCTGCTGGTCTACTGGGGCAATAGAAAAGCCCAGAGTGAGCAAGCCAGGGCCGCGGCTTTCAGCTTAATGGCGCTTTTCTTTTGTTTCCCTGGGCGGTAGCTCCCGTTCGGCAAACAAGACGTCTAAATGCACAGAGGCATCCAGGGACAGGATGCACAAAGAGTGTGTGTGGCTGTTCCCATGTATTCTACTTCATCACTGCATAACATCTTAGGAATTTCTGGGTGAGGCAGTCAGTGCCCACTGCCCATGGGTGATGCTCGGGAAAGAGGTGCCGCTGCGGGGTATGAACAGCCGGCATTGCATCAGCTGGGGGAAGGCCACACAGGCTACGTGAAGAGACCTGCTGGTACCTGCTGTGTCCACTACACTGACCAGCCTCTGAACGGAGTCTAGTTTTCAAAAGAATCTATTGTTGGAGAATCAATACAGCAGAACATACACCAATTTACCCCACCGGTTTCTACAGATTCAATTCAACTCAGTGGCATCGATTATATTCTCCATCCTTTTTTTGAGTTCCTCCCCACCCTCCGCCACTGTCCCCTAAGGCTGCTTTCTAAACTTCAGAACTGCCATTGCCGTAGAAAGAGAGCGTTTTGAGAATGATGATGGCAACAAATCTACAAATGTTCTCGACACACTGGATGGATGGATGGACGGATGGATGGATGGATGGATGGATGGATGGATGGATGGATGGATTGTGGTAAGAGTTGTGTGAGCCCCGAATAAAATGATTAAAAAAAAAAAAGAACAACTGCCATTGTCACTTTAATTCTATACAAATAAGTCTTTCAAAAGCACAATGATTAAGGTAGACTTTATTTTAAAGGTTAGGCAAAACCATTGTTTGGTTTTAAGATTTCAGGAGATTCAAAAAAAAAGATTTCAGGAGATAATTTTTATACTTGATCTTAGCCAAAAGGCCAAGAAGTGATAGGACATCAGTTTTGATTTAAGGTTTAAGATGATCTTGCAGTGGGGAGAGTGGGGTGTTGTTTCCAGGACTCATCCAACCTCAGGAGCTCCAAGAAGTCTGGATTTCATGGAAATTGGAAATTCCATTCTACATTTGATCAGGATTCTTCGAAAGACCCTTTCCTCCACAGGCTCAATGAAGACGTCCAGGCTCCATTCAGTTATTCTGGTTTTGTGGCAGAGAAGGCAGTTCCTGGAGGGAGTTAGTCCCACATCCCATTCTGTCGTCCGGTTCTTGCGTCTCTTTCTCACGCTGTTGGTCTCAGGGAATAGAAGTCAGTTGGCAAACCCTGTTGGGTACCTTGCAGAGGCAGCATGCCACCAACGAGCCGCGGGACAGCTACATGAGACACAATGCGAGGCCAGTTAACCAACCCCGAGAAACCCACTCCCATGAGGTCTTTGGCTGTACATAAGCATTATGTTTTGGGGAAAGAAGGTTTGATTTACTTCACCAACTAAAGAATCCCAGCAAACTGGCTGAGTAAGAAAACAGGAAACGAGCAAAAGAGGAAGGGTGTTATAAATATCAATGAATGTCCCCTAACTGGTTACAGAGAAAAGTATTGAAATAGCTACCCATGGTCCATTCCTTGACATATATGTGTGCGTATGTATATATTCACACATATATGTATACATATATAGTGTATATTAACCAATTTTCCCCGCCTGAGCTATTAATTCTGCTACTAATCTTTACAGAGTAAAACAGTGGCGGTGGTGGCTGTTAAGCATCCTGGAGTCACTTTTGATTCATAACGATCCCACGTGATGATGGAGAATTGATTGCCCCAGGCAGTTTCCCAGGCTGCAAACTTTACAGAGGAGTCCAGGTGGCATGGTGGTTAGATGTTGGGCTACTAACTGCAAAGTCAACAGTTCAAAACCACCAACTGCTGTGCAGGAGAAAGACAGGGCTTTCCCAGGGCCACGCCCATAAAGAGTCCGTCTCGGAGACTCACAGGGCCAGGTCTACCCTGGCCTGCCGGGCGGCTCTGAATGGGCTTTGACCACCACGGCAGTGTGTTTGATTGTGGGTGGGGATCTTTGCAGGAGGATACTGCCAGGTCTCTCTCCCCTGGAGCCACTGAGGGGCTTCAAAGCAGCAACCATTTGGTTAGCAGCTGATTAACTCCTGTGCTCAAACCTCAAACATCATACTCACCATCTAGTCAATTCTGACTCATGGCATCCATTAAAGACACGGTGGGTTATGTGTTGGGATGCTAACCACAAGGTCAACAGTTTGAAACCACCGGTTGCTCCTCAAGGACAAGAAGAGGCTTTCTGCTCCGGTAGAGGTACAGTCTTAGAAGCCCACGGGGGCAGTTCTACCCTGTCCTATAGGGTGGCTATAAGATTCTACTAAGAGAGTTCTTTTTTTTTTACATTTTATTATGGGCTCATACAACTCTTATCACAATCCATACATATACATACATCAATTATATAAAGCACATCCATACATTCTTTGCCCTCATCATTTTCAAAGCATTTGCTCTCCACTTAAGCCCTTTGCATCAGGTCCTCTTTTTTTGTTTTCCCCTCCCTCCCCGCTCCCTGCTCCCTCATGAGGCCTTGATAACTTATAGATTGTTATTTTGTCATATCTTGCCCTATCCGGAGTCTCTCCTCCCCACCTTCTCTGCCGTCTGTCTCCCAGGGAGGAGGTCACATGTGGATCCTTGTAATCAGTTCCCCATTTCCAACCCACTCACCCTCTACTCTCCCAGCATCGCCCCTCACACCCCTGGTCCTGAAGGTATCATCCGCCCTGGATTCCCTGTACCTCCAGCTTTCATATGCACCAGTGTACAACCGCTGCCCTATCCAGTCCTGCAAGGTAGAATTCGGATCATGGTAGTTGGGGGGAGGAAGCATCCAGGATCTGGGGGAAAGTTGTGTTCTTCATCGGTACTACATTGCACCCTGACTGACCCATCTCCCCTCCTAAGTCCCTCTATGAGGGGATCTCCAGTGGCTGACAAATGGGCTTTGGGTCTCCACTCTGCACTTCCCCCTTTATTCACTATGGTATATATATTTATATATATAAATTTTTTTTTGGCACCTCGTGATCGCACAGGCTGGTGTGCTTCTTCCATGTGGGCTTTATTGCTTCTGAGCCAGATGGCCGCTTGTTCACCTAAGAGAGTTCTTTACAGACAGAGGTGGTGGTAGTTGTGTGCCATATATATGCATTAAATATAGTTCTTAGAATCTAGCAATGTATATGAGATCAGGATGCATTAAAAATTCTGTTTATAAATTCAATCTTTTGTTTGCTTTTGTTTGAAGCAATGATTGTGGTGGAACAAATGCTTTGCACTTGAATGCTCACCTCCGAGGTTGGGGATTTCAGCCCACCCAGAAGTGCCGTGAAGGTCTGCCCTCTTCAAGATTTCAGCCAAGAAAACCCTATGCATAGTTCTACTTCCTAACACACGGGTCCCCCTGAGTGCAATGGAATGAATGGCAATGGATTTGTTGTTGTTTGTATGTGTCTGATTTGGGATTTGTTTTTTTATGCTTGAGGTTCAGGTGCCTACGGGTCAGGGAGGTGGAGAGAACAGAAGAGGTAGAAGAGGAGAGGAGATGATTATGGGGCAGAAAAGAAAACCAGATGGTTAACATGACCAAGTTTTATTCTGACACACATAAAAGCCAAAATCCATAAAAAGGGCATTTCTTCATACAGATTTATGTGGGGAAGGCAAGCCACTCCTTATAATAGGATAATCCCTTACAATACCATATTGAAAAAACAAAGGGCATCATTTGGCAACACTGATTGTAACAATTCCCTAACACAAGTGCAGCACTCTACTTTTCAGACAGTTTCTATAGGTCATTGTAGCGGCCACATAGAACTCACAGACAAAGGCGACATTTAGGAGGTTTATTAGGGAAGTTAAGAAGTTACAGTTCAGGTGAGAAATGCTTAGGACTCAGATGTGCAGTCAGGATGGGTTCTTCTTTGCTGTGCCCTCAGGCTATCCCTCAGTCTCTAGGCCTGGTCAATGCTGTGGCTGCTAATAGAGGGCCAGAGGGCATGCTACTCCGCCTCAAGGCACTCAACAACACTAGCGCCTCCAATTAAGTGCTCAGTGGAGCCACTCCGTGCCACAGGCCAGTTTATTGCCCCCAGACGCTCAGTTTTACAGACTGTGAGGAGTCCTGGTAGCACAGGTTTACTCCTTAGGCTGCTAACTGCAGAGTCAGCCATTTGAAACCATCCTCAGGAGAAAGGCGAGGTTTTCTACTCCTGTAAAAAGTTGCAGGCTTGGAAACTCACAGAGGCAGGTCTACCCTGTCCTGTATGGTCACTATGAGTCAGAATTGACTTGCTGGCTTTGAGGTGCTTTTGCTTTGCTTTTGAGTTTTGGTTTACTTGCTCCGTGTGCTGGGAAGCCCACTGTTGTGTCTTGAGTTCTGACTCCTGGTTCTGCTGCTGCTCCTCTGAAACTCCTCTGGTATCAAAGCCAGCTGCTGGATCAAGGAGGTTCAATGCACACAGATCTCCGGGTCTCAGTTTTTCTGGTAGTGAGATGCCCCTTCCTGCTTCTGAGAGGGCTTGTTTGAGACCAAGCAGGGGGTTCCTTGGATTTTAAATTGCATTCCTAATTCAGTGGTCAATACAAAGCTACGGGAATTTAATTTTCAATCATAAAGCATAGAAAATAGAATTTTGTATCAAATGGACTTATTACTCAAATTATAAATGAACTCTGCAATACCACTATTTAAATTATGCAGTAATTTCTGCTCATTAAAGTACTTTCAAATATTCACCCTTTTCTCCATACTTGAACGTGAAGTTAAATAGTGACTCTGTTATATTAAAAAAAAATCTAAAGTAAAACTTTCTTCTGATAATATGCAGATCTAAGTGGGAGGGCATCTCCTCACAGGAAGCTAGAGAAGATGGCTCAGCACTGACCCTTGGCCCAGGAAAAGGGCTGAGCTACAGGAAATGCCTGAGGCCGTCATTTGCCTTGTTGCTATGGAGCAATTAAAGAGCTACTTTCTTAAACTGATTATCTCTAGTTTGGGATCATGACAACCCCTTCCTCTTGTTGATGAAATGACAGACTTAATAAATTAGTAAATGAGTCTAATGGATCTGCTTTAGTTGCATGGAGGAAGTTGAGGATGGACTTGAACTCAGAACTGCTTTGGGGAACCCCAGACTTCTGCTTTTTTGTCAACAAACTGTTTCAGGGCAATGTGCACTTTGATATTATGCATGTGAAAGTGTTTTAGGAAGCAGGGTTGCTATTGCTAGTTGTCATTGAGTCGATTATGACTCCTAGCCACCCCATTTGACAGTGAAGAACCGCCCCGTGGGATTTTCTCAGCTGTACCTTTTATGGGAGCAGATTGCCAGGTCTTTCTACCTTGGAGCCAAACTTCCGGTTAGCAGCTGTGTTTTTAACTGTTGTGTCACCATGGTACCTTATCAAGTGCTGAGCACTATAAACACAGAAGACGTATGCATGGATCCGTCTCCTAGAGAGATGGTGGGAGGAATAACACAGGAAGGAGGATAAAGGAGGCATGTCTGAAGCCGAATAGCAAAATCTGCTATCATTTTCAAATTCTATGTGAACATTTCCTCTTTTATATAACAAAGGACAAGATTGTTTGTTAAATTCTAAGTACTTTTGAAATAAAGATGTTGGTTCAAGAAAATAAATAAATAAACAAACAAACAAATAAATTAGGTAAGTGACGAACAATATCGAAATGTTGTTCTGAATAAAAAAACAAAAATCCAGACGCATTGCCATTAAGTTGATTCCAACTCATAGCAACCCTATTGGACAGGGTAGAACTGCCCGTGGTTTCCTGAAACTGTGGCCCTTCCAGGGAGTAGGAAGCCTCGTCTTTCCCCTGTGTCCTAAAGAGAGACCAGAGATCACGTAAGAAATGGTTTCAATGAATGTTCTGACTGAATTGAGTTATGGTGGTCAGGTAAAACTTGATCTGATCAGGGTTTACTTAGTTTGATTATGTCGGTCTTGTGCATTGGGTAAGAATTGGTGGCACTTTATTTCTTCATGAATCCTGAGTGGATCTTAATTCAATGTTTCTGTGTTAGTCTGGGTAGACTAGAGAAACAAATCCACAAACACACATATGTGTATAAGGAAGAGGTTTATATACAAGAACAATTGAACATTGAGTAAACATCCCAGCCCAGTCCAGATCAAGTCCATAAATCTGACATGAAATCTTATATGTCCAACAACAATCCATAAAGTCGTCTTCAGACTCACAAAATAAATGCAACGATGCTGAATGCAGGACGATCACAGGCAAGTGGGTAGAAATTCTTTGGATCCATGGCGTTGTAAGCATCTCAGTGCTGGCAGGGGTCTCCATGTGGCTTCTCCAGCTTCAGAGGTCTTGTCAGCTGCAATGTCTCCCAGGGAGTAGCAGAGAGAAAGAGGTGTCTTCCACTTCCAAGCAGGAAGTACCAGATTTCCCAGAATTCTCAGGAGAAGGTCATGCCTACAGAAGTCTCACTGGCTATCTCTAGATTGACAGCCTAGACCCCACCCCTACACCCTTAATCCTTATATTGATGCCAGATTAGGTGGCTACCACAGATTCTCCTATTCTTTTCGGATCCCTACCTTGTGAGCCAAGACAGAAATTGGGGAAGCTGTCCGTTCTCAGTCTTGACTCCCATCATTGGAACACCATGCTGTTTTTGCTGTTAAGTGGTGTTGAGTTGGTTCCAACTCATAATGATCCTACGTACCACTGACCAAAACCCTGCTTGGGTCTGTACCACACTCATGATTGTTGCTATGTTTGAGCCCATTGCTGCAGCCCCTGTGTCAGTCCATCTCATCAAGGGCTTCCTGTTTTTCAATGACATTTTACCAAGCATGGTGTCCTTTACCAAGGACGGGTGTCTTCTGATAACTGGACAGCGGTTCTCGTGCTCGCTTCGGCAGCACATATACTAAAAACTGTACAGTGGCTCTCAACCTGTGGGTCGTGACCCTTGGGGGTTGAACGACCCTTTCACAGGAGTAGTCTGATTCACAAATTCACAGTAGCAAAATTACAGTTATGAAGTAGCAACAAAAATAATTTTATGGTTGGTGGGGGTCACCACAATATGAGGAACTATATGAAAGGGTCACAGCATTAGGAAGGTTGAAAACCACTGGGATAACAGGTCCAAAGTATGTGAGACATATATATAGTCTTACCATCCTTGTTTCTAAGAAGCACTCAGGATCAACTTCTTCCAAGACAGACTTGTTTGTCGTTCTGGCAGTTCATGGCATTTTCAGCAGTCTTCACCAGCACCATAATTCAAATGCATCACTTCTTTGGTTTCCCTTATTCATTGTCCAGATTTCACCTGCATATGAGGTGGTTGAAAATACAATGGTGTGTTAGTCCAGGTCTAGGGAGACTCACATATGTATAGGCAATAACTTTATATCAATTATACATTAAGAAAACATCCCAGCACAGTCCATATCAAGTACGTAAGTCCAATATTAGTCCATATGTCTGATACCAGTCTATAAATTCTTCTTCAAACTCATGCAACCATGCAATAATGCCGAATGCAGAAAGATCATAGGCCCGTGGGTGGAAAGTCTTGTGGATCCAGTAACAGTGGAAGCATCTCTGCACTGGTGTGGGTCTCCATGTGGCTCCTCCAGCTCCAGGGCTCTAGCTTGTTCAGCGTAGCTCCATGTGGCTTGTCAACAGGAATGTCTGGCAGGGAGTTGAAGCAGAGTGTCTGCCTTCCAATGCACTATGGATCTCCTTTGCGCCTATGAGGTCATCAAGCTGCGACCTGATTGACAGGCTAGACCCCACCACTTCACAAGTTGACAGGAGATTATGTAACTACCACACATGGCTTGGGACAAGTGCATATTAGACCTCAAAGTGACTTCTTTCCTTTTCAAAACTTTTAAAGGTCTCATGTAGCAGATTTGCCAATGCACTAGGTCAAAGTGCCACGGACTACCAAAAGAGCAGACACATCTGTCTAGGAAAAATACAGGCAGAAGTAGAAACAAGGATGGCGAGATTTTGTCTCACATACTTTGGACATGTTCTCCGGAGAGACCAGTCTCTGAAGAAGGACATCGCGCTTGATAAAGTAAGGGACAGGGAAAAAGAGAAAGGCTCTTGACAAGAGGGACTGACAGGGTGGCTGCAACAACGGGCTCAAACATGGGAGCAGTTGTGAGGATGGTGCAGGACAGCGCTCCCTGCTGATGCACTCTTGCAACCATACTTGAATTATCTTTAGCCAAATTTTATTTGCACATGATATTATTAGATAATTTTCCCCTTTTCCAGAATGGGCACGAATATAGATCTCTTACAGTTAGGTTCCCAGGTAGCTGTCTTCCAAATTTCTTGGCATAGACTAGTGAGTGATTTCAATTTGTTGAAACATTTCCATTGGGATTCCATCAATTCCTGGAGCCTTGATTTGGACTAATGCCTTTAGTGCCATTTGGACTTCTTCCTTCAATGTCATTGGTGCTTAACCATATGGTACCTCCTAAAATGGTTGGATGCTGACCAATTCTTTTTTGGTCCAGTGACTCTGTGTATTCCTTCCATCTTCTTTTGATACTTCCTGCGCCATTCAATATTCTGTCTATAAACAGACAAAAACAAAAGCAATACCAAGCCCACTGCAATCTGGTTGATTCTGATTCAGAACAACCTATCTAGCTAGGGTTTGCAAGACTTTGCAAATCTTTACCAGAACAGATAAACTCAGCGTTCTCCAGCCGATCGGCGGGTCAGTTTAACCTTGCTTAAACCACCGTAAGCACCTCGCAGTCAGCAGTCCAATGCTTGTCCATCAGCACCACCAGGCCCTTTGGGTCTGCCATCGAATCTGGCAATATTTCACATTTGTGCTTGATTTTTCCTTCTTCGGTTCTTTCAACTTGAGATATGCTGGCCATGTTCATGTTCTTCCCTGCCAGGTCTCCAATTCCAGGTCTTTTCACCTTTTCTATTAATGCTTCACTTGGTCTTCTCCAGCTGCCCTTTGAAAGTTCATGGTCACATAGCTGATCAGAGCACACGGGTGCTGATGAAAGGGGAGGAGGAGAGAGTGGGGCACATGCTGACCCACCAGGCCTTGAGGATGATGTTCTTGATTAGAGCAGCCAGTTGACAGAAAGGATCACATGGCCGGCCCCACTATGAGAAATGAGGCCTCTCACTGACCCATGGCCCTACAGGGGACAACGCCAGAGACACAGTGTGGGAATTGCACCTGATCTGATCCTGCCACACCGAGGCAAAACACTAAGCGGTACCACAGAACAGCAAGGGAATGGAGCGGCAAGGTCCCCAGGGAATGCTGAAGGTGGACTTCAAGGCCAGGGCGTGATGCCCCAACAGACTGGACTGGAAAACACTCCTAAAGGACAACAGAGGATCCTTGAACGAACTACAAGCTTTTCTTTCTTGTGTTTTGTTTTGTTTTGGTCATTGGTTTGTTGTATATTGTTGTTTGATTTTGCTTTGTCTTGTTTTTGTGTGTTATTATCTCTGCAGGTCTGTCTAAATAAGATAGGCTGGATGAACAATCTGGAGGAGAAAACAACAGGACCGACAGTTCTGGGGGACATGGGAGAGGGGGAGGTGGGGGGGCGGGGGAAGGAAGTGATGTTAACAAATCCAGGGACAAGGGAACAAGTGATCCATATTGGTGATGAGGAGGCTGTAGGAGGCCTGGTAGGGCATGATCAAGGGTAATGGTGGGGACTGAGTATGATAGTGGGACAGGAGGAAAGTCAAGGGAAATAGAGGAATGAGCTGGGAGGCAAAGGGCATTTATAGAGGTCTAGATAAAAACATGTATTTAGCTTTCTCTCGCGTCCTCGCTTCCGAGATGACAAAGAAAAGGCTTAACAACGGCCGGGCCAAGAAGGGCCGCGGCCATGTGCAGCCCATCCGCTGCACGAACTGCGCCCGCTGCGTGCCCAAAGACAAGGCCATTAAGAAGTTCGTCATAAGAAACATAGTGGAGGCCGCGGCCGTCAGAGACATCTCCGAAGCGAGTGTCTTCGATGCATACGTGCTTCCCAAGCTGCACGTGAAGCTGCATTACTGTGTGAGTTGTGCCGTCCACAGCAAGGTGGTCCGGAACCGGTCACGCGAAGCCCGGAAGGACCGAACCCCGCCACCTCGATTTAGACCTGCAGGTGCTGCCCCACGACCTCCTCCAAAGCCTATGTAAAGATTAGAAGCTGAAGAAAAACCTGAAAGGAAATAAAGTGGAAATTGTTCATGACATGCTGTGATGTGTATCTGTAAGATTGGGGGGTAGGGGACTTGGGTATGTCTGAGGAAATCATAACTTTTGTGTGAGCTGCCATTCAAAAAAAATAACAAATTTCCCATTCAAAAAAAACATGTATTTATACAAATATATTTATATATGAGGATGGGGAAATATACCTATGTGCATATATTTATAGGTTTAGTATTAAGGAAGCAGAAGGACATTGGGTCTCCACTCAAGTACTCCCTCAATGCAAGAATACTTTCTTCTATTAAATTGGCATTCTATGATGCTCACCTTCCCAATAACCGCTGAAGACAAAGCAGATGTGGTGAAGAAAAGCTGATGGTGCCCAGCTATGAAAAGATATAGCATCTGGGGTCTTAAAGGCTTGAAGGTAAACAAGCGGCCATCTAGTTCAGAAGCAAAAAAGCCCACATGGAAGAAGCACACCAGTCTATGGGATCACGAGGTGCCAAAGGCATCAGTTATCAGGCATCAAAGAACAAAATTTCATATCATTGTGTGCTCGCCTCCCTGATACGATTGCTGAAGACAAATGGGTGCATAAACAAATGTGGCAAAGAAAGTTGATGGTACCCAGCTATCAAAAGATATAGTATCTGGGGTCTTAAAGGTTTGAAGGTAAACAAGTGGCCATCTAGCTCAGAAGCAACAAAGCCCACATGGAAGAAGCACACCAGCCTGTGGGATCATGAGGTGATGAAGGGATCAGGTATCAGGCAGCATCAAAACAAAAAATCTTACCATAGTGAATGAGGGGGGGGGTGTTTGGAGTGGAGACCCAAAGCCCGTTTGTAGGCCACTGGAGATTTCCTTGCAGAGGGGTCTTGGGGAGGAGATGAGTCAGGGTGCGATGTAGCAACAATGAAAAATACAACTTTCCTCTAGTTCCTAAATGCTTCCTCCCCCCCACCCCCACTATCATATTCCAAATTCTGTCTGGCTAGACCAGAGGATGTACATTGGTACAGATAGGAACCAGAAACACAGGGAATCCAGGACAGATGATCCCTTCAGGACCAGAGGTGTGAGTGGCAATACCAGGAGGGTAGAGGGAAGGTGGGTTGGAAAGGGGGAACCGATTACAAGGATCTACATGGGACCTCCTCCCTGGGGGACACACAATAGAAAAGTGGGTGAAGGGAGATGTCGGACAGGGCAAGATATGACAAAATAGTAAGTTATAAATTATCAAGGGTTCATGAGGGAGTGGGGAGCAGGGACAGAGGGGGAAAATGAGTAGCTGATGCCAGGGACTTAAGTGGAGAGCAAATGTTTTGAGAATGATGAGGGCAATGATTGCACAAATGTGCTTTACACAATTGATGTACGAATGGATTTTGATAATAGTTGTATGAGCCCCTAATAAAATGATTTAAAAAACAAAACATTTTAACACACACACACACACACACAAAGAAAGTTCATGGTCAGTTTTTTTTTACTTTATCATTTCTTCCATTTGCTTTTGCTACTCTCTAGGACAGTTTCAGAGTCTCTTCTGACATCCACTTTCTTTCCTGTCTCTTTAATGACCTTTTGTGTTCTCCTTGTAAGCTGTCTGTTTTTCTTGTCACCCCCTGACTCACCATGTCTCCAGTTGTTGTTTGTGGTCAACGAGTGAAATCTGTTCTAGAGTTGGTCTCTAAATTCAGGTGAACTGTACTTGAGGTTCTTGTGGACTTGTTTTTAATTTCTTCCATTTCAACTTGAATTTCCATTTAAGCAATTGATGGTCTATTTCACAGTTGGCTCCTAGCCTGGTTTTGGCTGATGATATTGAGCTTCACCATCATCTTTCCACAGATGGTTACTATGCTTTTCATCTGGACAAGTCCACGTGTACAGTAGCCATTTGTGTTGTTGAAAAATGTATTTTTGGCAATGAAGAAGTTATTGGTCTTGCCAACAGAAGTATCTCCAATCACTCCAATCAATAAATAAGTCCAAAAAAATATTTCCCAATAACGGATCTTTTCTCTTTGTTTCTATCCTTTGATTGTAAATCACCCACAGTTATCAATACATTGTTATTGTGAAGAGCTTGAGAGAACTCTTCATTTTCCTCATCACTTGTCTTAGTAAGTGCATACATTTTGATAATGTTGGTATTAACTGATCTTCCTTGCAGGCATACAGATAGTATCTGATTACACACCACGCTGAACTTCAAGACAGATCGTCAAATGTTCTTTTAAATAATGAATGCAATATCAGCCCTCTTGAAATAGTCATTTCCTGAATAGTATACCGTCTGATTGTCTATTTAAAATGGCGAATCTCTATGAATTTCAGCTCATTGCAATCCATTTTTCTCACAACTTCCAATTTATCTTTCACATGCCATGTGCCAATTACTGATGGATGATTGTCAACTGTTTCTTCTCATATTGTGTTATTCCCCATTAGCAAATGAAGGTCCCCAAAGATCTGCTCCACCCACAGCATTAAGGTTGACTCTACCTTGAGGGGGCAGCTCTTCCCCAGTTGCACTTTGAGTGCCTTCCGGCCTCAGGGGCTCCTCTCCCAGCACCACGTCAGACAATGTTCCCCTGGGATTCAGAAGGCTTTCCGTAGCTAATTTTTCAGAAGTTGAGAGGCTCTTCTTTATAGTTAGTTCTTAGTCTGGAATCTCCACTGAAGCCTGTTCACCATGGTGGCCCCGTTGCCAGTTGAAATACTGGAGCTATAGCATCCAGTAGGACCACAAAATGCAAGCGACCCCAGTGCACCAAGCTAACAGATGAGAGGCTTAATAGACCCCATAATCTGACAGGAACAAGTGACAGTCGACAGACAATTACATCAGGTTCCTAGACAGTAAAGCGGCTGAATCAGTCTGGGAACTGACTTTTGTTGTCAACCATTAGCTAAGAATGAATGACAGTATGATACAGTATTCTTGATATAAGCATAAGCTTTGAAGTCAGATTACGAAGTACAACAATTTGAGTTCAAGTTCTGGTCCCACAGCCAACGTGCAGTTAGATGACTGAGATTTGTTTCTCAGTGACACAGGATTAAAGTCGGGCTTACTTCACAGACGGTCATGACAATGAAATGAGGCCCTCTACGAGGGTCAGTCCAAAACGATTGCTACAAAGTAGTAGAAGCATTTATTAAATAAAAATACCCCCGTGTGAAGCCATTGGTTCTTTACATATCCTCCACCGAGGCTGAGCACTTCTGACCGCACTGCTTCCGGAAATCTCTGGAACCTTGCCCAGAAGAATCCTGCGTTCTTCAGTCGACACATCCTAAAAGCAGCTGGGCTTCCTCGAGGGACTGAAATTGTGTTCCTTGCAATGTTCTATGAGCTCTGGGGCCAAAAGGAAGGCTGAAGGGGCAAGATCAGAGCTGGAAAGCAGAGAAGGAAAGGTTTTCCAAGGACATTTTCGCAGAAGAGCTCTTGTTACCCTTGAAGAAGGAGCAGGTGCATTATCATGATAGGGGGAAAAAAAAATCCTCGGCACAATATCCCCGGCCTTTTCTTACCAGTGCAGTTTTCTATTTTCTTAAATTTCTTCTTGACAAGTTATCTTCTTGACAAGTCCTTTGAGAAAATCTATCAAGATCACTCCCTAGGGATCCCCCCAAAATAGCTACCATCACCTTCTGAGCTGACCTCTCTTGGATTTAACCAGCCCAGCAAATTGCATCAGAAGCCACTTTTTTGTTGTTAATTTTTTTAAAACAATTTTATTGGTCTATAATTCACAGAGCGTGCCATTCACTGATTTAATCATATGAAGAAGATCTATGCAATCACCACCACAGTTGATTACGGAACCTTCTCTTCCTTGTCTGCACTGCTACTCCCTCCCATGTTCCCCAACTTCCCCTGCTTTGTGCCAAGGCACCAGTATTCCAGTTATTGTCTCTATAGGCTTATGTTTATGGAGGTTTTTTTAAAAATGCCAAGTTCATGGGAAATTAGGTATTTTCTTAATAACATAAAATATCTTTCATCCAAATAATGTACCTTCTAGTATTCAATCCTTATTGATATATTCCTTTAAACACCTTATTTTTTAAACTGAAGATACAGAGAATTTCATTTACAGATGAAAATTCATCACCAACACTTACCTTCTAAAGGTGAAGAGTCCACTGTAAGCCCATCAAGACGAGAAAGAAAAATGATGAAACAAAGCAACGGGGAGGCCCTTCATTTGACTGTACCTTGCTCTCTGGATTACATGGGTAAAGTCAAGCCTTGTTTCTGGTTACAGTTCCTTCCATAAAACTCTCTTTGTTCACCCCCTCTTGCTTTTGACTGTTGGAAAATCAGCTCATTACGCTAGCTGATCTTTGTGCAATACTTTTTTTAAGTATCTCTTTTGGAAGGTGCCCTAGAGAGACTGAGACAAATGCGTTATTCAGAGAACTTGTCTGCACTGACGGGAGAGATGCGTTCCAACAGCTTTGGTTTGGGACGACCTGTCCATGTTGGACGGGAACCTTCAGAGCTATATTTTATACTGTTTGCATTCATTTTCTTAATCTGACAGATACTAATTGAACACCTACTTTATTTTAAGGATTATTCAGTGACAAAATAGCAATCTATAAATTATCAAGGGCTCGTGAGGGAGGGGGCAGCGGGGAGGGAGTAGAAAAAAAAGAGGACCTGATGCAAAGGGCTTAAGTGGAGAGCAAATGCTTTGAGAATGATTAGGGCAAAGAATGAACGGATGTGCTTTATACAATTGATGTATGTATATGTGTGGATTGTGATAAGAGTTGTATGAGCCCCTAATAAAATGTTTAAAAAAAAGAATTATTCAGGACATTGCAGATACTTGAGAAAACAAAACACACAGGGCCTCTGTTTTCTTACAAAACTCACACGCTATTTAGTATCTGTTTTTGTAAGAGAACTTTCACTCAGTTACTGCCACCGAGGGCATGCCGACTCTCCAACAGGGAGCACTGCTCCCGTGCGTTTCCGGGGCTAGTTCTTTACTGGAGGAGAAAGATCACTCTTTCTCCCAAGAAGGGGCTAGTGGTTTTGAACTACCAACCTTGTGGTTCGTAGCCCAAAATTCTCTCTGTCAAGAGAATTTTATGTTGCTTTCATACCATTTTATCAGAGTAAACCAGCCTCTAACAACCGCGGGGTCCGTAGGCACAATTGTACAGTTATAGTATATAAAGATCACAGTAAAGTCAAAGAAGACAGGAGAGAAAGTAAAATAAAGGAGTCAGACACATTTTCTGGTAGCATGCTCACCTCTGGGATGGCCATGATCCCAGCAGCCAGGTCTGCTCAGAGAGAGCAGGAGGAGGAGAGGACTGTATGTTTCCAATCACAGCTCATATGTATGTTTAAGGGTGACCAAATAGTAACAGGAAGGGGCGGTACAATAGGCATATGCATGCCGGGAAGGGGATGGCCTAGGGGCATACAGCAGGGAGTGGGCCCTACTTAGGGTGGCACAGACCATAGAATCTGACCGCCCTAGACAGCTGACACCCTCAGGAAGATAACCTATAAGCAGCTTGCGTTGACCTCCAAGTGTACAGTCATTTACCATGTGACGCAAGCAGCGTCTTAGGTTTGGCATGTATTTTGGGAACTACCGGACAAAGAACCTTTCTGTATACCACACCATTTCTAACAAAAACAAAACCTACCCAACTTGTTGCTATCAAGGCCGTTCTGACTCACAGCGACCCTATATATATAGTGCAGGGAAGAACTGCCCCTGTAGGTGTCCAAGACTGAACACTTGATGGCTTTTACAGACTTCCTCTTTCTCCCACAGAGGTTGATGGTTTTGAACTGCTGACCTTGGAGTTAGCGACAATGCCTCTCTAGGTTCTTGCTAATTCAAACCGAAGTTCACAAACTATCAGCAAAATAGCACCTGGGACGAGGGGTGTGAGGGGCGATACTGGGAGGGTAGAGGGTGAGTGGGTTGGAAAGGGGGAACCGATTACAAGGATCTACATGTGACCTCCTCCCTGGGGGACGGACAACAGAAAAGGGGGTGAAGGGATATGCCGGATAGGGCAGGATATGACAGAATAATAATTTATAAATTATCAAGGGCTCATGGAGGAGGGGGGAGGGGGGAGGGAGGGGAAAAAAGAGGACTTGGTGCAAAGGGCTTAAGTGGAGAGCAAATGCTTCGAAAATGATTAGGGCAAAGAATGTACAGATGTGCTTTATACAATTGATGCATGTATATGTATGAATTGTGATAAGAGTTGTATGAGTCTCTAATAAAATGTTTAAAAAAGTAGTTGAATTTTATAAAATGACAAGCTTTGTCTTGAGAAAATTTATGTAAAGGGGTTTAAAAATTAAAAAGGTTTACCAGCACATTGCTCTTCAGCCTCATGCTCTTATTTCCAATTTGTAAATGACAATATTGATTTGGATTTTATTCAAATATTTTGTTTTGAAGATGCAAAAAAAAAAATAGCACCTGGGAACCTGTTAGGAATACACCACCTCAGGTTACACTCAGAGTTATTGAATCAGGACCTACATTTTAACAGAATTCTAGGGTGCTCATTAAAGTTTGAGATATCCTACATGTAGACTCTATTTGAGCTTAATTTAGAAAAGATCTCAAACAGTCCCTATCTCCTAAGGACAAAGATTGCATAGAAATGGAGAAATTGCTCAAAAGAAAAAAAAATTAGAAATATAATTTTCATGAAAATACTATGATAATAGAGGAAAGTTAGGTTAAGGAGTGGAAATCTGCTCACTCTAACTATATTCCTTATGTTGCTACAAAATGCTCCGACTCCAGTGTTTCCTCCTATGGGCCACACACCAATGCTGAGATTGAGCAGGGCTGGGTTCCTGTGCATTGGAGGAGGCCCTAGCAGCTTGTAAAACAACAGCATAGGTACATGGCTCCCTCTGGTGGGAACATTTTATTTGCAGCTAGAGTTAAACTGGATTGACTCCGTGGCTGAAATATACCATGAACAATTTTAAGGATGGCTCAGGCCCTGTCAGTGTCTCCTTCAGGTGCACATAGCTTTACTATGAGCTGGAATTGACTCGGTAGTGCCTCACAACGACAGAGTCGTAAGAGGATCTTGAAAAACACACAACGAAACACAACCCAAAGTCACTGATACCTGGTCGATTCTGACTCACAGGGACCCTATCAGACAGAGTAGAACTGTCTCTGTGGGTTCCCAAAGCTGTACCTGTTTACAGGAGCAGAAAGCCTCGTCTTCCTCCTGCAGAGCGGCTGGTGGGCTAGAACTGCTAGCAGTCCAATGTATAATCCACGGTACTGCCAGGTGGTGTATGGTTACTCGTTGGGCTGTGATCCTCATGCTCAGCAGTTTGAAATCACCAGAAGCTCTGCCCAGTAGACAGACTGGGCTTGTTACAGTCTTGGAAAGTCTCCGGGGTCACTATGAGTCCGCACTAAAGCATGGCAGTGGGTTTGGTTGCACTACCAGCGCTCCTTAGAGGATCTCAAGAGGGGTTTTTGAACAAGAGCTCTGTCTCTATGTCTATGAATTTTGCTAAGGTTGTAGTGTTGGCAGGGCAGCACCTTTCCATTTGGTACACGTGCCTTTGAGTGACATTGGTAAGTTGGTAGCGTAGACAGTTCTTACGGCCTGCTCTATGACAGAAAGAACAAAAACCAAGATAAATCAGAACCAACATCGTCAGACGCAGGAAAACAGGCAAAGACTTACAGTAACCAATGAATGTTGATACACACACATACACGAGCAAACAGTAGGCAATTTCAAAATGTTCCTGCAGTTCAGTGGGGGTTCTGGGGGAGCCTACACACAACTTCAGTTACCTCATGTGTTAGGGGAGACTAGAGAAACAAATCCCCAGAAACTCATATGTATATAAGAGAGAGTTTCATATAAAGGGTAAGTGTACATTAAGAAAGCATCCCAACCCAGTGCTGTCCAAGCCCATAAGTCCAACATTAGCCCAAATGTCCGACACCGATCCACAAAGTCCTCCTCAGTCTCACAAAATACACACACAATGGCACCAAATGCAGGAGGATCACAGGTCAGTGGGTAGAAAGTATGTATCCAGTGGTGTGTAAGCATCTCAGCGCTGACCCGGGTCTCCACACCGCTGCTCCAGCACCAGGGGCTACATCAGGGTAGGCTTATGTGGCTTCTCCTCAGGGATGTCTCGCAGGAAGTGAGCCTTGCTAACTGAAGCAGGGAACATCCGAGAGCAAGAAACCCAAGAACAAGAAAGGCGAGGCTCACTGAGCCATTTATCGCTCCACCCTTCAATTAATCCCGCATGTGTTTATCGGCCAGGTTAGCACAATAAACCTTAACCATCTCACCACACTTGACAAGAAATGGAATTTTTGCAAAAAATGGGGGGGTGGGTATGTTGGAGAATGTACGATACTAATGGACCAAGGAAAACAAAATGTAGCCCTGGGGAAGAAAGCTCATCTGACTTTCAAAGTTACTCCATTAGAGCAATAGCTGAGAGGAATTACTTAAGAGGTGGAAGTAGAGGGAGTGTGATGGTAGGGCAGGAAGAAGGTAAAAGGAAACAAAGGAAAGATCTAAGAAGCAAAGCTATGCATAGAGGTATAAGCATAGGTGTGTCCAAATGTAAATACATTAATTCATAATAATAGAGGTATTGGCCTGTGTACATAGATCTATATGGCAATACACTGAGGTAGTGGACAGACTTTAAGCCTCTGTTCTTCCCCTCCCTCAATGCAAGAACACTTTGTTCTAACAACCTGGCATTCTGTGATGCTCACTCACCCTCTCACCACAATTGCTGAAGACAAAATGGGTGCACAAGCAAATGTGGTGAAGAAAGCTGATGGTGCCCAGCTATCAAAAGATTCAGCATCTGGGATCTTGAAGGCTTGAAGTTAAACAAGGGACCATCTAGCAGAGAAGCAACAAGCCCACACAGATGAAGTACACCAGTCTGTGCTATCATGAAGTGTTGATGGAATCTGGTAACAGGCATCAGAAGACCCAAAACAAACAAACTATCAACATCACCACCACTAACAACAAAAACATGTTGAGAATGAGGGGCATTGGAGCAGAGACACAAAACCCATCTGTAGACAATGGGACATCCCCTCACAAAAGGGTCACTAGGGAGGAATGAGTCAACCAGGGCACAGTGACAAAACACACAATAATTCCTCTGGTTCCTTAAGACTTCCTCACCCCTCACTATCATTACCCCAGTCTTGCCTTTCACTTCGGGCTAGACCAGAGCGTGTGCACAGGTACAGATAAGAGATAAGAGCTCACTACACACAGAATCCAGGAAAAGGAATGGGAGTAGCAATACCGGGAGATTGGGGGGAAGTTGGGGAGAGGGGAGGAGGAAGGGGGAACCCATGCCAATCATGGACATATAACCACACACACTCCAAGGGGATGAACAACAGAAATGTGGGTGAAGGGAGACAGCGGTCAGTGTAAAATATGAAAATAATAATAATTTATACTTTATCAAGGGGTCACAAAGGTGGGGGCAGAGAGGCAGGGAAAAAGAGCTGATACCAAGGACTCAATATAAAGCAAATATTTATAAAATAATGACAACATGTATAAACATACGTGACACAATTGATGCATGGGTTTTTATAAGAGCTGTAAGAGCCTAAAATAAAATTATCCTTTAATAAAAAATTTTAGAAACCAAAGTCACTCCTTTATAATATATAAATAGTTAATTTTCTATTTGAAAAATCACAAGGTATACAAAGAAATAAAGATGATTCATTTAAAGGAACAGAATAAAGCATTATAAATTGTCCCTTATGAAGTCTAGACTTTAGACTTGCCAAACAAAAGTTTAAAACAACTCTCTTAACTATATTCAAAAGAGCTAAAGGAAAGCATGTACGAATATCTAAAGGACATCAGGAAACTGCTAGATGAACCAAATGAGATATTACTGAAGAGATCAAAATTATACAAAGGAAGCAAACAGAAATTCTGGAGCTTAAGCTATAATAACTTAAAATTTTAAAACTCACATGAGGGGTTTAACAGCAGATCTGAACTTACCCAACACCCACCTCCCACCCCCAAAATCAACATATTTTAAGATATAGGACAATTGAAATCACTAGTCTGAGGAACAGGAGAGAAAAATAAATGAAGAAAGTGTTCTTTGGTACCCCATGACATAGACCATCTTACGCATTATGGGAGTCTCAAAAATGAGTGAAAGAGAGAGAAAGAGATAGAACCACTGAGTAAGTCCTCAGATTATGAATGTTTTTTGAGTTACAGACAACTTGGACTTTGTCCTTTAAGGTTATATCAATTTTCTCTCACTTTGAAACAAACTAATCCCTATTGCTCAAAATCACTTTCACTTACAGCACATGCAACCTTGAGATCATTGAAAAGACTTTCAGCCTTTTCTCACACTAAAGTAAAGCTAAATGATCATGGCATGCACCCGTTCTTGACATATATCTATAAATTCGACTTAAAGACACACATAAGAAGAGATTTTGTTTAGAACCCCTGCGACTGTCTATATTTGAAAAAAAAATAGTGGCTGAAAATCCCCCCCAATTGATGAAAGACTTGCAGCTGCACACCCAAGAAACTCAATGAACTGCACGTGTTGTGGTGGTTATTGGGTGCCATCCAGTAGGTTCTGATGCAGAAAGACCCAATGTACAACTGGATGCAGCACTGCCCAGCACGTGACATCCTCCCCAACTGTGCTTGTGGTTGAGGCCATTGTTGCAGCCACTGTGTCAATCCCTCTGGTGGAGGAGCTTCCTCATCTTCTTGACCGAGCATGGTGCCCTGCTCCAGGCGCTTCTCTCGCTGACAACACGACCAAAACAGTTGAGCGGAAGCCCAGCCATTCTTGCCTCCAAGGAACATTCTGGCTCTACTTCTTCCGGGGCAGATGTGTTTGTTTTTTCGGCAGTCAATGGAACTTTTAATATACTTCTTAATTCAAATGCATCCAACCTTCTGCAGTCTTCTCTGTTCGGTGTCCAACTGAAACATGCATGTGGGGTGATTGAAAACACCCTGGCTTTGGGCAGCACGTCTTAGACCTGCCTCAACAATGAAGACATTCTTGCTTTTCAACACTTTAAAGAAGTCTTATGCAGCGGATTTTCCAGTGCAATATGTTGCTTAATGCCTAGACTGCTGCTTCTGTCAGCATTGATTGTGAATCCAAGCATGATGAAATCTGACCATTTTAATGTTTTCTCCGTTTAGCATGATAACTATTGATCTAGTTCTGAGAATTTGGGTTTTCTTTGCATTGAGATGTAATCCATTTTAAAGACTGCAACCATGGGTCTTTATCAATAGGAACAAACTAGTAGAGCGTCGTGCCAAGACACAATATATTCAAATTTTGAAAAACAAAAAGAAAGTCCTGAAAGGTGTTAGGGACAGCAAGGTGGCCAATTCAATCCCACCAGCCACTCCAAGGGTGAAAGCTGAGACTATCTGGTCCTATAAAGATGTATAGGCTCAGAAACTCTGTAGAGGGTTGCTATGGGTTGGAATAGACTTGATGGCAGTTGGTGTTTTGTTTCCATTTTATCAATAATATCCATAGCAATGTTAGCCTCAGAAAACATAAAGACGAAAAGAAAAAGAACTATTATCAAAGAATTCTATGTCTGGTGATATAAAGACACCAACGATGAAGGAATTGAGACTTGTTTCAGATAAACCGAAAATGAAGGAGTAAATACATACAACAACGGAGGAGACTAGAGAACCCCAAAGTAAACTTACCCACCTACAGACAACCAATCTTGACAAAGGATTGAAAACAATTAAATGGGGGACAGAATTAGTGTCGTCAGCAAACTTTGTGGGAAAATTGGATTTCCATTTCCAAGAGAAGGAATCAGGACCCATACCTCACTCCATATAAAAAAAATGAACTCAAGATGCATTATACACCTAAATATAAACCCCAGAACCATAAAGATCATCAATGGGGAAAAAAACAGGGACAAACATGAGGTCCTAACACATGGCATAAACACACCACCAAGCAGAATGAAATACGCACAAACAGCAAGAGAAAGAAGAGGTGCCTGGGTCCTCCTAAGAAGACGAAACCAGGTGCATCAAAAACAGAACCCACACCTTGAGGGGAAATTTTAGCAATGACCTATGGACAAGGGACTAATGTCTAAACGTACAGAAAGCTTCAAAACGTCACCAAGAAAAAGACATATAAATAATCCAATTAAGAAATGAGCAGAGGACATGAACAGACAGTTCACCCAGGAAGACACCAGTAAACATATGAAGAAATACTGTCCACCACTCTCCATGACTGACATGAAAATAAAAAAAATGACAAGAAACCGCCTCACACCAGCACGGACATCAAGGCTAAAATTTAAAAAGCAGGAAACAACAAATGTTGGAGGGGATGCCAAGAGATCGAGACCTTCATACGTGCTGGTTGGATGTAAAAACCATCTGCCCATCATGGGAAGTGGAGTGATGCTTCCTCAAACATTTGGGAATAGCAATGTCATCTAACCCGGAAATAGTGCTATTTGACATACAACCTTCAGAAGTAAACCGCAAAGCACGAACAAGCATGTGCACACTCATGTTCATGCCAGCACTAGTCACAACAGCAGGAAGATGGAGACGAGCTAAAGGCCCATCGGTGGAAAAATGCATAAATAAACTTGGGTACACACACAATGGGATGTTATACTTCATTGAAAAATGATGGAACTCTGAAAGATCTCACGATATGGATGGATGTGGAGAACATTATGATGAGGGAAGTTAGTCAAACACAAAAGGAAAATATTGTATGAGACCATTTTTAATTTTAAATCAGGAAAAGGTTTTCATGCCGAAAGAAAGACTGGTGGCTCTCAGGGATGGAAAGGGGAAGCCAGAGGCTTCACTCAGGTGAAGGAGAAGATACTGGACTATAAGACGAAGAGTTGACAAATGGTGAACCAGCAAAAAAACCCAAACACAGTCATATCATTGTGCGCTCACCTCCCTAATACGATCGCTGAAGACAAATGGGTGCACAAGCAAACGTGGTGAAGAAAGCTGAGGGTGCCTGGCTATCGAAAGATATAGCTTCGGGGTCTTAAAAGCTTGAAGGTAAACAAGCAGCCATCTAGCTCAAAAGTAACGAAGCCCACATGGAAGAAGCACACCAGCCTGTGCGATGACAAGGTGTCAAAGGGATCAGCTATCAGGCATCATCAGAACAAAAAAATCATATCATAGTGAATGTGGAGTGGAGACCCAAAGCCCATTTGTAGGCCACTGGACATCCCCTTACAGAGGGCTCTCAAGGAGGAGACAAGCCAGTCAGGGTGAGACGTAACAATGATGAAACATACAACTTTCCTCTAGTTCCTAAATGCTTCCTCCTCCTCCACTATCATGATCCCAATTCTACCTTACAAATCTGGCTAGAACAGAGGATGTACACTGGTACAGATAGAAACGGGAAACACAGGGAATCCAGGGCGAATGATCCCTTCAGGACCAGTGGTGTGAGTGGCAATACTGGGAGGGTAGAGGGAGGGTGGGTTGGAAAGGGGGAACCGATTACAAGAATCTACATGTGACCTCCTTCCTGGGGGATGGACAAAAGAGAAGTGAGTGAAGGGAGACGTCGGACAGGGCAAAATATGACAAAATAATAATTTATAAATTATCAAGAGTTCATGAAGGAGGGGGAGCAGAGAAGAAAGGGGAAAAATGAGGAGCTGATGTCAGGGGCTTAGGTGGAAAGCAAATGTTTTGAGAATGATGAAGGCAATGAATGTACAAATGTGCTTGACACAATTGATGTATGTATGGATTGTGATAAGAGTTGTATGAGCCCCTAATAAAAGATTTTTTTTAAAAAGAGGAATAGTTTAAAAAATATGGCCAGAGGGAGAACAGGGCAATCCATTGGCAGGTTCGATAGGTTGTTTACATTGAGAGATGCAAAACCCATGATTGGATGTTATCCCCTTTCTAATTCATAATAAGAAGTGTGGAGGGCAGCGGAAGACGGAGGACTCTGTTAGTGCGAGACCTGGCCTACAAGAGATTCTAGAGCCGTGGTTCTCAACCTTCATGCCGCAACCCTTTAACACAGCTCCTCACATTGTGGTGACCCCCAACCGTAAAGTTATTTTCATTGCTACCTTGTAACTGCAATTTTGCTACTGTTATGAATTGGTGACCCAGTGAAAGGGTCGTTCGACCCCCAAAGGAGTCGCGCCCCACAGGTTGAGAACCGCTGTTCTAAAGGGAGTTGTTCAGATTGATTCTAGAATTTAACTCTAAACCATGTTAAGAAATAATGATTTTCAGTAAAGGTCACCACGTGGGCAAATATTAAAATCACCATTGTGGAATTTCCAGTTTGTAACCCCACTTTTTCGGTCCTACATCGCATTGACACAGTGGCTACAATACCAGCTCAATCAGAACAGCCATGGTGAGGAGGGTGCAGGACTGGGCGGTGTGTCCCTCTGTTGTGCAGAGGCTTCTGATAGGTCGGGACAGGCTTAGCGGCGCCTAACTACAACACATCACTGAAAAGACCCGTACAGAAAATTATGATAAATCTGTGATATCAGTCACACAATATATAAAGATGCAATTTGTGACAACCACTACATAAGAAGAGGGGAAATACCATATAGAATTCTGGAAGAATTTTCATATACTATTGGAGTGGGTATTGATTCAATTTGGATTATTATAAATGTAGGCTATTAAGTGTAATTCCCCAAGGTGACCACAAAGAACATACTTTTAAAAATACACATAAAAGAAAAAAAGAAAGAAACTAAAGTAGTTCAGTAGACAAAATCAATTCAAACAAAAAAAAGCAGTAAGGAAAAATTATAAACAAAAATAAGACAAACAAACAGCAAATATCATTATGGAAAATAAGTCCTTCCTTATCAGTAATGGCTCTAAATGTAAATGAATGAATTCTCCAATAAAGGGGTTGTACTGGACAGGGTTCTCCAGAGAGACAAACCAGATTTCTAGTAATTATATATAAATATATTTATAAAGATAGATATATAATTCAAGAAATAAACCATTAAATAATATACAGATAGATAATACAAGAAATTAACAGTTAAATTATAAAGCAGTGAGACACTAGCAGTCCTTCAAGGCTTGAGAGCTGCCAGTTGCCAATCCCCTTCTGTAGAGAGATCTGGGCTATATATACCCAGGCAGCAAACAGCAAGGCAGGTCCCCAACTGTCATCAACTGTCAGTCCCCAGCTCCAGAGATGAACATTCCAATCGTGTGGGCTTAAAGGGACCTCAACTTACAGCGACGCAGTCCATAGGCTAGGCATCCCACAGGTAGTGTATCCCTTTAAACGGAGGCACAGAACAAGGAAGGTGAGGCTCACCGAGCCATTTATCCCTCTGCCCTTCAGTTAATCCTACTTGTGTTTATCGGCCAGGCTGGCACAATAAACCATAGCAGGGGTCAAGAGCATATTAAAGAAAAACAAAACATGATTTAACCATATGCTGTCTAGATGTGTCTCACTCTAGATCCAAAACACAAGTAAGGTAAGAAGGAGAGGATAGGAAAAAATTTTCCATACAAATATTCCATTCAAATAGTAGCCAAAAGGGAGCAGTGGCAGGTATACTAATATTATCAGAAAACAGAGAAAAAGAAGGACATTATATATCAATAAAGTGTATCAAGAAGATATATAATAATGGGGAACAAAAATACACCTAAAAACATAACCACCAAATATAGGAAGCAAACATTGACAGAATCAAATAATAATTGGCGACTTGAATACACCATTTTCTTTTAAAAAATCATTTTATTATGGGCTCATACAACTCTTATCACAATCCATACATACATCAATTGTATAAAGCACATTTGTATATTCATTGTCCTCATCATTCTCAAAACATTTGCTCTCCACCTAAGCCCCTGACATCAGCTCCTCATTTTCCCCTCCCTCCCTGCTCCCCATTCCCTCATGAACCCTTGATAATTTATAAATTATTGTTTTGTCATATTTTACCTTCTCCAACGTCTCCCTTCACCCACTTACTTTTGTCCATCCCCCAGGAAGGAGGTCACATGTAGATTCTTGTAATCGGTTCCCCCTTTCCAACCCACCCTCCCTCTACTCTCCCAGTATCGCCACTCACACCACTGGTCCTGAAGGGATCATCCGCCCTGGATTCCCTGTGTTTCCCGTTTCTATCTGTACCAGTGTACATCCTCTGTTCTAGCCCGATTTGTAAGGTAGAATTGGGATCATGATAGTGGGGGAGGAGGAAAGTTGTATGTTTCATCATTGCTACATCTCACCCTGACTGGCTTGTCTCCTCCTTGAGACCCTTGTGTAAGGGGATGCTCAGTGGCCTACACATGGGTTTTGGGTCTCCACTTGGTACTCCCCACCGCATTCACTATGATATGATTTTTTGTTCTGATGATGCCTGATAGCTGATCTCTTCGGCACCTTGTCATCGCACAGGCTGGTGTGCTTCTTCCATGTGGTTTTGTTGCTTTTGAGCTAGATGGCTGCTTGTTTATCTTCAAGCCTTTAAGGCCCCAGATGCTATATCTTTTGATAGCCGGGCACCATCAGCTTCCTTCGCCTATACACCATTTTCAAAGATGGACAGAACATATGGACGAAAACACCAGTAAGGAATAGAAGGAGGCTTGAGCACCATATAATCCTAACAGACACACAGACAGACAGACAGACAGAACACCCATTCAAACAAGAGTCCACAGGAGTCAATCTTCAGGTAGATGGTGTGGTAGGCCACAAAACAAACCTCAAATAATCTAAACATACTTATCACACATCTTACCAGATCACAGCGGAAACTAGAAATCGAAAGCAGGAAAAAAGTTCTCTTCAAAGGAACAAAATGATGCATAAATAAATGGACATTTTAAAACCCCCAAGCAAATTAGAAAATATTTAAGAGATGAATAACAACAAAACTCCAGCATGCTCAAATTTAGGGGATGTGAAAGGGCACCTCTCAGACAGAGATTTATAGTTCTCGATGTCTATGGATCCACCACCTGTTGGTCCGTTTGTCATACCGCGGTGGCTTGTGTGCTGCTGTGAGACTGGAAGTTATGTCACTGGTGTTTCAAGTGACCAGCAGGGTCACCCAGAGTGAGCAGGTTTCAGCAGAGCTTCCCGACAAAGAGCAGATGATGAAGAAGGAATCAGCTGCTCACCTCAGAGCAAGAAGCCACTGAAAACCTTATGGTTGGTTTTGAAACATTGTCAGATTATGAAACTCTAATGAATGGAAGCAGAACATTGTCTGAGATAGTGGCAGAGGGCGCACCCCTGGGGTCAGAGGGCAATCAAAATGTGACCGAGGGGGAGCAAGTTGACCATGTTGATATGAATCTGGTAAAACCTGTGAGAGTGGAGGTTTCATGATCTTCATTTGCTCGTGGGGTACGACTCCAAGTAAGGAGAAACAGCTGCAAACACCTGCAAATTGTGAGAATTTAGGATGTGTGAAATATGAGTCTAGGAAAATTGGAAGTGATAAGATAGGAAACGTATTGCACAAAGATCAATATCCTAGGCATTTGTGATCTCAAATGGGCTGATAGTGGCCATTCTGAATAAGAACACCAGGTGATTTACTCTGCCTGGAATAACACAATCCAGAGGATGCTTCTTTGTAAAGGTCAATAAAAATAAAAATCTGCAGTTAATTCGCAAAGGAAAAAAGAGACATGACACAAATAACTTCAATTAGAGATTGGGGCCACTACAGGGCCCTTAGGGGGACACACACGCGCACACACACTTCAAAAAGTTTGTGGGGAAATCCCATAGATTCCATGAACTGATGTTATACCAATTGAGATGTTCAAACAAGCCGGTGAAGTACAGGAAGTACTCACTGGTCTTGTCAAAAAATTTGATCAGACAACTAGAAGAGACCCATATTTACGCTTATTAAAAAAAAGTGACCACCAGGATGCAAATTATTGAATAATATCATTAATATCACAGACAAGTAAAATCTAGTTGAAGATAATTAAAAAATGATTGCAGCAGTATATTGACAGGGTGCTACCAGAAATTCAAGCCAGTTGAGAAGAGGATGTAGGAAGAAGGCTATCGCTGCTGACATCAAGTGGATGTTAATTAAAAGCAGAGAATGCCCAAAGATGCTTACTTGTGTTTGATGGGATATGCAAAGGCATTCAACCATGCAGAGCTTAACAGACTATCGATAACATTTTGAAGAATGGATATCCCAGAAAACTTAATGGTGCTCATATGGAATCTGTACATAGTTCAACACAGATTTCTTGTCATTGAAACAGAACAAGGAGAGTCTGATGGTTTACAATCAGGAATGGTACGTCTTAAGGTGGTATCCCTTTCCTCATTCTTAGTCAATCTGTATGCTAAGCAAATAACCCAAGAACTCGGCTATGTGAGGAAGAATGTGGTTTCAGGATCGGAGGAAGGCTTATTGAAAATATTTGGTATACAGATGACACAACCTTGGTTGCTGAAAGAGAGGAAGGCTTGAAGCACTTCCTGATGAAGATGAAAGACTGCAGTATGGAATGCAACTTAATGTAAAGACAACCACAATTCTCTTAATAGAACCAATGAATAATATCATGAGAAACGTTGGAATGACTGAAGTTGTCAAGGATTTCATTTTACCAAGCTCCACAATCAATGCTCATGGAAGCAGCAGTGAAGAAATTAAATGATATGTTGGATTGGGCAAATATCGTGCACAAGACTTATTTGAGGATCAATGTGTACCTGAGCTAAGCCATGATATTTTCAATCACCTCATATGCATGTGAAAGTTGCACATTGAATACAGAAGACCTTAAGAAAATGGATGCATTTGGATTGTGGCATTGGCGAAAAATTATTGAAAGTCCTGGGGACTTTTGTTCAATAAAACAAACAAATTGGTCTTAAAACTTGTATGGTCAGAATGCTCAGAAGTGAGCTTTCATCTCAGAGATGTTGGTCATGTGATCAGGAGAGACAAGTCCCTGGAAAGGGGAGTTGGTAAAGCAGAGGGTCAGAGATAAAAACGAAGCACCCTGAGGAGCTGAGTGGACACAGCAGCTACAGCAATGGCTTCACACCTAACAGCAATTAAAAAAATAAATCATTTTACTGGGGGCTCATACAGCTCTCATCACAATCCATACATAGATCCATTGTGTCAAGCACATTTGCACATTTGTTGCCCTCATCATTCTCAAAACACTTGCTTTCTACTTGAGCCCTTGGTATCAGCTCATTTCCCCCCTCCCTCCCCACATCCCACTCCCTAAGTCTTTTTTTTTTTAAAACAGGAGAGTGCGCACGTGAATGCAGTCCCCCACTACCACAAATTCTGCAGTCGAGTTTCCCACATTTGGGGAAATCACAGGGGTCAGCACATCCGGAGTGCAATGGATAAGCCTCGCCCTGGGAAAACCACCTTCGTGATCAGGTGCCTCACTAAGTCTTGATAATTTATACATTATTATTATATCATGTTTCACACTGTCTGATGTCTCCTGTCACCCATTTTTCTGTTGTCCCTCCCCTGGACAGGGTTCTCTAGAGAAACAAACCAGATTGCTAGTAATTATATATAAATATATTTATATAGATATATAATTCAAGAAATAAACCGTTAAATAATATACAGATAGATAATACAAGAAATTAACAGTTAAATTATAAAGCAGTGAGACACTAGCAGTCCTTCAAGTTTTGAGAGCTGCCAGGTGCCAGTCCCCTTCTGTAGAAAGAGCTGGGCTATATATACCCAGGCAGCAAACAGCAAGGCAGGTCCTCAACTGTCATCAACTGTCAGTCCCCAGCTCCAGAGATGAACATTCCAATCGTGTGGGCTTAAAGGGACCTCAACTTACAGCGACACAGTCCACAGGCTAGGCATCCCACAGGTAGTGTACCCCTTTAAACTGAGGCACAGAACAACCAAGGTGAGGCTCACTGAGCCATTTATCCCTCTGCCCTTCAGTTAATCCTACTTGTGTTTATCGGCCAGGCTGGCACAATAAACTATAGCACCCAGGGAGGGGGTTATATGTAGATCCTTATGATCAGTTCCCCTTTTTAATCCCACCTTCCCTCCACCCTCCAGGTATCGCCACTCTCACCCTTGGTCCTGAGGGGTTCATCTGTCCTGGATTCCCTGTATTTCCAGTTCCTATCTGTACCAGTGTACAGCCTCTGTTCTAGCCAGATTTGTAAGGTAGAATTGGTATCATGATAGCGGGGGTGAGGAAGTGTTCAAGAATTAGAGGGAAGTTGTATGTTTCATCGATGCTACACTGCACCCTGACTGGCTTGTCCTTTAAGCAATTTTAAGGATGGTGCAGAACCAGGGAGAGTTTTAGTCTGTTTGTGGTAGTTACATAATCTGCCGTTAATTTGAGAGAAGGGGTGTAGTCTAGCCTGTCAATCAGGTCATAGTCAATAATGTCTCTGTGTGGGCATGGCCTTTTCCTGGGGATTCTGGGAGCTCCTGTATTCCCCCCTAGAGGCAGGACAAACACTCTCTCTGCCTTCCCATTCCTACTCAGAAAGCTGGAGGAGACCTGTGGAGACCCATGACAGCTTTGAGATGCTTCCCACTGCCACTGGATCCACAAGACCTTCTACCCACTGGCCTGTGATCTTCCTGCCTTTGGCATCATTGCATGTGCTGCATGAATCTAAAGAGGAATTTATAGACTAGCATCAGATATATGGACTAATATCTAACTTACGGACTTGCTCTGGATTGGGTTGGCGTGTTTTCTGAATATAAAATTGGTCTTTGATATAAAGTTCTCACTTACACACATTTGATTATTTTGGATTATTTCTCGTCTACCCAGATTAATACCCTGTTGATTATAAGGTCGCTGAGTTGGAAGTGCCTGAACAGTACCTACACATTAGAGGGCCATGAATGGAATGAGAGAAAAATGTAGAACAAAGTCAAATTCATGAAAGAGACCAAGCATACTATGGCTCATGGTCACTTTTAAGGTCTGATGTTGGGGACCAGCCTTTCCACAACTGAATGGAAATTGTGTAATTGAGGGGTGAATTAAAGAGACATCAGACAAGATAAAGCATACAAGGACTCACCTCTTCCTATAGAACCAGAACCAAAATGAGACCGTACTTTATTCTCTCACAGACTTCATGCAAGCAAGCCATAGTAAGCTCATCATAATAGGAGGGGGTTGTATTAACAGCATACATGTAACACGAGGGGGACGATCCAGGGGTATTCATGCAATAGGGAGGGGTTGTACTAGGGGCATACATGTGACAGGAAGGTACACCCATAACAAGATGGGCAGGCTCTAGTCAAGAAGGCGATCTAAACTTGGTCATCTGAGTTGGTTTGACCTTAGATGCCTTTGAACTCTTCTCCAGAGGAATTACCTATGATCCTATCAGAAGGGAGTGGTTGTTTTTGACAGCCTTCAGGCAGATAGCCTTCAAGCAGTTGCCCTTCAAGAATTTAGGAAACAACCATGCGTTTGCAGACAGCATTTCAAATTTGGCATTATCCTGGGGGGACATTGAGGGAAATAAGTCTTACTTAGGAGAATGTGAGTGAGACGCATCTCCTGCACCCCATGGAAGTGAAAGTTATCTCCATGGAACCCTGGCCTCCGACTCCTTAACGCTGAATGCGGAAAGTTTGCCCGCATACTCTTCCTGGTTTTCCCACAGCCTGGAACTGATTTCACCCCATGTTAGCTCAATCAACCATTTAGATAAAAAGGGCAACATTTATCTAAGTACAAAGTAACAGGGGGGTACCCCCCAAAACCTGGAATTGTGCTGGACGAAGAGGAGCTTTCACACAGTACACATTTTCCCCCATCAAGCGAGCACTGAGCAACTTGCTCTGAGTGCAGCCAGTGGTGTCACCTGTGAAGGTTCTCTCTGGTCACAGTGAATTTTTTCATAAAAGCAGTTTCACTCGAACCTCACTTTTATGATGGTTGATTTAAGAGAATAGCATGCTGCTGTGAAATTTTGTTTCCTGCTTGGGAAAATTGCTGCAGAAACACTTGTGATGTTGAACACTGCTAGCATGCACAGTGCCATAGGAAAAACTCAAGTGCACCAGTGGTTTTCTTGTCTCAAAAGTGATGAAATGTTGATGGAAAACTCATTTTGGAGCCTGTCAACTTCTGAAACGGATGAAAATGTCAACTCACAGTGCAGATGGAGTTCGTTCCACTAGGCCAGACTGTTAATTGAGTTTTCTATTTAGAGGTTCTGAAAAGATTGCCTAACAGTATGCAACCAAAAAGGCCTGATTGTGGCAGATGGGGGAGTGGGTTTGACACCACGACTCACCTGACCCCCTTCGTGTGACTTTTTTGTTTCTGTGAATGAAGAGGGACATGAAGAGGCAGCAATTTGACAATGTAGAAGAGGTGAAGAAAAACAAACTGAGGTTTTATCAGCAATCCAAATAGATGAGTTTGAAAAATGTTTCCAAGAGAATCGCAGTTTGGAATATGTATTAAGTGTAATGGTGAGTACTTTGATGGTGATAGGTGTTAAGATTGTCTTGTAAAAATATTTACAGTAAATACATAGGTTTGAAAAAATTTACTTATTTTTGGTGGTGGTGGGGGGTTATCCCCATACAGAGGGTTAGGAAAGGAGGGATGGACACAGGAAACACAAGTGAGACATGTGCTGGTAGATTGATGGGATTGCAATGGATGCCTTGAAGCAAATGTGTGTGAATTGAATGTAAAACTGAGCTCTGTAAACTTTTTTTTTTTCACATTTGTACATATTATGTTGCCATCATCATTTTCTAAACTTTGAGTCCTTGATATCAGCATGTCTTTTTTCCCTATCTCCCCTCACACCCATGACCCCTTGATAAATTGTTTCCATATCTTACACCAACTGCTGTCTCCCTTCACCTGTTTGTCTCCCTGGGTGGGGATGGGGGTTATGCATTGATCATTTTGATGGGTTCCCCCTTCTACCCCTTCCCCTCCTGGTATCGCTACTCCTATTTCTGTTCCTGAGGGTTCCCCCCTCCCCCCACAGGAGTTTATCTGACCTGGATTCCATGTGTTATGAACTTTATCTGCATCAGTGTACATGTTCCAATCTAGCCAGAACTGAAAAGCAAGACTGGGGTCATGATAGTGGGGGATGAGGAAGCCTCAAAGTACCAAAAGAATATTGTTTCCTCCGTGCTACACTGCGACCTGGTCAACTCATCCCTTCCTTGTGACCCTTTGTGAGGGGATGTCCCATTGTCTACATATGGGTTTTCGGTCTCTGCTTCAACCCCTCATTCTCAACAAAGTTTTGTTTTTTTGGTGTGTGTGTCGGGTGTCTTCTGGTGCCTGTTACCAGATCCCATCGACACCTCATGATTGCACAGGCTGGTGGGCTTCTTACTACTCTGCTAGATGGCTGCTTGTTTAACTTCAAGACTCCAGCCGCTGTATCTTTTGATAGCCGGGCACCATCTGCTTTCTTCACATTAGCTATGCACCCATTTGTCTTCAGTGATCTATTGGAAGGGTGAGCATCACAGAATGCCAAGTTGTTAGAAAAATGTGTTCTTGTGTTGAGGGCTTGAGCAGAGGCCCCAAATCCACTTCCTCAAAGTATTGACATATAAGTATATATACATAGGCCACTACCTCAATTTTTATGAATATATTTACATATGCACACACCTGTTTTGACCTTTACCCATAACTTTGCTTCCTAGATCTTTCCTCTGTTCCTTTTATCTTCCTCCTGTCCCACCATCACACCCACTTTTCTCCTGCCTCTTCGTAATTCCTCTCAGCTAGATTGCTGTTGCTCCAACACCTCTGGGACTTTTATATCCTCCCATTGATTTTAATTCCCTAGTCGTTCCCATCGAAGGCGTTGTTTGCTCACCGCTAGCCCCGTGCTCTGCTCCCCTTCCATGCTCCCATCAAATTTCTCCAGAATCTCCCCCTCCAAGCATACATAATTCCAGGTTTGTGTGTTGATCTTTATGATTATCTCCTCACTGGCTCTGGCGGGTTCCGGGAACTGCCCCTTCAAGCCTGGTCTACTTTGGGGACTCTTTGGCTCTGGTTGCTGATCGTGGTTCACCTGTGTTTGTGGTGTGTTAAATGGGACACATTCCTGCTGTCCCCAGTATTGTCCTCTATCGAGGTGTGCTCCAGTGAGGGGACCTAATGTCTTGAGCTGTTGTCAGCCTTAGTCCTCTGCAGCTCTACCTTAGCAGAGCTGTGCAGGGGCTCCTCCTCAGGGCTTGGTGTGCCACTATAGTCTCTAGTCCCTCGCTTTGTTTTGCTTTCGTGTGAGCATGGCAGGCTGGCTCCTCTCCCCAACCCGTAGGTTTAGCGGTCTTCTGTAGCACATACTTCTAGGGAGGAGACTAGTTAGGCCGATGGGGCCACCCCCGTAGGCCTGTTTGCCCAGGAGTTACTCTGTGGTTCGGTTGCCTTGAGGGCATGGCGGGTTGGGGTCTGCACTCACTCCCACTTCCCTGTTGACTTCCGGAGCCAGGTCCCAGCGGTTTTTACAGTCAGGTGTTTAGCTTGGGCAGGGCGTCTTAAGCTGTAAAGTCCAATTTGCCCAACGTGTTCCCATGCAATTATAAACTGTGTAATAAAATGAAGCGCTTTGGGCTGCTAACCAGTCCACAGTTCAAGACCACCAGCTATTACACGGAAGGGGAGGCTTTCTGCTCCCATAAAGGTGTCTTGGAAACCCCCACAGGGGCAGTCCTACCATGTCCTATTGGGTTCCTATGCATCAGAAAAATCAATGGCAGTGAGTGTTAATAATGGGTAGTCTTAAAAAAAAAGTGGTAATGTCTGTTAAGAATGTATTACAAATAACTTAAGTGTCCAACAATGGTTATGATTAAATTCACAAAATATTAGATGTCAAATATAAGCAAATTTGTATATAAGCATAAATAACACTACATAGCAACACATACAAAGAAATACGGCTAGCTGAATTAACTCACCTAAAAGGCTTAAACTCACTTAATGAGCTTCAAAAGTCAACATATACTCCTATCTTGCAAAGGTCTATAACCATCAATGCAGCAGCGCTGGGTGCACAGAAATGAATTGCGGACATGTCTACAGCTCCTTAGTTTAATTCTTCCTTGTATCGTTCTTGCTAAGTTTGGAAATTGTTAAACTTCTAAACTGGGATTTGCAAACTAGACGGGTTATCTACATGTTCACAAGCTTCTGCATCGATTTTTAAAAAAAATTATTTTATTGGAAGCTCATAGGTATTTTAACAATCCATATTTTAATTAGATCAAGTATAATTTTACAAATGCTACCATCGGTATCAATGCATTTTCTTTCTTCTTGAACTCCTTGATACCAGCTCACCCTTATCTCTTCCCTTCCCCAATCTACCCCCCAGGAACCCTTAATGTTATATTATATATTATTACTATTATTTGCCATATCTTATATCATCCCAGGTATCCATTCATCTGCAATTCTCTGCATCGACTTTTTAAGACTTCTGTACTCAGTCGTATCTATAAAACTCGCTCCCTGGTGCATGCCTGTATAGTAGTGGGTTTCTGAGGCTGTGAAACTTTACAGGAGCAGCTGCTCATCTTTCTCCTAGAGTAGCTGGGGGCTTTGAACTGGCAACCTTGTAGTTAGCATGTCCTATGCTGATCTGAGAGTGCCACCAGGGCACTTCTGTATCATAGGGGTAATCCAAGTGCATAGCCATGTAGCTTCCAGTCCTAATAGCAGTCCTTCTCCATCCGAACTTTTAACCTGAGGAGACTAGAGTACACAGCAGCTTTCCCCCCAAGTTCAGTATAAACAAACTTGGCAACACACAGCCATGTCCAACCCGGAAAACAAGTAATTTCCCATGAGTATGTGCTTTTATGATACAAATTCCTTCATTTGTTCAATCTCTGAGGAAGACAAACAAACACGTAGGGGGTACAATCCTTTGGCAAAGACTGTAAATTGTTATTCAACCACTCCTACAGAACTACATGTAATGTCAATCACTGGAATTCATTACAAAATAAAAGTGCCTGTCAATTTAAAGAGGCATAAAGTAAAAACACCTTAATGTGTACCTTATTCCTGTAGATGGCTTACTCATTTCAACCAAGATGAAAAAAGATCCTATTTTGTTACGATGTTGAAGATGTAGGCTGATGGGCAGCATCTCCTAGATTCTACCTCAAAGATGGAATTTAGAATTTAATAACCAAGCTACAATTTTTTCCCCTTGGAAAACCACTAGAGGTACTTCAAGTATTTCAAGGAAAAAGAAACCAAGCCTCACCTACTTCAGAACATTTTTTGGCTGCACTGGAACCATCTCTAATCTCGGGTCCTTTTCTGTTCCTCTCAAATGAAAAAATGTATTACACCTGGCCATCAGGTGCCCATTTCCCCAGAAAAGTAATACATTTTACTCTTGAGATTAGTGACATGCAACAATTAAGAATGGATTGTAAGCTACAGAGAAGCTACTTTTATAGATATAAATCTAAATATGATGTCTTTCTCAAGGGTACAGAGGAAGCCTTAATAGGGCACACACACACTCACGTCAGTGATCCCAACATCAAAGCTTTAATAACTTCAAATTTCCCCCCCAGAACAGCTATTTCCATCCCGCCACCAAAACAGTTGGCCCTAGAATCAACTGCTAGAAATCTACCAGTCATGGGAGGAAGTCAGGGGGGGGGGGGGGGAGGGAACAAAACTTATATTCCGGTACACAAGAAAGCCTCAATTTTAAAACTGATGAGGCTAACCCACAAAAGTGTACTGTGTAAAGGGTTAAAAAGCAAACAAGCCAAAAAAAAAAAAAAAAAAGCAAACAAACAAATAAAATACATCTCAACAAACCAAAAAAGAACCCAACTGTAACAAGCCCTACCTGGTCCCAAAATAAGGGGGGTGAGGGAGCTCATTTCCTTTTGTTAAAAATCAGAGTGCAACATCTATAGTTAAACAACTTTATTAACATAGTCAAGCAGTGATTAACATTCACATCTATTATGTCACATCATACAAATGTAAATACAAAATTACTACAGTACAATATATATTCTCTGCATGATCCAAAATATTTGGTGGCCCCAAAAAACTCTCTTTAAAATTCAGCAGCTTATCAAAAATTAAAACCGTATTCTATTTAAAATGAAGATCTTGTTAGCACAGAGTTAGACTTCAAGAAATATCAATTTAGTACAGTTTGAGAAGTTGCAGGAGGATATGTCTGAAGGACACATTCTAACATAGTGTGGCAGGTACAAGAAACATCAGATTTAAAGCTTTTAAGCATAACTCATACAACCTAAGTTGTCAGCAGAAAGATCCAGTTATTTATAACTAAAGCTAAAACTACTAAATTATTGCACCCAAAGTTAACATGAGTATTAAGTGTAAAACGGTTTTATATTATGAAGTGAAGTAATTTATAATGTTTAAACATCTCTTCTCACAAGATGATAGTCTATTCAGTAAAGTTAATTACACAGTATTGTCTAATTATTATCTCTATAAAACCACCCCACTTTCGTTTGGTTATGACACGTATACATCCATGGAGGGAAAGCAATATGCAGACAGTACAGTGGGACTCCTTTATGACGCTGGAACTCGGGAACCAACATTGCCTTAGAGGCTAACCATGTGATATTAGGCTTTTCCTAAGATAATTAGATCTGAAAAAGAACAAATTCTGCATAATACCAAGCCAGGGCAAAATAGGATTTTTTGATAGTTGAAAGGAACTGCAGTAAGAGAGAACCTGTTTTCTAATTAGTGATAGAATGCTTGGCAAATGGATTTGGCTTGGCTTTAATGTACAACAAAATTAAAAAAAATCTATTAAAATATTTAAAATCATGCATACATTCAGTTATTAAGCATCTTGAAAACACACACACATACACACCCACACACACACCCAGGGATAGAAACCACAAGAAATACTTATGCAATTCAAATGTATTACCTTAACATAAGTATAATTAGGGCTAAAGATAATAGAATCCTCTACATATACTCAACAGCCATGGGGGAAAGAAAACCAGGGAACCCTCCCCCCAAAACCTCACAAGTCACTATGGAAATTGTACAGGCGAATGAAACTAAATGTATAATCTGATTTTTAAGAGGCATTAGAAATAACTCTACAGTTAACTGTGTGAATGCACTAAGTTAGTATGTCATAGTATTGCGTGGTATTACTAGATATTGTGATAAACACAGCTCTTTATTGATCTGATTTTTCATCTAGCCTATTCATTCCTATTCCAGGTCCTTAAAAATCCCAATACCAGTTTTCTTAACAGTATTAATAGCAACAGCTAGTGTCCCCCCCGCTACCCCCCATTTGTTATTTTTTTTTTGGGGAAAAAAAAAACACTAAGCAAAACTGTGTTATGTTTTAAAGTACTATCAAAGGAAGGGCTTAAACTGCAGTTACGCATGATACATTCTTCTCCTGGGAAGAATGTTTTTTTTTGCACCGTTATCTGTTAATACATTCAATATGAATAATACAGATTAAGTATATGAAGCAAAAACCAACTTTCATCCCCCCTCATGGTAAAAGATTTCATTTAAATTTAGACTAAAGGGTTTCGGACATCGTGAGTCTAATTCTGACTTGTCAGTTACGCAGGGTGACTTAATAAGGGGAGAAATGTTTCTTTCCTCTCGGGAGTTGGTGAGGAGGAGGAGCAAGCCTGCATGCAAACGACTTGCCCAGAGGGACCCAACACTCCAGTCTGCTTGAGTAAGGGCTGTGAAATCAGACTAAATGGGGGAGATTCTCAAAAAAAAAAAAAAACACACTTAAAAACAAAACCAAACCAAGACTAGAAGTATGATGACCTCTCTAAGCATATGTCACCAAAGCAAAACTGATACAAGAGTATTCACCTGAGATAAAACTTGTATCTGAATATTTTACAACTGAGTAGACAAAGCATTTCAATAGAGGAAAGTCAGTTGAAATTATTTTAAAATATACATCTGATCCTATTTTACAATATATGCAATTTAAGCAATTCAGATCAATGAAAAAGTCTTAACAACAAAAAAAATCACAGTGTTCAACGTTAATTACAAAATGTATGCTACTTGTCTTGTTTTCCAGATGTAATGGCTTGGTTGAGTGTTTTAAAACCTCTCTTCTTTGAAATCTAATTTGCCTCACAAAATCAAGTAGCAATAATGTAAAGCATCAAAACTGGCTCTTAAAGATTATTTACATGTTGATTATTTGGAAAATAACCAACCAAAGTATGTTAAAAAAAAAGGGTATTTTTTAACACAGTATGAAGTCATTAAAGAGATTAGACAATACCCCCCAAAGCAGAATTCTTTTCTGAAAAATGAATTACCCATGGTACTAAATTCACTTACTAATGAATGGGACTACAGCATGGAACTGCCAAACATGCATTAAATTATATTAAATACACTTTCTGTTTCCAACTTAGGTTGATCAGCAGCTTTTGTTCTGTTAGAACCCTTCCGAGAGAGAGAAGCTCACAGGAAAAAGAAGGCATATATAAAACAGTAAACACTGACCTCCTGAGGTTACTACAACATAAACATATTCAAGTAGAAAATCTACATCACTCAGCAGCGGCTATTTCTGTAGTTGAGCACACCCACAGCATGTTGGTGTGGGAGAAGCGGATGAAGTAAGCCGTGCGTTAAGCATGCCAAGAGGCAGAAAACACTGGAATGTAACAAAGACAAACTCACAACCTCCTAAGACATTCAGTCAACATTCAAAACTACCAAAGACTACACCACAAGAATTAAGTTGCTTTATATAGATATCCCATGATGTATTGAGTTTTATCAGAACAATAATAGATGCTAAACCAGAGCCTACAAAAATTAAGAAATTAACTGAAAATACATGGCTTCTGTGAATCCCTGGGCTACACTAAGTATTTGAAGTGTAATTAGGAAGGAACAAAATAATTTCAAGACGGGGGAGTGCGGTGAAAACGGGGAAAAGCTCAAAGCCCATCCACAAGGTTACTCATAATATTGACTTAGTCTCCATTTTTATAAATTAAATTTCCTTAAGAGGGCAAATGACTATGAAATGGGCATAGTCCCGTTATTTAGCTGTCTAATTGAAAATGGATTTGTAATCAAATAAGTGACAATGTGGAAATGTTAATCAGAGGCCCAGACAACTAGGTGGTTTCTGTTTTGCTGGGTTTAAAGAATGTTGTCCTATTTATTACCTATTCCTAAACACTAAAATATCTCCCATATTAAAATCTAAAGAAATAGCTGAAGCATTATAGTGTATTACTGAAACTGAAGAATAAAAATAGCTCTATTTAAGGTTATGCAGACTAACTAAAACAGGTTTTGAGCTTCTAGAGAAACAATGGTGCATGAAACAAAATGCCATAGTATCTTTGGATCCAACTTGTAATTAAAAAAAGAAAAGAAAGAGGGGGGGGGGAAACGACACATTATCAGAAAGACTCAATTTAGGCTCTACAGACTGAAATTTGCAAAGCCGCAGTAAAGGTGGTGAAAACAATGTTTAAAAAAAAAAGGAAACAACAACAAAAACACAAACACAGATACGGTAACAAAAACCTCTGTGCATGCTACCATGCATTTGAAACGTTTCGAACCGATATTTAGAAATTCGCACGCACACAGCGCAAACTTCAGTGCAGTGCCGTATCATTCAACACCTTCAGGGAATAGAACCATGCAAAGAGGAGCAACTGCTTATAAAAAAATGGTTATTCAGTATTTATTCTGCAATGCAAAGGTGACAAACCAAAATATAAAAAAGGTTGTTATGGCTTAACATTTCTGTTGCAGATTAAATATGCAGCATTGAAAATGGAAAGGTGTGGCTTCGTCTCTGACCAGCAGAGCTAAAAAGAAAAATCTCTCCATTTTCCTTCATCATGGGATACACTGTTCAGGCAATCCAAATTAATAAAGACTTGCACTTTTTTATGGACACAAAATCAAGTGTACCAGTTAGGTTTTCACAGTCACAGTATATAAGAAAAATACACATGGAAGGAAAAGTAAAGGGTTAACTTAACAAGGATTTATTCACAGGAATACATGTAAGTAGAGAAAAATAACAGAAAAGCTAAATAAATGAAATGAAGAGGATCCAAACCAACTTTCATTCTGTAGCTTTGAACTTGCAACCTGTGTGCATTCATCTAGGGCACAGAGGGCCACCAACATGCGCCAACACAGTGTAGGAACCCTGCATTACATCCATGAACTGAAACATATCTTGTAAGATCATGCGTTGAACAGAAAAAGAAAGCTTAGAAGGCAATATGCTGAGTGGGAATAAACACTGAAATAGAGCAATCATATCTTCAACTTCTACAATTGTCTTTATGTGCCAACTAACATTTATGCAGCCTTTTACCCATGTAATTTAAGTGTTAGAAGTTTTGATAAAATCACTAGTATATAACCATGCAGAAAGCACATCACACTGACAGCACAGAGCCAAAGATTTTGCACAGGTATATCAGCTTTCCACATTGTGCAGGTTACACACAATACAATATCAATCTTATCCCTAAGATTTCCTAGAAAGATATTTCAAGGCCTAGCTGTAAACTACAGTACTTTATATCTATATTCTTAATAAAAATAAAGTCCACAAATCTTAAAAAGGAATTTTAAATGCAGGGCTATATTGAATTGGTAAACTGCAACACAAACTGGCGCAACATAGGTCAAAGGTACCAACCTCACTCTATGTGATGCAAGCATGCTACTTTCCCACTAATTTAAATTACTTTCAATCACTATGAGCCAGAATGCATGCCTGAACCTTAAACTGCACATTAAAAATAATGTCTTGGCCTACAAATTAATCTAACGAAGTACAACCATCAAATTATATGCACTACATTAATGTTTTAATGTAAAATTTAAGACATCAATCTTTAGTTTGATATGCCCAGCCCCATTTACTCTCCCGCCCTGCCCACCCCACAAAGGTAAAGGACTGACTCGTTTGGCATTTCACAGGGTGCTTCATTGTTTAAATTGGTTTCATTTTATTTCCAACATTTTCTGGGGTACCTTAAATTGTAACTCCCAAGAACCTGCTTTTCTACTCTGGGTAGGCAAGCTGATTTAACTCTGCTAGCTTCATTTGTGCAGCTCATCAGCATGCAAGACAAGGTCCCAGCATGTGGGAAACTTATATAAAAAAACCTTTAAATTAAAAAAAAAAAAGGGGGGGGAAGCTTTTGTTTATAACCCCCATTCTTAAGCTTCCTTTTTTGTGCACTATATAATGTTTCCTCTTTCTTTACCCTATGCATCATATACGGTTCTTGTTTTGGTACAATTCCCCATCATATTCCAGAATGTACTGTGTTGTGAGTAGACTGAAATTTGTTTTTTTTTGCTTCTTCATATCCAGTGCGGACTTGTAATTGGAGACAGATTTCCACCCACAATGGCTCCAGATGGTAAAACATTTCCCAACATCGACTTAATACAGTGACGGCAACACCTCCCTCCCGCCCCTCCCAGTAGGGTTGGGATTGTACTGTATTCCCTACTGGTTTACCCTTCCCCCCTGTCAAGGGCAACATTTTCCCTGGGTGCAGAGGCTCCTCATAGTCTCCAAGACCGAAGGACCTGAGAAGATAAAAAACAAAAGAAAATGTTCTGAAATTGACTGTGGTAATGAGTGTACAATTCTTTTTGTCAAGATTGAAATATATGATATGTGCATTATGTGCCAATAAAACTGGAAAACCCCAGAAAAACAAAAACGATTCTTACATTTAATTATCTATTTTCTAAGTCACTAAAACAAAAAATTAATCAACAATACTATGTCTACCTATTTAAAAACAGGATAAACAGCAACTTGCCTAAGTTCCTGCTAGTCCATTATAACGGCTAGTTCTTTCCCTGATATCATATAGGGAAAATGAAGGCAAACTGGGGACAAACACAGCTGGTATAGAGAAAATGTTCCATTGTCTTTCCACCTCGGGGGTCCCATGACCAGCTCTATGTCTCGCATACAAGGCTGTCTTATTCCCTCAAAGTTCAGCAGGACCTTCTTTAGTTGAGAGCTAGAACATTCCAATCCTGCAGCATTCCTGATAAACAAATCCACCAGCTAGCCAAAGAACTTTAGCTACTTTTGCTTTTCAGATGGTACTGCTTAACACCTGGTTGCCTCAGTCCTTTTGGGAACATTATGAACTTGAAATTGGCTCCCTGGCAGTGAGTTTGAGTTGTTGAGTATCATGATGTTAACACTAATTGACCTGTGTATTTCTAGACAATCCTAAATTATGGCACCACATGGATTACAGTAGTATTCAATACTGACAACCCCCAGCTAGTAAGTACAGAAAAAAAATATGCAAGGAACAAACATCTGCAGCAGACTTACCCAAGTTAAAATGAAAATGCCGACTACGTAATTATAAAGTGTGCCGGGCACATGATATAATTTCTTACTAGTTGTTGATGAGTGAAGAAATAGAAATGTTCTTACCTACTGAGTAAAACCCAGTTCCAGTTCTATTTTTGTTTTTCCTAGAACTTAAGAGTCTAGAATGACCTCAAAATATCTGCAACTAGGAAATCATGAGCCATCTTCATCCCACATCTCTGTGGATCCTGGCTTCCTCAGTGGACACAGCGCTAAGAAATCTAGCCAGCAAACTGCTTGGAATTATTTCTAGGATTCAGAAGTGGAGCCATTTATTGTATTTTTGTTGCTAGGTCTTGGCAAAAAACCTCAAGCCTTTATAGAAATAATTTAAATCTCAAGGTCTAATGCAGCAGAACATGAAATAATGTTTACTTAACTGCTGGGTTCAACCTCTGTAGAAACAAATAGCTTTCATTCTAGTTAGTAGTTTTCAGACTGACAGCCCTAACTAAATGTTTTGTTCTAAATACTTTCCAAAGCTCTTTTGCAACTTACCCCTAATTATGGGACTGCAGCTTAAGTGCACAAGATTAAACACCGTAAAAAGCTGCAAGACGCTCTTTCAAGGGAAGAGGAAACTGGTCAGAGAAACGCCTCCAATTTTCATCCCCAACTTGATTTTTAAATCCATGAAGGATCTGCAAAGATTAAAAACAAAACAAAACATTAGGTCATCAATAAGGAAAGAAAAAAATGTTTAAGTATGATTCTCAAATCATACGATGTTGGGCGCCGCACCATTGTGCAACCTCACCTAAGCAATTCCTAGCAGGCGTCTAACTTCGAAGCCGAGATATTTCAATGAAAATCAAACACACACCCTACAGAATTCAAGCAAGGGATAAAACCTTTGCCATTTCAATCCTTTTTACAAATGGGAAACGTAGCTGCAAATGTATTTCATTAAACCGAATTGACACGACACAGCGTCTAAATTCTGTTGGCCTCTGGCTGGAGTTATGAAAAAAGGGAGCCAACAAAACACCTAACCAGTCCCCGGAGAGGCCAGAATGATTTATGATTCCAAGCGACACGCCAAAGCTCAGTTAGCCATCTTAGAAAATACATGCGACTTGACTTGACACAGGGGAGCTTTCAAAAAGTTTGGGGGGAAATGGAAGCTTCCCAAAACCCTTTGAAAATCCCTCATGTAAATGGGATTATGGAAAAACATGAATTAGTGCTATTGTTTGGGAAACTACTTTTGAAGTGCATGTTCTATGGATACAAACTCCCTGCTTTAAGAAGATGACATGATGCCTTCTCTCTCTCTCCAAGAACAAAGGCAAGAAAATACACGATTTACTAATATTGATCTGAAGAGCTTATGCTGCATACAGAAGTAATCAAAACCTTCCACAAGACTTAAATATCAAATGGTGCATTATAATTAGTTACCTTACAGAACATGTCTCTGAGATCATCTTTTGGGCTAATCCATGATGCAACAGCATCACAAAAAAATATAAAATCCTGTAACAAGAAATACATCTTAGATTATTATATTTGTCAAAGGCAGTAAGAAAATACATTTGAGACCCAGGATTTCTTTCACGTTAAGCATGTTAACTAAAATAAAGAACACATTTAAAATAAACCATGATCATTGGAATGTAAATGATGAGTCATCCTGAGGTTCCTACACGGGACTACTAAGGAATCGTCAACAAATTCTCAGGCTATAGTGAAGATTTGATGCTGCTGGATTTTTCATCGGATAACAAGCCAATGTTTACCATCAGCAACGGACTAAAAGCATCCAACCAGCACCAATTTAAATAGAAAACAACAAACTTTCATTTGGAGAATTATAGAATTTTATAAATTAATCATCTTATAGTTCTGACTGGCCTGTACATATTTTAAGTGCTAGCTTGGAATTAAATTTCTAATATCATCTTTACACAAAAACTTAAATAACCAAAACTTAGAAGAAAAATCGTGCAGTTACAAACAACACTCAACCCAATCCAACCAACAAAATCCAATTCTCACACACTTTAAAAGATAAGTTATCCTGATAAAAACAAGGTGGCAACAGATGGCAAAAGAACTTAAAAAATTTGTAGAAAATTATAACTAAAAGATAATAAATTTTCACAAACTTTCAGAAGTCCCTGCATGTTCTAAAATCCATGAAATAAGCATACTCTTATTTCCCTTCATAGTGCACAGATCATAATTTAATTAATAATACTTTTCAACCTTAAGTATCATACATCAATAGCTCACAGAACACATATATATCACCGATATTTTAACATGTTAAACTACTGAACTACTACCAGATTCAGAGAACTCTAAGAACTTCAAAATTCAGCAGTACACTAAAGCATATATGTAAAACACTTCACGCAACGAAAAGGTCACCTGCTTCAAGTTCAGAGTTTGTTCAAATCACAACCATCTCTCCTCTAAATCTTAGAGCCAGATGATAAAATTTTAATTTGCACATGTTTGCAATAAAGAATTTAAAAAATCATTTTAATAGGGGCTCATACAACTTTGATCAAAATTCAAAACATCTTCTCTCCACATAATCCCCTGGCATCAGCTCATTTTTCCCCCTCCCGCCCCGCTCCCTCATGAACCCTTGATAATTTATAAATTATTATTTTGTCATCTCTTACATTGTCTGATGTCTCCCTTCACCCACTTTTCTGTTGTCCGTCCCCCGTGAAATAAAGAACTTAAACTTAAAAATCATACTAGGGTATTCTCTTTTATACAGAATTCAAATAAAAGCATGTCAATAAAACTCATCTTGCTCTAAGGCATACATTTTTGGGAGGGTAATTTGTATGCTTGCATGTCGATCATCTTCATCAACTTGAATTTTCAAGCTGATAATTCATACATAATGTTTCGAAGACAGGAACTACTAAAAGGTCTCAATTTAGAAATGTTCAAAACACCTTTTCCTGGAAGTGAGAAGTTTGTTTAAAAAAAAAAAATTTCTTGGGGGCTCATACAACTCATCACAATCCATACATACATCGTGTCAAAGCACATTTGTTGCTATCCTCATTCTCAAAACATTTGTTTTCTGCTTGAGCCCTTGGCATCAGGTCCTCATTTTTCCCCCTCCATCCCCACTTTCCCCTCCCTCATGAGCTCTTGATAATTTAGAAATTATTTGGTCATATCTTACACTGTCCGACATCTCCCTTTACCCAATTTTCTGTTGTCCACCCCCCCAGGGAGGAGGTTATAGGTAGATCCTTGCAATCAGGTCCCCTTTTCTACCAGACCTTCCCTCTACCCTCCCAGTTATCATCACTCTCAGCACTGGTCCTGAAGGGATCATCCGTTCTGGTTTCTCTGTGTTTCCGGTTCCTATCTGTACCAGTGTACACCCTCTGGTCTAGCCAGATTTGTAAGGTAGAACTGGGATCATGATAGTGGGTAGGGGTGGGGGTGGTGGGGAGAAGGAAGCATTAAGGAACTAGACTTAAGTTGTATGCTTCAACATTGCTACACTGCTGCACCCTGACTGACTTGTCTCCTCCCCGCGATGCGATGTTTTTTATATTAAAAAAAAAAAGTCTAATTACCAGAAAATATCACCTATTTGATTTACTTAAAAACAAACAACCCTGTCTTCCAAAGCAAACTTTTACTATTCAGGCATCCACATAAAACAAAGTATAATGGTATCTCTAGGGTGACAATTCTTTTAACTGTGACATGGATCAAGAAGTAGAATTTGTGCCAGGCTCCCTAAAAAACCACCACCTTGACTTTCACAGCAATGGCTTCCTTCGCCTCAGCAATCAAGTGTACATTTCTAAACACAAGAATTTAATTCTATATTCCAACACATTTAAAACAGATTGGCTATGTCTTGGGCTTCTTGGAATCTCTAGGTTCCCCCCTTTCCCTTTCCTTTCTTCCTTACAGTTGATCTGTCCAAGAATCTGGAGCTTCATCGATTGCACATAGTCAGCGCTATTGTTTTGTCAATCCTGCAATGTGATTTTGTTCAGCAGGTTGATTACAATCATACCCCATGCTCTACTGTCAACTAAACCGAAACAAAACCCCACCACAAAATGACAAAGTACTGATGAATAATTTGAAAACTCTCAAAATCAAACCAAACAACCAACCAACAAGAGTGGACTACAAATGCAGAAGCTTTAGTTAAAGACCAGAGCCAAGCCTGACTTTCACAATTGACTACTGTTATTTCCTGACAAAGACTGAGAAAATAAAAACTGGCATTATCATTCCGAGACATTAGGAACTGTAATAATAAAATAAATACAATAAAATATTGCTAAAAACAAATCCTTGTGAATGTCTTACTTGGATTACTCCACTGGGATTCACACTGATCATGGTACAAATCCCACGGAATGCCGAATCCTTTTCCTCATTGTCTCTTATGTTTCTCAAAGAGGTGCACCTATTAAATTATAGAACTGAATTTAGTGTTGAAATACGAAGCATTTTAAATGACAATACTAATGAACAGTATTTAATGGAATAAGCACTACAGTACAAATACAGTATTTCCAGAAAGCTTAAATTTTTCATACTTCCTGCATGCCAGGTCTATTTTCCATATACTGGAAACTATGATATCCACACTGCCTTAATAATAGATTGCATCGACAATCTATAATTGATTTGAATCACCTATTTTATCTATATTAATGATTTTGAGTCATGAATAAATTTCCAAATTACTTAAAAAAATATTATAATTTATATTCCATTAAACACTACAACAAATTACTTGAACTGAAAGATTACCAAAGAAGCAGAACATAGACTATACTGCCACAATATAAATTATTATACAACTTATGGTGTAGATGTTTAAGTTTTGCATCAACAAGCAAATAAGATTTTCATACATAACAAGTTTAAACGTGTATTTTTAAATGCAATCCAAGTTTCCAAATTAATTCTAAAAAACAAAGGTAATGCAAAAACCTAAATTTTTAGAGTATTTGCATGCATTTTTACTTTTCTGGTGGATATTTAAATGCTTTGTATGTATAATCAAGCTTTTTAACACAGCAAGCATGTGACAATCTTATCCCATGCATCAATTAGTCGTTAGCCACAACATAAAATAAATATACATGACGATGCTACTAAAAAACCTCACAAACCTGATAGGACAAGATTAGTCACATGGTTGGCAATGATTAAGGATTGTGATTTTTGTAACCAACTGAAAATATATCTAAAAGTGAGATAGAAAGAGAAAGAAAGAGTGAAGAAAAATGAATTAAAAAAAAAAGATTGAATAATACACACCAGGGTCTTATAAACTGCTGTAGCATGGGGGCCACCTCTTGAGGACAAACGTAACCAAGACGACCAATTGTTATTGCTAAGGTAACGCAATCACGGTTATACACCACCAAACGCCAACCAAGACATGAGCAAATGAGGGGGAAGGAGAAAAAATAAAGAAAAAACAACAAATAACTCAGAAACAGAAACCAACAGAATTTGTGTATGATAATAAACATAAGATTTCACCAGTGCTGTTTATTACCACCCCCTAAAATAAGGGGCAGCAACATATATGGCATACTCTTGGAAAAAGAAAAACAAAAGGAATTAAAAAAAAAACTTTAAAGATTGAGAGAACACCAAAAACCAGGATAATTTGCTTTTCTTGCCGATTTAAGGGGCAAAATACCATTCTATCAACAATCAGGTGAACAACTGAGTAGATGGTTTGAGAGAATTTCCATTCTAAACCAGTCAGAAATTAAGGTTTAATAATGCTTTTCCCCAAGAAATAAACCAGCAAAGTGCGGTTACGTTTCCAAATGGTCTAGCCACACATGCTTCTCTGCAGTGAATAATTTACTCCCCACTTTCCTTAATCTTTTTATAAGTGACTGCCATTCTTTGGAAATTACCTAGCAATTAAATCCAAATATTGGTAAACTTTTTCTTCCTTTTCACTGACCTTTCCAAAACAAACCAGTGGACCATTCACAGGCTGCCTGATGGTACCCATGGAATGTATGGACTGGAAAATGGCTGAGATGTCAAATCCCAGTCCAACAAGTCCCAGATAATGATGAGAAAAACCGAGATTAACAGTTCAGTAATTTCAAATTATATTTGACATAAAAATTCTGAAAAAATAAAAATTAGACAGTCCACTGTAATGAGACATGATATGTGGACTAAAGGAAATAACAAATCTGCTTTGCTATAAAAGGCATAGCACAAATTTGATGATAAACATTGTATTATTCACATGCTAATATTCTATTTAAATAATTTAAAGTGGGGTTTAATCAAGCAGGTATATTCACCATCAAAATCCAGGAAGTCAAACTTACACAGAGTGCTCAAGTACGAGCCTGAGCTGCACTCTGCAATTCAAAGGTACACACATAAAATACATGTATACACAACGGGGATACAAACAGAAAACAAACCATGAGGTGCCTTAATGGTGTTCTCTCAAAAACAGGTTAACCTTTCATAAAAAAGGGTGGGAGTAAAGAAAAATGTTTAAGGATTACTTGAAGCAAACTACACAGATAATACTAAAATCCAGCAGAATCATATGAAGCAAGAGAAAGAAAACCTATGCACTCAACAGACACAAACTATGCAACGAACATTCTCATTAAACAGGCAAGTATGAACAATCCAATGAAACATGCGATAAAAGCAGATGATGTCCATTGAAAAAGTTAAGTGTAGGATATACTAATTGGGAAAACGCAAATAGCTGGATCCTATGGAATTGGGTTTTATGATTTTAATAGCCATTGAGTTTGTTGAAATCTACAGATGTTGGTTATCAACAGTGATTTTAATCTAGCAGTTAGTAATAAAAAAAACAACAAAATAACTCTTTCGGCTAAGATATATGGGAATTGTTAGGCCATTGTGAAAAATTTAATTCAATGACTACTCAGTTTTTTCTTGATTATTACACCCATTCAATCCATCAATTTGAAGGACACTATCAACTCCCTTAACAATTAGGGAGCATAATTTTGTAATTAAAGCCAATTGGTTGAAGAACGATAAAAAATGACTAGCTGATATCCCACAAGAAACTTTCATATACATTACACTCAACATTTATTCGCAGTTATGCATTCACATTTAAAAATAATTAAGTTTCTTTAAATTCAACGTTAATTTCATAATGCTAAGTGTTTCAAATCTGAATGTCATGTACAGGTACTGCATTCTAAAGTGATAAAAACCTGACAAGATTAAAAATCATCCTGTGCATAGTTTAGAGCAAACCCCCCCCCCCCTAAATTCGGTCTGTAAGATAACAGTACCCACACAGCCAAACAGCCAGATAACTGTTTCATAATGAAAAGATCTCCTTCCAGACCCATGAACACGTCCATTTGAAATCACATTGACGGTCAAGGTTTTCATAATTAACAAATGTTAAATTAAAGCTTTCTTAATACATAAAGAATGAAAAGTAATTAAATGTATATATTTTGCTGTTATTTCTATCAGGGATGATAGAAAGGGCTCAATCATCCCCAAATGAAATGTGTTCTATAGTATGGAAGGTATTCTTTAATATAAACATGCTCTCTATATATGCAAAAGAGAAACAAGCCCCCTAAGTATAAATTCCATTAAGGTTCTGTTAAAAAGTTTCAAATTTGAAGAAAATGACAGGTTGATATGTGCTACACTACTAAGCCACTAAACTACCATCTACTTAAGTCAAATTTTTTTAAGATTAAAAATTTAAATGCCTTTGAAAATTTCCCAGCTCTTAAACCACTTGAAAAAAAAATTGAAAATAAAAATTCTCCACAAGTGCAAAGCCACACATCTTTACAGAACTGACTTTGAATTAATTTAAAAGGAAAACTAGGTGGTTCAAAAACACGACCCACCCATCTTAGGGAACATGGAACAAGAGAAAAGGCATTAAAAAAAAAGTTTCAACAAGCTGATTGAGGAATGTAGCTAAAAGCACACTTCAGTAATAAGAATTTAAGTTAGCTGTTAATAAGCTGGGCTTTTAAAACTAGCTATGCTTTGGTTTCTCTACGCATTTTAATTTAAAAGAAGTAAAAGGCAACTCATTTTCTCTATGCACCGTAACAGATCAGTCATATGGTACCTGTGTTCTCTAACAACGTCTTTGGTGTGTTGGGTCTGTTAATGATTTCTACAAGCTGGTGCAACACCATAGGGATATAAGGCTGCATCTCTATGCCTAGATCATTCCAAAAAGAGAAACAGAAAAGAAAGGTTTGTAAGTTAAAACACCAGTACGAAATACTTTGTTGCTCTCATTAACTGTGATATAAGCCAAATAAAATTCAACTTAAAAATTAATCACAAAATTACTACAATACCTGGAAATTTGAATTCTTAAAGGGGGAAAAATATCCTACCCATTTGAATGGAGATTTCTCCAATTGCCCATGTGGCATTGTTGCAAACGGAAATGAACTCTGGATTTAGATTGGTTCCCAATATTGGCATGAAGTCGGCTAAGGGGGGAAAAAAAAATTAAAATACTACATAGTAAACCTCTCAGTAGCAGTATATTGTGCTTTAAAGGAAATCACTAGGTAAAGAAACAATTTAAGCAAGGCACAACAAGTTTTGCTATTAAACACTGTAATATGAAATACAAAATTGTAGGAAAGAAGGAACTATTTTAAAAATGACTTAAGTCCCAAGTAATATGTTTCAAGAAACTAAAGGGTCAGAAGGCAATCAATAATTGGCCACTGACTGAACTTTTATGAAAAGCAAACCATAAAAATGTGAATTTTGGTATATTTTAGGCAGTACTATTACAAAGTGTCAGAATAATCTTTCTTACCACCAGATTGAGAAAATGTGAAATGAAAGCAGGAAAAGCAAAATAGAATGCAATCTAATTCAAAAGCAGTTTTTAACAATTAAAAAAAAAATAAACACATTGAGCTGCTAAAGTGCTCTGTACTCTAGTGCCCAGACTGTGGTCTCCAAACACCCCGTCACACAGAAAGGAATGAGCGCTCTCAGAGAAGAGGAGGAAAGAATCACGTAAGTAGCTTCCTCTCTGCTCCAACATGACTTACCCCTTAGAGAAACAAACAATTTAGTGATATGAGAAATGTCTTCTGATACAAATATTCTCCTAATTAAATGAAGAATGAAAACATGATTTTTTTTTTAACCACAAGAACTTAATGGATCAATTCCAGCATTTCTCAACCCCCAGCCTTACTGGCCATTTGGAGCCTCACAATTCCTTGTTAAATGAGGGGCTGCTTTGTGCACAGTGGACTGTTTGGCAGCTCTCTGGACTTTCACCTGCTGTTCTGACCACATGCCAGGAGTCAGGCTTCGTGTTAACTAATAATGTCTGTCAATCAATGCCCGCGGGAGGCAGCATCACCTCCCGTTGGGAACCACCAATTTAGACATTTAAAAGGGTATAACTAGATGCTGTATTCCTCCAGAAGAAAGTAAACACCACATATTGTTTTAAAATAAGAAAAAATTGAAATGACACCCATCTGAGTAACAGTGTATATGAGACAAGATTGGATACATATTGATAAGTGTTGGAAGCGAAACATAAAGCTCAAACTGTTCACTGTTCCATATTTCTACTTTAGTTTTTTTATTAAGATAGTCCTTTTGGCAAAGTTCTAAAAACTAAATTAGGTGGCAAATACTGCATGATTTATGATGAAGTTCCATTACACAAGAATTCAATACACTGTTAGTAGGAGCGAGCTATCTGAGTCATCAGACTTAAGTCTGGTGGTTCTTGACAATACAATTAGGGCTATTACTCAATGTTCAGATACAGTTATTAGAATATGTCAAATGAGAAAAACACTTAGGTCAGTGTTTTTAAAATCATGTATTACAAATAATTATTTCAGATTTTGGGAGATATACAAAGAAGCGAAAACTAGAATCAAACACACCACCATTTAATCCAGGAAATTTGATTACAAGGCAGGCTGCATTACTTAAGGAACCTTTATCTTCACAACAAACTACCAAATCATTGTTTACTTTTAGCACATATTCACCTGCAAAGTTTCCTAAGTTATCTGTCAAGTAACGTTGGTTATCCGATAAGACAATATTGCTGTGGAACAACTCCAGCTAATGATACCCCCCCCCTACAGAGCTAATAAGCTAGCACACAGGCCCCGCGGCTTCAGGCTTCACCGTTTAGGTGCAAACGCCCCTTTCTTCATACACCTGCCTAAGGAGCTGCTGCAAGTGATGATGAGCTCATGGTATAAGGGGCAGTGGTTCCAAGTGCCTGAGTTAAGTCAGTAAATATATACATTTATAAATGCTGAGATGTTAAAAGTTTTCAACTTAACAATAGGAGACATAGCTCATGTGAAAATATCTTAAAAACCTTAGCCACAGTAGAAAATATCCCTACCTATGCAAGGCTTAACATGCTGAAAGCAAGCTTTAGTCAGGTCTCCTAACAGAGCAAAGGAACTCTGTCGAACTTCCGGCATTTTATCCTAGAACAAACAAAGAGAAATTAACCTCGATGTCACCGGAGCACCAGCTTTCAACTGGTTTGAACGCACCCAGTCTTACCTGCATGCACTGGTACATTAGTGTGAGGATGTTACTTCGTGCGACGAGCTGTTCAATGTTGCCGCCGAGTCCTTCCGCCAGGCCACTGAGCAAATCGAGAGCCACTATCATAAAATCCTTATCAGGAGCCTCATATTGATCGGGTTGAGCATTGTTTAGCTGAAATTAAGAGAATTTTTTAGAAAGGGTACTTTAATCACCAGAATGCGTATTAATACTAAGAGAAAGATTGAAAAACATACCATGGCTTGTGCGAGAGTCTTCTGCACCAGGTTGACACAACGCTGATACACAGGCTCACAGTATGGAAGGAAGCCGGACTGCAGGGCGGTGGCGACTGAAGATAGGCACTGAGAAGAACAAAGAGCATGCACTACATTTCTTGGGCATGTCTGGGGTCATGACAAAATGTGAAATGCATTCAGTAAAATCTCAGTCATTCATACGCTTTGCTCTTCAAGCCTCTCCCTTAATGCTGCTCACTCCTGTTATCTATTATCTTGCTAGCCAGCCAGCCGGCCGGCCACGGAGATCAGAGTTTACTCAGATGAACTGTGAAGAAGTCCCTAGAACGAGCACTACGCTTAAAGAACAGACTGGAAGTGCCGTGTGTGCTCTTACTTCTTCCCTCAAATTTAAGAGACTTGGTCATTTATAGCCTCCAGCCTGATCCATGGGGTCGAGACTTGCTGGCTTCTATACCCTTGTGAGCCACTTACGTGAGGAAGCTAGACCAGCAGAGTAAGAGTTGAAGCCTTTGAATTATGGGACTGGCAAAATAATGCTGAACATATCATGGACGCTACAAAAGGAACAATTCTGTCTTGGAGGAAGTCTAGCCAGAATGCTCCTCAGACCCCAGATAGCAAGACTTCACCTTACTACCTTTAGACATGTTATTGGGGGGGGGGGGGGAAGAACCCTTGTTCTTACAGAAGAATATCATGTTTGACAAAGAGGGGCAGCAATCCCCCCCAAAAAACCAGAGAAACAAACTGTCCCCCAATGCGATGGCACTGAGGTAGTAGCTGCAACAATGGGTCCAAGCACAGTACCAACTGTGAGGCTGACAGGACCAGGCAGCGTTTCTTTCTGTTGTGCTTACAGTGGCATCGGGCCAGACTGACTAAAGAGCATTGAGCGACCACAACAAGCAGAGCAAGCTAGAAAACTGGTCAACACGACCTTGTATAACACAGCCCCCTATCTAGTTAAAAACAACAAAAATTTATTATGCCTCCTACGCTTTTCCTAATTCTTGGTATAGATGTACTATAACTGAAGGAATGAGAAGATCTATTATTTAGCATTTTAAAAGAAATGATTCAGCACACAAATAATATAAACTTTATTAAAGCACCTACCTATTTTAAAGTAGGTCATACATTTTTGGTTAGAAGCACGGTTAGGTTACGTGTCACCAAATTAGCATACCTCAAGTAAAGGAAAGAGGTCTTTGTCTTCATCCTTTAACATGTTCCATTTCTGGATGAGGGGTGGCATTAGCATCTGAATGTATTCCTATTTACAATGATAAAAACACATACAAGTTTCACTACTACATTTTACAAGTCCATTTTGAATCTATAAAAATTCAAACCCATTCAGAGTAACTAAAACACCATCACAGAGTGATTTCACCAAGTCTCAGTCATTCTGAACTTGGTACCTTTAAAATTGTTTTCACCTACTGACTTACCCAACCTGAGTCTACTTTCAAGAAATCGCCTTGTCCTTCAGAAACAAAGGCATGTTTACATACAAACTTAGGAGCCCTGGTGAAGCGATGGGCCGCTGAGGCAACATTGTGCCAGCTAAGATCTGCTGATGCGCTCCCGAGTCTTTCCGAAAAGCAAAAACCAAACTAAACCACACCCAACGCAACAATCAACACCAACACCAAACTAACCTGAAAAACCAAGAGTCCCCCAAACCTCTCAACAACACAAAACCTTTTCCTTATTGGTTACACTAACCACCCACATTAGTTCTTCACCAGGGAATTTTTGGCTACTATTAAGTTCTATTATTTAAATCCTATTTTAAACACATCCGATTCCACCCATTCTCTTCTATTCTTTGTCCTACTGGACACAAGAGTTTTGCCATTTCTCAGCCAAACCCTACAGTCCACCAGGAATATTTTTCCTACTCCTGCACTCACAGGTCTTATATGATGTCCCTCCCAAATTCCCAGTGAGAAAACAAACACAAATAAAGGCTTATGAAATGATAGGTACAAAGATACTTGGAATTAAATAAAAAAACAGAAAACAAGAGTTTAAAGATCTTTGTCTTTTAAAAAGTCCCTCTCATTTTCCATAAAAAGTATTAGTATACTCGTAAACTGCTGGTCTAAGTTCTACATTAAACAAACATTTATTTGTGAAATATTATTATTTCCAAAGATGAATAAACTTGCCACTTTTGTATGCCTGTATTCCCAAAGTACTGATGGCCAATTCATGATATATTACATAGCCCCACCCCCACCCCCCAAATAGTGAATCACAGACACTTACTGGTTTGTTTAAATGATGTCCCACTGAATCTGCTAATGTTCCTATGGCATCGTAAAGAATGAGTAGGTTCTTATGCTGGTATTTACTAAATGCGAAGACCAGAGTATCAAGTATATAAGCAAGGTAAGGAACAAGTTCTGTACAAGCCTCCTCTTCTAAGGTAGCAAAGGCACTGCAAGTAAAAACAATTATTGGATAAAAGCAGTTTATAAAAGAATCTAAGCTGTCTCTAGAAACATATTTTACTAGCCCATTTCCTTGCTTCATGGCACCAAATGCTTCTTTGCTTGTCCCTCTCCTATTTTGCTCTCCATCTTCCTCTCCAGAAGCTGGCCATCCAAAACAAATTGTGCCAATCCTCCAGACTTATTCTGTCAATAAATGTTATTTGCTCCACAAGACCTCTTCAGAGTATGGAAAAGCAAGGATGGTACTTTGAGGACTAAGAGCACCGGACCCCAGACACTGCCTCACAGGCAGGTGAAAGTTGTGGACACTGCAGAAGGATGACCAAAGAAGCAACAACAACTACATGTATTGAGTCAGTGCTGGGAACATAGACATTAACACACCAAAGACCCCATTTGCACATCTGCAGCAGTTGTTCTAGATGACGGAAAATGGAAAACTGTCAGGTGTCAGTTCACATGCCACCAGCAACCACAATGCAAGGAGAGGAACACACTTAGCAATCACTGAGACCCCAGCACCCAGGAGTATCTTTACCCCTCCTCCCTCTTCCAAGCTTCCGCTAAGCTCTACGCAGTATTACGAGTATTTCAAATTTGTCTCATGTATGGCCTTTCATCAGGAGAAATATGCAAAGGGGAAAAAACTCCCAAACCTGCAGCATCTCAGAGTTAAGTTTCCATTTGAGACCTCAATTGGTTTTGACTGCATGGTATATTCAGTCCTTAGTTTCTGGAACACTTATATAGTATTTTCTGTTCTTCTGACCAGCGGTTTTCTAAAATGACAGCTTTAAGCTGTTAATCAATGTCCTGGTATCACTGGGAACTCTTACTCATTTCCTACATAGCACTTGCTGTACATTTTAATCACAGTCCAGTCTCATTATGGGCAGTAGCTGTATTTTATACCCACCGCCACGGCGTCGATTCCTACTCAACGACCCTATGCAGGGTTGCCCGGACTGTAGATTGTTACAGGTATGGACAGCCTTTCTGAGACCTGTGGAGCAGCGGCTGGGGGTTTGAACTACCAGTGGTTAGCAGCCCAATACCTAACCCACAGCACCACCAAGGCGCCTTAGTTACATTGTCCAATGCCCTCAAACGGTCACATACAGAACGAGTCTTCTTTGATCTCAGTTGGGAATTTTTCTGGGCTCTAGATCTAAACTTGTTTGTTAAGACATGAGCACTTTTAATGAACAGGCAAATGTGAAAATGTGGAATAATGATCACATAACAAAGACCCAAAGTAAGTTGTTCGGTGTCTGCTACTGAGCCTCTACAGGAACACTGGTAGCACAAGGGTTAACTTTCAGCTGCCCAAACCCACACTGGCTTCACCTACTCCCAGAGAGCAAGACCTGGTGATCCAGAGTCTTTACAGTTCTGGAAACCCTACGGGGCAGGTTCAACTCTACCCTACAGGGCCACCATCAGCCAGAACCACTTGAACGAGCTAGCACACAACCACCACGCCTAGAAGACCTATGATGGCAGAGACAAAAACACAGCACACAGTATGTGTCTAACAATTAGCAGAGCTAAAAAATTCTGCTGAATGCCTAGTGGGAGTCTAGGAGCCCTGGTGGCATAGTGGTGGTTACGAGGTGGGCTGCGAAGAGCAGGCATTCATTCAAACCCACCAGCCGCTCTGTGGGAAAGACGGGGCTTTCGACTCCTGCAACTACTCAGTCTCAGAAATTCACAGGGTCGCCATCAGTTGGCGCCAACTCGATAGCAGTTAAAAAAAAAATTGAGTACTAAAATCCCAAAACACAATCAACCTGCTCTTTCTAACATACAGATTTGTGGCAAGAACCAGAATATTTTCAGGAGAGAAACAAAGACAAATCGCAGGAGTTTCTGTGGAGCCAGGGTAGTCAACACAGTTGGGCTGCAGAAATGTCCGTCTACTTAAATTTGCTATTCCTCTCAACAGAATCCTTGCCAGCGCTAGGCCACGTATCTGTGGGGTCTGGGGGTCAAGGATGATGTGACAGTTACCGAGGCTATTCAATGGTTAAATAAAACCAACTCTAGCTAATTACTCACATTTGAATTTACAAAATGTCCAACTGAAAGCTGCAGATTAGAACATTGTTCTTGCCGAGCACAATGTGATAAAATAGGCTATTTTGCAAACCTAAGAGCTACAACCAGTCCCTCAAAAACCCAAGAAAACACAAGGAAAACGAACTTTTCTGCTACAGCTAGAAAAACACCAACCTGCAAGACTCCGTTAATGACTGATACCGACATCCACCACAGGTGGACAGTGACTCTCTCAGAACTACCCACTCCCTTCCTTGACAACCAATGTTCAATTATGCATTTCGCCTACCTGCAGGCAGCTTCCTGTACTCTCTTGTTGCTATCCAGGATACGCTTTAGCAATTCTGTCATTAATGGCTTCAGGTACGTGTCTGGGGGCTGGCTGACTACCCAGTGTGCATAGCGGCTAAGAGTCCAGCACGTTATGGAACGCACAAGAGCCTTTTTATCAGAGAGGCACTGAATAAGGTGAGGAATGAGCTCGGGCAGGTATGGAATCATACCTTGCATGCAACCTAGAAAACACAATACCGCAAAAATTTCAAACGCTGAAATTTGGTTCACATAAAATTATTTCAGTTGGATACTAAACAGACATGCACCATGAAAAGCACTCAGATAATTTACTATGCAACAAATAACAAGTTAACAATACACTTCAAATTTATAAAGAAAGTGAAGCTAAACCCAATTGTTCCTAGATAATTTCCAGTTGGGTACAGAGACCTCACTTTACCTTTGTCACAAATTCATGGCTTTCAGTACGAGTACGTATTTCCATTTCTTGGAGACAGATATTTTTAAAAATCATTTTATTGGGGGCTCATACAACTCTTATCACAATCCATCCATCCATCAATTGCGTGAAGCACATCTGTACATTCATAACCCTCATCATTCTCAAAACATTTGCTCTCCACTTAAGCCCATGACATCAGCTCCTCATTTTTCACCTCCCTCCCCGCTTCCCCCTCCCTCATGAACCCTTGATAATTTATAAATTATTATTTTGTCAGACAGATGTTTATAGGAATGTCCTAACAAAATCCGTATTAATGCTTTATAATGAAAAAAGCGTGTAAACTCAACACTAACCAGTCTTCACTTCCAGAGTAACAAGTCCTGAAAAAAGTCGAGGCTTAAGAGCGACAACTAAGAACTCTGTAATTCAACCTCGATTCAGACTTACCTTCAGCAATTGCTCCTAAAACCAAGATGCCTGATTCCTTAACAACCCACTCACGATGAAAAAGTAATTCTTTCAAAAGAGGCAAAATATGTGGCAAAAGTTCATCGCGATACACATTTGCAAGAACATCAAGGGCAGCAGCAGAACATTTTCCTAAGGAAACATTTAGTGCAAAAAATGTTAACTTTTTATTAGCATCTAGTTTTATAAACTGAAAAACAAGTACTTACATGACACGCACCGCACTTTCACAATGTAAGTACTTATTTTGGAGCTTGGTACATTCTTCGACTCAAAGGGTATTTAGAAAAAAACAACCTTGACCATCACTTTACCGTGTGATCGGAGCAAACCATGGCCACTAAGTTTGTTTTCTGAGCAAATAAGTATGTGTTTATTTACCTATAAAAATCACCCAGAGAGCATGTATGTGTCTGAGCACCACTGAGATATAGATTCAAATATGAAAAGACCAGTGTTCTGAAGGATACAAGATTTAAAACAAAACTGACCATAATCAAATGATAACAAAGAACGATATGCACAGAATTACTCTAAGAGTGTGATTAAAAAATAAGAATTATCTAGTTGCCTACAGATGGGCTTTGGGTCCCCACTCTGCACTCCCCCTCATTCACAATCGTATGATTTTTTTTTTGTTCTTTGATGCCTAAAACCTGATCCCATTGACACCTTGTGATCACACAGGCTGGTGTGCTTCTTGGCTTTGTTGCTTCTGACAGAGATGGTCGCTTGTTTATCTTCAAGCCTTTAAGATACTGATCTTTTGAAAGCTGGGCACCATCAGCTTTTTTCACATTTGCCTATGTACTCACTTGTCTTCAGCGCAAGTGTAGGGAAGGTGAGCATCATGGAATGCCAGTTTAATAGAACAAAGTGTTCTTGCCTCGAGGGAGTACTTGAGTGGGGGCCCACTGTCCATCTGCTACCGTAATACTAAATATATATATGCATATAGCTCTATTTCCCCATCATCATATATAAATACATTTACATATGTGCATGCCTGTATTTAGAGCTCTATAAATGCCCTTTGCCTCCTAGCTCTTTCCTTTATTTCCTTATACTTTCCTCTTGTCCTACTATCATGCTCAGTCTTCATTTGTGTTTCAGTAGTTCTTGGTTACACTGCCTTCGATCAAATCCTACCAAGCCTCTTACACCCTCCTCGCCACTGATTTTGGATCACTTGTTCCCTTGTTCCTGGGTTTCTTAACACCACTACCTTTCTGCCATCTCACCCTCTCCCATGTTCCCCCATTGTAAATGAGGGGGAGTGCGGAATGAGGACCCAAAGCCCATCTGAAGGCAACTAGACCTCCCCTTACAGAAGAGTCATGGGGAGGAGATGAGCCAGTCAGGGTGAAGTGTAGCAAAGATGAACCATACAACTTTCCTCTAGTTCTTGAATGCTTTCTCCCCACCACCATGATCCCAATTCTACCTTACAAATATGGCTATATCAGAGGATGTACACTGGTAGATAGGAACTGGAAACACAGGGAATCCAGGACAGATGAACGCCTCAGGACCAGTGGTCAGAGTGGCGTTACTGGGAGGGTGGAGAGAGTGGGGGTAGCAAGGGGGAACCGATTACAAGAATCTACATATAACCCCCTCTCTGGGGGGCAGACAACAGAAAAATGGGTGAAGGAAGACATTGGACAGTGTAAGATATGACAAAATAATAATTTATAAATTATCAAGGGTTCATGAGGGAGCATGGGGAGGGAGGGGAAAAAATGAGCTGATACCAAGGGCTCAAGTACAAAGCAAATGTTTTGAGAATGATGAGGGCAACAACTGTACAAATGTGCTTGACAAAATGGATACATGAGGAAAAAAATGGATATATGTATGGATTGTAATAAGAGATGTATGAGCCCCCAATAAAAAGATTAAAAATTAAAATAAGCAATATTTGCCCTACATCACCCATCACAGTTATTGGGGATTCATTACCATAATGCTCCCCCTAAAATGCTACCAGTAAACAAGATAACTTTTGGTGGCTGAAAGATGAACCCTTTTGAGTAGCCCCAATTGTACGTGCTTCATTCTGTTGTACAACTATGAGTCTTGCCAACTCGACAACATCTAACACCAACAATTTCAAGGAATAGTACCTGGGTCATTAAGGTAAGGGGTCAACTGTTTACCTGCATAAGAATCTAACTTTTTTGTTAACTTGCTTTATTCTTTCTGGTAAGTTGATAAAGATACTTCTATGTTTACCGTGAAATCAAGGCTGGACAAACCTATGCCTGAACTTTACTTGGTGTGATAGCCCGGTGTGGAGCTTCTCTTGTAATGGGTAAGTCTCCAGAAGGCCTCTGCAAGCTGTCCCTATAAAAGGTGGCTCCTAAGAGACCTGAGACTTTTAAGCCAGGGCACTTCCTTCTTTGCAGAATAGGATCTTGTCGAGGAACTTCTTAAAAGCCCCCAGGCCACCATGTGAGTATGGTGCAGAGAAAGGCCACACTCATGCCGTTCACCTGACAAACTCTGATTTCCTGTCTGACAGACTTCCTGACACACTAGCGACAAACACAGCCTATGAAGCGAGGCTACAGGTGAAGTCAGTGGTCCTCACAGCGTGGAACAGACCCTTTCAGCGACCAACAAGGCTGCAACGCCTTCAACAACACTGCTGTTCCTAGTTTTCCTTCCACAGCAACATTTGACTGCCAGGGTAGACGCCAACAGACGTTAAGATTGTTGGCATCTTAGCACGATTAACAAAGTGGCAACCAGGTTACTCTAGTCCTTGTGTCCCTCCATGCCATGTTGTTGCTGTGAGGGGCCGCCCGATGGCTCTGACCCACAGCAACCCTGTGCCCAACAGTATGAGATGCGGCCGGGCCGGCGCCACAGCCATAGAAACCCACTAAGAAGGCCCGCTTCACTGAAGACTGCTTTTGAAGCGGTGTAAAAATGGCCTTGATCAAGGGTCCACCATAAGGACAGTCTTTTCAGGAAGGTGCTACAACTCGGGAAGCGCACAGACTACCGTGGGAAGGTTCTCCCGAGGAAAGGGATGGGGCAGCGGTTCTAAGTCACAAACTGAACCTGCTTCCCCAGGGACATTACTTTCATTCGCAAGACTGACATAAAAGTCCTGTTCCGCAATTTGGGTGTTTTTTGGGGAAAAAAGACACTAATTTGTCATTAACAACAAATCCAAGCTTTCGAGTAAAAACTATTAATTTTGGCAACCTTTAATCTGCCACCATAAGCCATACAGCTTCTCAATATTTTCCTAATTACAGGTGGTCATAATAGCAATGTGGATTTCTCAGATGGCAAAAAGAAATCTGTCAGTGTTTGGTAGAACCGTCTAACTCAGTGACCAATAATGCACAATGATCCATAAGCACGCAGGACTGAAACCCAGTTAATGCAGCAGGCACATGGATTTTAATTTAACAGAGTGGCTGCAGGACCTAGTTTTCTAACGATGCATTTTCAAACGTGAACAAAAAAGCACAAGCAGCAAAGAAAAAAACAGATAAATGAGACCACATAAAAACGAAATATTCTTGTTCATCAGAGGGCCAAAGTGAAGACACAACCTACCGCCCAGGATAAAACTTTGGTACATCATGCATCAACATGGGCACAACATACAAAACACATAGTTCCACATCACAACAGCAAAGGAAACAAATAACTCAAAGAAAAACAGCCGGCAAAAGATCTGCAGACATTTTACCAAAGAGACTATTGAATGGCTGGCAATCACATGAAAAGATGTGAGACATCACGAATCATTAGAGATACAAATCAAAACTATGAGAAACCACAGCTCACCCGTAAGACAACACAAATCTGTAGTAAAAGAACAAGGTGGTGAGATTACAGGGTAACTAGAAAATAACCACCCATTCAATCCTGGTGGGAATGTAAAATGCTGGCAGTTCCTCAAATGTTGAACTACCAGCAACAGTAATATTTTAATGACATTAGGGCAATTAGGGTAGCACATCAAATCTGTCACTTCACCAAAAATACTGATTGAGAGATTACAAAAAAATGAGTCAAACAGAACTCCCTTAGAACACAGGAATATGGTTAAAAAATTGTGACAATGGTGTACAATTGGCTAGCTGCTGTTTTTACTTCAAAGCACCAAGACATACTTCAAAAGCATCTATCACATGAAAAAATACTTTTAACATAATCTATTTTCTAGGACAAACGAATGGTACGATTGTCAGACTAGAACTGCTTAGATAGAAATGTTGAAACAGCCCTCCTTCAGTATTTGCAGAACGCTAAGGCCACTGTTGGAAAATCCCACAGCCAGCTATGTGCAATGTTTCTGCGTGACTCGCCTGGTGGGAGATTACTTAGAATCAAGTGGTTAGTGCTTTAGTTGGGAGCAAGACAATTAAACCGAAGCAAGTGTCCAGCATATGATGCACAGCACACACTAAACAATGTTCTTTCGGCAAAAAGATTAACTTCAGGACTGTAAGAAATCAACCCAAATTTTAGTTGGCACCGTATTTTAAAAAAGAACAAAAATGGAATTTTAAGTATTACAGTTTTTCCAATTTGGTAAATTTGGCTAACAAAAATTAGATGATGGTAAAAACTTAAAACAAAAGCTGCTACACTGGTCAGAACCAATACCTTAACTATCTGGGGACGTACAAAGGCTGTGTGTTATTACTTTTACATTTTCTCTACATAACACTTCAACCCACCCCACCTTCCACCCTGAAGGTAGGACTACAATGGGGTAACATGCGGTTAACAATGAAGACCTGGGACCCTCTCATGAATTAGACTGACATCGGCCAGGTTTCTCTTTCTATAGTTCCCCTAAGACGTTGAGTCTGAAATGTCGAACGTTGAGAATGCAGAAGGCAGTCCTTGGCCTACTGCTTGGCACATTTAGACACTCTGAATAATGATTGTTGCAGGAAACGGAATGGGTAACAAAGGAAAGAGAATTAATTACCTAACCAAACGCATCACTCAGCTTGGACTGATGACCAATCCATTCCATCACTTATTAGACAGTCCAACACGCATTCAACCACTGGTTTTAAATTGGGGGCAATTTTGTTCTTCAGGGGATACCTGGCAATGCAGAGTCATTTTTGGTTATCACAACTGTGTGTGGGGTATGTGTGGAGGGGGGTTTGCCACAGGCCCCTGCCAGGTAGTCAGGAATCCTGCTCAACAGCGTACCACACACAGCTCCCACCACAAAGAATCTCCTGATTCTTTGAGAAACTACTTTGAGAAGGTTGAGAAACTACTAGAGCAGCGGGGCTTCAAAAGCGGACAAAGGAAGCAAACCTAAGCAGATAACGAGGTTCTTACCAAGCTACTCTTAAGAGATTGGGGCAGAATGCTGGCTCCACAGGAGGAAATGAATATGTAGGTTAAGGATAACCACTACAAGAAATTTTAGGAAGCAAATTTTTAAGGTTCTCAATAGGACAAAAATCATATTACTATCAAAAATGCTCATGTAGATAAATTACCACAGAAAATCAATTTATGGTAGGGAAACAAACAGCTTGTGGCCAAGTATCCTTTTTTGGTAGCAAATAAAATGCATCGTGTTTTGAGCAATAAAAATTATTTTTAAGGAATATAACATGATCAAATATAAAAACACACCAATCGGGAAAATACATATCAAAATCACAATGAGGTACTATTTCATACTCACTATATATATGTATGGCTCTCATCAGCCAAAAAGAATCAGAGAACAAGCGTTGGCAAATATAAAGGAGAAAATCGGAACTTCTAATGAGAACATGAGACGATACAGCCTTTTGTAAAATAAATAACCTGACAGCGTTCCTCAAAGGATAAAACCTAGCCACGTAACAGGAAGTCCCGGAGAAATAACCATACTGTATACACTCGAGCATAAGCCGACCCGAGTTATCAGCTGAAGCACCTACGTTTACCACAAAAACTACATTAAAAAATGTGCTGAAAAGCTCGGCTTATGCATGAGTATGTATGGTATATGGCTTATACACGAGTATGTGTGTTGTATGTCCACACAAAAACTCCTATCTGAATGCTCAAAGCCGCATTATTTGTAATAGTCACAAAGGGAAAACACAACATTTCTACCTTATTAAAGAGCGAATAAACAAAATGTGTCACACACCCATGACAGGTTGATTTATTTTGCAATGAGAAGGAATGAAGTATTGATACGTGGCATAACATGAGTGAGTGTTAAAAACAACACAAAGAAGTCAACCGCCAAGGGCCACATGCTGTAAAGATTGTATTTATACCAAAGGTTCGGGATCAGCAAAGCTAGAGAGGCAGAGACTAGAGTAGCCCGGGGCTTGGGAGGAAATGGGATTGGCAGCTAATAATGGGCATAGGACTTCTTTTTAAGACAACAAAAAAAAACTCTAAGGTTGACCATGGTGATGGTTGTATATGTGAATTTTATCTCCAGGATGATGTTTTAAAGCAAGCGACTGCACTTCCCCTCTCACTTACTTAGATTCCAGTCAGAAATGGTATCATCATCATCCATTTCATCATCATCGTCATCTTCCTCTTCAATCCCATCTTCATCATGCTGCTGAGCCACTGTTCTTGACCGGTGGAAACGTGGCCTTATATCCTGTTCACTATCAGGAATAGTTTCATCTTCTTCTACATCACCCTTTTTGTAAAAAAAAAAAAAAAAAGGAAATTTTGGGGGTGACATTCATTGTAAGCTGTTAACAAGAACAAGAATAATACTCAAGAGATGACATGCATAGATTGAAAAACGCCTAGAAGATTCTGAAGATATGGTACCTCTTGATTAAGAATCACTTCTCTAGGGAGAACAGACTGCCCAGCGTACCTGTGAAGTACCAGACACCAGCAGCTGCTCATCGCCTGGGACAATCTAGTGTACATATATCAACCTTGTATCCATAAATTTACAAAGTGATATTTTACAGTAAGCACCAAAGAATTTAGGTTAAAGTTAAGGTCTCAGGAAACCAGTAATGCAATGAACATTAAGCATCTAGCGCCAATTAAGCTATCATCTATGACCACCCAAATTTATTAGTTTGTTTCTATCTTTGATATTATGTAACAAGGTAGACTATTTACTTAAGGTTTATTTGAAATAAATGCTCTATTGGCTAAATTCTGATTTACCATGCCAACATAAACATAAAATCATCTTCTCTATTCATCAGAAAAGCTTATTTACCTTCAGGAGAATAATATCGATATCTGAATACTTCATGCCATTTACTAATACAGGAATCAACCTGTAAAAAATAAATCCACAAAACAAGTCTAAAGATCTTTTCAGAACTATTAGGAAGTTTCAACACAGCAACTTACACTAATAACTCCACATATACGTACCACTGAGACATTCACAGCAGTATACGCTGCCCTCGACATCAAACTGCTGCATCTTTGAACTGTGTCTGTGAACACATTAGCTTACGGCGACGTTAGGTTTTATGTGTGATTTGGCAGGTTCCTTTTTGGATCTAGGACCATTCACACAATCTTCCTATAAAAATTAAGGGTGCTTGTCTTTGCTTGATTCCATTTTGCTTTATGAAAGGCTTCACTTAGGAATGCTGTACTTTGACAGGAAAGGGGACCCTCAACAGGAACACTGGGGACAAGGTCAATGTTGACCCTTTAAGGCGTGGCTGAAAAGAGATGAGCACCAACCAACCGACCTCAGGCGTAAAATGTAGACAGCACAATCCCATAGGATTAAAATAAATGAGATCTCCCGCTCCAGTACTTGCACAGACTATTTAGGAAGACTATATAAGAAACTTTATTTGGGGAGAGAAGCGAGCAGGCTTAAGGGAAAAAGAACATCTTTTACTTTATTTCTAAATGATGTAACATTTTTACAGTTAGTCAATGATCAATAATTGTTTCTTTACAACAAAAATATAGTGCTTAAACTAGGAAGCTAATTTACCTTAAATAATGCAAAAAAGGGAAAAGAATTTCTTCTGATAACAAAGTTATCAGTAGACTTTGGAAAAATATTTAAAACATTTAAAATGCTCATTTCATAAAATAATCTAAATTATTTTTAAAACTATGAAGACTGCAGACATAGAACACTTACGGACATGAGATACTTACAATGGCCAAATAAAAAGTTTAAAAAAAAGTATCAAGACATTTGAGAAGCCAAAACATTACCCTTAATCTTCCTATAGCGATGAGTTTTATATACTTGGCCAGCTTTAAATTTTGATGGTTTGTTTCCTCACTGACCTACCCTACTCATCTGAAAAGAGTCTTAGGAGGACAGAAGGCATGGGACTGCTTGTCCAGGAACAAGTAGAAAGGACTCACATTTATTGAGTGCCAGCTGTGGGCTTATTCATAATCTTTACACTATAACCTACTGGGTTATAAGGTGTTACAATACTCACCTTACAGATGAATAAATTAAAAAGCAGGATGATTGTATTATTTGCTTAAGACCAAAAGTAAGCTTTAAGTAAATGCCAGTCAGGATTCAAATCGACTTGGCTGACCGTTATTTACAGAGAAGGCGTGGTGGTGAGGTGTTGGGCTGCTAACCACGAGGTCGGCAATTCTAAGCAACAGCAGCTCTGCAGGAAGACGATGGGGCTTTCTAATCCTGTAAAGGGGCACTTCTGCCGTGTCCTATAGGGTTTCTACGAGCCGGACTCTACTAGATGGCAGTGTTTTTGCTTTGTTGTACTAGATTTAAGAAACTTTCATTCTCCACATTAAAGTTTTAATTGTTGCTAGCCTTTCCTTCCAAGTTTCATGCCGTAATGACAATTAAACAAAGAAAAACTCTAAGAAATGAAGACAGCGAGTCCCAATGATGCTTTGATGTTTAATTATGAACTTTTTAAGATGAGAGAAACGGAAGCGGGTTGAAATCTTAATGGAGAACGTGGAAGCGGGGAGAATGGCACGTGCACAGTTGATGGTGTGGTCAGGTCCCTGAGGATAAACACAAGTCCTGCTTCTCAGACTGGTTAGGAAGGGTGGCAGCTTACTTGAAAGTAAACGTACAAGATGTAAACTTAAGTAGTAAAAGTTTGAGATAGCTGCTCTGCTGGAAGATTTACCGTGATCTCCAACAAGGATAGGTTGGCAATTTGAACCCACCACTCACTCCCTCCACAGGAGAAAAATGAGGTGGTAGTCTCTTTTTGAAAAGATTACACTTCTCTCCTTAGAAACCCCATGGGCTAAGTTCTACTGTCTTACAGGTTCACTAGGAGGCAGTCAGTTTGTTGTCTGCTCTCTTGGTGTACATTCGTTGGGAGTTGGAGTACACTCAAAGGCAACAGGTTTTGATTTGTGGTGCAACAGCGTTAAGTTCTCCAGTACAAACGAATGGTTTGAGGAATTAGAAAATGGCTGTAGCCACAGACTGTTGGAAAGCCACCAGATACACAAGTCAGATTCCGAAGAGGGCATGGATCGTGGGATGGACATCACGGTCGTTAGCAGATGGATCTAAGCTGAAACCATAGAATAGCAGAAAGTTGCTTGCATGGGTTTACTGACTATGTGAACTCATTCAACTGTGTGGATCATAAAATGATGGTGGCAGTGAGAAGAATGGAAATTCCTGAACACTTTGCTCATGAAGAACCTGCAGAGACCAAGAGGCAGTCATTCTAGGAGAAGGGGCTACTGAGTGGTGTAAAATGAAAAGATAATGTATATGATATGCTAAGGTTGTATCTTTTCATCATACTTATTCAGTATTTTTCAGTATCTGTATGCTGGGTAAATAATCTAAGAAGCTCAACTACATGAAGAACATGGTTTCAGGACTGGAGGTAAGACTTGTTAACAACATATAGTATACAGATGTTACAACCTTGCTTACTGAAAGGAAGGAGGACTTGAAGCACTTATTGAATAAGAGAAAAGATTATAGCATTCAAAAACAAAAATCCTCACAATGGGCCCCTTAAGACATGATAAATGGATAAATGACTGCAATTACAGAGAATTTCTTTTTTTTTCAGAGAATTTCTTTTTACTTGGTCCCACGATGCCCACAGAAGGCACAGTCGGAAATATTAAATAATTTATTATATTGGGCAAATATGCTGCAAAAGATTTCAAACTGTTAAAAAGCAATGACACCACACGTGGACGCTTAGAGGCACGTTCGCTGCAAGCAGTGTCTCATTTGTTTCTTTTGTATCATATGCATGTGAAAGCTGGCAACGAGTAAGGCAAACCAAGAGAGACTGATGCCCTAGAGCAGGTCAAAACCAAACTGTACACTAGGCAGCCTCCCACCCCCACCCAAAACAAGACGGATGCCCTTTGGAATCTGAGTGCTAGCAAAGAGTGTTATACAGAGCATGGACTGCCAGAAGAAGAAATAAATTTGTTTGGAAGAACAACTAGAATGTATTTTAGAACTGAAGACGGTAAGATGATGTTGCTTCATGTACTCTGGACATGCTATCAGGAGGGACCCGTGCCTGAAGGAGGATACTGTGGTTGGTAAATCAGAGTCAGATGCACGACTCAGTGGCTACAACACTGGGCTGACACACAAACTAACTGTGCAGTCAGAAATGACTCGGAGGCGCTTCCGAACAGCAACACAGGATGGAATAAGCATACCACAGAAGTAGCACCCCAAACCAGCAATGAAAAGGTGTGTCTGTTTCCTAAAGAGGAAAGGTAAGCCATAAAACAAGCACTGCTGAGTCAGGGAAATGCTTACTAGAAAAGATAGAGTAGAGAAAAAAACTGGAGTGACTATATGAGAGGAGAATTTCCAAATACTGTTAGGAAAAAATGTTACCAATACAAACAATGGTTTTGCCAATGCTAGTAGGGGAAAATTGCCAAGATTCGCAAAAGTATAATTAAAACCCAACAAATGTTGTATGACGACAGAAATATTGATGGCGTGTTGATTGGCATTTGGAGTAATTATATAAAGCCCTTTAAAATTTTGATCATGGTAAAACTCATTCGTAGGAATTGTTGAAGACCAACCTTTTATGAATAAATACAAAGATGTTCACCCTATTATTATTTATAATGTATTGCACCTGGCAGTTTGAACAAGAATGCCATGCTTTGTGGTTCTTTCTTTCTCAAAAGCGATGCTGTAGAACATTAATGTATTGTTACATTAAGATTACTTACTAAGAAAAGTAGGTACAAGCAAAGGATCAACAGAGAAACAGTCAGTTGTACAATCAAGATAGCTTAGTCATACAGCCATGGTGCGCATGGCACATGGAGTTCTACAGTCAAGAGACTAGTTCACTCACATCTGGTGGGGTAACTGATAAGAGATGATAAAATCAAACTTTAAGCACTAACAATAGATTAGAAGACATGCTATGAGAATGATGGTGGCAACAAATGTACAAATGTGCTTGACACAATGGACGGATGGATGGATTGGGATACAAGTTGTACGAGCCCCGAATAAAAGGATTTAAAAAGGACATGCTAAATGTTTTACATTATTACCCAATTTAATCTCTTCCAAACATTGATATATGGCATCTGTGTCAAAACAAACATGAAAAGCAACAGAAAATCTATTGATTACTGAAGGACTATCAGGTATATTTTTCTTCATTTTAATCATTTTCACAAGCCTGTATAATTTTACTTTGAGAAGCAAGCATCACTTAGGATTGATTAAAATGCAGATAATAAAGCTCAAAACAACCAACACTACAGCTCTGCAGCATAGTTTTTGAGGAAAACGAGGCATCAGAGTTCATAAGAACGATGCCAGCAGAGAATTACGCCATGACTTCTTCAGAATTTTGGTTTTGGGGATAAACAGCCTTCATACGTTTGCATTCTCACCATCTATCCTTTCTGAGCCCTTTCTCCCTCATTAATACACACTCAGTGCCACCCAAGGCCTAATCTAATTTTGCAAGTTGCTGTTGTCACCCTGAACCCATCACGACAGCTCTTTAAAGAACATAAAGTTCGACCACTACCCACGACCACCGAGTCGCGTCTGACTCAGAGCAACCCTACAGGACAGAGTACAAAACCAGAACCGCCCCTCTGAGTTGCCGAGGCTTTAACTCTTTAAAGCAGGGGTCCCCAAATGCGGCCCGCCGGGTGCTTCTGCCCCGTTTTGCTTTTTACTTCAAAATAAGATAATGTGCAGTGTGCATAGGAATCTGCTCATAGTTTTTATTTGAAACTAGTCGGTCTGAGGGACAGTGAACTGGCCCCCGTTTAAAGTCTGAGGACCCCTGCTTTAAAGGAACGGTCATTTTTCTCCCCTGGAGCAACTGGCAGGTTCAAACTGCCAACCCTGTGGTTTGCAGCTCCATGTGTAACTCAAGACACCATCTTTGCTGTTGTTGTTAGTTCAGTTAAAGATAATTTCAGGGGACATTTTTTATTTCAAGTTTAAAGATTATCTCAGGACATTAGTTCCAAGGGTCCATCCACCTTCTATGGCTCCAGAAAATCTGGTTTCCATTCTGAAATTCTATTTTACATTCCTCCCCTCCCCCGTGATCAGGATTCTTCTATAGAATCTTTGATCAAAATATTCATTAATGATATCCAACACCATCCAGTTCTTATAATTACTTCATCAAAGATAATTTTTTTATAAAAATGTGACTTCTTAGAACTTTACCTTTGTACAATGACAAAAAAAGTAACTTAAACATGTAAAGTGAAGAACTACTATGCAGAAATGAATTAGAACCTAAAATAAAAAAGTAAATAATAAAGAGTCTAAAAATGAAACTCATTGACATCAAATGGAATCTGACTCACAGAGTGAATTCTAACCCACAACCAACAGGGCTTACAAAGCTGCAGACCATGAACCCAAACTGCTCCATCCTTCTCTGCAGACTGGCTGGGTGGGGTCCCCACCACCAGCCTTTTGGCGAGTACCTGGGTAACAGCTGCACCCCTGGGACTCTAAACCACAAATACAGAAGCATTTAGAGAAAGAACACTTACTTAGGGAGATGCCTTATGAGGACATCTTTGCATATAGGTTGGTCAGCCAAAGTGAGCCAAAATTCACAAGCTTCTAAGGCGACATTTTCATCGTTATCTTGGGTCCTCTGTAGCATGTACTGTAAGCAAAGGCACCATAACACTGCTCAGGTTCAATCACACAATTCCTCGCAACCCTACACCAGTAAGTTATGGCCTTGTATTTCACAGGGATTCGGTAACATAAGTTTTAGATAAAATTTAACAGCTTCCTAGGTGATTCTAAAATACAGCCAAATTTAAGCAGCTCTCAATGTTGCCCAATAAAAAAAGCGTTCAACGTATTTGTTTATGTATAGCTGTATCTCACTTTATACAGACTCACATATTTGAAGTACGCATACATATTTAAAGTACAAGTTAAAGGAAAATGAATATAACTGGAAGTCTTTGTGTGATTTAGAAGACACATGGGTCTGGAACTGGAGGGAAACGGTTTCTCTGCAGGAATATAAACAGTTCAAGATAAAATGTTGGAACACAACGGTCATAGGCTAGTCCGTTCCCTGTATGTCCTACTTGAGTGCGGTAGGGCATTCACTGCTAGTTAAGTTTTCTAGCTGTGACCTGACCATAGCAACTACGTCATTCTTAACTTCTGGTGAGCTCAATGCCGCCTTACGCTTCTAAATTATTTCCTACAGAAAATACGCTGAAAGAGAATTTCTTTAGTTCTATTTCATGTCGCTACATATCCTTATTTCTGTGTCTTTCTCCTAAAGCGTTACAAAAGATGTTCTGCACACCAGAGGTGCTCATATTCTGCAGGCAGTTCTTAGGCCCTATCCTCTAAAAACCGATCCACCCTCTCTATTAAAATATAAATTCCCTCACACCACATAGACATTTAGTATATTTATTATTTAAAACACTTGCAAAGCTATTACCATATTCACATATAACTATACCCAGCAACATGAAAATTAGGTAGCACAGTTTGAGTCTAGCAGTAGTTAGTACTGCCAAAACAGTAAATTACTGTTTTAATAATTACATCTTGTAGGGAAATAAAGTAGTGCTACAAAATAAATCAAAGCAAAACATAAAAAATTGTGAAGCCATTTTTCCTTGACATGCCTTCCCTCTAAGTCTATATCCTTCCCCAAAGAACTTTGCACTCTCCCAGTTACAATGATCAAAGCACAACTGCGGCATTTGTGAGGGACTGGAATCATGTGCCTTTGCAATGGTCTTTGACTGTGGGGGACAGAGAGAAGTCTGAAGGGGCAAGATAATGGTGGTTGGGTATGTTGTCCCAACAAACTCCTCATAGCCCTTGTTTCCTTTGGAGCCGGTTCATTATTGTGAAGGAAAACAATTTCTCAGTACAATTTCCCTGGTCAATTTCTTACCACTGCCGTTTTCAATTTTCCTCACAGTTTGATGGCCGCCCTGTCCTCCTGAGAAAATCTACCACGCCCACCCCCTTGGAAGCTGCACCACCCGCAAAGGAGTTGCCAGAAACTGTGAGCTGAACGCTCACCTTGAATTGGCCCAACAGATCCCCTTAGAAGTTTAGATTTGGACATCCTCCCCCAAGAACTCTCACAAAGAATAAAAACAAAGTGTATCACTGAGAAAAATTCTTTGTAGCCATCCACTGATCAGAGATTATTTAAATACATTTTATTTGGAACAAACCCATGCATGTATAAACCACAACTCTTAATAGCAATAGACTTTTTACAAAGTCTTCATATTCTTTTATTTAGGTTTGACTAATCTGTGATCTGAGAATATTTAGAATTTCTTAGTAAAATTACTTTAATCACCCCCAATAAGGAACCCTAAAGCAATCCTTGATATCGCTCTGGTTTAATCTAACTAAATATAATGTATTTTATCTCTTAGAACAAGTCCAAGCTGTTCAGGTGAATTTTGGAAACTTCCAAAATGTTGTCATTTAGCTTAACCTGTATCCATCTATGAAATAAAAATAATCCATTTGCCAGCTGCCTGGGGTTAGAAGCTGGCAATTTCTCTACCTAACGTTTTTCTCCTGAAACACCTTAAATCCCATGAAAGAAAATCATCACAGAGGTAACTATGTAAAATGTCAAGGCAATCAAGCTTTCCCCATTCCCACTGTCCCATCAACTATTATGTTTGCAGAAACTTAGCAATCAGCAGTCTCATTATTTATTTCTATCCTAATTTTTTCTTGAGGGGAAGGAAACCCTAAAATTGCTTGGGTTACCTCAACGATATTATGCATGTGAGGAAGGAGGCGATCCATTCGAACTTCAAGCAGCATCACAAGAGCCCGGCACACATTTTTCCGTACTTCTGGTTCTTCGTCACCAGCCAATGCAAAGAGATTCTATTGCATGATAAACACATTTTTTTCTAGTTTAAAAATTCCAATACATCAGAATGGCTCATACATAAAAATATTTGAGTTGGAGACAGTAAGAAGTCTAAGAAACACTGTACAAATAATGACCAATTTTACTGGCCTGTAAGATTATAAGACAATTAAATGTGGGACAATAGTCACTCCCAACTATCATTTTGTTTAACAATTATTTCCAGTCTTTGATAAGAGTAGGATCATTAGTGTTCTGAAGTTATTTTTAGTTTATGACATTGAAACCATGTTATCAAGAGCATTCGCTCACAAACAGAAATAATCATTAAATTGAGCTAGTTTGGCTTAAACTGAAGAAAACCTTTTGGTATGTCTACAAAATGTTAACTAGAATATAAAATGTTTATGGCAGTAGGATTTATATAAAGTGCTTCTACTAATATTTTGGTTAGCTTAAAAAATTATATATTTTCATACAAGTTTCTAAATGACCCTAATTTCTATTCTTTTCCCATTACAGTCCAGTAACAATCTGTGGGTTAACATCAGCTCTAGGAGAACACTTTTAGGAGCAATGTTACAAAATACAGGCAGAATATAATGTATCCAAAACGGGACATGCCCCAGACTCAGAAAAGAGGAACGGAACTAGCAGTGGGCACAAGGACTTAATTTTAGAACGTCTCTCTCATTATCCTTTGGGTGAGAATTCCATTCTTCCCTGTAGATGGTGGCGTGACTAAATCTGGGAAGATTATAAAAGCAGCAACTAGTATCTCAATTTAGCACCTACGCAAACTTTTTTAAATGTTGGGAAATAATCTTATCCCGCTTGCCGAATCTAGCCCTGTGAAATTTTTATTTTCAGAGAAAATTTCTTCTTTTCTAAATAATAATTCCTTATGTTGACATGACTATTATTGTTCCTTTATTGAACAACAATGTAACAACAACTACTACTAAGGACAACAGGTAGCAGGTAGAGAGCTTCTTATTCCCACAAACTGTATACATAAGTAGCAGAAAGATGGAACTTTCTACTCCTGTAAACAGTTACAGTCTCAGAAACTCACAAGGGCCCTGCCCACTCCTGCAGTGCTGCTGTGAATTGGCAATGCCTTGATGGCAGGGAGTCTCTTTAGAGCCATTTAATAAGGCGTGCCCCATTTTACATACGATGAAACTGCAAGCATCATTTGAATAAGTGCCCAAGGGCATGCAGCGACTAAACCAAGAAATGAGGGCTTAAATCTAGGCAATCTCACTTCAGATCACCAATCTTAGCCACTATACTAGACCATCTCTAATCATACAGGTTGAATTTTTAACTTAAAGGTATAAAATGGACTATGGATGTCTGCATCAAGCAGAGCGCCTGATTTATAGAAACAAATATGTAATAAAAAAACAACCCCCCCCCTCCCGCCCAAACCAACCTCACTGCCCTGTAGTTCATTCTAACTCAGTGGCCACATATGGTGGTTTCTCAGGCTGAAACCTTTATGAGAGCAGACAAGTTATACTTTTTCCTGTGGAGCAGCGGCAGTTAGAGCAGTCCAAGGCTAACCAGAAAGCACCATCAAGACCCCTAGATACTGAATATCCCAACACCCCAAACCCACTACCATCAAGTCGATTCTAACTCAGTGATCCTACAGGACAAGGTAGCAGTACCCCTGTGGGTTTCTGGGATGACAGTTCTGTACTGGAGTAGAAAGCCTCATCTCTCGGCTGGTGGCTACTACCAGGGGCCCTTGATAGAAGGTACTCAATAAAACCCACTTACCCTGTAAATGGTTTGAGGGTCCCTATGGCTACTAGTCTATCAATATACGAAATTGATAAATTCAAAATTAGGAAAAACAAAATAAAGCGAATTCCCTGTAAACAAATATGGTGTAATCTCCCCCTTTTGTTATAATTTTCCAATAGAATTAGCAGCCACATGACCTCTGGGGAATTTTTACGAACAGTTGAAAAGGAATGAACTATTTAAATTGCATTTAGTGGATATAGAAATACTTAAACTATAAACTCTTTCTTTTGATATTATCAAGCTATAGAGAGGTTCCAGGAAGGAATCCTACCACTTTATGATTCATGGTCAGTTTATTGTCCATCTCTCTGCTTTTAGAAAAATGTTTAAAGTGCTTTTAGAGAGCGTGGCTCAGATTTAAGACTTAATCCACTCCCACCTGTGTGGCACAATGGAAATGATTGGAAAACCAGAAATACTGCTCTTTTAAGTCTGTGCCTTCAATTTTTTTACTAAGCTAAATCTGCCCAAGTTTACCAGGGCTTCTCATTTAAAGTATTGCAAATGAACTTGGAGCTTACGCTTTCATATGCAATTTTAACATTTTAATATTGTAGCTGGAAAAACTGACTTAAGTCCAGATATTAAACACATAGACTATTATCAATTTATAAATGATGTAGTCAAAAAAACTTAATCAAAAAGTACTTTAATAATTTTCAATGAGCAAGTGTCTAAGGAACCCTGATGGCACGGTGGGTTAGGTGTTGGGCTGCTAGCCACCAGGTCAGCGGTTCAACCCCATTATTCACTTGGAGAAAGATGTAGCTGCCCTTCAGGTCACTATGAATCAGAATCTACTAGATAGCAGTGTCTTTTGTATTCTGTATCTAATTCTAATGCCACAGAAATAAAGTAAATATTGGCAATGTATACTGTAATCATACACTATCAGTTTTAAAAAATTAAATACTGCAGGTCGTATTATGTAACTTGTCTAAAGAACGAGGAGAAGGAGAGAGCAAATCTTACCTCAATGAAAGAATCAATGTGCAGCATCAGAGCTTGGGTCCTACTGATGATAAACTGATTGACACATGCAACAGCATGGGACCTAGAAACACATTCAACATTTAAAATCGGCTCCTGGTAGATTTTTTTCCAATTACAGAAGATTAGAAAGTTAAATATTCCTTCAACAAATACTATGGTACATATAATTCCTTAAGTATAAGAACATTAAAAATTATAGCTAATACCATCCACTAGCCTTACATTTCTTTTAAAATGATTTTATTGCATGTATATATATATATATATATATATATATATGAAAAGCTTGTATGTGTTTGCTTTAATATCATAAAAAGGCTAGTTATATGGAATGCAATCTTTTGGAGCTTACCTTTTACTTGACAAACTTATCCTTGTTCTTAAAACAAAGTAATTAACTAAATATAAGGTAGAAAATTATCTATTTAATGAAAATTTCATTACAAAGAATCAATCACTTACTGGATTTAATTATTAAAAGAGTATATTTACTCTTTGTGGAACGTACAATATCGTTTGCTAATCGCTGAGCCAACCTGCGGCGTATGTCGCCTTGCTGTGAACTGCTGACTATAAAGTGTCCTGTTTCGTTTCTCTAGAGAACTTTGCCTAATACACTGGTCTAATAGAGACCAACGGAACACACACGGCTATAGCTCTTTATCAGCCTTTAAGGCCAGAAAGGAACTCATTCCTGTGACTCAACTTTCAGCCAAACAACAGGCAGGCCTATAAGATAAAAAAATAACACGAAGGAGACACCACTCCCTGGAACAATTAACCATGTGAGATTAGTCGAGATAAAGCAAGGCAGGAAGGGAAGGGAAGTGAGAAGAGAGCTGTTACAATGGAGGAATTGCAGTCAATGTCACACAACAAGGCATGTAAGACAATGCGTTCGTCAATAATCACTCAAATCACAATAAAAAGTTAAAGGGGAAAAGAGCGAGAAATTTAGAGACACCTCTATAAAGCAGAATACTGACACATTGTAAAAAACGTAACTAGTGTAAATATTACTGAACAATTTGTGTAGGAATTACTAAATTGGAAAATAATTTTCTGTGCAAATTTTCACCGCAAATATTATGACTTAAAAAAAATAGTAAAGTGGTATCAAACAATGATCAGAGCTTATAAAAATGTAATACTGGCTATAGAAATACCTTATTTTGGGACTACTGTGCTTGAAGAACTGTAAAAATTTGGGAATCATGATGTTGAGAGGACGATCTAAAACATCACTATCTAAAATCTCAGCAGAATCTTCACAGATCTTCTGAAGAGCACCAAATGCTCCCTATTACAAAAAAACATTTAAATATAACTAGTCCACGATTAAAGAAATCATTAAACAGCAAAATCAGGGATATCGATATATTTGATTATAATAAACTTTGCTTATAAATTTAAAAATAAATATTGATAAACTTAAGGATTAATATTTTCCGTTAACAAAAATGCTGCCTTCCAAAAGCTGTAAGTTTAAACACTCCATTTAAAAGGAAAAATAACACAATACTTTGTCTGAAATCTTTTTAAAGGGTTTATAATATTAAAATTCAGTCTTTAGATCTAACATACATACATTTAACATTACGGATTTAAAAATTGCCACGTAAAAAATTTCACACATCTTAACTTTGATATCCTACTTAAAACTAAATGCAAACTTGGTATCTATTGTAAAAGAAAATTATCAGTATTTCAACCAAAAGCTAACATTTAGTCAAAACACCAAACACATACCGATTCACATCTTTGTTTCAGGTACGTGAAAAACCGTATTTAAAATAAGACTTATATAGCCTGCAATTTTCATGATTCTTGTCATTACATTTTTTCTCTTTTTGCTTTTGGAAAAGTGCTTAAAATTATCAACTCATTTTATGTTATTTATCAATATACCAAACTTATTCTAATCAATTCTTTTTTTCCCCATTCATCCGGCATTTTATTGAGCACTGACTCCAAGAGGGTGGGGGTGGGGAGATGAACGGGACAGGCTGGGGGTTTGGAGCTAGCAGTGTGGGGGAAGGAGGTGGGGTGTACCTGGGACTCCCCTCCTTCCCCACAGGAAGGATCAATCCATCGAGGCCATACTCCCAGACCTTTGTGGCCTCATGCCTAGTTCTGGGGGCCAGTCCTAGTCGGGTGGGGTGTATCTTCCTGGAAATCCTGCCTGCACCAAGCCTCAGTCCCTGCCCACAGGCGAAGGCAGGCCAGCGGGGAAAAGGGGGTTGTGGGGAGGGGGCTGTGTGTGAGGTGAGGTGGATGTCTGTTCTCCCAGAGCTGGCCTCCTAGGCTTAAGTGGAGGGACTGCAGGAAGAAGGCGAGGGTCCTTAAGGCTTCCCAGCACCTTTGGAACCTGTTTCTCCTCCTCAGCCATGACCCTGGACCTGCATCCTCGTCTTGTCTGACTGGATGACCTTCTTGCCAGCAGAGTTGCGGCTGTGGACAGAGGTGTAGCCCTGGCCCGTGAGCGGGCAGAACCGGCGGGTGTGTGGGTCCGCTATCGGGTGGCACCAGATTGGGGGAACACATAGTCTCGCAGGATGGGGCACAGTACTCGGCCAGCCTCGTCCTTGAGCATATGAGACTAATAGATGGCCCGGGACTCCCCATTGTGTTTGCAGAAGGTGCACAATCGTTCGGGGCCAGAGAGGACTCTGGGCCAGGCTCTGATCCAGAAGCTGTGGAGCTGGCGCTGGCTGGGAGTCCAACCTGGTCCCGCACTTCTTTTCCCCACGTGGGGCCCCCACCAGACGTGCCAAACCCAGGTCTTCGGTCCACAGGTTGAAAGACCCCACGGCTTGGGGGAGAGCCAGGCAGAGGTGCAGACAGAGAAGCTACCTTTGCCTGTAGCTCAGCCCCTTGCTCCTACTTCTCTCAAGAGCCTGGGAGTTTTCTTAATCAATTCTTATAGGATGGCTAGGGAGTATTCTTTCAGCTTCCTAGAATTTTATCAGTATATTCTGAAGGCATTCCTAAGAAACGCACATGAGAATACAGAATTTTGGGAGAGATAAGGTAATTTTATAAATACCTCTGTGCTAACTTTTACTCTTCTCATCTTTCCTTCCCCAGCTCCACTGAGGTCAGGCAAAATAAATCCCCAAAACATTAGACATGAATCTTTTTTTGTTCGATTATTGCTGTACCCGCCCTCACCTCTAATCCCTTCTACAAACCCATTTTTCCTAAGGAAAGGAATCTCTGCTTTAGACAGACCCAATGTTTCAAACAGCTTTTGGTCCAAACTGGAAGCCTAATAATGATGGAGGCTTAAAGTACTCACCAATGAGGGGTGAGAAAATAATAGGAACATAAATCCCTAGTATTGTCTCTTACCCTCCTAAATGGGAAGATTGCTACTGAGTCAGAATTGACTTGATGGCAGTCAGTGTGCTTTTTGGAATGTACGATTAAAACGGAAAACCTAGATATACTTTGAACACACTCAAAAGAGGCACAAACCATGTAGAAAAACTAAAAAAGTACTCCTGGTCTAGGAACTGGTTAAATTTCAGACTCTCTTTACAAAATAGCACGTTACCTGACTGTACCTGACAACAGTCGGCTAATCACATGCCAGCATACCCAAGAATACTTGAAACATAGTAAAGAGGTTTTTTAAACTAGATAATCTTCCTATACGAAATAGTAAACTAATCACAATTTAAGACACAAAGGCGACTTTAGGCTTTTACTCTTTTGAAATTATGTTTGAGAAAACATTTCCCCTAAGGTTGCCAATGCACAAAATGACAAGAAAAGCAGGAGAGAAAATGATACATGCAGGAAGGTACAAGTCCTTACCTCACAGGTGTTGTAATCTTCTGAATCTAACAGGCTGCAGAGCTTTGGTAAGAGGTCAGGCCAATTTTGCAGTTCTCCCTTGGAGGCTATAGTTGTAATCAAAATACCTTGAAAGAAAACACCCATTTTAAGGAAATTCGATTGCATTATGTAAGACAGCCACCAAGCACGCACAAATTTTTCTCCCTCTCAAATCAGCCAAAACAAAGAACCAAAAGAACTCACTCACTGTCATTGATAAGATTACGACTCACAGTGATTCTATAGGACAGAGAACGGCCTCTGGGTTTCCAAGACTTACTGTGACTCTTCACGGGAGTAGAAAGTCTCATCTTTCTGAGGAATGGCGGGTGGGTTCGAAGTACTGACTTTACAGTAGCCAGATCTTGCCCCGCTATCAGTGTCTGGGGTCTTTAAAGGTTTGTTTTCAAACAAGCAGCTCTCTAAGTAAGAGAGGTGCACATGGAAGAAGCACACCAGCAGCCCATGTGATCCAAGGATTGTAAATAATAAAAATCCACAGGAGGGAATGGCACCAGAGTTCAAACTGCGAACACCTGGTTTGCAAGCGGCTATGGATGACGGCGGAGTCCAACTTCCACTTGCCGGCTCCACCCACGGATTTACCCTCCAGTGACTCCCCGCCCGAGCATGCCCCATTGAGGGATTTGAAGGGCGATGATCAGACAGAGAGCATTGTAAAGTGGATTATGGCAGCCACGGTTAGGTCAAAATGCAGTTATGTATCATTTGATCTCCTTTTAGACCCATTTTAAGGCTGTTTCCGTTTAAGACCAAAGGAAACTACAAGTGGACTAAGCCCCTGGTGAAGCCCCGAGCACTGACCAGGGGTGAGACTTGCTAACGTGTAGAATGCACTGGAAGCGGACTGTTGCAGATACAGCTAGGTTAAAATTTAACATGCTATCATTTGATCTACCTTGACTCATTTACATGTGTTCTAGTTTTCAGTATTTTCTTTTTCACTTGTTTTTGTTTTATTTTGTTATTGTTTTTTGATGTTTTTCTGCATATGGAATCTACAGAGTACTGGATTAATGGCAAGGGAATTAGGCAGAGGGATGGAGAGCTAATAATGATGAGCAAGATCACAATAATTGATGTATAACAACCCTCCTTCCCGAGGGGGGGGGGAATAACAAAAAGGTGGGTGAAGGGAGACAGCAGATGGTGTAAGATATGGAAATAAGAATTTATAATTTATCAAGGGTCAGGAGGGTGGGAGAGGGAGGGAAAAAAGGGAATACCAAGGGTTCAAGTAGATAATGTTTTAAAAATTGTGATGGTAGTATTCTTGATACAATTGAAGTACGGATTGTTGTAAGAGTGCTAAGAGCCTCAACAAAATGACTTATAAATAATGAGCACAGGAATGAAGAAAATGTTCGACGACTGACTGCACAACTCTTCTTGATGCGACTGAACTACTGAACTGTAGGATATGTAAATTATATATGTAAATTACACACCAATACTGTTGGGGGAAAAGGTTAGGTCTAAATTGGGGGAGGGGCAGTTTTACTCTGTCCTATCGGGTCACTGTAACTCAGCATCACCCGATGGCAGTGATTTACACACATCCATTAGGAAATCTATTGTCTTTTTGCTTACATGATTTCCATTGAAAAATTTGAGTTTCTTCTTACTGGTTTGCCCTGATAGGTGATTCCCCCCCCCACCCCATGTCATTCTCAGGAGACTCATTTTAGAAAGCGACTCTGATGTGCCGAGGTGATTTTATTTGGGGGACAATTCTATTTGGGGTTCTCTAGGCCTCTTGGATGGTTGTTTTCTGTTCTGTTATAATGTTAGGGAAGTTCTCTTCTATTATTCCTTGAACTAGTTTCTCCGTTTTTGCTCCTTCCTGTCCTGGAATATTTTAATATTTAATAGTGTCCCATAGAATTCTGACATAATTCTTCAACCTTTTTGATTTGGTTATTTCTCTTTTTGATTTTTATAGACTGATCGTGTATGTTGGTCTAGAGATATTTGTCTATGAGATCATGGATTTGTATTTCTATTGCTTGAATTATTCTGTTTTGTTTTACGAAGGTATCATCCAGTTCTAACATCTTAGGGTTTGGGTTTGCCTTCTGGATTTCTATTTGGAATTGTTGAATTATTCCCAATTTTTCATTATTTTGTCAGATGGTTCTTGTGAAACTTTTTTTTTTCTTGTTGTAATTATTTTCCATATACCCCATTCCTTTAAACTCCCTCATAAGAGGATCCTTTCTGCTCAGCTCCAACATCTTTTGCAGCTAGATCTGTGCTTTTCCCATGTGACTGTGCCATCTTGTTTTCTCAAGTGCAGGGACTGGCTGATGTCTCTGAGACACGAGGTCTGTATTTGTCTCTGAGGTGAACAGCACCCCTTGTGCACGTTAGTTCTGGAATAGAGAAGGGAGACTAGGGTGGTGTGGCTATAGCCTATTCCATGCAGGGGCTCATGACAGGAAAGTTATGCACTGCCCCGACTGAGGTCCTGGTCTCCTGTGTTTTTTTTCAGGGAGTGTGTAGGTAGGCCAACAACTAATAAATGTCCTGGAGAGTGAAGGCAATATCCAAAGCACTTTGCCTGCCCACTCAAGCTGGCTCCACTGATTCTGAATATCAAAGCTGGGTCTAGGTTCTCTTTAAATTAAGACCCTCCGGTTGTGAGCTGACAAGCAGGCTTTTCTCTTTCTTTAAACTCTGGAAAACTGAAGCTCAAATTCTCCCATGCCAGTTCACCTAATCTTGCCCTCCCTAGGGCGAATTCGTTTCCCCTTTATGCTGATTGGAATGGGTGCCACAGTCCTCTGTGGGGCCAGTTGCAGTCCTGAGCTCTGGGTCAACACTGCGCATCCACTGAGCCTCCAGCTAATTTACCATCTGAGTTCAATCCCATGAACTGCCTTTTTTTTTTTTTCAATGACAGTGGTTTTGGTTTTTATGAACTTCCCAAGAGATACTCTATTTTTATGATTTTTTCTTTCTTTCTTTTTTTAAATTATTTTATGAACTGCCTTTAACATGAGTCTTGGGTTCAAATTTCTGGCAGAGGCACTTCAGAAGTAGCCTCTGTCAGCTGTAGTTTTGTACTGCAGTGATGCTGAATAGTTTCAGCTGAGCTTCTAGGCTGAGGAAGACTAAAAGACTTGGCAATTTCTTTCGGGAAATGAGCTCATGAAAGCCCTACAGTGGTCCCTTCTGCAGTTAACAGCATAGCAAAGGAGCTGGTACTACATTATTAGTTTAAGTAGGTCGGGCCCTACTATTCCTCTAAATCAAGCTTTGTTAACCTTTGCACCACTGACATTGTAGATCAGATCACTCTGTTGAGTTGTCCAGTGCCTCGCTGGATGTTAATCAGCATATTAAAAACAACTTTCCTTTTCCTGATAGGCCTGGGCAAGGTGGGTGGGAATATACTGACTGGATTATGATTCAGCTGTGGTTGACTGCTAACAGGGTTCAACGTGACTGCCATCCTAAGGAGTATGAAATGAGTCATCTCAAAAGCTGTAGAGAAAATCTCAAACTCCAAAGTGATGAGCCAGTGCTTTAAACCTCTTTGATCCAGGCCATGTCTTTGATATCAGAGGAGTAGCAGTGACAGCAGAACCAGGAGCCAGAGCACAATGCAGTGGATGCCCAGCCCACAGGCCAAGTAAAGCTGAGTGCTTTGGGGCAGGTGGCTGGCTTGTGGAGTGGGTGCCTCTGGCCACTTAATTGAGGAAGCTGGGTTTGCTGATGCATGGAGCTACAGCTGAATGCTTTTAAATGGAGGCCTGCAGAAAAGTGGCACGACCTCTGAGCATTTATTAACACCCCTAAAAGAGTTCTGTAACATTGCTGGAGCAGAGCAGAGCAGAGTAGAGGCCAGGTCAAGTAGCTGAGGGCCAGAGAAAGGCCTGACAGATAAGGAATCAGTAACTGTGTCCTGAGCATTTCTCACTCAAATTGTAACCTGTTTGCATCCCTCAGAAAAGCATCATCATGAGCACTTGTGAATCGTGTGTCCACTGCACCGACTATAGAACCCAGCCGCAGAACTAGTGCCACACAGACTGGCTGGTATCCAAACAGGAGAGAAAAGGGCCAGATGCAGATCTGACCTCTGCCCTGGGGCAATCAGCCCGGGGTGGGGGCAGGGTGTTGGCCACTGTGGAAAACCTTACATGATTTTTTTGCCAAGTCTGCATCTTGCTCAGATCAAGACCCAGCACTTTGCCTTGGTAGCATTGTCAGGTCAGTGCTCGATTGATAACCACAGGTCAGAGGTTCAAATCCACCAACAGCTCCAAAGGAGAAAGCTGAGGCTATTTGGTTCTGTAAATAATACAGCCTCAGAGACGCTATGCAGGGTTGGTATGAGTCAAAATCCCCTCGTGTCAGTGGGCTTTAGATCACACATCTTGGCTTGTCATCAGAGCTACGGTTTTGTGCACTTGAGAAGGTGGCCTATTACACCGCTTGCTGATCCTGGAAATTGTCAGCAGCCTGCCTCTCATATGCTGACCCAGGATTCATTCACCTGTGCATCCAGGCACCTACCACCTGACCTGATCTTTGTTTCATCAGGCCCCACAGTTGCATGAGTTAGAAGACGCCATAGCATGACACCTGACCCAGGGACCTGGAACCTGCCCACCTTTACAACTGTTTTAAGTCATTTCTTTGATATAAACCCTTCTAAACACACACACACACACACACACACACACACACACACACACACACACACACACACACTTTACTGGTTTTCGTTCTCTGGAGGACCTCACCTAAAGACAACACAATTTTTTGGACCAAAAATTACAAACTCATATACACGTAGAGACATGTAGTGTAATCACCAAGCTTTAATAACAATTGATCAAAAAATGGTCAATCTTGTTTCATCTATATTTCTACCAACACTTCATATTTACATACTTACAGTTGTTTTATTTGGAAATATACTGCTAAGTATTTTTGCAGCTCTAAAATTTTTTAGTGAAACAAAACAAAAATTTCATTGTTTCTCTACTCAAAACTGCAATAGCTTCTTACAACAAAAATATCTCAGTATACAAAAACGAGACCAGGAACTTTTCAGATTCTATTGTGTCACAAAGCAATAAAAATGTTATTATTCATGTATGTCATAATCACTCGTCCCTTTAAAAAAAATAAGATCTCAAGTCACTATGAAGTTCGTAATCACTTCTTAACGAGGCTCTTTATAAAAAAAACAGTATCCTGAATTCTGGCCAGTAGTACGCCACGCCACAGCACACTTGTTATTTCTACTTCTATCAGTCAATGTGGGCTTACTGTCAGCTGTTTACCCCAAACCAGTTCACACCAGTTATAGTTAATGTAGGGGCTTAGGGGCTCTGCTGGTGTAGTGGGTTACATGTTGGCCTACTCACTCCAAGGTTAGCACTCTGAAACCACCAGCCACCCCAAGGGAGAAGATAAGGTCTTCTGATGAGTATAGAGTCTAGGAAACTCACAAGGGCAGTTCTATAGGGCCAACTCACTCTAAGTCAGAATCAACTTGCTGGCAGTGAATTAAAATTAACCAATGAACATCACATAAAGTGGTAGTTGTTCATAGAAAACAAATTGAATGCTCTAAAGACTCAAAAACTGATGCTGGGTGAGATATAGCTAAAGCAGCTATTAAAAATTACTGGAGAATAGAAGCTTGAGTTCTACACTTACACTGCTTCACTAAGTTTTTCTTTTCACATAAAAATAAGTGAAATGGCCACACATTATGAAAAGTACTCAAGAAGACTCTGATCCTAAATTTACAAAAATTCTTTAAGGTTCACATCCCTTTTTGATGCTTTATCTGACCAACTTTGATTTAGACCTGGCCAGCCTGGGTAACTGTGGGCTTGCTACGTTGAACCTAGGCCACTGCATTTCAAATACCAGCAGGGTCATCCATGGTGGACAGGTTCCTATCCTAAGATAGATTAGGAAGAAAGGCCTGAAGATCTACTTTAGAAGACAGCCCCCCCCAATGTTAGAAACACTAAAAATAGAGTGGTTATAATGAACTTGAGCAAACCAGCAACAGTGAAAATGGTGCAGAAGCAACATTTCATTCTGTTGTACACAGGTCACCATGCATCGGGACAGACTTGATGGCAGCTGACACAACTCTAACATTACTTCAAAAGCACGTAAGTAGCACACACACACACACACACACACACACACACACAATTTACGCTTCACCACAAATTCAACGTGAAACGGCTAACAGAACAAAAGTTCCTATGGAAGAATTCTGCCACATCTGAATTAACAAGTAGTTACAAAAAAGGAAAGCTGAACTGGTGAACTTACCTACAGTGGCTCTAATCAGAGGAGAAGCATCACCAATATTATTCAAACATTCACTTTTAATAAAGTCTGTTACACCATTTGGGAAATTCTGAAAGTGTGCTTTCACATTATTCTTCAAGATAAGACCACTCAATGATCTTGTGGGTTCATCTGCAATAAAATGACAGAGGTGCAGTTTTCATTTCAATACACACCAAGAACAGTGGCTTAAAAAATTCTGTCAAAAAACCTGATTGCAACTCCTTGTAAATTTTGTATAAATCAGGAAGAAGTATCAAAAGTACCAACAGATTAGCTCCGTGATTTAACCCAGGGTTTCCGGACCTTTGCACGGCTGGCATCTGGGGCCAGATGGTCCTTTGTTGGAAGCGGCTCTCCTATATCTCGGGCGCTCTGCAGCATCGCTGTCTGCACCCTCTAGGTGCCATTAGCACCTCTTCCATGGCGATAACCAAAAATGTCTCCCTGAGTGCCAAGTGTCCCTAGGAGAGGGGAGCCACATAGTCTCTGGATGAGAATTACCGATTCCATTTAAAAGTTAGTTTTATTTATTAAGATGATTGTACTCAAGCATTAATGGAACCTGATAAAAACACCAAATTACAAATCAGAAAATATCCAATTAAAAACATCAAGTGCACAGATCACCTTCTGTAATCTATATATTTGCTCTTAATTTATATCATGCTTTTCACCAAATGCCTTTAAGTTAATAAAATGGTGAGATTAGTTTTAAATTTCTAAGACCACTAAAAGTTTTTACTTAAAAAAATTGTACTAAAAAAGATATTGATTGTACTACTAGTAGAATCCAATGGAAGGAGGCCTGGTGCAGGGTGAGTTACTCACTAGGCTGCAAACCACAAGGTCAGTGGTTCATCCCCTGGCAGATACACAGGAGAAAAACGAGGTTTCTTGCTCTCCAAAAATTTAATCTCGGAAACCCACAGGGGCAGTTCTATTCTGTCCTACTGGGTAACTAAAAGTCACAATCAGCTAAATAACAGAGAGTTTGAGGGCTTGCTTTTTTTTTTGAGAATGTAATGGAAGCTTTACCACTTGACCTCACCACCAATCATACAAGGGGGGCAGTGTTTTGAAAAGTTCTTGGGAAAATCTCATTACTTTTTAATTCCATTTGTTCATAAACTAAAAAACTAAAAAATCTTCTGCTGTTAGCAAGAAGCCTTTCTACATGCTTACTGTGAACTAAGTGCTTCCAAGGACTTGACTACTGCATAATATCCAAAAGCTCAAGAGACAGATATTATCCCCATTGCAAAAGTGAAGAAACTGAGGCCTTTCTTTGCTAAATAAAAGGCTATCAAATGGGGGAACCAAAGGAGCCAGGTCCCCACTTCTAAACTTAGAGCCACCCTACAGCATCTCCTTCCTCAGACGTTCACCAACAGCTGGTGCTACTACTGCTTGCATACCTAATCACCTGGTGCTATTGTTTATATACTTTATAAAGAAATAAAACCCAAGGATGTTCTGGCTAGCAGTATACTCCCAAGTCTGATTAGCATTGGAACATTCAGAGATGAAGAGAGGGCAAAAACACAGCACCGTTTCTCTGGCTATCAATCCATTCCGGCAAGGCAGCCTAAGATTTTATGTCACCATCTAGAGCCTTCTATCCAATTTCATTTACAATCCTTTCCCAGTGGGAAACACAGAATGAAAAACACATGTGCTTCTCATTTAAAATCCTCTTTAAAATGGAAAACTGGCATGAAATAAAGCAAGAGCCAGATACTTAACTTCCTCAAGCAATTAGCTTTTGTCTTGTTAGCTCTTAATAATTCAGTCATATAACAGTAGCTTAAATGGCTTTGTGTATTTCTTTATAAGGCATACTCTATATTGTTTTTTACAATAAAAGTTACAAGATGAAGCGTTTGGGCAATTTACAACACGAGGTTAAACTGCTTAAAATTAAAAAAGGTGTACCCCCTTTGCCCAAAATCCACTTAGAAAAACCAACTGATCATTTTCTTTTTTAAAAGTATAAAGCTTCACTGGGCTTCAATACCCGCATCTGTCAATTCAGAGAATGAGATCAGCGGAGTCTCTTCCAGATCCACGCTTTACTCCACCACCGCTGCATACAAATCGACATGAGAAACGATGATTAGGTGATCAGATAGGTGGTTTTATTTTTTTAAGGTGTTGCCTATTTTTTTTCTCCTTTAATATGGATGGCCAAAACACTATTGTTTGTTAAAACAGAAAACTAGATTTAGTAAACCTGTGTTTTCCTGGGGAGGAAGACCTGAAGCATGAGCAGAACTATCGAGTGTCAGACACAGGCACAGCTCTTACAAAGTCCTCTGAGAAACTGCCTACATGAATTGGGGGGCGGGAAGAGATACTCTTGAGGTTTAAAGAAGCTCAAAATCCTTTCTAACAATTACTGTTTTGCAATTAATCTCTGTAGAGACAATTACATCCAGTATCTTTTGAATTACAGGTTATTTTTTAACACTTACGAAGTATTCTTCTATTTCAACATAGTCCGATGGGAGTCTAATACTGTAACAATCTTAAAGTTTGCAGTTTAGGGTGGGAACAGGGTAGAGGCTAGATGGTTGGTAAAAGTTAGTTTAAAAATTTTCAAGTATAACAATTAGATAAACTAAGTTAATTCACTAAATACGTTTAAAGCTTTAAAAAATAAATAGCCCGTATCATTGATTATATGTTTATAAATGGGGAAAAACACAATGTATCATAAACACATCAACTGGGAATACTGATTGCTGAGGTAAAAAATATACAGAAGGAACTTCTAGTCTCTTAAAACTTGGGATTGAAAATTTTAAATGTTACACATCCCTCGATCACAAAATTAAACCCACCAAATTAAGGAGAAATTTATTTGAAACGAATTCAAATTCAATCACTGGGCTGTATACAGATTTATAAAAAGTTATAAAAATCTAAATAAATATGAGATTTTACTACAGATTAAGACTCAAGAGATTGACTCAAGAGGTCTTGGAGCTGAACCTTATAGATGGTCTGGTAGTGTAACACCGGCATTTTATAGCTGAAAGAAGCAAGAGAAGTTACATGAAAAAAAAAAAACCACACACACAAAAACAAGCTAAGTGACTTAGTGTCAGAGTCTAAAACTTATTTCTCAACTCTTAAGTGTTTTGTACTAATTGCACTATTGCTTCTGAAACACTTATCCTTGAATAGGGTACAGCACTTTCATTTAGAGGCTAGCCAGTCACTCAGTAATATCTGAGGGCTTCTATGTGTCTGACCATGTTCCAGGATGGACTTCTGAACATTCAAACAACACCATGAAGAATGTCCCACACTACAACTTAAGCTCCATGAGGGCAGACGTGCCTCAGTGATAGCTTTAAGTTTTTTGGAAAAGGTATTAAAAAAGTCAATGAAGATAATGATACATTTTGGGTGAAGAATGAAAAAAAAAGGGTATACAAACATACTAGAGGGTGGGAGCATACAGTTCAAGAGATAAACAATCATGCCTGGAAGACAGGATGAAAAGTAACTTTTTTGTCTTTTAAATATATTTTCCAATAAACACATACTGTTTTACTAAACTAAGCATACAAATTTTATGCTTTGAAAGATAACAATCTATGACAACCATGTCACAGGACTTAAGTAAAACACCAAAGTAGACTTTGCTGCATTCCTTTCATTTGCAAAGGGGATTTATTTTATAAACACCTAATTAACAACATTTAGATGTTTAATAGCATCCAGTTGTTACTTTTAAGTTTGCCCACCGCACAACTGTAAAAGCAGGAGGTTCTTACAAAATAAAATCCTTTGAGAGGAATTAATTCCAAACAACCAGTATTTTCCTATACCTCAAGGGAGATGGGTGATCGCTAAAACTACACAGCCCTGTTGCTTGCATAAAATACGGTGTTTCCTAAAGTCTTAAAAACTGGAAAATATTTCTATCAACATAAACTTACTTACCTTCAGATTTTAATTTTGTAAGAACAAAAATCAGGTAGTTGTTAAAATCTGGATACTGATTGAGTTGTTCCAGTTTCTAGAGCAAACAGTAATTAAGGAAACTTTGCAGTGTATTCTATGGAAACAAGTAAGCATTTTTATACTAAAATAAAAAATCTGTGATTTTTAGCTCCCCATCGTTAAGGTTAGCTTATTAAACATATCCATACATAACTATAGTCAATACAACACACTGAATATACTCTCATGTAAGCTGACCTGATACCAGCCCCGGCACCTAATTTTACCACAAAAGCTACATTAAAAATGTGCTTGCTGAAAAACTTGGCCTACATGAGTATATATGGTAATCAAGTTCTAGCTTCTACATACATAGCACTTTTTTTGAAAACAATGATTATTTGACCTTTAAAATATAGACAAGAATGAAAAAGCACTTTAAAGAAAACAAGTCTTTCGGCATCAAAGATCTTTTAGGGAAATTAACTTTACAAACGGGCTTTTTAAGAATAAAAAATATTAACTTTCTTTAGATGCACTGTTCAAACCCACTGTCTTGGGAGTCAAATATGACTCATGACTCTCTATAGGGTTTCTGAGGCTGTGGATCTTTTATGGGGGCCAGTAAATGGCCAATGTTCCCCCTTGCAGAGTGGCTGGTAGATTTGAATAGTTGAACATGAAGTTGGCGGTGCAAGGCTTACCTGGGAATGCCACCCCCCCTCAAATTAGGGCCTGAGCTCGAGAGTATGCTAGAGAACTGCCCTGCATGCAAAGGTCCATTTATCCAATCCCATCGCACTATAAGATTAGTCCATTTCCGATACCTTCAGGACCAGGGGTGTGAGGGGCGATGCTGGGAGAGTGGAGGGTGAGTGGGTTGGAAAGGGGGAACCGATTACAGGGATCCACATGTGACCTCCTCCCAGGGAGAGGGACGGCAGAGAAGGGGGGGAAGGGAGACTCCGGATAGGGCAAGATATGACAAAATAACAATGTATAAATTATCAAGGGCTCATGAGGGAGTAGGGAGCGGGGAGGGAAGGGAAAAAAAGAGGACCTGATGCAGAAGGCTTAAGTGGAGAGCAAATGCTTTGAGAGTGATTAGGGCAAAGAATGTACCGATGTGCTTTATACAATTGATGTATGTATATGTGTGGATTGTGATAAGAGTTGTTATGAGCCCCTAATAAAATGTAAAAAAAAGGAAAGATTAGTCCATTTCAATAGTTTTACACTACAACTGTTTCTCCCCAAGATCTAACACTTTCAGTGACACAAAGTTATAGATGCTTCCTTGTTGTGAAGGAGCTCTGATGGCCTAGGGTAGGGGTCCTCAAACCTTTTAACAGGGGCCAGTTCACTGATGGAGGGCAGGACTATAGTTAAAAAAACAACCACGAACAGATTCCTGTGCACATTGCACATATCTTATTTTGAAGTAAAAAAACAAACGGGGCAAAAACACCCGGCGGGCTGGATAAATGTCCTCGGCGGGCTGTATGTGGCCCATGGGCGGTAGTTTGAGGACACCTGGCCTAGTGGGTTATGCAGTGGGCTGCTAACCACAAGGTTGGTGGTTCGCACCACCAGTACCCCCTGCATGGGGAAAAACGATGACGGTTCCATTCCCACAAAGATTACTACCTTGGAAACCCAAAAGGGCAGTTCTGTTCTGCCCTACAGAGCCATGATGAGCAGGAATGACTCTAAGGCAGTGAGTTATTTGTTGTTCATAGCTGTTGGCCCCCACAGTGGCATACTGCCGTTAAGTCTCTCTTCACACCGAAATTCTCAAACTCCTTCTGTATTTGTCAACTGTGCTTTACAACACAGACGTAAATGCTTTTACTCAATTGCCCTAAATTTCGGATCAAATCCATAATAAACACTCTAGGCACACATATTGGCTACTGATCCCACATTTGAATACACACAATGTTTAGAGGTCAAAATGTAATTTGGCCAGAAAATACATTCTCCAGTAAAATTCCAAGCTGTCACTACTTTCTTTGAGCAGAAAATTGCAGACAAGTGATTTCTTGTTTTAGTGAATGGCTTTTTCGTGAAGATTAACAGCATGCTGACAGGTTACTAAAGCATAAACATTTCCTAACAAAGTTTACTTCCTCACAATATGAGCATACAGATAATTATACTAGTAAGATGGTTTTCCAAAAGTGTTCTAGTTGCAACAACGACCATCAATAGGAGTTGGAAAATGAAATATGTGGCTAATGGCTTCATGAGATCAGAACAGGATTCTATAGAATATGATCAAAAGGGAGAAAGTACAAAACAGACTCTAGATTTTATTTAAACACAGACGGTCAAACTATTGCCGAGATAATCTTTAACCCTTAAACCAGAAGTATCCCCTGAAGTCTTTACAACCAGAATAGAAGTTGACCTTTAACTCCTATAACGAAGTTCTGCCTAGAGCATCATGGTTTTTTTAAGAGCTATCCATATGCGATCAGAACGACTAGGAGAAACTCATAGATCAGGCAGGAGCTGCAAAGAGCAGAAAAGGAGGGAATGGTTATGCCATTGTTAGAATATAATCGATATCACTAAATTAAACAGGCAGAAACTGTCAAACTAGTGTGTTTCATTGTATATATTCTCACAAGAAAAATTAATACAATTCAGAAAAAGATCAAGTGTGCCTGTGGACTAGAACATGAACCATTTGTTACCTGTGCGATGAGTATACACCTCTAGCCTCCAGAAACCTACACAATCTGAAACTTTATGTATATTCTAATAAGTGAAAATAGGGTTTTATTGTTTTAAAAGGGTACCTAAGGCTATATAAAACCAATAATACATTCTTTCCTGAAAGAACAAGGCCATCATTAAACTGTGGTTGAACCTACTGGACTCAGAGACCCTCTATGGACAGTTAGGCACTTGGAAAATAGAAAACATTGCATATTTTGAATTAAATATTCCCCTTTACTAGTAAGATAAAGTTCATCTTTCCCTCCTCAGAGCACAGAGATCAGGGTGGTAAATTTGACCAAACCCAAGAACAGCAGCATAAGAATGGTTACTTAATAGAGACATAAAAGAATTCGTGCACAGCTAGTACACACATTTGTGTATGTACACATATATGCTTATTTTAGGAAGAAATTACAATATGGCTCTGAGGTTGGTTAATTTTAGAAATGCCAATGATACAAACTGTCATGTAATACTTGTAATCCATTAAAATTCCAACATGTTTTCTTTCATTCCTAGAACTGCTGGCTATGAAAACACGAACCACAGGATTTCGGTCACAGCTCACACCCCCCCCCCCCCCCGAACCTTAGGCTTTCCTCACTCAGTGCATCCAAAAGGGAAGGGCTTACAAAAGCAAACCAGAGCACCTTCCAGTTTTGAATGGGCGGTGTACGAACCAAGAAGCTAAGGTTCCACTCCTCCATGGAAGGGCTTTCGCTACATCCATGCGTTACTTATGTTCCTCTATTATCCGAGCTTCTCTGTAAGTGTAGCCTCACTTCTGTGGCATTTAACTTCCCAACAAGCCCGACTAACACCAATAAAAGCCTACTTAAAACTGTATTGAGCAACTCTGTGCTTAACAATGAAAACTTTTCTGCAGAAGTAGATTAAAAAATTAGCATAAAACAAAGGCAAAGGGGCATTTACGATGGGGCGAGTGCCCGGTTTCTTTCGGAGTCCAACAGGCAGGAAGGACTCCCCAAGCCTCGTTTAGGATGCCGCAGAAAGCACAACACGTAACGGCGGCTCCGTTCCTAACTTTTTGCTTGGGCAACCGCAGCAATGGGGCGGCCACACCAGCAAACTAGGGAGACGCAAAACTGAGCAGGCTTGAGCCCACGGGTGAAAAAGCAATCCTCACGGGGAGCCAGGGCGCTCGCAACAGGTGTGAGCAGGGCATTCCCGGGAAGAGGCTTGAGCAGAGACCCTTTTCTGGCACCGCTAGGTCGCGGCGGCCTTTTGGAACCAGGGACGGGGGCGAAAGCCCAGGCCCAGCGCGGGGGAGCTCCCCACCGCGCGCGCGCTCCACCATTCCCGGCCGCGCCGCTCCCAGCGCCCTAGCGCCCGGCCCAGTCCCCACCCGGCGGGGCGCATTGTGTGGGCTCGGGGCGTCGGGAGCCCGCAGCTCCGCCCTCCCCACCCTCGGCAGGTCAGCGGCGGGCGGGGACGTGGCGGCGCGGCCCGGCCCGCGCACATGTCGCGAACGCGGGCCCGGAGCCCTCGCCGCCCGCAGGCCGGAAGCCGGAGGCCGCGCGCCGCGAGCCCCACGCAGCGGCGCCCCCGGCCCGGGCCCGAGGGCCGCGTGCGCGACGGCTCTCCCCGCGGCGGCGGCCGGGCCTCTCCCCGCGGCCGCGCGGGAGGGGGGCCGCGAACGGGAGCGGGGGAGGGGCGGCGCAGCCTCCCGGCCGCCGAGGAGCTGGCCCGGCGCGCGGGGTGAGCCGCGCGGGCGGCGGCGAGGCCTCGGAAAGGATACTTGTTGCACGGTTCTCTGGATGGTGGTGTCTGGGGACTGGGACTCCTTCAGCAGCTGCAGGATTTGCTGAAGCCCTTGCTCATCAGGTTTCCACTCATACTCCATCTTGGTTTGCTGCAAATAAAGCCAGACACAGGAAGAGACCGAGCAAATGTTACTCCCCGTGCACAGGCCCCAAGGCTTCCCGCGCCGAGCAACCCTCTTCTCCCCACGAGAACGACCCCACTCTTCCCCAGAAGCCTCGAACCTGCCGGAGGTGCTCCGAAAGAAGCCTCGGACCGTGAAGCCCAGCGGAACTGCTCCCAGCAGCTCGGCCGCCAACGTCTGCAGCTGCTGCCGCGGCCGCCGAGCGCAAGGAGCCGACCAGACTGAGTCACCGCGAATTTGCAATCTGGCCCCGAAGATCCGCTCACGGGAGCCCCCTGGGTCCTAGTGCCACGCAGTTTCCCACAGCCCAGCACAACTAGCTCTGTCCACACACCTTTGCAGACTCGGGCTAATCTAACTGCTTCCAAACACCTGAAGAGATCTGGGTTTGTTTCCTACTAAGTAAGCGAACTGAAATAAGAATGATTGAAATAAAGGGTATAGGCTGACGACAACTCTTACAGATTTCAGACAATTAGTGAGAAGCAATAAAAATATATTCACCTCGAAATATAAAGAGCTAAATAACATCTAGTCCGGACTCTCAATGATGCATTGCAATCAAAACCCACATCTCAAACGGTATTCAGCACAACAATGGCAGAATGGATTGGGGGTGGGGTGGGGTAAGCATTCTTTTATACACTTCTTTCGAATACGTGAAATAAATTCCATTGTAAAATAATTTCACTCCACAACTGTATGTGGATTTGGGGCTGGAGGGAAAGACCTGAAAAATAATGTAACTTTACCAATAGATAGTGTTTAATTCTATCACGGTGTTTTCATATACCTAGTCTGACTACAACCTGGTGAGAGATGATTTGACCTCAAATCATCTCAAAATTTATCTGAGCAAATTATCAATTAGTGAAGACTGAGACAAGAAAGATTCGTTTAAGCTACTATCAGTTGCATCTCTCTAGTCAATTGAAACTATTATACCAATAACATTAAAAATCATTTTATTAGGGGCTCATACAACTCATCACAATCCATATATAAATTGTCAATAAGTTTTTCAAACAAAAACATAACAAGTCTCAAGAATAAAGAATTTGTAAAAACCATATTGATTTTGATGAAAAAACAAAGACTTTTTCATATGGCCCTATTGCTACATGATAGTGACAGTTGATATTTGCACAAGTCCCTCCCTAGTAGTAGTAGCTTATTTTTTTAACACCTATTTTTCCTTGTCTCATTCCTTCTCTAGTTAATATTCTGCAATCTGGCTTTGTTCACCACCTTCTTTTGACTTGTTAGTCAATCCAACAAATCAAACTTCCTATTTAAAACAAAAATATCATTTGCACCTACAGTTTATTCTGTAATAATGGGATGGTCTTGTTTGTTGCCTAAATTAATATATCATGAAATATTCATGAAAATATTTTTAAAAACCCAATAGGATTCTTCCACATCGCTGCTATGATTTGTTTTTAAATCCTTTTCGTTGATGTATACAAAAGCATCTCACTGATAAATATAAAAGCATTCAAAATCTTAAGTATACAACTGGAGAGATTTTTACCAAGTGAACATACCCATGTAACAATCCCTGGCTCATGATCATTGTGTCTCCTGTACCCACTCCTAGTTACCACCCCTCCAAAGGGCAATCTCTATTTTAATATCTATCAAGATAGAGTGAAAAAGGAGTCCACATGGCACAGTGAATTACACCATGGGCTGCTAACATCCAGATCAGCAGGTCAAACCCACCAGCCTCTAGGTGGGGGGGGGGGGGGAGAGAGAGAGAGAGAGAAAGGATGCTGCTGTCTGCTCCCATGGAGTTACAGAGTCTCAAAGAAGAGTTACAGTCTCAGAAACCCACAGGGGCAGCTCGGTTGCTGTGATTCAGAATGGACTCAATGGCAGTGAGCTGTGTTTGTGTGTATGCTTACACAAAGATAAATCAGAAAGTAAGGCTACAAAATTACAGAAACCTTTATTAAGCAAGAACATGCAAATGTGCATTATTGTTTGAGGACATATATTCCATGTAGATTTATAAAGCACCTTTGAAAGCAGTATATAATTTCACAGATTCATTGATAGTTTTTTACCCCCCTAATCTTTCTTATTGTGATTTAGCTGATGGTTTACATAGTAAACCATCATGTTTACATTCAAGTATTTACACAGTGTTCTTCAACTTAACCATTTCAATCCCCTCAGTCAATCATCCTGCTTTCTCCCAATAACTCCTGTTTCCATTCCTCCTTTTCCTCTAACTCTGTCCTAAGTGTCCTTTGGCTCCCTGGTAGTTGATTATTTGAACACAGGGATGGGTTGAGTTCTAGACCTAAAGGTGAGTAGGGGCCATGTTTTGGGGGCTCCCACCAGTATCTACTGACCATGAGGCCTGGTGTCTTAAGATTTTGAGTTTAGATCTGTGATCATTTTATTAGGGGCTCATACAACTTTACCACAATCCATATACACATCAATTGTGTAAAGCACATTTGTACATTCATTGCCTTCATCATTCTCAAAACATCTGCTCTCCACTTAAGCCTCTGGCATCAGCTCATTTTTACTCCTTCCTCCCCATTCCCCCTCCCTCATGAACCCTTGATAATTTATAAATTATTTTGTTGTATCTTACACTGTCCAACGTCTCCCTTCACCCACTTTTCTGTTGTCCATCCCCCAAGGAGGAGGTTATATGTAGATCCTTGTAATCGGTTCCCCCTTTCCAACCCATTCTCCTGGTATTGCCATTCTTATCACTGGTCCTGAAGGGATCATCTGCCCTGGATTCCCGGTGTTTCTAGTTCCTATCTGTACCAGTGTACACCCTCTGATCTAGCCAGATTTGTAACGCAGAATTGGGATGATAGTGGGGATGGGGTGGAAGCATTTAGGAACTAAGCTGTACGTTTCATCGTTGCTACACTGCACCCTGATTGGCCTGTCTCCTTCCTCCCTGGGACCCTTCCGTAAGGGGATGTCCAATTGCGTACCAATGGGCTTTGAGTCTTCATTCCACACTCCTCCTCATTCACAGTGATAGGATTTTTTGTTCTGATGATGCCTGATCCCGATTTTGGGTTCTGTTACTTCGTTCAGAACCTGATGCAATCCCTTCGGAGCAGTTGTAATGGTAGCTGAGCACTATCTACGTCTGGTTTCAAGGCTGTTTAGGCTGTTGTTTGTGTGGTCCATTAGTCATTGGACTTTTTCCATGGGTCTTTGATTTTCATTAATCCTTTGCTCCAGATGCAGACCAATATCTGCACCTTAGATGACTGCTCAAGAGCGTTTAAGAACCCAGTGCTAATCACCAAAGCAGGAGTAAGTCTTTGACAACTAGGCTATGACCATTGACCTTAATGCCCCCCAAGATTATGGTCCTGAGCCCCGAGGGCCTGCCCTCATTCCTCAGGGTGTTTGGTTATGACCACCAAGATGCCACAACTTTGTCCCCTGTAGACACCACCACATTTTTATGGATATATTTACAGCTAATATCTTCCATAAAACTTCTATGTTCTTGGGAATACTCCCATTCTCCCTCCCACCCCTCTTCAGTCTGCATTGTCTATCCAAGCATTTACTCGTAGATCACCACTATTGTAGAATTATGTGCCTGACAGTATTTGCCTGTTTAACTCCACTTCCTCAATATCTTCCCGTCTCCATCATTTTCCCTTACTTTCCCTCTTATTGTATAATGATTTCCCATTTACCCAAGTGAACATTTGTCTACCATTTAGCCTGTCACTTCTCCCACATGCTGGTAATCATTAAGTTTCCTTTAATGTGAAATTTTTTCTTGACTTTTTATAATAGCAGTCTCACAATATTGGTCCTTTTGTGACTAATTTCACTGAGCATAATAACGTTGCCCAGGTTCATTCATTATTTTGAGGTGTTTCACAGGTCCATCATCTTTTTTTCATTGTTATTCTTTAATTACTCTTTTATTGTACAATGTGTTTTGGTTGGGTTCTCCAGAGAAACAAAACCAGTGGCGCTTCTACGTGCAGTATAAAGAGGTTTAAATCAAGGAATGGCGTGCATAGTTGAAGAAATAGGTAAACTCAGTCCTGTTAAGTCAGGCTGTTCCTGACATAAGGAAGCTGAGGATCAGGAAGCAGAGTCATGAAGCCGAAATAGCAGGGGGCACAAGCTGGTGGATGTAGAGGTCTGAAGACAGCCGAATGAATCCACCATTATGAGCCCACTGATGGCTCCTGGGATCAACAGGCAACATGGCACAAGATTAAGGAACCAGGCCCAAGATCCAGCTCCAGTAGAAGGCAAAAGGCCAAGTGGATTTAACTCTCCTAGGTTCCTCTCTTTTATACAAAAACCTTTATGACATCAAGGAGGCATCATCAGGCTGTGATGCAATTGATAGATTGAGCTCCACCCCTACCCTTAACCAGGAGTTTCTAGTTGGCACAATCCCTAACCTTCCCACACATTATTTCATCATATGTTTGTACCAACATTTTAAAATTCATTCTTCCATTGATGGACATTTTGGCTGTTTCCATCTTTTGTGAGCAGTACTGCAATGAACATGTATCAATTCATGGCATGGCTCTTATTTCGATATGATGTATGCCAAGTAGTGGGATGGTTGGAGTATATAGCATTTCTATTTTAAAAGTTTGAAAGAAGTGCTCTACCGTTTTCCACAGTGATTGCAGCATCTTACAATCCCACCAGCAAGGTATAAGATTTTTGTTTTTTACTTTTGATATTAATGCTGGGGTGAGATAATATCTCATTATTTTATTTTCAGAGCCCTGGTGGCAGAGTAGATTATGAGTTGGGCTGTTAACCATAAGAGCAACAGTTCAAAATCACTAGCTGCTCCTTGGAGAAAGATGAGGCTTTCTACTCCCATAAAGAGTTATAGTCTCAGAAACCCACAGGGGCAGTTCTACTCTGTCCTATAGGGTCGCTATGAGTTGGTATCAATTCAATGGCAGTGAGTTTGGGTTTTTTGGGTTCTGGAGCAGACCCCACTGTTTTGAAGGGATTTCATAGTTGGCAGTTCAAAACCACCATCAGCTCGTCAGGAGAAAGACTGGGCTTTCTACTCCTACAAACAAGTTATAGCCTCAGAAAGCCAGAGCGGGTCCCTATGAATCAGCATTGACTCAATAGCAGTGAGAGTAAGGCACAAGACTTAAGTGAGAAAACTGATGTACAGCCATCCAGTCACTGCAGAAATATGTAGAAACACATTTTGTTTGGAATAAACCCATCCATGTATAAATTGGAGCCTTATTAGCAATATATTTTGATTTACCAAGCTGTAGCTCTAGATGGAGGATATGTCAAGAAACCATTGCTTCTCATCTTGATATTTTTATTAAAAGTTTCTGTTTTTGTAGCAATACTTTTTGCGGCATCAAAGTAAACTTCCCCATTAGGATTGAAGGGAGACTTATTAACAACTTGTGACAAACAGATGACCATGTTTCTTGCTGAGAGTGGGGAAGACTGGAAGAGCAAGGATCGCAGTCTTTAGTACAGATTACAACTCAGTGTAAAGAAGATATTTTCCTCACAACTGACTCATGGTGCCTCTACTGGGTTTCCCAGACTCTAACTCTTTACAGGAGTAGAAAGCCTCAGCTTTCTCCCTTGGAACAGCGATTGACCTTGTAGTTAGCAGCTCAATGCATAACCACTGTACCCCCAAATAACATCATGATAAATGGAGAAAAAATTGATGTTGTCAATGATTTTGTCTTGCTTGGATCCACAAATGCACTTGGAAGCAGCAGTCCAGAGATCAAAAGAACTGTATTGGGTAAACTGCTGCACAAGACCTCTTATAGAGTATTGAGGAGCAAGGATGTTACTTAGAGGACTAAGGTGTGCCTGACCCAAGCCATCGTATTTTCAATGGTCTCATATGCATGTGAAAGTTGGCCACTGGATTACGAAGACGAAAAAGAATAGATGTATTTTAATTGTTATGCTGGAGAAGAATATTGAAAGTACTATGGTCTGCTAAAAGGTCAAACCCATCTGTACTGGAAGAAATATGGCCAGAGTGCTCTTTAGAGGCAAGAATGCACGACTTCATCTTACATAAAGTGAACATGTTGCCAGGAGACCAGTCCCTGGTGACGGACATCATGCTTAGTACAGTGAAAGAAAGGAAGGCCCACAAGGAGATGGGTTGACACAGTGGCTGCAACAATAGGCTCAAGCACAGGAACCATTGTAAGGATGGCACAGGACCGTAACTTGTTTTGCTCTGTTGTGCAAAAAGTTACTATGCGTTGGAACTGACTTGATAGCACCTAACAACAACCACTTTTTGCCTTAACGTCATTATTTTCACCACTTGGAGGTCTTTTCATGTTTGTGAATGTAGTAAGCCAAAAAATTAAATTTTCCCCAATACTAGCTGAACCCTGTTTTATGAGTCAGAGTTTACAAAACCTACCTCACCTGTTGATGTGACATTCTGATAGCCCACTAACTGCTCTTGTGAACAGAAACTTAAGCCAGGAGGCCAATAGCAGTCAAGCCCAAAAGGCACCTTTAGTGTCTTATCCATCCTGCAGATGAACACATCATAAGAATATTGAGCCAAAGCCATCCTTCCTTCTTTATACTCTGATATCAAATAAATAGAATTCTTTTCACTTTTCAGACAGCTTAATATTAAGAGCATTGTAAAAATGGGATGGAGGCCACACCTAAACTCCTCTGGCTTTCCAGGTTGACTGCCACAGGCAAAGCAAAGACTGTGTACACCCTCCATCCTTTTTTGCCCTATTCTGACACCAACTGTCCACTCTACTTCTGTGGCTGGGTTCTACAATTCATAGCAATGGCCACACAGAACTCACAGATGACGCTCACAGCTACTGAGCTTACTAGGAAAGTTACCAGGTTACAATGCAGGTGAGAAAAGCTCAGATACAGTTGTTCAGTCAGGACAGTTTCTTCTCTGTTATGTCTATAGGCAGGCCTCTCTCTGGCCCTTGGCCAGTTGGCTGGGCTTCTGCTCTGCTTGGACAACATTACAAAGCTCTTTTGAGAATATGAGTAAATACCCAAAGGGTATGCTACTCATTCTGATATAAGCCCCAATCTGTAGGCACTCAGACTGAGTGGGTCAGCAAACCTACCTCCCCCAATTGAATGCGCAGAGGCACCCACCCCACAAGCAACCTGAACAAAGGCATTCAGATTCACTGCAATGTCTCATGCGCTGGTTCTGGATTCTGCTGTTGCTGCTCCATCGAGTGTCAAAGTTGTCTCCTACACTGAGAACATTCAATGTGCAGGAATCCCGGTGTCCCTACTCCTAGCTCTTCTCTCCTGATGGCAGTGAATCCCTTGTTTCTGAGGTGGCCTTTTCTATACTCACCGGGATGGCGATCACAATTAGCCCCATTAACAATCATGCAACAGAAAACCAAACTCAGCCATTGAGTGACTCTCAACTCATGGTGACCTGGTGGATTTCTGAGACTGTAACTCTTTACAGGAGTATAAACTCCCATCTGTCTCCCTGAGAGCAAAAGGTAGTTTTGAACTGCTGACCTTGTGGGAGCCCAACCATTACACCACCAGAGCTCGTTCACAGCTGAATCATAATCCAATCAGTATCTTTGCCCACCTTCTTGCCCAGATCCATCAGGAAAAGGAAGGCCATTTGGTGGAAGTAGCCAATGCTATGAGACTATAGATCATTTTGGAAGTAGAAAGCCTGCCCCTCCTCAGAGCGGCCCAGCGCATACCCAACTATGGCACCAGGGCTCAGGGCTATGCCTAGGAGAGCCGTATTAAATGATTATAAACATTTCATTTGACCAGACTATGGAGATGAGATAGGGCGATTGCAGACAGACTATTTCTCCATGCTTTCCTTAAGTTATAGAATAGTAGACTCAAAAACACTGGATTGATAATTGCTTGTTAAGAGATCTCAGACCACTTCGAACTTCTTTTTAATAGCCATATCCATTAAAATTAGGAAGAATCTTATCCCAGGGTAATCAGAGAGACTGGAGGGTTAATTTGATCATGTCTGAAGCACTTCAAACTAACCATGCACAGAATTACTATGAGCTAGAGTATAATTTATTTGAATAGTAAACTTGGTTTATGTGCATGTCTTAATTAAATTTAACATAGAGATTAATATTGGATTTTCTTATTAAATGTCAGCAAGTTACTTGGGTATTCTTCTTCCATGTTGATGACTCAGATAAAAATTTTTCCCAAAAAAGTGAAAACGTACTTAAAATTTTTCTTTTGTCACTGTTAAAACGTTGAGTTTTGAAACAAGAGCAGAGAAAAATTTTAAGTATTTCTTCCTTTTTTGAAAAATTCTCATGAGTTATTAAGAACATGGAAAAAGAATATCTCAAGTAATAATTACTTAAATTTTATAAGAAAATCCAATATTAATCCTGATATTAAATTTAATTAAGATATACAATGTAGTTTACTATTCAAAACTGATTTTCTACCTCACAGTAATTTTCTTGTGTTGCTTAACTTGCTGTGCTTCAGTCAGCTCTGACTCACAGCAATCCCAAGTACAACAGAACGCAGTACTACCGGGGCCGAGGCCACCCTCCCAAGCACTGCCATGCTTCAGCCCACTGGGGCAGCCACTGTGCCAACCCAGTTCATTAAGTGGCTTCCTCTTGTTTGCTGACCCACTGTCTGACCAAGCATGATCTCCTCTCAAGCGACTGGCCCCTCCTGCGAAAAGGAGAGACAAAGTCTCACCATCCTCACTTTCGAGGGCGATTCTAGCCTAACTACTTCTTCGAAGATAGACTTGTTTGGTCTCTGCAGTCCATACTCTTTTGACAAAACCATAATTTAAATACATCGATTCTTCACCTCCAGTCTTTCTTATCATGGTCCAGCTTTTGCAAGCACATGAAGTAGATGAAATTAGGTCAGGTGTCCTTTAGTCCTTAACTTGACATCTTTCCTTTATAACACTTTAAAGAGGGGTCTTTTGAAGCACATTTGCCCAAAACAGTATGTTATGTGATTTCCTGACTGCTGCTTCTAAAGCATAAATTTCCTCCTTAAGAGTATGCAAATAGAAAACTTTTTATAAATTATCAAGGGTTTGTATGGGAGGGAGGGGAGAGGAGGAAGAAAGTGAGGAGCTGATACCAAGGGCTCAAGTAGAAAGAAAATGTTTTGAGAAGGATGAGGGCAACAAATGTACAAATGTGCTTGACACAATGGATGGATGTATGGATTGTGAAAAGGGTTGTACATCCCCAATAAAATGATTTAAAAAAGAGTATGCAAGTCATGTGTGATTGCCCCATGGATTTCAATATGACCCCAGAAAAGGGCATTTCGATAGGCCACATAGAAGTGGTGACTCTACCAAACTTGATGCTTATTCTAGTGACTGATCTCCCATAATGTGTCCAAAGTATGTAAGCCAGTCTTATCCATCTTCACTTCTTTTTTTCCCCCTTTTCTTTTTAATCATTTTATTAGGGGCTCATACAACTCTTATCACAATCCATACATACATCAATTGTGTAAAGCACATTTGTACATTCATTGCCCTCATCATTCTCAAAACATTTGCTCTCCACTTAAGCCCCTGACATCAGCTCCTCATTTCCCCCCTCCTTCACCGCTCCCCGCTCCTTCATGAACCCTTGATAATTTATAATTTATTATTTTGTCATATCTTGCCCTGTCTGATGTCTCCCTTCACCCACTTTTCTGTTGTCTATCCCCCCAGGAAGGAGGTCACGTGTAGATTCTTGTAATCTGGTCCCCCTTTCCAACCCACTCTCCCTCTACCCTCCCAGTATCGCCACTCACACCACTGGTCCTGAAAGGATCATCCACCCTGGATTCCCTGTGTTTCCAGTTCCTGTCTGTACCAGTGTCCATCCTCTGGTCTAGCCAGATTTGCAAAGTAGAATTTGGATAATGAGAATGGGGCGGGGGGGGGGAGCATTTAGGAACTAGAGGAAAGTTGTATTTTTCATCGTTGCTACATCACACCCTGTCTGGCTCATCTTCACTTCTAAGAAGCATTTTAGTTGTAATTCTTTTTAAACTGCTGTTAGTCTGACAGTATCAGTATGCGTGTTCAATATTTTTTGCAACTTTCCAGTAGTTTTTGAATTTGAATGCATCAAATTCTGTCCTAAGGAACAGATAGACTGTGAAAGGATTATAGGCAACTGGCAATTTAAAGATGGTAGTTTTAACTATTAAACATCAATTGTTTTCTATTACTTTCAAGATAAAATGTTAACTTCTTTTCATGTACGAAGTTCATGATCTTGTCTATCACACCCAAGGACAACTTTATCTCCTATAATTCAACCTCAGCTTAATGGTCCAGTAGTATGACACTTTTGGGTTTTGGAATGGGGGAATCCTGGTTGAAATGCCCTCTTTTACTGATCTCCTGACATACCCTTTCTCAGTTTTCAGAGCTATACTTATTCTTGATTCCCAGACAACATACTGCGTTTTACTTGGCACTCTGGATACTCTTTCTTTTCTGAGACATTATGCTTGGATCACAAGTATTAAGTTTCTCTCATTCTAGATCTGCACTTCCCACCTATTTCCATTCTGTAACTTGCCATACTGCTTCACCATTATTTGCAGGTTTGTCTGTGTTAGGTTTATCGGGGGCAGGAGACCAGATCTTTTTGTCCTCTTTGTCTAGCAGTCTGATTCCATATGGATTTGTTGAGTACATACTATTGCTGCAATTAATCCAGTTGAATAAACTTTACGTCAAGCATCTACCATGTGCGCAGGGGGAACCGGAGATTCGTATGTAAGTAAAATGCAGTTCTTGCTCTCAGAAGTTCTCATTCAGAGCGTGACAAACGTGCTGCCTCAGAGCAGGCGATGAATGAAGTACAATCAGAAGACAGAAAACTCACTGTCACTGATTCAATTTCGACTCACAGTGACTCTCCACAGGGTTGCTGAGACTGTGAAACTTTCGGGGAGCAGTCAGCCTCATCGTTCACCCACAGAGCAGCTAGTGGGTTTGAACTGCCAACCCTGAGATTAGGAGCCTAAAGCCTAACCCACAGTGTCACCAGGGTTCCTGAGGAAGAGGGAAGAAAGCAAATATATTCTTCTAAAGAAAGTATATTCCTCTGCCCCCAAATCTGGTTCAGAGAATTTTTTCCCCCTTTTAATTTCACTTCAACTCAAACAAACATTTACTGAGTAGTCAGATGTTTCCACTCATATGCTGTGAATCACTATGAATGTGATAACTACGGGTGATATGATTTTCCAAGATGTAAATAATTCTTGGTAGGATTCTAAATAAAACAAAGTCCAATCCTCTTTCAATACCATAGTAGTTTTATCCTGGAACACTCAACATATATGAAAACACTACAGCAAATTCCATGTTTATATGTACAATGAGTTAGGGTCTAAAAACTATTGACTATTTTTCATTGACATGATTACTGAAAGGGGCTTAAAAATCATGCAAGGCTTAAATCAGTATCTACCAAAGCAGGACATATCATCGCCCCCTTCCTGGGGTGAGTGGGGTGTGGGGGGGGTCGGTCCTGAAATGATGGGGAGGAGTACTGCAAAAGCAGACACTTACACTTCATCCGAGACAAAAACAGGGGCGTTTGTGCCGGTTAAGTGATTTTGTTTGTTTCTGAAGAGGAAATGGTAGACCAAATAAGTTTGGGAACCTATGTCTTAGACAATTAATTGTTTACAGCAAGCATCTAACACTTCTGACTCCCACCCACAAACTGCCAATAAAAAAATGTAAGAAACAGCTGCTATAGGGTCAACTCAAACCTATGAGACCTCACATGTGTCAGTCAGAACAGCAGTGTACACGTACCACACCACAAGGTTGGTTTCCAATGGCTGATATTTTAGAAGTAGATTGTTGGTTCTCTCATCTGAGAAGCCTCTGGGTGGCAGTATTAAAATAGGTTTTTTTAATTGATATAATTCACAGATCATACAATTAAATAATTTAAACATATTTTAAAATGCTGTGTCATCATTATCACAATAAATTTTAGAAGTTTCTTCTTTCTTGTGTTTATTATTAAATACAACCTCTCTGCTATAACACCAAGAAACCACCAACCCAGTTAATGTCTCTACAGATCACCTCTCCTGGGTTTCATATACATACCAACACCCCACAAAACAAACAAAAAAACAATTAAAAACAAACCAACAACAGTAACAAAATAAAACAGAAAAACTTCAATGGAAAAGATAACATAAAATAATAAAAACTAGAAAAATTTAAAATGGGTCAAAAGGGAGAACAAATGATAAAGTCAATCTTAGCCTAACGACATGTGCAATAGTCCGCTTTCCAATGTACTTTGTCTGACAGCAAGGCTAGGCACATCCTTGGTCAATGGTCAGAGGGGATTCACTGGAGACGTCATCCATGTGGAGAACCCTGGCAAATGGATTTGGGGCTTTCACTGTCATCCATAGTCTTCCGCAAACCTGGTGCTCAGAATTTCAGCTCTAATACCACTCCTTCCACTAGTCTTGGACTTTGTTATTTGCAATCCTTGGATCAAACAGGTAGGTGGGCTTCTTCCGTGCAGACTTAGCTGTCACTTCACTTAGATGACTGCGTGTTTTCAGGCAAGCCTTTCATACCTCAGACACTATTCTACCTGATATTCTATCTGATTTCTTCACCATACTTTGCTATAATGTTTTAAGTCAATGTCTTTTGAAATATAAAAACAGTAAATTAAGGAAGCAGCTGAGGTAAGATAGATGCCAGGCCATGTGAAGATCACCAGGGGACCAAGGACAGAATCTGAAGTAGACAAAGACTTTGCTCGGCGCCAACAACGAGCCTTCTCTTAGAGCAGTCACCCTGGATTTGGACTTCAGGTTTCTGAACTGTGAGGGCAAAGAACTGTTTTGTAAAAGCCACCCACTTGTGTTTCTGCTATAGCAGCACTAGACGACGACACTGGTGAGACACAGTGCTACTCTGCACACTGGATTCACCATGAGAAGGAATTGACTCAATGAACAATACTTTTCAGTACCAGGTTAGTGTTCTAAGAGCCTGCATAAGTAAACTAATCGAATCCTTATAATTCTACAATATAGGAATTAACCAGTGCTTTAAAGATAAGTAAACCAAAGCAGATAAATTAGGCCACTTGCCCAAGATTGCTCTGCTTGAAAAACGGCAGACCTGTGATTTAAATGCAACTATTTGGCTACAATATCCAGTCTCTAAACCCCTAATATAATGTCTTTCCAATAGAAACACCGATTTCTACAAGGGGGTAATGTCATAAGCAAAACGCTTTTCCTATTAAATACTATATATTTGAAGCCTTTGTAGTAATAAAATAGTAAAGTAAAAAATTACCCTTTACATGGTACAAACTACATTAGAACCAAAGAAGCAGTATGTAGATTGTCTGAAAATCTAGTCAAAATAAGACAGCATTTTGAATCAGAGTTCAGAACATTCTAATCTTCATTCAACAAATGAAAAAATGCAAAAGCAGAACTTAAATAATGTGCCAGACCATTTACTATATATGAATCAGATCTGTAGCCTTTCAATGTAAGTGTCTTACACTGCTTTTAAAAATAAAGATGATAAAATAAACAAAGAAAAAACCAAATGAAAATATTCCAAGGGCTTTAAAGAACATGTTATTCAGAGAGAAAAGTTACTTAATATAACTTTTTGGAGAAATTGAACCAAAGGTATAAAGGGGAAGAACAGAAAGTCAAAGGTAGCTGATTATTAGTCACTTTTTGAAAACCTAGTGTTAGTGTCAAAGAAAATGCCAACATGAATAGGTTTTTGCTCTATTACAACTACTGCAGAAACCAGACAGTCCTCTAGAGAATCTATAATCAAAGCAGAGGTTAAATGACTTCTAGGGCTTCCAAGACTATGAATCTTTATGGAAGCAGACAGCTCATCTTTCTTCTGAGGAGCAACTGGTGGGTTTGAACTGTCAAACTTGCCATTAGCTATTCCAACATATAACCCACGGCATCACGAGGGCTTGTTTACTAAGCACGTACTCATTGCCATGAGTTCTGACTCATAGCAACTCTAAATGATAGAGTAGGCCTGCCCAGTGGATTTCTGAGACTCTTAACTCTTTACTGCAAGAGATCCAACCTCTGAGGAGCATATACCTACTGCTAATGTGTCAATCAGGTGCACGGGAGCCCTTCCACAGCACTCCCATGACCATCATTCTTTACCTGAGCACTCCTCTTTTTCCTGAGGAGTTCATAGCTCAGGGCCTGTCCCAAAGCACCACCAGGGGGCCCTGAGTGGGCACACCCCAAAGGTGCTGACTAATTCACAGCACCCCTACAGGACACAGTAGAACTGACTCTTGGGGTTTTGAGGCCATTGGTCTTAACAGGAGTAAATTCTACACCACCACTGATTGACTGATTAGTGAATGATTGAGGGCAACACTTGAAAGAGTTATGCTGAGAGGAAAAGAACAATTTTCTGGCACTGAAAATGTATTGTTATGTAAGAATTAGAAGAGTAACACAACAAAGAAAACGGGAAATCAGGCACCAAGGAAAGACTGTATTCATATATGTACTTTGAGAGGCTCTTTTAGGAAGATCTTTGAAGGTGATTAGATATGCTACTCAGACGCTGGCTAAAGTTTAGAGCAGCGGTTCTCCGTCTTCCTCATGCTGCGACCCTTTCATACAGGTCCTCATGTGGTGGTGACACCCCCCCCCAAGCATAACATTATTTTTGTTGCTACTTCGTAACTGTAGTTTTGATACTGTTATGAATGGGGTAGCCCCTGTGAAAGGGTCATTCGACGCCCAAAGGGGTCGCGACCCACAGGTTGAGAACCGCTGGTGTGGAAGGAAGGAGGGGGGAAAAAGGCTGCTATCAATCACAGGAGCCCTGGAGGTGTCTGGGTGACACATTGGGCTGTGATCTGTCTCTCTACTCCTGTAAACAGTCGACTGAGGAAGATGGGGTCTAGTGAAGACTCACCCTCCTGAGCTCCTGCAGCCAGACCAGAAAATTGGGAGGGGAGGGTATTGTTTATAGCTCCACAGGAAAAGAGAGACCAAACTTCAACCCAGGATGTGAATGCCAGCATACAGCGGGGAACCAGTGGAGGGGTCTGAGGGTCCAGCCCCAGTCCCAACTGCCTGGACAGCTGCCCTCTCCCAAGAATTTACTTCAGAGGCCAGCACTGAAGCTGCAGCTCGGGAGAGGGACATGTCTTCTGATCAGAGCACACGGGAGCAAATGAAGGGGGAGGAAGAGAGAGTGGAGCACATCCTGGCCCACCAAGCCTTGAGGATGATATCCCTGCTCAGAGAAGCCAACGTAGAGTGGACCATATGGCTGATCCTACTATGAGACACAACGTCCCTCATGACCCATGGCCCTACAAGGGACAACACTGGAGATACAGTGTCGGGATTGCACCCAGTCTGACCGCACCACACCGAAGCAAAACACTAAGGGTGTGCAGCAGAGCAGCGGGGGTTGGGGGGTGGAAGGAGGTCAGAGTAGCGCAGGGAGGTCCTAAGGGAATGCCAAGGATAAACTTTGGGGCCAGGGCATGGCACCCCATTGGACTTAACCAGAGGTCAACAAAAAGACCTTGAATTATTTACAGGTTTTTCATTTTTTGCCATTTTTGTTGTTGTTGTCGTCCTTTTGTTTTCTTTTGTCATCTTGTTTTGCTGTCGTGTTTTTTTTTGTGCATATTATATCTGCTAGTCTCTATAAATAGGAGGCTGGATGAACAGTCTGGAGGAGAAGACGACGGGACCAATGGTTCCGGGGGGTAAATGGGAAAGGAGAAGGTGGGGGAAAGAAGGTGATGTTGACCAGCCCAGGGATAGTGGAACAAGAAGTGATCCAAAGATGAGGGTGAGGAGGGTGTATGAGGCCTGGTCGGGCTTGATCAAGGGTAATATAATCACTGGAAAAAAAAAAAAGAAACCACTGAAACCCAAATGAAGGCTGAGCATGATAGTGGGACAAGAGGAAAGTAAAAGGAAATAGAGGAAAGAACTAGGAGGCTAAGGCATTTATAGAGGTCTAGATAAGGCATATACATATGTAAATATATTTATATGATGATGGGGAAACAGATCTATGTGCATATATTTACAGTTTTAGTATAAAGGTAGCAGATGGGCAATGGGCTTCCACTCAAGTATTTCCTCAATTCAAGAACACTTTGTTCTATTAAACTGGCACTCTACGATGCTCAACTTCCCGACACAATCGCTGAAGACAAATGGGTGCATAAGCAAATATGGTGAAGAAAGCTGATGGTGCTCAGCTATAAAAAGATATAGTGTCTGGGGTCTTAAAAGCTTGAAGGTCAACTAGCGGCCATCTAGCTGACAAGCAACAAAGCCCACATTGAAGAAGCACATCAGCCTGTGTGATCACGAAGTGTCGAAGGGATGAGGTATCAGGCATCAAAGAACAAAAAAAAATATCATTGTGAAGGAGGGGGAGTGCAGATTGGGGACCCAAAGCCAATCTGAGGACATCCCCTTACAAAAGGGTGGCAGGAAGGTAATGAGCCAGTCAGGGTGAAGTGTAGCAACAATGAAACATACAACTTTCCTCTAGTTCTTAAATGCTTCCTCCACCCCACTAGCATGATCCCAATTCTACCTTACTAATCTGGCTAGACCAGAGGATGTACAGTGGTACAGATAGGAACTGGAAACAAAGGGAATCCAGAACAGATGATCCCTTCAGGCCCAGTGGTGAAAGTGGTGATTGGGATGGGGTGGGGGGTGGAGGGAAGGTGGAGTAAACAGGGAGAGCTGATTATAAGGATCTACATATAACCTCCTCCCTGGGGGACGGACAATAGAAAAGTGGGTGAAGGGAGATGTCAAACAGTGTAAGACATGACAAAATAATAATAATTTATAAATTATCAAGGGTTCATGAGGGAGAGGGGAGCTGGGAGGGAGGGGAAAATGAGCTAATACCAAGGGCTCAAGTAGAAAACAAATGTTTTGAGAATGATGATGTGTACAAATGTGCTTGACACAATGGATGGATGGATGGATTGTGATGAGTCATAGGAGCCTCCAATAAAATGATTTAAAAAATTAAAAGACAAAAAAGTTGTCTTGGAAACCCACAGTGGGTCTCTGTGAGTCAGCACTGACACCATGGTGGTAAGGCTGGTTTTGGGGAGGCTATGAATCAGCGTCAAGAGACTCCCTGGATGATGCATACAGTTAACATGCTTGGTGCTGAGAGGTTGGCTGTCAATCCACAAACACCTCTGGAAAAAAGCCTAGAGATCTATTTGGGGAAAACCAACCCTGTAGAGCAGTTAGTTCTGCTGATACACTTGGAGTGGTCATGTCACAGAATCAACTTAACAGAACGTAGTTTTTGACATGCGGATGGTAGGAAAAAAAGCTTGATCTCAACCCTCAATCTATCCTACCAATCTCAAGCAGTTTATGTATCTCAGCTTGTTTTTTCTGCACAACAGCATTATGGGGTAGTTATTTTACCTCCATTAACTGAGGTTCAGAGAGGTGAAATGGCTTGCTTAGTCAGAATGTGGCAGAGGAGCATGCAAAGCCAAATATGTGTGGTTTCAAAATCTGGACTGTGCTCGGTAATAACGACAGCCCTGCTAACATGTGTGTGCCAGTTATTATGCTAAGTGGTTTAAATGAACCATCTCTTTCACTTAATGGCTACTGTTATTCTTATCTTCATTTATAGAAGAACGGGCTTAAGAGAAGCTAAGCAATGTGCTCACGGTCACAAAGATACTAGCAAAACCAGGACTCAGCCTAGATGCACCCACCTCCAGAGCCCACGGCCGGACCCACTCTGCCATTACTCTCATGCCACCACCTCCTCAAACACGCGACTAACCCTACGGGAACTCCCGAGGTGGCTACTGAAAGCTGCTGGGCGTACATCTCCTTTTCTATTGCATACATGATCAAGGATTCAAAAGCTCAATTGATGGATGTCTTCTTTCTGCACATCAATCATTTCAGATGTGATAGCTGCACCTTGCTTTTCAGAATGCAGAGTTTCTATTTTTCAGCAACATAAGTGGCTGTTAGGAATAATACATCTCATACATTGAACTTTTGGTCCCATCAGTCACCTTTGACTTCTACAACAGATTTAACTGTCACGGTTGGCCTCACACTCCATGTATTGTTAGCACTAAAACAGTGGTTGTCAGTAATTTTATTAGTTTTTTACTCTAATGAGCAGCAGTATACTAGGAGAATAAAGAGTGTACTATAGACTACACTGACAAACATGGAAACACTAATGGCTAGAAAAAATGCCTCTGATGAAAACCAAAACCCAAGAACACACTGTTTAAAGTCACATACTAATCTGTACTACTTAGTAAGGTGCGGATGCAGTCAGGGCTATTAAGGGGAATGTAAGGAGTTGCACTTAAATTCTAAGATCAAAATGAAAACTAGGGAGAAAATCAAGATTTAGGAGAAGAATGTGTTTATCTGCAGAATGTAAGAAGACGTTAAGAAGTTTTAGATGATTATAGTCCCTGATTGTCCAAATAAGATTTAAATTCAACTTATCTTGTAAATAACTGAATCTTCAAATGGCAATCTTAAGTCATGCATAAAACTAACTTCTTCTGAATATACTGAGCACACGTAACGGTATCAAAAGGGGAGAAAGGTCCTTAATTCTTTCGGCGTCACAGGATTCAAATAGGTCTTCCTAGGGACCTTCCCGGGAGCTGCTGCATTCAGCCTGAGCGCTCCTTACTGACATAGACCCACGGACTGTTCACTTTGCTTCTGTCAACTCTGCCCAGCAGTTGTCATTTCTGTGACATTGGCTAAGAAACAGGTCTTCTCTAAGGACTGTAACTCAATTATAAATTCCATTTCAGAACACGGATCACTGCCATGTGGGTTCAAGTAAATAGAGTGTGTAATAATTTTCAAAGTCTGTTCTTACAACTCATTTGATTTTCAAGGCTATCCTGTGTGTTGAGGAAACTGGTCTGGGGGATATTAAGGAGCCAGGTAAATCAACCAGCCAATAAATGTTAGAGTTGAGGTTAGGGTATATGAGGAAGCTTTAAGAAGTTTGTGGGGGAAATTCCACTATCTTTTCATTCCATTTTGTCACAAACTTTCTGAAACCCTCTCTCTTATGTTCCCCTTCTCCTGGTCCAATGTTTCTATTCTCCTAAATGGCTTAATTCAGTCTATTAAATATCTAGATATGATCATTGAAAAGAATAGCTTGTCTTTAACCTGCTCTGTACTGTTAGATAAGGAGCCCTGGTGGCACTGCCAGGTAAGTATTGGACTGCTAACCACAAGGGTAGTGGTTCAAACCCACCTGACACTTCTCAGGAGAAAGAAGAGACTGTCTGCTACTGTGAAGATTTACAGACTTGGAAATTTTTTTAATATGGGGTCACTATGAGTCAGAATTGACTTGATGGCCATTGGTTTGATCTATACTATTCGATTGATTACTTGCTGATTATGTGTGGGTATATAAGCACCAAAACCAAATCTGGGTGTACTTCAGCAAGAGTAAGGTGGCACCTGGCAAAACATAGTAGCATAGAATGATTAAAAACTTATCCACTAGAGATAGCCAAATACTTTCCTATGTAACTTATCTGAAAACAAAAGCCAATAAAACCTTGCTGCTTGGTCTGAGGGGCCAGTCCCAATCCCAACTACATAGACAGACCCCCCTGCCTGAAGAATTCACTTCAGAGGACAGTACTGAAGCTACAGCTCAGGGAGAGGGACATGTCTGATCAGAGCACATGGGAGCAAATGAAGGGGGAGGAAGAGAGAGAAGAACACATCCTGATGCGTCAATCCCCGAGGATGATATTCCTGCTCAGAGCAGCCAATATACAGAGAGGACCATAGGGCCAGCCCCACTATGAGACACAGTGTTCCTCACTGACCCATAGTACTACAGGGGACAACACTGGAGACACAGTGCAGGAAGTGTGCCCAATCTGACCCCACCACACTGAGGCAAAACACTAAGGGTGTGTTGCTGAGGAACAGAGCAACAAGGTCTCCAGGGAATACCAAACATAGACTTTGGGGTCAGGAAGCGGCACCCCATCAGACTCAACCAGAAAACACTCCTAAAGGTCAACAAGCAGACCTGGAACTATTTACAGGCTTTTCTTTTTGTTGTTGTTCTTGCTGTTTGGCTTTCTTTTGTTGCTTTGCTTTTCTCATATTATTATCTCTGCAGGTCTATCAAGGTGGGATAAACAATCTGGAGGAGAAAACATGGGACTGATGGTTCCAGGGGGACATAGGAGAGGGGGAAGGGTTGTAAAGGAAGTGAGTGTCAACAAACCCAGGGACAAGGGGGCAACAAGTGATCCAAAATTGATGGCAACGAGGTGTAGGAGGTCTGGTAGGGCTTGATCAAGGGCAATGTAACTGAGAGGAATTACTGAAACCCAAATGAAGGCTGAACATGATAGTGGGACAAGATGAAAGTAAAAGGAAATAGAGGAAAAAACTAGGAGGCAAAGGGCATTTATAGAGGTCTAAATATAGGTATGTACATATGTAAATATATTTATATATGACAGTAGGGAAATAGATCTATGTACATATATTTGTAGGTTTAGTATTAAGGTAGCAGATGTACACTGGGCCTCTACTCAAGTACTCCTTCAACCCAACAACACTTTGTTCTATTAACCTGGCATTCCATGATGCTCACCATCCCAACATAATCACTGAAGACAAAGCTGGTGCATAAGCAAATGTGATGAAGAAAGCTGATAGTGCCCGGCTAACAAAAGATAGAGCATCTAGGGTCTTAAAGGTGTGAAGATAAAAAAGCAGCCATCTAGTTGAGAAGCAACAAAGCCCACATGGAAGCAGCACACCAATCTGTGTGACCATGAGGTGTCAAAGGGATCAGGTATCAGTCATCAATGAACAAAAAAAATAATGTCACTGTGAATGAGGGGGGAGTGCGGAGTGGAGCCCCAAAACCTATCTGTAGGTAACTGGACATCCCCTGACATAAGGGTTGTGGGGAGAAGACGAGCCAGTCAGGGTGCAATATAACACCAATGAAACATACCACGTTCCTCTAGTTCAATGGTTCTCAACCTTCCTAAAGTCACAATCCTTTAATACAGTTCCTCATGTTGTGGTGATCCCCCAACCATAAAATTATTTTTGTTGCTACTTCATAACTGTAATTTTGCTACTGTTATGAATTGGGAGACCCCTGTGAAAAGGGTCGTTTGACTCCCAAAGGGGTCATGGCCCACAGGTTGAGAACTGCTGTTCTAGTTTTTTAATGTTCTCTCCGCCCCCCATCATGATCCCAATTCTACCTTACAAATCCGGCTAGACCAGAGGATGCACACTGGTACAGATAAGAGCTGGAAACACAGGGAATCCAGGACAGATAAACCCCTCAGGCCCAATACCAGGAGGGTAAGGGGAAGGTGGGGGAGAAAAGGGGTTCAATTACAATGATCTACATATAACCCTCCCCCCCAGGGTCAGACAACAGGAAAGTGGGTGAAGGGAGACATCGGATAGTGTAAAACATGAAAAAATAACAATAATTTATAAATTATCAAGAGTTCGTGAGTTCATGGGGGAGGGAGGGGAAAAATAAGGAACTGATTCCAAGAAAGCAAATATTTTGGGAATGATGATGGCAACAAATGTACAAATGTGCTTGAAACAATGGATAGATAGATGGATTTTGGTAAGAGTTGTGTAAGCCCCCAATAAAATTATTTATTTTTAAAAAGATAGAATAAAATTTTAAAGCATTAGAAAAAAATAATAAAGTCAACTGAACCTGGAAAAACAAAGATAAAACCTTGCTGCTTAACAGCAATAAATAGTGCTGAACGATATTCACCTCAGCAACTACAACTGTAAAAATACACCTTCCTCTATAGCTATTTTTCTGTTGTGTATGTCTTCTCACAACTGAAATCTGACTGATCTGGGCCCACTGTATGTGTGTGTGACACTATCATAAACAAAGGAAAGGTGAGATAAAAGTTCACGATTATCAGCCTAGCCACTAATCCAGGAGCCCTAGTGGTGTAGTGATTACGAATTGGGCTGTGATCCAATCCAGAGCCATTGAGCGCTCCATGGGAGAAAGATGGGGCTTTCTACTCCCATGAAGAGTTACGATCTCAGAAATCCCCAGCGGCAGTTCTATCCCATCCTCTCCTCTAGGGTTGGCAGCAGTGAGGGTTTTTCTAAACCATTATGAGACACAGGGCTAAAATGCCTCGTTGTTAACTGCAGGGTTCTAACCCGTGGGCTTCTCTGTGGGAGAAAGATGAACAATCATTTCCCTGAAGACCAGCCTTACAGGGCAGCTCTCCTCTGTCCTACAGGGTGGCTAAGCCTGAAACTGACTCAAGGGCAGTGGGCCTGGTTTGCTTTACTGTGTTCCTTTCACATTTCACCCTCCACTAAAATTACTGTGAAAGCCCACCGTTACTGTTGGCAGCAAGTATCATCAGATAACATTAAGAGGAAGATTACCTAAATTGTTTTTAAACAATTAGAAAATATGTAATTGGCTATTTATCATTAAGCAATATCCCAAAGCATAGGTCTCCAAACTTACGTATTTGGTCCACCAGCTCCTACAGAAGAACAAAACAAAACTCTGACAATTAAAAACTTTTGTATTGTAGCTATCCAGGATAAAGTGTAGGTATCTGCTTTCGCAGTGCCCCTGGGTTACTTAAGAAGCACTGTAAAAAAAACAGAAAAATCTATATCTATTGAAAGGTCTTAATACATGTGCCATGACACACTAGAAAATATAACGACAAATACCCCCACAGCAGAAGAAAAAACATGACTGGGACTTCCTAACAACAAGACACTTCAGTGCACTGAAAGACTTCATCAAGAGTAAAAAGGGAACCCATACACAAGGACAGTAAACTGGCTATGATACCTGTTACAAGGGACTAATCACTGTAAAACCTCAACAAGGAAAAAATGAATTATGTAATTAAAATAGGGGCAAAGGGCATGAAAGCAAAGGGCAGCTCACCAAAGAAGACATCCAGGTGGCCAACAAATATATGAAGAAATGCTCATGAGCACTAACCATCTGAGAGATGCAAACTAAACAATGATGATACCATTGGTACAGAGGGCTAACAACAAAACAGAAAATAACAAATGCTGGTGGCATAGTGGGCTAGGAATTGAACTGGTTATCACAGGTCAGTGGTTTGAACCCACCCATTGTTCCAGAGGAGAAAGATGAGGCTGTCTACTCCTATAAAGACTTATATTCTAGGAAACCTACAGGGTTGATAGGAGTTGGAATCAACTTGATGGCAGCGAGGGAAAGATGTGGAGATTGGAACCCTCATCCAGTGCTGCTGGGGCAGTAAAACTGCAACCCCTGTGACAGGTGGCGTGGTGTTTCCTCAAACAACTGGGATGAGAGATACCATATGACCTGGTAATCCCTTTACTCGGTACAGACCCTAAAGAAGTAGGAGCCATAACACAAACAGATACATACACAGCCATGCTCACCGCAGCACTACTCATAAAAGCAAGATGGAAACACCTAAATGCCAATCAGTGGAACGCTAAGTAAACTTTGGTACACGCATTCAATGGAGTAGTACATACAGCTAAAGAATACTGATGAAACTGTGAAACACCTTATGACATGGATGGTCTTGGAGGATAGTATGCTGAGTGAAGTTAGTCAATCACAAAATGACAAATATTATATAAATCATTATTATATGTGGAAAAAGTCAAGAAGGAAGTTTTTATGTTGTAAGATGCAGCCTTTGATGGTTACCCGATAGGAGGGTGAGAAAAGGGAAAGCAATAGGATAGAGCGCAGGCAGGTGTCAGCAAGTGACAGGGAATATAACATTCTACAAAAGGAAGAAGAGAAACAATAAAGGAGGGGACAAAGCCCACTATTGGGAGGTGTGATATGTTGTTTAAATTGTTGAATGCGATGGCAGTTACATAATCTTCTGTTAACTTGTGAAGGGGTGGAGTCTAGCCTGTCATTCAGGTTGCACCTTATGACCTCATTTTAGAGGCACAAAGGAGATAAAGAGCTCATTGGAGAACAGACCCACACTCACTCTCTGCTTCGTCTTCCTGCTGATAAGACACATGGAGCTACGCTGGAGCCCTGGAGTTGGAGGAGGCACACCAGCCTTGAGATGCTTCTACCGCCACTGGATCTACAAGACTTTCTACCCACTGGCCTGGGAACTTCCTGAAGTAGGCATCATTACATGTGTTGCGTGAGTGACGAGGAGGAATTTATAGACACATAGTGTCTATGGATTTGTTTTGCTAGCCAACCCAGATCAACACATTATGGTACCTTGGGAGTTGAGTACTAAAGAAACAAATCATAAAGATGGAGAGTGGGTGCTTGTTTGACCTCTGCCTCATGATAGTTTTTCTTCTTTGGCTAGCCAAAGGTCAAATATGGACATGCAGTTTACTGGGTTGTTTTCTGGAAAGAATATGGCAATTTAATGTTTTGATTATTTTGTTTGCTTGTTGTCTTTGGTTATTCCTGTGGGAAATCGTGAGAAGGAATGTGATCAATGTGTATTTTGAGCTCAGGGAACTAAATCACCCCTTGAATTTTCTCAGGGACCATGCTGCTTTGAGAAAATGACTGACAGAAGGTCGAAATGGCTGACATGAAGCCTGGTACTCAGCCAGAAGCCTGAGGTCATATTTTGTATCAATGCAACAGTTTAGATAAGGATTAAGATAATCTAGATAAGGATTGAACCTCACTCTTTTTAGAACTGAGTTTAGGATCTGATTCTACTTTGTTTATACTGATTTCTTCTGCCTATTGTTATTGATATAATGAATGATAGAAATGTGTATTGGAAGTATGAAAAGAGAGAGCTTGTAAACCCACTTGTCTTCAGCCTTTAAAATTGGATCCTTAAATGAGTTAAGGCCACACCTGCAAAGAAGGTTCTGAAAAGATAAGCCCCACCCAGTGTCTTGAGTGCTCAGGACATTCAAAGCTGAATACTTGCCTAGGGGACCGTTGACAGATTGAGAAAAAAAAAAAACTCTTTGGATTTTTAAATTTTGAATTAGTGGCTTTTATCAGAAACTGGAAAAAATCTGGAACCATGAAGAAAACTCCCTCTAGCACTAGACGTTAAAGGGATCCTGTGGGCAGGCTGAGATGCTTGCTAGGTGACCACCTGGATCAACTTGAGTGGAAGTGGGAGAAACGCAGCACTAAAGGGATGGGTTGAGTCTGGCCAGCCATCATGAATCTGGTTTACAGGAACTAGAGAAGACAAGAATGGGTTGGCTTCTGAAGTTTAGAGTTGTGTGAAACCTGAGTCTATGCTATGACCTAGCTCAAGGGGGCTGGGGTTATTGAGAATTTGTGATGGGGCCATAGTCTAAAGGCAAAGTGACCTATGGTCACCCAGGTGAGGCTAAGTGAGGCAGCCGACACTGAGGTGACCAGAACCCGACCAGATGAAGATTTTTGAGCCAGTGAACTGGTACATAGTGCTGCTGACATTATGGATGGCCTGTCCTGATTTGATTTCGCTTATGGATGCAGACTTCACAAGGTTCCAAGGGGAATGAGATTCTTCACATCAAGGATTAGGATTGCCTCCTCAGAGCACTGGGTTGATGTAAGTGGATAGAATAGAAATTGGATATCAAAAATTGGGCGGATAAAGGCATGAAGTGGCTGGCTTATAAACCTTCATAGGTGGGGGAATATATTCATAGGATTACAGAATTAAGGTGTAGGTGTTACTTAACTGCAATTGTTAGGCTTAGACTTTTGTGGCATTGTTCACTTATAGAATATTATGTTTAAATAAGGCTATTGAATTGGTACATATTGAATTGTATGCATTTCAGTTTTATCCTGTTAGGTACAGATATGATTTTATTATTGTTTTGTTAAAAATTATGTATGGCTAAAGAGTTATATCAAAGTGTCAAGTTGACAAGGGGTGGTCTGTGGTGATTATATAATCTTTTGTCAACTTGCGAAGGGGTGAAGTCTAGCCTGGCATTTAGGTTCTGCTTGATGACCTCACTTTGGAAGTGCAAAGGACATAAACAGCTCACTGGAGATGAGGTCCCACACTCACATTCTGCTTTGTCTTCCTCCTGACAAGACATATGGAGGTACACTAGAGTCCTGGAGTTGGAGGAGCCACATGGAGACCCATACCAGCCCTGAGATGCTTACCACACCACTGGATCCACAATGCTTTCCACCCACTGGCCTGTGATCTTCCTGCATTTGGCATCATTGCATGTGTTGCATGAGTCTGAAGAGGAATTTATAGATTGGTACCAGACATATGGGCTAATAATGGACTTATGGACTTGATCTGGACTGGGCTGGGATATTTTCCTAATATATAATTACTTGGGATGGGGAAGGAGGGGAAAAATGAGGAGGTGACACCAAGGGCTCAAGTAGAAAGCAATTATTTTAAGAATGATGAGGGCAATAAATGTACAAATATGCTTGACACAATGGATGTATGTATGGCTTGTGCTAAGAGTTGTATGAGTCCCCAATAAAATGATTTTTTTTTAAATAGAGGAGATGATATAAAGGGCTCAAGTAGAAAGAAAATGTTTGGAAATGATGGTGACAACATATGTACAAATGTGCTTGATACAAATGATGTACAGATTGTTGTAAGAGTTCTAAGAGTCCCCAATAAAATTATTTATTATAAAATGTATATATATATATGCAATTACTCTTTAGATAAAGCTCTTTCTTATACACATATGAGTCTCTATGGATTTGTTTCTCTAGTCAACCCAGACTCACACAAATACAAAAATGATTATCTGAAATTTATACCCCCATCTAATTCCTAATGAAAATGAAAAAGAAAGTGAAAAATAAGCTTTCCCAAAATATATGTATTTTTATTTCATTGAATATATGTAAAAATGTTAAACTGGCAAGCAAATATTGTGTTGACAAAAATAAAATTTAATCTATAGAGAAAAAAAATCACAGAAGAAATATTAGGGACATAAGAGTAGTCCCTTTGGACCAGGTATAAGGCATCATGCAAAAAAAAGATATATGTGTGTATATGTATATATATATGTGTGTGTGTGTGTGTATATATATATATATACCATATTGAATGAAGGGGGAAGTGCAGAGTGGAGACCCAAGGCCCAAGTGCCGGCCAATGGAGATCCCCTCATAGAGGGGTTTAGGAGAGGAGATGGGTTAATTAGGGTGCGAGGTAGTACCGATTAAGAACACAGCTTTCCTCCAGATCCTGGATGCTTCCTCCCGCCAACTACCATGATCCGAATTCTACCTTGCAGGGCTGGATTGGGCAGAGGTTGTACACTGGTACATATGGGAGCTGGAGGCACAGGGAATCCAGGGTGGATGACACCTTCAGAACCAAGTGTGTGAGGGGCGATGCTGGGAGAGTAGAGGGTGAGTGGGTTGGAAAGGGGAAACTGATTACAAGGATCCACATGTGACCTCCCCCCTGGGAGAGGGACGGCGGAGAAGGGGGGGAAGGGAGACTCCGGATAGGGCAAGATATGACAAAATAACAATGTATAAATTACCAAGGGCACATGAGGGAGGGGGGAGCGGGGAGGGAGGGGAAACAAAAAAGAGGACTTGATGCAAAGGGCTTAAGTGGAGAGCAAATGCTTTGAGAATGATTGGGGCAGGGAATGTATGGATTGTGATAAGTGTTGTATGAGTCCCTAATAAAATGTAATAAAAGAGGAGAAAAAAAAGAAAATGATTAAGGCAAAGAATGTACAGATGTGCTTTATACAATTGATGTATGCATATGTATGGACTGTGATAAGAGTTGTATGAGCCCCTAATAAATTGTTTTAAAAAAAAAAAAAGAGTAGTCCCTTTGAGGCCTAAAGTGAAAGCCACGGTATTTTCAAATGACCTCATATGCATGTGAAAGTTGGATACTGAATAAGATGATGGAAGAAGAATTGTTACATTTAAATTATGGTTCTGGTGAAGAGTATTGGAAATAATCTGCACAAAAATGTGTTGGCAAAAGTAAAGTCAGAATGCTATTAGGAATTGAGGATGGCAAGACTTCATCTCATGTACTTTGAACATGTCATCAGGAAAGACCAGTTCCTGGAAAAGGACATCATGCTTGGTCATGTAGAAGGTGAAAAAGAAGAACACCTTTAATGAGATGATCTGACAGACTATAACAATGCACTCAAACTGAACAATTGTGAGGATGGTGCAGAACTGGGCAGTGTTTCATTCTGTTGTACTCAGAGTTGCTCTGAGTTGGAAGTGACTTGATGGCACCAAACAACAGCAACAAAAGTAGCAAAAGGAGCCTTGGTGTGACAGTGGCTAAAGTGTTCAACTGCTAGCAAAAAGGTCAGTGGTTCAAATCCCACCAGTCATTCTGCGGGAGAAAGACGTGACAATCTCCTTCTGTAGACATTTACATCCTTGGAAACTCTACGGGCAGTTCTCCTCCATCCTACAGGGAAGCTGTGAGCTGGAACGGACTCAAGGGCAGTGGGTTTGGTTTTGATTTTAGAGTAACAAGGAAAAGAAATGAAATCAAGTGATGAGTCTTACAACAGTTATGAATGAAATCAGTCTGCAAAAATTCTATAAGGGCAAAAATTAAGCAATTGTTTGAAGTTAGTCCGCAGAGTTTACAAACAGGCAAGAAAAAAAATCACAAGAAATATCCTAAAAGGTAATCCCCAAATGGAACAGTAATATCAGATGATGGCACTATACCACCAACACCATAAAAACCCAAACAGCACATATTCTGTAAATGCTGAAGGAAGTTTTCCTATTGCTGTTGACAAAGAAGATTCAAAATCGAAATCAAGCAGGATTCATTAAAAAAAAAGTTTAAGATCTAGAGAGAGATGTGAGATGCCAGGAGGCACAAAGGATAATACTAACTTATTATACGTATTAATAAAGTGTTTGGTTTTATATGCATCCTTAAAACTGAGTCTAGGGTTAAAAGGATCACTAGAGTAAAAATGCAAGCAAGATGCCGAATGATTACCAGCTCCTTATCATGTTGGTAATAAAAATGGCATATGGGACCTCCTCTGATTTTACAAGGGGAAAGATGAATCCCAACTTAAGCCCAATTCCTACATATACTAAACACAGACCACACTCGCAAGGAAAATAAATGAGGAGACTTGAGTAACACTCTCTAGTAAGACAGGGATTCAGGATACATCCCTCCTTAATCCTGTCTCATTAACACAACAGACAACTCACTGGGCCTATCTCCACAGACACAGAGGCTAGGATTTACCATACATCACAAAATGGAGGACTACCAGGCGGGTCGTGTTAAGTAATTCACTGCACTGCACCATTCATCCTCCTCATTCCAGGAAAAGTGGGGCTATCCATGTAGACAGTAATTAAAGAATGACTATCATGGCATCTTGCAAGAGAGAGCATTTGATGGCATACATCCAATGCACTGATTTAAAGATGTTGAAATGATGACCCAGAAATCAACATGAAACTTAAGGGAAGAATGAGACTCAATTATGAGGTTCCCCAACATTTCCCCACAGCACATGGATTTTTCTGATAGGTGTCAATCACTAAACCCAAAGGGTTTCCTCAAAAGGATTTGGGTGGCCTCTAACATAGGTCGAAGAGATGGGTTTAATGCCACGGTTTCCAGTTTGCGACCTCACCTCCTAATCTCACTTGGTTAAACCAGACTTAGGCACCTGATCCTCTATATAATGAATTCTGGTGCACACACACTAAAAGATGAGTTAATCAACCAGATTTTCTGTCTAGGAAATATAAGATCATTTAGTACGAACAGTTCTGAAAGCAGAAATCAAGAGGCAGGTGACCACTATGAGACTTCATGTGCAAGAGAAAATGATAAAGGGGCAGAAACTTTATGCTAGCAGAGGAGGCAGAAAGTGCACACACCACCACATGGTCCACCGGTGAGAGTAAAGGCTCTCCTGGGAAGGAGCTGTCTTGCTTCCTACAGGCTCTCTATTGCTAATCCAAGAGTGACTTAAAATAAACCTCCCCTTTGTCCTAGGAAATCTAAATGAGTGTCCCTTCTTTGGAACTAAGAGTCCAGTCAGCATAGGAAGACTAGCTACCTAGGTGTGTATCACCCTAAACTAGTTATCACAAGTGATTCCTAAGCAGCATTCACGTTAAGTAGAAGGAACGGAACTTTCTAGGGAGTTTCTAGGAGCGACAGGGCTGTTAGAGTGAAGACCGATGACTATCAGAGCGTTCCTTTGAGAATGCTCAGCACTGTAATTCTGAGCGCTGACATGGAAGTCTCCATTACACATAGTACCGGGTGTAAAGAGTGAGGTGTAGACTTGGGCAAGAAGAAAGGGGAAACTGAGCTCCCATCTCAGGGTGCACTCTCTTTACTAACAGAGTTCCCCACCCACTCAGCTTCTTCTACCCTCCATCTCTTCCAAATGACTATTTTGGCTCTATTTTGCCATTGCTGTCATCAAGGAAAATACAATGTTTACAATATTCTTTATGTTACACTTTATACTAGTGGGAGATGTAGGGACTGTGGCAATCAACCCTCACTTGTCTTAGGCGCATCCCCATGGTCAGCAGTGTGAAACCACCAGAGCTCCTCTGGCAAAAGACTGAGCTTTCTACTCCTGTAAACAGTTACAGTCTCCAAAACTGACAGAGGGTTGCAAGGAGTCAACATGACTGATGGCAGCGAGTTTGACATTTTCAATCACCTAATAACTGAGCTGTGACAGCTGTTTTAATATCATATATATGAAAATAATTTTAATAATGTCTTTTAAACAATACATTAATGTGAGTTTTATTCAAAAACTATGAAACAAAAAAAGCATTATGACTACTAAAATATCCTGAATATCAATTACAAACATCCTTTATTCAACTTCCCAATTTTTGAAAACATTGAATACGCAATTTGGAAAATGCTATTTAAGAAAAAAAATCAATGCACAGCTCAATTAAACCATGTACTATACTATTAGTAATATTAATAAGTCAAGGATTCATAACCATATGTATTTAAGCAAAAAAAATGCCAGCTACTGCACAATAAACTTTCTATTGCAAAAATAAATCTAAGTTCAATCTAAGTACATATCACTGCAGTGAAGTAAAATTACTTGGTATGGCTCTTTTAGCCATATTCTTTGCCACTGAATTGAAGCAAGCAAATAAGGTGTAGAGGACTCTAATTCAGGAATTGGCCAGTTTTGACATTCTTCTGGGCATAAAATGGGCCATTTCAGAAATAAGAACAGACAGAATCCCATGACAGACGAGGAAGAAGAGTTATGGATCCTGTGAGATCCCTGCCTGAAGGCACCAGAGGCACCAGAGACGGCACCACTGCAGCACTGAGGCCATGAGACAAAGCTCATAGGGCCGAGGAATAAAACCGAGTACCTTCAGGGGAGAGGCTGGCTGGCAGAGTGCGGTGCCCTTTAGACATTTACCAGGGCTAAAGGAGCTTTGTAACACTTGCCCAAGCAGGGTGGATGCCAAGGGACTATACAATTGAGAGGTCAAGGACCAAAGAGAGATGTACATGGGCAAGAGGAGGTGCTGCTGTGGACAAAGGGGCTGTATCCTTATAATGCTTTCTGATCCTGACCTGTGGTCATCTCTAAACTTCCCCAATAACCCCTCCATAAGGGTGAGTACTGTCTGTGAGCTCTGTGTGGCCACTGCCAGGGGTTATCAAACCCAGCCGATTAGTAGAGTGCTACAGGAATGCCAAATGGGGCCAGAATAGGATAAAGAAAGCTAGAGGATGCAAGTATGTCTGACCTCAGCCTCACAGCAACCACCCAAGGGCAGATGTGGCGTTAGATCCTCTTCCCTCCTGTATGGCTGGAGGACATCAGATGTGGCTCCCATGCCGTCCCTAACTACAAATAATTTACACCTGACACTTGTTAAGTACCACTGAGTTGGTTCTGACTCATAGCGACCTTAGTATACACTAAAATATATAATAATTTTGCTGTTTGAGTATTTTATATCTGGGTAATGAATCATTTCTACAAAACAATAAAACGGGACCAGAGGCTGACTTTGAACAGACCCTCAAGTGCTCATATACAAGGTTAGACTGAAGTTAAAGAATATTAAAACAAGTCCAGGAGAGTCAAAATACGACCTCTAGTATATCCCATCTCAAGAACAGATTTGACGCACTGAAAACTAATGCCAAGAGATCTGACAGTTTGTGAAATGACACCAAGAATATCAAACAAACAAAAAGTATGAAGAAAGCAAAGAGACTTATAAAACTTGTTCTTGAATGCAGAAGGGAAGAAACGATAAAGTGAAAGTACTAAAGAGAACATTTTAAAATGCAATTTTGAAAAGAAAAGAGTATTACAATAAAACGTGCAACCACTTAGAGTCAGAAAGTCAAAGAGAGTATACTCAGCATTTCTCAAGCTGAAAGAATTGAGGGAAAAAATTCAAGATTCAACTTGCAATACTGGAGGATTCTATGGGCACAAGAGTGAGCAATACAGAAAGCATTAAAAGACGGAAGTCACAAGTCTTAATATGATTGAATGACCAAATCATATATGTACGGTATATGCCTACTCCTAAAAAAAAAAATGAAGTAACTCACAGAATCATTTTACCAGAAAGAACCGGCGTTCGTTCATTCAACCATTTTAAGAGGTAGCATATGATCAAGAACAATAGTATTTAAGGAATAAGTCCAAGGGACACTACAGGCATTCAGGGAAAAAGAGCCTCCAAGAATGAAGAGAATAGCAACTGAAATGTTTCAACAGCTGATGAAGCACTGGAAGAACTCACTTATTTTTGCCAAGAAATTTGGAAGACAGTTACCTGGCCAACTGACTGGAAGAGAACACAATCTGTGTCCATTCCAACTCAACAGAATGTAGGGAGTATAGAATATTATCATTAATACTATATGCAAGTAAATTTTCCTGAGAATAATTTAAAAAGCAATTGCAGCAGGGAGCTGTCAGAAATTCAAGTTTGATTCTGAAAAGGACATGGAAGAGAGTTATCATTGCTGACATCAGATGGATTTTGGCTGAAAGCAGAGAATACCAGAAAGATATTTACTTGTGTTTTATTGGCTATGCATTGGGATTTGACAGTATGAGTCACAACAAACTATAGATAACATTGCAAAGGATGGGTATTACAGAACACTTAATTGTGCTCATGCAAACTTGGACCAAGGAGCGGTCATTAGACCAGAACAAGGGAACAATGCACAGCTTCAAGACAGGAAAGGTAGGTGCAGGGTTGTATCCTTCAAGCATAATTATTCAATCTGTAAGCTAAGCGTGTATTTGAGAAGCTGGACTCTATGAAATAGGCTGGAGGTTTGGAGGAAGGCTCATTAATCTGTGATACGCAGATCACTCAATCTTACTTGCTGAAAGGGAAGATGACTTGCGTGAGGCCTTTGGTAATCAAGATCAAAGATTGCAGCTTTCATATGGGTTATAACTCAATGTAAAGAAGACACAAATCTTCACAACTGGACAAATAGATATGATAAATGAAGAAAAGATTGAAGTTGTTTAAGATTTCACTTTACTTGAACCCACAACCTATACTTATGGAAGCAACAGTCAAGAAATCAAAAGACATATTGCACTGAAAAATGTGCTGCACAAGACCTATTTTTAAAATGGAAAAGCTCAAAGATGTCACTTTGAAGACTAAGGTGCGTCTGACCCAAGTCATGGTGCTTTAAGTTGCCTCCTATGTATGTGAATCCTGAACAGAAGACACAGAAGAATGGAAAGTTGATGCATTTGAATTATGGTGAAGAATTTTGAAATAGAAAGTACTACTGATCGCCAGAAGAATAAGCAAATCTGCCTTGGGGGAAGGACAGCCAGCATGCTCTCTGGAACCAAGGACAGCCAGACTTCATCTCAGGTACTCTGGACATATTCTTAGGAGAGACCGGTCCCTGGAGGACGACCTCATGCTTGGTAAAGTAGAGGGTCATTGAAAATGAGAACAGGCGCATGGGCTCCAACAGAACAACTGAGGTGGTGGCAGGACTGAGCAGCTGTGTATGGAGTGGCTATGAGTCAGAACCCACTGGATGGCACCAGCCGTAACCACTGCATGTAGGATGTGCACTCGGAAGGACGCACAGGAGTTAACTCAGTAAGTGTGAATTCAGTAACGGCTTGTATCAGATGCAGGAGTGCATAGGTAGAAACCACAAATACAATAAATCTGGAATTAGGATAAATTAGGAAATTCCCAGGTTTCTTGGAGTTACTAAACTCAACAATCCAGTATTTGGCTAGACTGTAACTGTTTACAGGAGTAGAAAGTCCCGTCTTTCTCCAGAGCAGTTGCTGGTGGTTTCAAACTGCCCACCACTCAGATCACAGCCCAATGTGTAATCACTAACCACCAGGGTTCCTAGTTAGTGAATGAATGAACGAACGAATGAATAAAGACTACCCCAACTCACTGGCACTGAGTCAATATCAGACTCAGAGTAAACCTACATAGACCTGCCCTGCAGAGTTTCTAAGGCCGTAATCTTTATGGATGTAGATTGTTTTATCCTTCTCAGGGAACAGCTGGTGGGTTTGAACTTCAACCTTTTGATTAGCAGGAAGTCAAGTGCTTAACCACTTTGCCACCAGGGGTAAGTCATCAATTAAACTCTACCATTAAAGAATTAAGCCGATTACCTTACTTTACATTTCTAAACAACCAGCACCAGTTACTCAAAAACTCATCATTTATGCCAAAGTCTGATACAGTTTATACAAAAGTTTAAATAGCGTTTTCCCTCCTGTCTTAAGGCTCCCCAGGATGGCAAATTAAACTCTGATCCACCACTAAAACCCATGTGTGCAAATTAAAAATTATCCTTTTGCTGTAAGAACCATTGCTGCTGATCTACGTGCTTGACTTATTATCTTCTTGAGATAAGAACTTCAGATATTCCACGTGCCACATGGAAGACACTGGAGGACAGCAAGTCATTCTCAAATACCCAAAAGTCAGCTGTGTGGGGGTGTGTGTGTGGAGAGAGAAAGAAAGGGAGGGAGGGAGGCACTGAAAGAGAACAAACAGATCCAGCAAAACGTTACAAATTCTGCATTTGGAATCACTGTAGTATGAAAGAATGTCTTTAAAGCTGTGTTCAGTAAGAAAAGGTTCTAGAAGGCAAGTAAAGACTGGCATGCTGGGTCAATGGAGACAACCAACAGGATGGGCATTAGGAGGTTCTGACACAATGTAAAAAATGCCACCAATGACCAAACAATTTGTACAAATAGTGTCGAACGGGAACCTAATTCTGCCATGTAAACTTTTACCTGAAACAAAATCAAGTACGAGGCACCTCCTAAAAAATGGAAAAAAGTTCCTGCCAGGCAAGCATCAAGCAACTCACTCTGAGTTAGGGATCCCAGTGGTGTCACCCGGGAAGGTTCTCTCTGGTCACAATGAATTTTTTTTTAATTTAATAAGCAGTTTCACTGGAACCTCATTTTTTTGTGAGGGCTGATTTAAGAGAACAACAGCATGTGGCTGGGAAATTTTGCTTTCTGCTTGAGGAAAAATGTTGTAGAAACTGTTGTGATGTGATGGGGAAAACTCAAGTGTACGGTGTTTCTTGTTCAAGTGGTTTCCTCGTTTCAAAAGAGGTGAAATATCAACTGATGACAATCTCGTTCTGAACATCTATCAACTTCCCAAAAGGACGTGCATTTGGAGTTTGTTCCACCAGGTCAGACTGTTAATCAAACTTTCTGTTTAGAGGTTCTGAAAAGATAGTGACAAAAAGGGCCTGATTTATGGCAGACGGGGGGTAGGGGGTGGGGGTAGGGACTGGTTTTGACACGACAATGCACCTGCTCAGGCAGCCATCTCAGTGCGCCAGTTTTTGGCAAAAAGCAGCAAGCCTCTCTTGACCCACGCACTTGACCTTGCTCCTTTGACTTCTTTTTGTTTCCACTAAAGATGAGGGCATGATAGGACAGTGATTTGATGATGAAGAGGTGAGGGAAAAAACGAGGGAGGTGCTGTCAGCCATCCAAACAGATGAATTTGAAAAACGTTTCCAAGAATGGAATCACAGATTTGACAAATGTATTGTGTAATGGAAAGTACTTAGAAGGTGATAAAGAGTTTTGTAAAAAAAATTTTAAATACATAGTTTCGGTGGGGGGAGGGGGAGATCTGGTTTTGTTTTATTTTTGGTAACCCCCTTGCATTTTTTTAAAAGGTGGTGTATAGTCTACTGTATCCCCTTCTTCACTCTATTCCACTGAGGCAGAAATCTCTGTGAAACCAAATCCAACAATTTCTCCCTGGGCTCATCTTTGTTTCTTCTTCTCCTCAAAACAAGTGCTTATTCTTAATTCCAAACTCTCATCTTTCAACCCGCAGCACCACACGCATCTCCCTGGTTTCTCCTTTATCTCACTAGCAGCTCTTTTTCCATCTGGGTTACTGGCCCCCCTGCTCCTAAGTATGTTTAACCAGTCTGTGCCAGTAAATAACTTAGACATCCAGCTTCTTATAGGACATATCCACCTGTTTATTAAATGAATATCACAGATTTCACTGGCTCTAACAGTTTCTTGACTCCCCTCCCTACTCCCACACTGACTGACTGAGCTCTTTTCCCAGATGCCTAAAAACCAAACTCACTGCCATCAAATTGATGCCAACTCACAGGGACCCTATGGGACGGGGTAGAACTGGCCTCTGGCTGGTGGTTTCTAACTGCCGACCTTACAGATCACAGCCCGTCTCATAACCACTTGGCCACCAGGGCTCCTAATTGCCTAACATCATTAACTGCTACCAGTGTTTATCCAATTGTTCAGGTCAAAATAGTCATCTTTGACTCCTATCTCTCCTTCACATCCCACATCCAAACGTCAGCTAGTCCTCCTAAAATGCACCTTCAAAAAACCACTGCATCGGACCACTTCTCCCCTCCACCACCTTTCACTGCAGTGCAGACGCCATGCTCTCCCAAAGCAATGGCTTGCCCTGCCTCCTCTTGCTCCCCTGCAGCCTGTTCTCTCCTAAGCAACAAAAACGATGCTGAAATGAAATCATGTCGTTCCCTTATCAAAACATTCCAGTTGTCTCGCATTACATTTAGTTAGACTTAATCTCTTTACCATTGCCTACAAAACTGTCCCTACTTTTTGGGTCCTTGCCTCTGTCTGAACTCAACTCTGACCAGGCTGTCTCCTCTGCTCACTCTGTCCCAGACACACGGGTTTGCTTGCCGGTCCCTCATTATGGGAAGCGTGTTCCCACCTGAGGCCTCTTGCATCTTCTTTCCTAAATGTTCACATTGCTCGTTCGTTCCTCTCATTCAGACTGCCGACCAAATATGACATTTAGGAAAGAAGACATTTCTGTCTCTTATCAGTTTTATTTTCTTTACCTATTTTATTTGTCCCCTTCTCTTTGCTTAAAAAAAAAAGGCCTTTAACTGCTTTTCACTGTTTGAAAAAAAGGAAAAAGAATACAGTTAAAATTCAAATACAGTGCTATCCCCATTCCCAACCCTGATCTCTTCTCCACAGCTACTCCACTATTCATCCAATCTGTATCCTTGCAAAGTTCTTTTCTGTGCACCTGAATACACATATATGTATAGAAATTTTTAAGAGGTTACAATCAGATTCTATAGCAACCAATTCAAAACATATCTTCACTTTCCTAACCATTACATATTGCCATACGCCATTATTTAAGGAACAAAACTAAGCACCTGATGGCAAACTGGCAAGGGTGGTGGTCCAAACCCACACGGCGATCTACTGCTGTACAGGAAACCCACGGAGCAGTGCTACTATCACAGGGGCCGAGTTGAATGAAGGTGACTTGGCTGCACCTGTCCACACAGTTCCATTATGTAACTGCAGTTCAGCTTACTGATCAACTCTTTTGCCATTACAAACATTTACTAAGTGCTTACTATATCTTAGCCACTGCTCCATTTGCTATAGATGCATAAATAATTCAATAAAAATTATGTTCTTACAGGAAAAAGTATTCAAGCAATTTACTTAAAGAAAGCTTAGACCATAAACAGAATATACAGTACAATCTTTTTCTGCAAAAAGCCAGTCAGTAGAATACGTTAGACTTCATAGTTGGTTGTAGTCTTTGTTCTATAGCTCTTTATCCATTTGCAAGGTCCTCGTGCGGATTAGGCCTCTGGTGAATGCCTGCTGACCACAGTCAAGGGGTGTGAATAGCGTTTCTGTCCGTCAGAGAGCACTCTGAAATCAATTAGGGCGGATGTGGTTAGGTTAAGATGTAACACCGATCACTTGATGTCCCTTTTGACCCATTTCAAAGTTGTTCCAGCTTTTAATATTTTCTTTCTTTTCGCTGTTTGGGTTTTGTCACTGTTGTTGGGTCTCTGTTTGTTTTATGACTATGAAATCCAGGGTGGGTAAATCTATAGTGACAATAACTGGATTAAGAGTTCACTAGGGGGAAGGCAAGGGAGGTTGGATGGAAATGGAGAATTAACAATGAGTTCGAGAAAGAAAAATTTCTGAAGTGATTACGATAGCACAACTCTTTTTAATATGACTGAGTATTTAAACTGTTTGTTATATGAATTGTATGTCAGTGGAACTTTCTTAAAAAAATGTAAACGTTCTTAGCTCACGGGCTGCCAAACACAGGTTATAAGCCCATGGGCCTTGATGTAGGAGAGGACTTGGGATGCAGTGTTAAACAGAGTGGTTAGAGAAGATAAGCTCTGAACACAGACCCGAGGTGAGGTGGGTGAGTCAGGCAGCTACTGGGAGTCTATCCCAGACCACAGAACCAGCCAGACCAAAGGCCCTAAGATAGGAGCACAACTGAGGTGTTTAAAATAGATCAAGGAGGCCGGCGAGTTAGTGGGGGAAGTGATGGTAGGAAATTAGGTCAGTAAGGTAAGGAAAACAGGGTTGTGCAGATGACATAGGGCCTTAAGCGGGATCACTAGTTCCTCTCTCAATGAAATGGGAAGCCTCTACAGGACTTTGAATGGAGAAGTGACATACACTGTCTTACGTTTTAAAAAGCTCACTCTGATTATTGTCTTGAGAAAAGACTGTTGGGAGGGATCTGGATAGAATGGGAAGACTGAGCAGTGATCCAACAAGACATGACAGCAGGGGTTTGGACCAGGGTGGTGGTAGTGAAAGGGATAGGATGTTGGGATGGCAGGATTCTAGATATAGGAGGGGCTTCAAAAAGATCATGGGAAAGCATCATTATCTTGTCATCCCATTTTTCTGTCAACTTTCTGAAGCTTCCTTGCATTTTGATGGTACAGAAAACAGGTTGTCTTGGCAGAATGTATCTGGAGAATGAAAGAAAAAGATAAGTCAAGGTTAACTCTGAGGTTTTGGCCAGAGCTACTAGACGGATGGACTTGGAGTGACAGAGATGGAGGAGCCTGTAGGTAAGAAAGGTAGTTCAACAGTCTAGTTTTGCATGTGCTGAGGTGTAAGCCTACTGTTAAGACAGCCAGGTAGAAATATTTAATAGCAGTTGGACACAGTGAGCCAGACTCAGGGAGAGTGGTCAGGCCTAAACACCATATTAGGCCATTACTGGCATTGAGATCCCCATGAGAATGAGTGGAGATAAAAACAAAAACTAAGCACTGAGCTCTAGGGTTCTCCCACATTAAGTGAGTTGAAGCATCACCAGGAAACAAAGAAAATGTTTAAAGGAAAAAGGAGCAAACAGCCGTGCCAAGTACTGGTGAAAGGTCAAATATGAAGAAATTCATTGGCATATGGCATTTAGCAATGTGGTTACTGGTGAACCTGAGGAGCCATTTCAGTGGTAGTACCGGTGAGGCCTGCTAAGAGTGGGCTTAATAGAGTGTCAGAGGAGAGCGCATGGCAATAGCAAGCACAGATGTCTCTTTCAAGAGGTGCTGCAAAAGAAAACGAAAGAACAGGGAAACAGCTGGAGAAGAGTAGATCAAGTTTGCTTTTAAACAGCAGAAATAATAGCATGTTTGTTTGCTGATGGAAGCAATCCAATAAAGAGAAAAAAATATTGACAAAGTGGAGCAAGAGAAATTGCTTCCGGTGAAGAGAGACCAGTTGTTGTGTCCTGGAGGGCTGCCTGCAAGATTTTAGAACCCCAGTCACTGCACAAGAACTCGGAGGTTAAACAGAAGCATCAAATATTATGCCACTTTGCTGGGTGTCCTATGAAACCACAGCCCTACCTTCAAACCAAGGAACCAAATTCCATGAGACGTTTGGTTGTACATAAGAACCCACATTTTACAGGAGTGTACTTACTCACGGCAATTACAATGGTTGGCTGTACCACCAGCCTCAAGCAGTGAGATTTTCCCTTCACCACTAACCCTCTTCCCCGTCTCCTTCCTTCTGCTAACTGGTAATAAATTTTAGTCTCTATACATTTGCCTTTTTTTTTATCTTGTTATATTTCTTCTCGTGTCAGGCTTATTCCACTTATAATATTGTCAAGCTCCATGTAGCACGTATCAAGACTTCATTTCCCCACTGAATGAATAACAAATACTCCATTGTATGCGTGCACCACATTTTGGTTATCCTTTCATTTGTTGATAACCATTTAGGTTGTTTCCATCTTTTGGCTACTGTGAATGGGGTTGCAATGAACATTGGTGTTCTCTTTTTTGAGTCTCGGCTTTCGAGTCTTTGGGGGTGCAGTTGCTGAAGAGGCATGTGGGTCACATCTGATTCCTCTGGCTTCCAAAGTCAATTGACTCAAGGCAGAAGTCAGACATGCCTCTATCCTCCATCCTTTTTGAACCTATTCTGATACCAACCATCCTCCCCCCAACATTCTGCTTCTGTAATCGATGCAATGACCACACAGAACTCACAGATGATGCTCACGATTATGGAGTTTTTAGGGAAGTGAACAACGTAACAGTTCAGGTGAGAAATGCTCAGGCTATAGTTGTTCAGTCAGGACAGTTTCTTCTCTGCTGTGACTGTAGGCTCTCAGCCACTTGTCCTGGCCTCTCCTCTGCTTAGTTAGGGCTCCCAATAAATGCTCAAAGGGCATGCCACTCCACTATAAGCCTCAACCCAACCCCACGCAGCTCCAGTTCTGTAAATCAGCAAATTCAGCTCCCCCAATTGAGTACCGAGGCACTGCACTCCACAAATCAGCCTTCTGCCTCAAAGCACTTTAGCTCTATTTGCTCCGTGGGATGGGAATTACACTGGTCCTCTAGTGTCAGAGCTGTCTATAGATCAAGGTGGTTCGATGCACATTCATCTTGGGATCCATATGATGCTCTTCACTCCTGACTCCTCTTTTGCTGGTCAGGCAGTGAGATTTCCCACTTCCTGATTCTGAGACATCTGATTTTACTCCCAACAAGATGGCAATCACAATTAAGGCCTGTTAACAATCACTCACACAGAACCCTATCATCCAATCAGTATCTTCCCCCACCTTCTTATGCAGACTCATCAGGAAAAAAGGCCATGTGGCATGAGTAACAAAGGCTCTGGCTAAAAGATCAATGTTCAGAAATTTCGAAGAGTAGAACTGCAAGGTCAGCTTGTAGCTTTGCATCCTTGGAGGGACCATCGCCAGCCTTTTCCCACAATGGAAGCATCACTTTATATTTCCATCAATGAAGGACAGACGTTCCAACTGCCCTACACCCTTGCCAACACCGGTCATTTTGGATTTTTAATTTTACCTTCCAAGTAGGAGGGAAATGATCTCTCACTGTGGTTTTAATTTCCATCTTTCTGGTGGCTGACGATGCTGAACATTCTTTCCCTCTTAGTGGGCACTTCAATGTCCTCTTTGGTGAAATATCAAGCCTGCTGCCCATTTTATGATTGAGTCACTTGTCTTTCTGTTAAAATTTTATATACAAGGGTCATTTGTTGCTTTTTATATGAGGAAGAGTGCATTTGGAGTTCGTTCCACCAGGTCAGACTGTTAATCAAGCTATTTAGAGGTTTGTAGTTCCCTTAGATCAGTGGTTCCCAACCTGTGGGTCGAGACCCCTTTGGGGGTCAAATGATCCTTTCACAGTAGTCACCTGATTCCTAATAGTAGCAAAATTACAGTTATGAAGTAGCAACGAAAATAATGTTATGGTTGGGGGGTTACCACATGAGTAACTGTATTAAAGGATAAATGTAAACAAACAAACAAACCCAAACCCCCAAACTCACTGTTATCAAGTAAATTCTGACTCACAGTAGTTCTACTGCACCGGGTAGAACTGTCCTTGTTAAAAAGCCTGGTCTTCCTCCCTGGCCTGGGCATATTATACAGCTCTACCAATTAGTGCCCACCCTATCTGGCCACATCCATGGGTCCCTTACAGCCTTTGGCATTACATACTATGGAAGAGAAGAGTAACTGTTGTACACTCATCTATTGCTGTAATTTCTGCACTTTAAGATTAAAAAAAAAAGATTAAGGGGCTCCATTGAGTGTATCAACAGCTTTCGAGTCACCTGTAAAATGCAACTCCTACTGTTCTTCATGTTCAGTATTAAATTAGTGGCACGCCTAGTCTTTTATTTTCCTTAGCTGGACACCTCTGTCGTTTTTGCTTCTTTGATACTTCCTCCTTAAGACAGATTAATTTGCCCGAGGTTTTACTAAGTGCCTTTTTCCAAGTCACTTAACTCCCATATTTGTTAATATAATCCCATCTACAACTGATGGACTTCTTTGATATTCTACCCTCAATTTGTGTTGAGACTACAGCCTTCAGTGTGGATTATGCCTCAATGTAAAAAAAATCCAAACCAACAAAAAACCATCCACAACTGGGCTAATTAGTAACATTCTGATAAACATTTCTGATGAAAATTTTCAAGGATTTCATTTTATTTGGAGTCACAATCAATACCTGTGGAAGGCAAGCCCCGAAACCCATCAATATCAAGTTAATTCCAACTCACTGGGACCAGCTCATATGGTTTCCAAGGCTGCCAATCTTTTTTTTTTTTTTAAGGGGTTTTCCGGGAAGACCAGAAAACCTGCTAGACAAATTCTAAAAGAGCTGTAGCACTAGGCTGCCAATCTTTATAGAGAAACTAGCCTCATCTTGCTCCTGTGGAGTCGCTGGTGGGTTTAAACCACTCACCTCATGGCTAGTAGTCCAACACTTACCCAGCAGCACCACTAGGGCCTGGTCACGGAAGCAGCAGCCAAGAAATCAAAGAGCATATTACATTGGGCAAACCAGCTGGAAACAAAGTTTTTAGTGTTCAAGAGCAGAGATGCCACTTTGAAGGCGAAGGACGTGTGATCGGGAGGGACTAGTCCTTGGAAGAGAACCTGACGCTTGGCAAACAGAGTGGGGGGTAAGGATAGCCCCTCAAGGAGATGGGTGGATACAGTGGCTGCAGCAGGGAGCACAAACAGGAGAGATTGTGAGGATGGCACAGGATCAGGTAGTGTGTCATTTTGTTGCATACGGTTCAGAACCAAGTCAACAGAACAAAACAACACATTTGTGTTGAGATTTTTAATGCTTCACTCACAAATACTGCAATTGTAGCTTTTAAATTCATTTATATAGTCATTATTCTTACAGATAGACTCCTCTTACTCTCCTTTATGTAATTAAAGCCTGCCTCATTTAACTCTGCCAACTTCCCCCAGAATCCTTGCCAGCCTAACTGAACAATTTTAAAATCTGGTCTAAGATCTACCAAGCCAAAACTCACTGCCACTGAATCAATTATGACTTATAACGACTCTATAGGAAAGGGTAGTAAAGCCCCTGTGTTTCCAAGACTGTTTAACTCTCTTTGGGAGTGAAAACCTCATCTTTTTCTTTTGGAGTGGCTGGTGGTTTCGAACTGCTGACCCTGTGGGCAGTTCGCCACATTAAAAAAAATACTGAAATAGAATTGAGCTGATTCTGACTTACAGGGACTCCACAGGGCAGAAAAGAACTGCCTCCTTTAAGTTTCGGAACAGGAGCAGGAAGGAAAGCTTCATCTTTCTCCTGAAGTGTCGCAGGTGGGTTTGAACTGCTGACTGTGGGGATAGCCGGCCAACTCATGGGCTACTATGTCACCAGGACTCCTTTCTGCATATATACAAGGGGGTACCCCTCCCCCCATCCCAATGGAAAAAAACTCCCCTGGGCAGAGCTTGCATAGTAAGCATCCCCCCCCCGCTCCAGGCAAGCATCCACTCTGAGTTAGTGCACCCAGTGGTGGTGCCTGGGACGGTTCTCTCTGGTCATAGTGAATTTTTTCATGAAAGCAGTTTCACTCAAACCTTGTTTTTTGTGATGGCTGATTTAAGAGAACAGTGTGAGGCTGTGAAATTTTGTTTTCTGTTCAGAAAAAATGCTGCAGAAACTGTTGTGATGTTGAACACAGCTTACAAGGACATGCTATGAAAAACACTCATGTGTATGGGTCGTTTCCTCACTTCAAAAAAGGAGAAATGTTGATTGATGGATGACAAACCTCATTCTGGACATCTGTCAACATCCCAAATGGACGACAATTGCGTGCATTTGGAGTTCAGTCTAAGAGGTCAGCCTGTTAATCAAGGTTCTGAACAGATATTGTGAACAGTGTGCAACCAAAAAAGGCCTGATCTGTGGCAGATGGGAACTGATTCTGCCACCATGGTAACGCACCTGCTCACGCAGCCATTTCAGGGTGCCAGTTTGGGGCAAAAAAAAAAAAAAACGAACAAAAAATAGCATACCTTTCTTGCCCAACACACCTGACTCACCTGACCTTGCTCCTTGTGACGACTTCTTTTTGTTTCTGCAAATGCAGAGGGGCATCAAAGGGCAGTGATATGAGGTCTTAGAAGAGGTGAAGAAAAAAATGAGGGAGGTGCTGTTAGCCATCCAAACAGAAGAGTTTGAAAAATGTTTCCAAGAATGGAATGGCAGATTTGACAAATGTATTAAGTGTAATGGAGATTACTTTGAAAGTGTTAAAGTTGTTTTGTGAAAAAATTTAAATACATAGCTTTGGGGGGGGTGTCCGTTTTCTTAAGGGAGTACTCCCTCGTACATTATATTGAAATTATATACACACACACACACACACACAAGAGCATGAACTTTTGCAATAAGGTCATTTTGGATTTCAGATCCAGTCTTGAACACGCCAAGCCCCTGGAAAAAGTGAAAAAAAGAAAAACCCACTGCCATATACAGTCAATTCCAACCCATCGAGACCCTATACCAGGTTTCCAAGATCATAAATCTAATTATAGGAGCAAACAGCTTCAGCTTCCCCACCTGCCCCACCCTCGCCCCCCCGTGGGTTTGCACTGGTGGGTTCGAGCTGCCCACTTTGGGGTTCTCTATCTAGCGCTTACAGCGTGAACTTCTGAAACCCCCTCACATCTACCGATCTCTACTTCAGATCTTTTATCGGTAACATGGAAGAATTCCCATGTACAACCCAGGGCTATGATAGTAAACAAGGGCAATGTACATGAAAGTCGCAATAAATGCTAAAATAAGGTCTAGCACATTAGAAGAAAATGTTAAGTCACTTATCCTACCCTCTCCCACCCGAAGCAATAAAGACAGTAAGTACTGTGCTGTCTCAATTATTTTAAGTCCATTGTCAAACTCCTCTAAGCAAGACCATTTGGTAATATGGACCACAAACGATGGATGTTCATCAACTTTGACCCAATACTTTCATTTGGGGAAATTTATCCTAACAAAATAATCCAAAATGCAGAAAATGCTCACAATAGTGCACCTGTAAAAAAAATTTTTTTTAGAAATCTGCCAAGTGTTCAACAGGGAAATATTGTAAGAAACTCAAAGCAACATTAAGAGTGCATTTACAGAGATGTTGACAAAATAACTTAATAGTATGAGAAAATGTTTAGGAAGCTAAGTGTAAATAAGCAGAGCACAAATGACTCACAAAAGTCCTCAAATGTTCAAAATCAAATAAACTCAGAAAAAAATATTGGAAGGAAATGCACCAAAGGGTTTACATTGGTTATCACTTCATTATCCCATAGTCCTGATACTACAAAAACTTTGAAAATTATTTTACGGTTGTTTTCTGACCCAAGCTATGAAGCTTTCAATCGTATCATACGTATGTGACAGCTGGACAAAGAATACGCAAGATCAGAGAACTGATACCTTTAAATTATGGTGTTGGTGAAGGTTACTGAAAGTACCAGGGACTGATGAAAAACAAACCAGTGTGTTTTGGCAGAAGTACAACCAGAACGTTCCCCAGAAACGAGGATGAGGAGCCTGTGTCTCCCGTACTTAGGACATGTTGTCAGGAGAGGCCATCTGTGGTGGGGACAGTAGAGGGTCGGTGAAAAGGAAGACCCTTGACAAGATGGATTGGCACAGTGGCTGCAGTGCAAGTATAAAAATTACCAGGGTGGTGGAGGGCTGGGCAGCATTTCATTCTGTTGTGATGAGTCAGGGCTGACTTGACAGCACCTAACCACATGAAGGTTCCTCATGGCTAACCATGAGGTCAGCAGTTTGAGACCACCAGCTGCTCCTCCGGAAGAGGGTTTTCTCCTTTCATAAATATTGATAGTCTCAGAAGCCCACAGGAGCAGTTCCACTCTGCACTATGGGGTTGCCATGAATCGGAGTAGACTCGGTGGCAGTGAGGGAGAACAACATGGCTGTTTTCTGTAGTTTTCTAAAGTGACAGTGATTATGATGATGACAGCAATTACTACTGATCCAGATACAATTCTAAGACCGTACGTATACACTCACTTTAAGCTCATAACATGCGATGAAGAAAATTGAGGCACGGGTGAGATTCAGCCACCTGCCCACGTTCATACAGTTTTGAGAAGTGATTTAACTCAAGCAGTCTGGCTCTTCAGCACCTTTCTTAACTTTTACACTACACAGAAAAGTGTTGTTGCATTTTTACATTTTAATCATGCAGGACGCATCGATCAATCCAAACCTTGTGTTCTTCCAGCTGTCAGCTTTCTTTCGGATCAGAGTCCAAGGACATGCTCTGCCGTCAGGTGTCGTCCTGGAGTGAGAGGAGGCTAGCCACCACTCCTGTATAGGTTCTACCTTCACTAGACAATTCTAAGACAACTCTGCCCCCATGCCCTGTGCCAACATCTCCTTGAACTACTGAGGCTCTACAACTCTAAGGATTCCTACCTATTACGTAGTGGCAGCACTTCAAGGTACCCAGTGGGGAGAGCCTGGAGAAACCCAGTCTGGTTCTTAGAACCCGTCTCCTGCACTCACACCTACCCATAGAGCTACTAATCAGTTACAACCCTTGCAAACATCGGATCTTCTGTTGTGAAGTGCATTCCCTCTGTCCTGATACCTACAGCATCACTGGGTTAAATGGGACCAACTAAGAAAGATCCTCAGCATCTGGGGGACTTCTCTGAGAAGAGCTCGTTTTTACTTCTTACCGGAGACGGTATTATTCTCCAGCCGTTTGGAAAACCGCATCCTGTCATCATTTGCTTTGATTCTCCCGACGTTCTCACCCTTTTGCTGGTAAACATTCTTTTTGTTTTCCTTTTGGTAAAGGAAACCAGATCTTCTGGGCAGCAAAATACATCCAAGGAATCAATTCCAGGAAGAAATATTCATAATTTATATCCTGAACAATAAAAATAACTCCTGCTTACTCTTGTGCTTCTCTCTGCAGTCTCCATTTGATAAATGCATTTCATTACATGCCATTTGGTTTGACTTTCTTCATAGCCAAATTCCTTTCCTTAAGAAATGTATGCTGAACCCAGCGGGCTTCAAAGGCAAACAATCCCTCTAAGTATAGGACATGTACATTTCACACATTGCGCTTCATTAGGCTTTAGAGAAATTGCATTCCTGGGATGGGTTTAACATGATATAAATAAGAAACACAAGAACTGCCACCTGGATAAAAACAATACATTCTAACATTGAAGTTGGAAATCTTTATAGCCAGACCCATTTACCATTTTTCACCAACCTAATTTTGCTCTCATGCTCTTGTAGTAATAATTTTGATGGATTTGCTCCTGTAACAACTCAACTTTAGAAGTAGCCCCGTCAACGCTAATCCAGGGTGAGGACTCCTTTAAGGGTCCCCTTTAGTATACCTCTGAGGAAAATGAAAACGGGGCACTAATATTTCCTTAGGTTTTCATGAACTTCCATGGAATAAAAACCATACGGCCAAACTGTATGCATCTAGGTCTTGGATACGCAGAGAAAGAGATAGCCAGAGAGGGCATTTTCCCCTTTAAACGGATTATTTCCATCTCCCTGGTGCAAATGTTCAACCTGGTGCAGTCATTCTCCAAGAACGCAAGCGCAAAGGTGGGAAAGGTTCTCTTTGCCCCAGTGGACTACACCACTAAGCAGGACTTTGAGCATTGGAATGTGAATGCTCCGGTATAGCAGGAAAACTTCCAGCAGAAACTTGTTTTTAATCCTAAATAGGAAGTCCGTCAGGACAGTCATCTTACCTTACCCTTAAAAACCCCTAGTACACCGCACATCTTGCATTTAAAAAGCATTTCATTGGGGTAAGGAGAAAAAAAAGGGCCATGTTTGTCCATTATCGTGAAAGTCATCACAGCTTCAGCACAGGGTTGTTCATTAAGCTTCTTCATCCAACTGTCAAAATCCATGGCTCACCTCCAACTTGAACGGCTCTAGATTGATCTTTACTGCTGGGCCACGCTGTTTCGTGGCTAAGACAAGTGACGTGCACTGTAAGCAATCCTTGCAAAACCCAGTTGGTTTTAAAAACCCATGACCATCACAAGATCATTTTTAATGGAAGCAAGCAATCCTGCAAACAGGTTGATTGTGGGAGCCGGTCGGTTGCTCTGCAGCTGTCCCCTTGTTGCGTGTACGCGTGGGAGCGGAAGCATAAAGCCACAGACACACACACACGCAAATATCTACACAAAACCCGCGCAATTACGAACAGTGAAAAATGTGGAAACACCGGGGAGGTCAAGAAGCCCCAAGGGGAAAGAGGCAAGAAGCTGCCTGGAGCAAAGGGCTCGGCTAGCGAAGTGGGAAGGCGAGCAAAGGTGTGTGCGGGCAGCCCCTATCCCGGCCGCACAAAGCCGGGCCCACCCGGGGACGCCTAGAGCGGGCAGGAAGCAGGAGGTCCAGGGCCCGGCGAACTGCAGCCCCCCGGGGCCCACACGCCGTGCGGTAACCGGCCCGAGGGAAGGCTCCCCTGTGCGGGCGGGCCCTGCCGGCCACGCCTGCCCTAGACACCTGAGGAGCGGCCGCCTCCCGCGCCCTGTCCCCGAGTCGCCGGGAGGCCCCGGCCGGCAGCTGTTGGGCTTAGAACCGCGCCGCCGCCGCCGCCGCCGCCCGGCTCCAAACGGCCGGGCAGCGCCCGAGGACGGGCGGGCGGGCCGGGCGCCCCTCCCGCGGCGCGGCGAGCAGCCTCGCCGCTCCCAGCCGCCGCGGCCGCCCCGCCGGTGCGAGGCGGCGCGTCCTCGGGCCACCTACCCGGTCCCACACCATCCCAGACGCCTCCGGCGCTCGGGCCCTCCGCCGACGCGGCGCTGCCTCCAGTGCGGGGACCGAAATGGCTGCGGAACAAAGGGAATCCGGGCGCCCGCGAGCGCCGGGGCGATTGGCCGGGGGGCGGGGCCCGCCGCGGGAACGTTCCGCGGCGGTCGCCCTGGCAACGGCGGCGGGGGTGGGAAAGCGCGGCCCCCGCGGGCGGCGCGGCTGGTCGCGAGGCGCCGACGTGCTGCGGCCGCTGTGCTGCGGGGCGGCGGGCAGAGCAGCCCTGGCACGGCTGCGGCGGGCAGTGCGTGGGCTCCCGGTGAGCACCCTCCCCAGGTGCGGCCCCTCCGAGCCTGCTCGGCAGCCCCGAGCCCCACCGCGCAGTGCCGCGTGGTGGGCAGTGGGTGGAAGAGGGCCCACGGGGCCTGCTTAGTACCCTACCCGATGGGCTGGCGGCACGTGGGGTTCCTATCCACCGCTTCGTAGCTAAAATTGAACGTGACATTCGGTTTCCCGTCGTCAGGTGTGGACTTCGGGAAACTGATTACATGACTTTAGAACTAAGAACTCCTCTCCCCCATCGTCGTGAAACGTTAAAATGTCGTCTGGTTTCTGAGGAGGAAATAGTTCAAAATGGAAGAGACAAGACTTTCTGTACTCAGATGGTAACGAATAGATACGTATAATTTTTCCTTCCCTCTGCGTATTCCTGTATGTAACTTTACAGCATATGCATATTCCAAGTTTCTACAGATCATTATATTTCCGATGTCATGGAAGCTGTTCTTCCCATGTATCAATGCATGTAAAATGCAGGGGTTTGTTTTTTTCCCAATTACCCTTCCTGCAAGTGTTGTACATTATGGTTGGAAAATGTAGTAGTTGCTTTTCAAGTGTATTTTAGGTACAACTGCAATAGAAAATGCTAGAGAGTTTTTAAATTTTTTTCTCTAAAATAGACTTTGTTAATAATTATTTTGTAACCATAGTCATTTTACAGGGATGACTGATTTAACCTGAATCAGAAGGACCATTTTCATCATTAGGACATTGAACATAGCAAAGGAAACTATTTCAATGACTAAAATGCTCATATGTTTTCAGCATGTTCTTTAAGCGTGTTTACGTGTTTTCATTATTTAAAGGTTTCCTCATGTTTACTTGATTGCAATTGAATTTAGTAGTGTACATCAGAAAATGCCCCCCACCCCAAATAGGAATTGATCACTAAGAAAAAAAAAATGTAACCTGAATCTTGCCAAATGGTAGTTTGGGCATCTGGGGAATTTATCTAAATAGCAAACCTCACTTATTTCTACATTTGAAAAGTTAAGTTGTGGATGCAGAGGCCTGTTCTGTACAAATCGTGAGATATGTGGCATCTGGTTTGCTAACGAAAAACAAAGGTGTCCTGGCTGCCAATGTTGAAGATGATAATGGAAAGGTTAGGTTTGACCCCCACCTGCTACGCTACTGGAGAAAGTAGACAACTGTTTCCATAAAAATTACAGCCTTGGAAACCCTTGTCAAAATAGGATGGCTCTGAGGCAGGAGCAGCCGGAAGGCACAAAACAGCTAAAATTCAGCAGAAATGCTTTAAAAATGTCCATGACTTATTGTTTAGATAATTAGTAAGGGAGTCACCAGTTTAATAGTTTGGGTAATTTTTAATGAATTTTTTAAAGGGAAGCATTAGTTCAAGTACGTAAAAGGGTATATTGGCCAACATTTTTTGAGAGAGAAAAAGAAATCTTGATGGTCAAACATTGTGAAATTGAGATTAGACAAATTAAATATCCCTGCTTGTATGAAATTTAAATGAATGGTATCTGTGTTGAAAAGAGTATTAACAGTGAATGGGTGGAGTTTAGCCTCCAATCAGGTCGCAGCTTGATGACCTCATTTGGAGGGCTAAGGAGATAAATAGCTTGCAGAGGGTGGGATGCACAGTCACTCCCTGCAAGACATTATTGACAAGCCTGATAGAGCTGTGCTGATGTAGCCAGAGTTCTGGAGCCAGAGGGACCTTGTGGAGAACCCTGCCAGTGCTGAGATGCTTACACTGCCACTGGATCCACAAGACTTTCCACCGACTGGCCTGTGATCTTCCTGCATGCGGCGTCTTTACATGTGTTTCGTGAGTCTGAAGAGGAATTTATAGATTGGGATCGGACATGTGGGCTAACATAGAACTTACGGACTTGATCTAGACCGGACTGGGATGCTTTCTCAATATACAATTGCTCTTTCATATAAAGCTCTTTCTTAAACACATATGAGTGGCTCTGGATTTGTTTCTCTAGTCAACCCAGACTAACAGAGAAATTAGCCTTTTTGTCTCACTTCTAAGTTAAATTATAAAAGGCATCTTTTAAACAGTAACTCTTCATTAGCGAAAAGCAAGGCTCCAGGAATTTATGGAATAACCATTAATGTGTTTCAGCAAGTCAAAGAAGCGCTGGAAGAATTCATTTGTCTGTGCCAGGAAATTTGGAAGACAGTGACTTGACCAACTGACTGGAAGAGATCCATATTTGTACCCATTCCAAAGAAAGGTAATGCAACAGAATGCTCCAACTATACAGCAATATCATTGCATTGCATGCAAGTACAATTTTGCTTGAGATTATCCAACAATGATTGCAGTAGTACATTGACTGGTACCTGCCAAAAGTTCAGGCCGAATTCAGAAGAAGATATGGAATAAGGGGATAGCATTGCTGATGTCTGATGGCTCTTAGCTCAAAACAGAGAACACCATAAAGATGTTGACTTGTCAGGACTATGCAAAGGCATTGGACCATGTGGATCATAATAAATTGTGGATAACCTTGAGAAGGATAGGAAATCCAGAACACTTCATTATATTCATGAGGAACCTATACACGGATCAAGAGGCAGTTGTGCACACCACAAGAGAATACTGCATGGTTTAAAATCAAGAAAATAAATGATTTTTTTTAAATCAAGAGAAGTACATCAGGGTTGTATCCTCTCACCATACGTGTTCAATCTGCTTGCTGAGCAAATCATCAGAGAAGCTGACTTGCATAAAGAAGAATGTGGCGCCAGGATTGGAGGAAGGCTTAATAGCAACCTGCAATATGCAGATAACACAACCTTGAAGCACTTGCTGATGAAGATCAAGCATTGTAAGCTTCTTTATGGATTACAACTCAAAGTACAGAAGACTAACATCTTCACAATTGGGCTAATAAGGTAACATCTTGATAAATGGAGAAAGGGTTGAAGTTGTCAAGGATTTTGTCTTACTTGGATCTACAATCAATGCTCTTGGAAGCAGCCGTCAAAAAATCAAAAGCTGTATTGCATTGGGTAAATCTGCTGCACAAGACTTCTTTAGGGTATTGAAGAACAAGGAAGTTACTTTGAGGACTAAGGTGCACCTGACTCAAGCCATGGTGTTCTCCATTGCATCATATTTATGTGCAAGTTGGACACGGAATAAGGTGGTCTGAAGAAGAATCAATGCCTTCGAATAGTGCTGGAGAAGTACCCATCTATTGAAAGTACCACGGACTGCTAAAAGGCCAAAGTGATCTGTATAAGAAAAACAGAGTGCTCCTTAGAGGCAAGGAAGGCTAGACTTCATCTTACATACTTTAGTCATATTGTCAGGAGGGATCACTCCGTGGAAAAGGACGTCATGTTTGATTAAGTGGAAAGGTGCACTGACACAGTGGCTGCATCAATGGGCTCAAACATAGGAACAGTTGGGAGGATAGCACAAGACCATGCAGTGTCTCTTTCTGTGGTGCTTAGGGTTGCTATGAGTCATAGGCTCATAACAATAACAAACAGTAAATATTAATATTAATGAGGATTTACTGACACTGCTTATTTATCTTTTATGTTTTCTCTTTGATTCACCCATGAACTATCAGATATCTAGTAGTGTTTTTTTTCTTTGCTATCAAATGCAATACATTTATTCAGAATGGTAAAACTTTGAGAAATAATTGGTATTATTAAATAACATACTGAATAAATTGACCAAGATAAAGATTGGTGTGAATTACAGAATAACATGTAATAATGTATAAATTACAGAATAACATTTAAAGAAAGAATGACACCTGCTTTTTTTTTTGTGAGTGAGAGAGAATGAGTGGTTGAATTAGTGAGAGAGTGAGTGTGAGAGAGAGTGAGTGAGTGACTGTGAGAGGGAGTGAGAGGGAGTGAGTGACTGTGAGAGGGAGTGAGAGAGAGTGAGTGAGTGACTGAGAGAGAGTGAGTGAATGAGTGAGTGAGAGAGTGAGAGAGTGAGTGGGTGAGTGAGAGAGTGAGTGAGTGAGAGAGTGAGTGGGTGAGTGAGTGAGAGACTGAGAGTCAACACCTGCTTTAAGTACAAAACCTATCTCTAAACATTCACCTAAGAAAGAAAAATAACATTAAAACAAAAAGCAAAACAAAAGAACCCTTGAAGCTTAGAGGCCTAGGACTATATGCATGAGATGTAACCAATTAATATGGCCCTTTGAACTCCTATGTGATGCTTTAAATTCTGGCCTCTTTGCTTTCTGCTATGACCCCAGTTTGGAGGGAGTTTCTATTACAGGATTAATTGTTGTGGTTGTTGTTATTTACCCTTAAGTCAGTTCTTTTGTAGGAAAGAACACAACGCTACCTAGTCCTGCACCATTTTCATAATAAATGAGCATATTGTCATAGCAACTGTGTCAAACTGTGGCTGGGCACTGACAGCTCTCAGTCAGGTGGCCTGTATGAGCCTGTGGCCAGAAGCAAGAAGATTCTCAGCAAGCAAGAAGACAGAATGGCCAGAGAAAGAAAAAGGCTTTTCTTCTTAAAAGAAGGCCACACCCTCAAGGAGCCATCCTCAGGTTGTGATTTCATTGAGAGGTTGCACTCCACCCTTACTTGTTGTTGCTGTTAGGTGCTATTGAGTCAATTTCAACTCATAGCTACCTTATGCACAATAGAATGAAACACTTCCTGATCCTGTGTCATCCTCACAAATGTTTCTGTGCTTAAGCCCATTGCTACACCACAGTGTCAATCCATCTCCTTGAGGGCCTTCAAGAGGAAGGGCACTCTTTCTCACTGCCCCTCAATCTTACCAAACATGATATCCTTCTCCAGGGACTGGTCTCTCCTGACAATATGTCCAAAGTATCGACAACCAAGTTTCACCATTCTGGCCTCTAAAAGAGAACGCTGACTGTATTTCATAGAAGACAGCTGTTTGTCCTTTTAGCAGTCCATGGTACTTTAATATTCTTCTCCAACACCACAATTCAAACTTATCGATTCTTCTTCAGACTTCTTAATTCAATGTCCAACTTTCACGTGCATTTGAGGTCATTGAAAACACTGTGGCTTGTGTCAGGAGCACCTTAGCCCTCAAAGGAACATTCTTGCTTTTCAATACTCCAAACCAGCAGTGGTTTTCAACCTTCCGAAGGCTGCCACCCTTTCATACAGTTCCTCGTGTTGTGGTGACCCCCCCCCCCCCGCAACCATAACATTATTTTTGTTGCTACTTCATCACTGTAATTTTGCTACTGTTATGAATCAGGCAACACCTGTGAAAGGTTTGTTCAGCCTCCAAAAGGGCCACAGCCCTCAGGTTGAGAACTGCTGTGCTAAAGAGCTCTTGACTTTCATAAAAATTCAAGTTGACATAAAACCATGTAACTACCACATTTTCCAAGATAGATTTGTTGGCATTCCATGGTATTTTCAATATTCTTTGACAGAACCATAATTTAAGTGCATCCAGTCATTATTCCTTAGTCTTTCTCATTCAATGTCCAACTTTCATATGAATCTGAGGCGATTGAAAATACCATGGTTTGAGTCAGGCGTTCCTTTGAGTAATCCTCTAATCCTCAAAGTAATATCCTTGCTCTCCAAGCCTTTAAAGAGTTCTGTGTAGCAGATTTGCCCAATGTATTGAATCCTTTGATTTCTTGATTGGTGGAAAGTCAGCAATCCCAAACCACCGGCCAGTCTTCAGGAGAAAGATCAGGCTTTCTACTCTACTTCCCATCGTCAGTAAAACACAAGTAAACATCTTTCTGGTATTCTCTGCTTTCAGCCAGGATCTGTCTGGCATCAATAATGATATCCTCTGTTCTACATCCTCTTCTAGAATTCCATGTTGTTAGGTGACATTGAGTTGGCTTCAACCGGTAGTGACCTTATGCATAACAGAGCAAAAAACTGCACAGTCCTGCACCATTTTCACAATTGATCCCATGCTTGAGCCCATTGATACAGCCACTGTATCAATCCATCTCATCAAGGGTCTTCCTCTTTTTCACTGCCCCTCCACTTTATCCAACATGATGTCCTTCTCCAGAGACTGGTATTTCCTGACAATATGTCCAAACTATGTAAGATGAGGTCTTGCCTTCCTGGCCTCTAAGGAGCACTCTGGCTGTACTTATTCCAATACACATCAGTTTGGCCTCTTAGAAGTCTGTGATACTTTCAGTCTACTTCCACAGCACCACAATTCAAATGTTTCTATTTTTCTATGGTCTTCCTTATTCAATGTCCAACTTTCACATAAATATGAGGCAATGGGAAATATGATGGCTCAGGTCAGGCATACCATAGTCCTCAAAGTAACATCCTTGCTCTTCAATATTCTAAAGAGGTCTTGTGCAGCGGATTTAACTAGTGCGATACATTTTTTTAATCTCTTGACTGCTGCTTCCATGAGCATTGCTTGCGGATCCAAGTAAGATAAAATCCTTGACAACTTCAACATTTTCTCCATTTATCATGTTGGTCCAGTTGGGAGAATTTTGGTCGTCTTTATGCTGAGTTGTAATACATAATGAAGGCTGAAATCCTTGATCTTCATCAGCAAGTGCTAGTATTCCATAGCCCCAAGGAAAATGAAGGATGAGGTCTTAAGTCACAACCTCTAGTAAAGTAGCCTTCTTTTCCCCGTAGGAAACAGGAAACGTAAGAAAATATAAACAAGAAAAACTGGGAATACCAGAAAAATGTTTGCTTGTTTATTGACTGTGCAAAGGCATTCAACTTGTAGATCATAACAAACTGTGGACAGCCTTGAGAAGAATGGGAATTCCAGAACACTTCATTGTGCTCATACAGAACCTGTGCATGGATCAAGAGGCAGTCGTGTGAACAGAACAAGGGCATACTGCCTGGTTTAAAATCAGGAAGGGTGTGCACCAGGGTTATATCCTGTCAGCATACTTACTGAGTATGTATGCTGAACAAATCAGAGGAGCTGGATTCTATGAAGAAGAATGTGGTTATCAGGATTGGAGGAAGGCTTATAAACAACCTGGATATGTGGATGGCACGACGTTGCTTCCTGAATGTGGGGAGAACTTGAAATACTTACTGATGTAGGTCAAGGATTGGAGCCTCCCATGTGGATTACAACTCAATGTAAAGATCAAAAATCTTTACAACTAGATCAATATGTAATGTAACATCATGATAAGTGATAAAAAGGGTTGAAGTTGTCAAGGATTTTGTCTTACTTGGATCCACAATCAAGGCTCATGGAAGCAGCAGTCAAGAGATCAAATGATGCATGTACAGGTTGGACATTAAATAAAGACTACTAAAGATGAATCATGCATTTGAATTATGGTCCCAGGGAAGTCTATTGAAAGTATCATGGACTGCCAGAAAAGCAAGCATATTTGTCTTGGAAGAAGTACAGCCAGAATGCTCCATAGAAACGATGATGAGACGGTTTCTCTTGTGCTTTGGACATGTTATCAGGAGAGAGCAGTCCCTGCAAAAGGACCTCATGCGTGGTGAGGTAGAGGGCAGTGAGAGAGAAGACCCTTGACAGCAAGGATGGACACAGTGGCTACAGCAATGGGCTCAAACATGACTTCAATTATGAGACTTGTGATGGACCGGCGGCCTTCTCTCCTGTTGTGCCAGGGTCAGCCAACAGCAACAACAACGACAGATTCATCCATATTATGAGTTGTTTTGCAGAATCATTGTCTTCGTTGTTGTTGTTAAAAACAAACTTCCTTAAAAATACTTTCCCCATTCACATGAGAATGATACATGTTCTTGAAATGCTTTTCCTTTGGGAGAGGCTGTGTCTCTTGTCTCTTGATTGTTGCTCAAGATTACAGCCAGAGTTGTGTACTATGGAGAAGACCTATTCTCTCTGCAAAATTAATTGGCTCGTACAACAAATTCAGTGCCATCAATTCAATGTCAGCTCGTTGCGACCCTATAGGACTCTATAGGACAACCCTGTGGGTTTCCAAGACTATAAGTCTGTGAGAATAGAAAGCTCTGTCTTTCCCCTGAGGAGTAGCTGGTGGTTTTGAACTGCTGACCTTGCAGTTAGCAGCCTAATGCATAATCACTACACCACCAGGGCTGATATGCCTCTATAAATCATGAACATGACCTTCTTCAATCCCCATGTGTGTAACTAAAAGTTATCAGTTCATAAAAATTGCATTTCAACGGGAAAATGTATGCCAACAAAATTATACTTAATAATTCTCAGCCGGTGATTTTTTTAGGTTGCAAAATTATGTTGCTCATACTTTAAAAATAGTTTTATTGGCATTTAATCCACATTCACACAATTCAATAGTTCAGTCATCTCAAGAAGAGTTGTACAATTATTACCACAATAAATTTTAGAACACTGTCCCCAACCCCAACCATGGTTAACCCTTTAAAAGTGAGTCATGCAGTCACCCTCAGATCTAGTACCCCCTTCCCGGCCCCCCACCCTACGGTCTCCCAGCCCCCACGCCCACCTCTCCATGCATCCAGTCCCGTGCTTCACAAACTGGCAAACCCCAAAGAAACAATAAAAAACAGAAACAAAATAAAAGTGTTAAGGATAAAATAATAATAACACAAAGGTAAAAGTACAAATAGAATAAGAAAGAAAAGACCACCGTGAATAGTCAAAAAGCCAGGGGAGCAATTTTTGTCACGGAACTAACAAGAAATACTTGCACCTAGAAGAATTTCAGGTTGGGGCAAGAGAGAGGTCAACTGACCAAGTAACAAGTTGGATCTAGAATAATCATGACTACAGTGATCCCTATCTGATAGTACAGCTGGATCTGCCATTGGCTTAATCTGACTAGATACTTTGCAAGGTGGTTTTGGGCCACCACTGTCCTCCATAACCTTCTACAAATTGGGTGTTTGCCGTTTAGGCTCTGATACGTTTCCTTTTGTCATATTTGAATGTTGTTTTTGTTGTCTTTGGATGACACAAACTTGTGTGCTTCTTCCATGTGGATTTAGTTGACTCCTTGCTTAGATGGCTGCTAGTGTGAATACAAGACTTTAAGACCCCAGAGAATATTCTGATTGATAGCTGGGCACCATCTGCTTTCTTCACCACACTTTGCTGTAGCATCCTTATCTTTAGTGATCATGTCATGAAGGTGAGTTTGGAGCAGGGCCATGTGATCAGAACTAACTGTTCTCAGATTGGGGCTAGAATTCAGTGGGGGCCCAGAATGCATCTGTATGTCTCAGGGATATGCAGGACTCAGGTTTACTTCGGCAGTTGTGTTATATCACTGTCATTCTTTTTTTTTTTTGCAATACATTGACTTTTATTTTTACCCATGAAGTTACATTTTCCAGAGATGTTATTGATCCATTTGACTTTGTGTTACCATTTAATGCCCTTTCATTTCACCTTAAAGGACTCCCTTAGCGTTTCTTTTTTTTTAATACAGGGTTTTAAAAAATAATTTTATTGGAGGCTCATACAACTCTTGTCACAATTCATATATACATCCATTGTGTCAAGCACATATGTACATGTGTTGCCATCCTCATTCTCAAAACATTTGCTTTCTACTTGAGCCTTTGGTGTCAGCTCATTTTTCCCCTCCCTCCCTATCGCCCTCCCTCATGAACCCTTGATAATTTACAAATTATTATTATTTTGTCATAACTTACACTGTCCGATATCTCTTCACCCACTTTTCAGTTTTCCGAACCCCAGGAATGGTTATATGTAGATCCTTGTGATCAGTTCCCCATTTCTACCCCACCTCCCCTCCACCCTCCTAGCATCGCTACTCTCACCACTGGTCCTAAGGGGTTCATCTTTCCAGAATTCCTATCTGTATCAGTGTACATCCTCTGGTCTAGCCAGATTTGTAAGGTAGAATTGGGATCGTGATAGTTGGGGGGGTTGGGGAGGAAGGAAGCATTTAAGAACTAGAGGAAAGTTATATGTTTAATCGTTGCTACAATGCACCCTGATTGGCTCATCTCCTCCCCACAACCCTTCTGTAAGGGGATGCCCAGTTACCTACAGAAGGACTTTGGGCCCCCACACCATGCTCCCCCTCATTCACAATGATATGATTTTTTGTTCTGATGATGCCTGATACCTCATCCCTTCGACACCTCGTGATCACACAGGCTGGTGTGCTTCTTCCATATGAGCTTTGTTGCTTCTGAGCTAGATGGCCGCTTGTTTATCTTCAAGCCTTTAAGAATACAAACACTATTTATCTTTGATAGCCAGGCACCATCAGCTTTCTTCACCACATTTGCTTATGCACTCATTTTGTTTTCAGCAATCATGTAGGGAAGGTGAGTATCATGGAATGTCAGTTTAATAGAACAGTGTTCTTGCATTGAGGGAGTCCTTGAAAGGAGGTCCAGTGTCCATCTGCTACCTTAATACTAAACCTACAAATATATGCACATAGATCGATTTCCCCATCATCATATGTAAATATATTTGAATATGTACATGGCTGTATCTAGACCTCTATAAATGACCTTTGCCTCTAGTTCTTTCCTCTATTTCCTTTGACTTTCCTCTTGTCCCACTGTCATGCTCAGCCTTCATTTGGATTTCAGCAACTTCTCTCAGTTACACTGCCTTTGATCAAGCCCTACCAGGCCTCTTCCATGCTCCTCACCACTGATTTTGGATCACTTGTATTTCCCTTGTCCCTGGGTTGGTTAACACCACTTCCTTTCTCCCACCTCTCCCTTTCCCATGTTCCTCCTTCCCCCCCACTCCCCAACCATCAGTCTCATTGTTTTCTCCTCCAGGTGGTTTATCCCACCAATCTTATCTACATAGACCTGCAGAGAAAATAATATGGACAAAAACAAGACCAAGCGAAACAAGGCAAAAATGGAAAACAACAATAACAAAAAACTAATGACAAAAAAAGAGAGAAACGCCTGAAAATATTTTAAGGTCTGTTTGTTGACCTTTAGGAGTATTTTCTGGTCGAATCTGATGGGGTGCCATGGCCTGGCCCCAAGAGAATACCAAAAATAGACTTGGTATTCCCTTGGGACTTCCTTGCTCTGCTCCCCTTGCTGTTCTGGCACGCCTTTAGTGTTTTGCCTCAGTGTGGAAGGGTCAGATCAGGCCCAATTCCCACACTGTGTCTCCAGTGTTGTCCCCTGTAGGGCCCCTTAGTATTTCTTGTAGGCCAGGCCTACAAGCATGTTTATCTGATATCTTAATATTGCCTTCATTTTAAAATACTACATGAGCTAGATATAGACTTCCTTATTGACTGTTATTTTTCTTTCAGATTTGAAATATATTTTTCACTGAATTCAAACTTCCAAAATTTTTAATGAGAAACCCAAACCAAACTCACAGTCATTGAGTCAATGCTGAGTCATAGTGACCCCCCAACCCCCACCTCCACCCATAGGTTTCCAAGATTATAACTGTTTGTCGGAGTAGAAAGCGCAGTCTTTCTCCCACAGAGCTGCTGGTGGTTTTGAACAGCTGACCATGTGGATTCCAGACCAGTTCGTAACCGCCAAGGCTCCCTCTTTTAATTAGAAAGCAGCTGTTAATTTAATAAGAATCATTTGTACATGAGAAGTCACATCTCTCTTGTTGCTTTCAAGATTTCTACTGTGTCTTTTGATTTGATACAAGGCATATTGGGTTGTGTTTATTTAAATTTATCCTACTTGAAGTTTTTTTTTATTTTTAGGAAAAGCCTTCTATTTCTTTATTTACATTGTGATTCACCATTATTAATTTCATCATCACTATTATTATCCATTTATGATCTAGGGCAAACCCGTGAGGTAGGCAGAAATTTGTCCACGGTCCCTGAGGGAGAATGGGGTGGAGACTCTTCAACAAGCAGAGAGTTCATCTTTGTTGAAGAAGCAAAAGATTTGTTGGGCACCTACTGCGTGCCCGGAACCGCGCTCAGCGTTAGGAGGCTGCTGTTCACGTCGGTTACGTCAGTTCCCATTCACAGCAACCCCGGGTGTGCACAGGGTTTTCAAGGCTATGAATCGCCAGGCCTGTCCTACTAGGTGCCTCTGATGGGTTCTATCTGCCCACCAGAGTTAGAGAGGGGTCCAGAACAGGCCTGGCCGCAGAGGTAAACTCATCTTTCAAAAGGGAAACAAATGACCAGACCATATAAGACAAGGAAGATCGTGCAAGCCGAACAAAGACAAGGGTTCCCAGGGAGAAAGGAAGCACATCCTAATGAGAAGACCAGGAAAGACCGTTTTTCAGGAAAGAAGGGATATGTAAGAAAACCTATGGAGACTTTGACAGAGAGATAAAGGGCTTCCAGGCATGAGACCACCAGAAAGAACAACGTTTGAACATCTTGTGTAGCCTGGCCAGAAGTCCCAATATATAGGTGAGGAGCAGGGCATGAAGTAGAGGGTATTTGGAATCATATGGAGGTAGACTGAGTCCCAAGGAGAGGAATCTGTTCTTGCTTCTAGATGCAGCAAGAGCTGGTTTTAGGAAGCTCACCAACAGCCTGTGGAATGGTTTGAAGAGAGTGGAGGATGGTAATCTAGACATGGCTCTATGGCCCTGTCGGAAGGGCCAATGTGAGAACAGAAAAGAGGTGAAAGTGAAGGCAGAGCGCACTGGGAAAGAAGAAATGAAGGGGTCTAGAAGCCTAAAGAGAATTCAAGGAGGAGAGGAATCTACAACTCAGTCCAGAGTTCTGCAGGGCATGGCGATGGTCTGTGATCAGGGCGCCAACTCCACAAAGGGTCGAAGGAGCTACCGGCCAGAGGAGGGCTTGGTGTGGTGGCTGTGTCTCCCGTCAGACGGGGAGAACTTCATCCAGTTAGAGCCCGGGTGCCTTCTGCCTCCCTTGAGGAGATTTAAAAAAAAAACAAAACAAAAAACATTTTTTCTTCTCAGGCCCCAAGGCAGAAACCTGAGTTCTTTGGAGGCAGAAGAGATCTTAAATGCTCTCCCTTCCTCTTCCTTTGAAAAGAGTCCAAAGAACCTGGGGGGAGGGGGGGGAATCCACAGAGCATAAAGAGACAAGAGCAGGACTGGAAGCAGGCGGTAAGCGTCTTGTCTATCAGCAGTCACTCATCTCATATACCAGTACGCTACGGACACACTCCTTGAGAACTGAGAACATCCTTTGGGTCCGAAGATGAGTACTGCTAGGGTCTTAGACTCTTAGCAAGCAGGCATCTGCCCGAGCAAATCTAGGGGAACAAAGAGAAAAGGAGGAGGAGGGAAGGGAAATCCATCTTTTTTTTTTGGGGGGGGCCTTGTATTTATGGCTTGAAATATGGCCGTTCCTTCGTTAGGACAAGGGGTACCCAGGAGCAGAGTGGGTAACATCAAGCAGGTCTTGGCCCTCGGTGGCTGGCCCTATAGATTTTGGTACTCACGTCCTCGTCCCGCTCGGCCAGCTCCAGTTGGAAATGCTGAGGAAGGAGGTGCTGAAAAAAGTTCTCTGTCCCATGCTCCTCTCATCTTGGAAGTCAGATAGATGGTGCCGTGGGGCCCGCACAGGTGTCGGAGGGCCCCCAGCAGCAGTGGGAAGGTGGGCTCCAGGTACACAATATCAGCCCCGAGCACCAGGTCAGAGTCGCCAGGGAAGACATGCTGGTCAATCCCCCAGGCTAAGGCGCGGACCTGGGCCTGGCCTCCAGCTGGCACATTGCCCTGGATGTTGTCCTGGATCTGTTCTAGAGCCAGAGGCAGGTCAGTAATGGTAACATCCCCTCCCTGCAACGCAGCCAGGATCCCCATGATGCTGCGCCCAGTTCGATCACCTTCTTCCCTCGGAAATCCACATTTTGCCTTTCGAAATAGTTGCACAGACTCAAAGTCGCGTCCCACACGCGCGCTGCCACCCCGATGCGGGCCCCGAAGTTCTGCGTGATGCTCAGCACGTGCCCACAGAAGCAGAACCGACTCTTTTCCGAGTAAGAATCTGCAAAGAGCCCGACCTCCCGCGGGAACACAGACCCCGCCTCGGATTCAGGCTGTGGGTCGGGGTCCGCCATCCGGCAGAGTGCGCCCAGGTGCCACGTCCCTACTTGAAGTTTGCCTAACTTCTTGGATGCCTTTTAATAAATAGAAGATTTCTAGTGTCCTTATTTCTCCAAATTTTTTTCTGCCCCATTTTCTCTCTCTTCTTTTTCTGGGAGTCCCATAGTGCACATGCAGTCTGTTTGATAGGGTGCTATATGTCCTTCAGGCTCTCCTCATGTTTCTTCATTTCTTTTACTGTCTCCTTCTCAGAAAGGATAGTTGCAATTGACTTACTGTATATACTCGAATATAAGCCGACCTGAGTATAAACCAAGGTACCTAATGATTATCTGGGAAACCAGAAAAACTGATTGACTCGAGTATAAGCCTTGGGTGGAAAAATGCAGAAGCTATTGGTGAGTTTCAATAATCAAAACAAATGAAAATAATATTACTAAAAATTGAGACATTAGTGGGGTAATGAATGTATTTATTTGAAATAAAAACACAAATAAAAGAACAAGTCATTTAACATGAGTAAATCAGCACATTAAGTGGAAAATAGGTTCAACAAAAACAATAAGGTATCATGAGATTTCCTCCTTTTGTTAGTCAGGCTTGACCAGATGACATCCATTCATGCCACATCCTTCGCACACGGTCTTTAAAAGGCTTATTCAAAGATACATCCAGAGGCTGCAGTACAGATGTAAGCCCACCTGGAATAACGACTAAAGTAACTTTACTAGATTTTGCCAATTTTTTTATGTCATCCGATAGGTGGGCTCTGAACATATCCCAAACAAGTAATGATAGCTTTTTCTTTAAGACTGCTCCTGGTCATTGGTTCCAAATTTCTTCCAGCCATTTTTTTTTGTTCCATCTTCATCCATCCAGTCTTTAACATGTGCACGCGCAGTAATTCTTGGTGGGAAATTGATCTTTTTAGGCTAGGTCTTTCTTTTAAAAATAATGACAGGACGCACCTTAGTTCCATTAGCCAAATATGATAGAACAACTGTAAAGTGTGTTTTTTCATTTCCTATGGTTTTGAGAAAAATGTTTTTTTCTCCTAAACTTGCCACAGTTCTGTTGCTTGGAAGATCAAAAGTCATGACAGTTTCATCCATGTTCCCAATATCTGCCAGGTCATAATTATAAATCCTTCTTTGTTTTATAATAAATGACTGGAATGACATAATTTTTTTCTTCAAGGTCTTGTGGCAATTTCTGGGAAATCTTTGTTCTTTGTCTCAAACAGACTGGTAGGCCAAACCTATTTCATGAAGCAGGTACACCATCCTGCTGACACAGCAAATTTTTCAATGCCTGATGCTTTATATTTGTCATCCTTAGCCATTTGTAAAGTACGTATGTGGATTCCCATGCGTGTTATGCAGTAATCATTTTGACGACACTCCATAATCCATTTATGCAATTCACCCTCTAGAGTCCCATAAAAAGACGTTAAACCATGAAGAACTTTTTTAGCTTTTGGAATGTGTTCCAAGTCAACCTTCATTTTCCGCCACTCCCTCACTTGCTTTTCGTCAACACAGAATTCCCAACTTGCAATACTGTTATTGCTCTCTTCTGCTCTTGACACAACCTTCATTTTGAAACCAGCATCATATGACCGGCATTTTTGTTTTGGTTCAAGAGTGTCCATTTCTAATAGGATAAAAAAGCACGACTTTGAAAAAGAACTTTCATGGTAATGTCCCCCTCCCCCCGCATGTTAGCTGGGAGGATGGTAGGGAGTCCGTGTGGGTGGGGGATGCAGGATGTGAATTAACACAGAGACCAGAGGGGAGAGATGGAGAGCAGCCACAGACACATCCTTACCAGTTCAGCTGCCAGCGTAAGTGAATCACTACGGGTGCTTCTGTGAATTGGAGCTATCCAAGTCATAGAACGGCTCCTATTGATTAGATGTGAGTAAACAAACATTCAAAGCCCTGCAGTGTCAGCGGGTCTTTGAATGAACAGTGGAGAAATGGCAATCATCTGTGAGATAACGGGCACTTGTCCTGTTACCTCAGGGCGCCCCTCGAGGTGTAACATCTCGCTTGGGTACCACTGACCTGTGTATAAGCCAAACCCCAGTTTTTCAGCACAAAAAATTTTTTGTGCTGAAAAACTCGGCTTATACACGAGTATATATGGTATGCCAAACTTACTGATTCTATCTCCTACCTGCTAAAATGCTATTGAGTCTGCCTACTAAATATTACATTTCAGCTGTTGTGCTTTTCAGTTTCAGGACTTATATTTGGTTTCTTTTAAATTTTTCTATCTCCTTATTTGTACATTGTTTTCCTGATTTTCTTTAGTTCTTTGTCTGTGGTTTCCTTTATCTTTTTCTGGCAGAAAGGCATACAGAAACTAGGTAATGCCTTTGTGATCAGGAGTTAGAAACAAGTGAGCTTGGCCTTGAAGAAACCAAGTATAAATATAAATATTTGGTCTCAAAGGCTCATCTGAGTCTTGACAGATGTGATCTGGATCTTTTCTATAAGGCACACCCAAGAAACCCCAAGACCCAGGTTCAGGCTCTGCCATGGTCCCTGTTATACTGTGTGAACTCAACCAGAGTCTGCCCATCTGGACCTCAGTTTCCCTGGTATTTCTTGTCTGAGAATAAAGTACCAAAACTGTCAGGGGGGTGGCATTTTCTGATCATCAGAGATACATAGTTCCAAATGGAGAGAAAATAATAGTGGAAAATGTGTCCTGGAAAGTCCTTGGGGGTGGGGGTTTGCCAGGATGAAGGTACACAATGAGTTGCTTTTGGGGACCGGTGTAGCTGCAGCAGTCTCTGTGTGTCTTCAGTCAGATTTTAGGAGAACCTGGGACATGCCAACATCTGTGACCATCTGTGTAATTCCATCATGGTCCACGTGGGGAAACTGAGGCCAGAGAAAAAGGACCTTGATCTCTGTATCCCACAATGTGTCAGGCTCCAGCACATTAGCTGCAGGAGGTATGTGCTGAGGGAGGGAGGAAGTACGTGGATGGATGAGTCTCCAAGGACCATCATTGACCAAACAGACCCTCATGATGGAAAGAGGTGCCCTCCAAAATGAGCCTTATCATTCCTTAATGTTGTGTAGTAGTTCATGGTGTGTATGTGGCAGAATTTCTTTACTTGCTCTTCCCATGATGGGAATTAGATTGTTTCTATCTTTTTGTTTGTGACTAGTGCTTTGATGAACATAGGTGTGTCTATATCTGTTCAGTTACCCGTCATCTTTTTCTAGACATATACAAATCAGAAGGATTGCTGAGTCGTATGGCATTTCTCTACCTCTTGTCTGTAAGTTTGTTGTACTGTGGTGGCTTTTCCAGGAAATGCTATACCATTTTTCACAGTTGTTGTACCATTTTACTGTCTGGCCAGTTATAAGGGTTCTAGTCTCTCCACACCTGTGATAGTTACATAATCTCGTGTCAACTTGAGGATATTGAGAGTAACGGGTGGAGTCTAGTCTGTCAACCAGGTCACAGCCTATTGATGCTTCCTTGTGGATGTGGCCTTCTCATGAGGATTCTGGAAACTTCCTCTCTTTTGAACAGGATTTCTCTCTCTCTCTCTCTCTCTCTCTCTCTCTCTCTCTCGGGTGTCCTGCTGACAAGCCACGCTGATGGAGATTGTGTCCACCACCATTGGGTTCACAAGAATTTTCACCCACCAGCCTGTAATCTTCCTGCATTCAGAAGCATTGCATGTGCTGCATGAGTCTGATGAGGAATTTATAGACTAGTAAAGGACATATCTGTTAATATTCGACTTATGGGCTTTATCTGGACTGGACTGAGATGTTTTCTCGATATGCAATTGCTCTTTCATATAAAGCTCTTTTCTCAACATATGAGGGGGTACTACCCCCTAAAACATATTTTTCAAAGTTATGTATTTAAAGTTTTTTTTTTAGAAAACAACCATATCATCACCAAAGTACTCTCCATTACATTTAATACATTTGTCAAATCTGCGATTCCATTCTTGGAAACATTTTTCAAACTCATCTGTTTGGATGGCTGACAGCACCTACCTCATTTTTTCTTCACCTCTTTTGTCTTCAAATCGCTGACCTTTCATGTCCCCCTTCATTCAGGGAAACAAAAAGAAGTCATATGGAGCAAGGTCAGATGATTCAGGTGCCTGGGGAAAGAGAGGCATGCTGTTTTTTGCCAAAAACTGGGGCACTGAGATGGCTGCGTGAATAGGTGCATTGTCTTGATGGCAAAACCAGTCCCCCGTCTCCCCAAATCAGCCCTTTTAAAAATTAACAGTCTAATCTGGTGAAATGAACTTCAAATGCACTATCCCCCTCACATAAAAAAACAAAACAACCAACCCAAATGAGCATTGTTTTATTTTGGTACGCCCTCCTATGAGTGTCCTTATATTTGTTGCTTTAGTCAACCCAGACTAACACAACACCCCTGTCACCACTATTGTTCTCTGCGTTTGTCCACTTTACTAATAAGATGAGCATGAGATGATATCTCATTGTGCCCTGATTTGCATTCTTCTGGGTTTTTGTTTTTTGCTCTTTTTTGTCTTTGCTTTTTACTTTGGAGTTTTTCCTTAAATGTCCTTTATTCAGGTATGTTTAAAGTAAGGCATTAGAAAGTTGATTGGACTCTCTGTTGTGAATTTGTGGCTATTTCCACAGGGCAAGGGTGTGGGATGTGTAGGAAACTCACAGGGGGAGTCATACCCCATCCTACAGGGTCGCTATATATGAGTCAGAATTAATTCAAAGGCATTGAGTTTTATGTTCACTGCAGCACTATCCACAACAGCAAAAAGATGGAAAACAACGTATATGCTCATCATTAGAAGAATAGATAACAAAACCCAAACTCATTGCCATCGAGTTGATGCTGACTCAGAGCAACCCTATTGCACAGGGTAGAGCTGCCCTTTGAGTTTCTGAGACGGTAACTCTTTATGGGAGTAGACAGCCCCACCTATCTCCTGTGAAGCAGTTTGTTGACCTTTCGGTTAGCAGGCCAATGCTTACCCACTATGCCACAGAGGCTACTGAATGGAAGTTTATACAACATTAAATAATAATCATGAATCTGCCAAGCACCTTATAACATGGTAGAACCTGGAGGATATTATGTTGGTAAAATTAGTCAATCACAAAAAGATAAACATTCGATGTGACCCCTATTATAAAAGATAAAATATTTTCATGCTAAACGGTCTATTCGAGCTTGTGGATGTAAATATATATATATATATAAATTTCTCTTTACTGTCACATTTTAGGGGATTCAGAAGAGAGAAAGTATAATAATATATCTAACAGGGTAAACCAGAATTTTCAGTACTAAGTTTTAAATGTACTTGTTAAATGATATTTTGGACTTGGTTTCCCTTTTAATTTTGAGTAAAAAATATTTTAAGGAACATAAATTTGAGTCAGCAGATTTACAATTGGAAGTGAAATATTTAAAAATTAAATTCTGATTGAATTCCCTTAATATCTTAGAAGTCAGTGCTATATGCTTTTAAAATAGTCTGAGTAGAATTGCATGCAATCAATCTAAATAAATACTTAAAAGTTTTCATGCTTTGTATGCCATGAAAATTCTGTACAAAATTAATTTGCAAATGAACCAGCAAATTTCAGAGCAGAGCCATTTAGTCACCGATTGTGAAAGCCAAATGTACAGATTAAAAGTGAGACTTCCTACATGCAGAACCTTTGAAATAAATATCTCAGGATACAGAACCCAAAGAAGGATAATAGTTCTAATTTTGAGGTCATGATATCCAAACAGGCCATGAATTTCACCAAACTGTGGAGTCTGACTGCTCTGAAGATATATATTCTGAAATACTACGATGATAAAAGATTCCTTGGTGAAATGGTCTTTGAGGCTTGGAAGTGATATGTCTGCCAGACCTGCTCCCCATTTTGCCTTTTTTCCTCCGTCAGCATATTTAGTTCCATTTTCACCTGCATTTCTCAGTTTGGGCTGCTTTTGTTTGGACCTTCATGCTCATTCTTGTTTTTCCTTGAAGTGTCCGTCGATCAGCAGTGTGTAAAAACCAACCCATGATTCCATAAACGGTGTTTCTCCTAGTACCCCTGTCAGGAAGATTTGAAGAATTCTAAAGTTGCACCTGATCTGATACCGCCACACCGAGGCAGAACACTAAGGAGGTGCAACAGAACAGCAAGGGAATGGAGCAGCGAGGTCCCTAAGGAATGCTGAAGGTAGACTTTGGGGCCAGGGCGTGGTGCCCCAACAGACTGGGCTGGAAAACACTCCTAAAGGCCAACAAATGATCCTCGAACTAAAAAAAGAAAAAATTCTAAAGTGAAGTCTTTCTCTTTTCTATGTGTCTGGAAGTACAAGTAGTCAGTGGGATTTGCTTTGTCTTATGAGCAATGATTTTTCAGTCAGAGAAATGAATTTTAAGACATGAAAGCTCTGCCTCTTATTTCATTGGCCTTGTGCTGTCTTTGGGGGAAAGCATATCCCTTGGTCCCTTAGGACTAAATAGAGGGAAGCTTTTGAATCTTGGAATTTGATTTTTCTGAGGGGATGCATATCCACGTACATGAGAAATAAAACCACTAGAGAATTTTATTAGAAAGAATACAAGTCAATGAAATACATTTAAAAGAGTCAAAACAAAGGAAAATTTCAACAATAGTTGTGGATAAGCTATTAATTCATATCCCTCCACACCTTTTTCATTTCTTCATTAATCCCCTTCTCAGTACTAGTCACATTGGTGCTAATTTTCCTAAAGTGTTTGTGTTCTTTCTTCAAAAGAATGTTCTATTATATGGAGAGCATAATAACTTTGTCACAAATATGTAGGGTTCTGCAATTTGAATTGCTGAGGGCAGGATACAACTGTATTTTTATTTTGAATTTTTACCCTGGTTCTAGTATATTGTAGGTTGTTTAGGGAGACCAGTTGTCATAGGGGCAGCATGCCTTGGGCTGCCAACTGCAAGCTCAGTGGTACCAGCAGCTGCATAGGAGAAAGATGAGCTTTCTCCCTCCCAGGAAGATTTACCTACAAGGGCAGTTCTACTTCATAGGGTTGCCGTGAGCCAGAACTGATTCATTGGCAATAAGCAGGTTGGTTTTTTTTTTTTTTCCCAAAAGATCATTTCTTTTTCTTATCTGAAACAAATAGATTTATACCTTTAGAAAAGTAGTCAATGGGGAGAGTGATGATGGCAACAAATGTACAAATGTGCTTGACACACTGGATGTAAGTATGGATTGTGATGAGTTATACGAGCCCCCACATAAAATGAATAAAAAGAAAAGTAATCAATGGGGAGCAAATGAAGGGGAAGGAAGAGGGAATGCAGCACAACCTGGCCGACCAAGCCTTGATGATGATATCCCCGCTCAGAGCAGCCAATGCACAGAGAGGACCATAGGACGCCCCCCTACCCCCCGCATGAGACATGACATCCCTCACTGACCCATAGTCCTACGGGGGACAACACTGAAGACAGTGTGGGAATTGCATCTGATCTGATCCCACCACACCGAGGCAAATCACTAAGGATGTACAACAGAACAGCAAGGGAAGCAGAGCAAGAAAGCTCATAGGGAAGACTAAAAATAGACTTTAGGGCCAGGGTGTGGCACCCCATCAGACTCCACTGGAAAACACTCCTGCAGGTCAAAAAACAGACCTTGAACTATTTACAGGCTTTTCTTTTCATCATTTTTGTTGTTGTCTTTGTTTTGTTTCTTTAAAAAAATCATTTTATTAGGGGCTCGTACAACTCTTATCACAATCCATACATACACCAATTGTGTAAAGCACATTTGTACATTCATTACCCTCATCATTCTTAAAACATTTGCTCTCCACTTAAGCCCCTGACATCAGCTCCTCATTTCCCCCCCTCCCTTCTGGCTCTCTCCTTCCTCATGAACCCTTGATAATTTGTAAATTATTATTTTGTCATATCTTTCACTGTCTGAAGTCTCCCTTCACCCACTTTTTTGTTGTCTGTCCTTCAGGGAGGATGTTATATGTAGATCTTTGTAATTGGTTTTTCCTGTTTTGTTTTCTTTTGTCCCTTTGTTTTACTCTGTCTTATATTTTTGTGCAATTATCTCTGCAAAGTCTATCTAGATAAGATAGGCTTGATAAAAAATCTGGAGGAGAAAACAACGGGACCAATTGTTCCAGGAGGACGTGAGAGAGGGAAAGGTGGGGGAGAGGAAGTGGTATTAATCAACCCAGGGACAAGGGAACAACATGTGATCCAAAATCAGTGGCAAGGAGGGTGTAGGAGGTCTGGTAGGGATTGATCAAGGTTACAAATTGGGCTAGACCAGAGGATGTACACTGGTATAGATAGGAACTGGAAACACAGGGAATCCAGGGTGAATGATCCTTCGGGACCAGTAGTGTGAGTGGCGATCCTGGGAGGGTACAGGGAGCGTGGGTTGGAAAGGGAAAGGGTGAACCAATGACAAGAATCTACATATAACCTCCTCCCTGGAGGCTGGACAACAGAAAAGTGGGTGAAGGGAGATGTCAGACAGTGTAAGATATGACAAAATAATAATAATTTATAAATTATTAAGGGTTCATGCAGGAGGGAGCGCGGGGAGGGAGGGGAAAATGAGGAGCTGATACCAAGGGGTCAAGTAGAAAGCAAATGTTTTGAGAATTATGAGGTCAACAAATGTACAAATGTGCTTGACACAATGGATGTATGTATGGTTTGTGATGAGTTGTAAGAGCCCCCAATAAAATGATTAAAAAAAAAGAAAAGTAATCAATGGTGTTATGCCAGTCAAATTTATGACATGGTTAAGAGCTGTAAATTTAAAAGATTTCTATATTTAAAATTCATTTTACTGTAAATGTAGAAGACATTTAACATGTCAACAATATTTAAAGATCATTTAAAAATCATTTTATTAGGGGCTCATACAACTCTTATCACAATCCATACATACATCTATTATGTAAAGCAGATTTGTACATTCATTGCCCTCATCATTCTCAAAATATTTGCTCTCCACTTAAGTCCCTGACATCAGCTCCTCATTTTCCCCCTCCTTCCCTACTCCCCCCTCCCTCATGAACCCTTGATAATTTATAAATTATTATTTTGCCATATCTTACACTGTCCCACATCTCCCTTCACCCACTTTTCAGTTGTCCGTCCCCCAGGGAGGAGGTTATATGTAGATCCTTGTAATCAGTTCCCCCTTTTCACCCCACCCTTCCTCCATCCTCCTGGTATCGCCACTCTCACCACTGGTCCTGAAGGGAGCATCCGTCCTGGATTCACTGTGTTTCCAGTTCCTATCTGTACCAGTGTACATCCTCTGATCTAGCCAGATTTGTAAGGTAGAATTGGGATCATGATAGTGGGTGGGGAGGAAGCATTTAGGAACTAGAGCAAAGTTGTACATCGCTGCTACATTGCACCCTGACTGGCTCGTTTCCTCCCCACAACCCTTCCATAAGGGGATGTCCAATTGCCTACAGATGGGCTTTGGGTCCCCACTGCGCACTCCCCCTTTATTCACAATGATAGGAGTTTTTGTTCTGATGATCCTTGATCCCTTAGACACCTCTTGATCGCACAGGCTGGTGTGCTTCTTCCATGTGGGCTTTGTTGCTTCTGAGGTAGATGAGCGCTTGTTTACCTAAAAAAGATAATTTCTTATGAACGATCACATTTAATTTTTTTCTGTCACTTCAAAATCTGGATGCAATTAAAACCTATTTAGCAGGTGCAATTACATATGTATATATTTACTGATCGGTATTTATATAGAATTTTCTTTTATGGGCAAATGATAGCACTGTCTGTGATGGAATCTGAAGGCTCAAAATGACAGAATCAGAGTGAGCCCACCTCTAAGTCCTCCGGTCAGCTATAGCTGGAGAAAAGCACCTCTTATGCCACTTGAGCTAACGGAAATCTTTCAATTTAAAGAAACAGGTCATGTGAGCAGATAACCCAGCGGTCTTATAGAAGTCAGAGAGATGGACAGGCCTATGGGAGAAAGGATCACTCAGGCAGGAATATTAGCTAAAGATGAAAGGTTTCATTTCATGAGGATAAAAGTGCTATTACTTTAGATTTGGTCTACAGAGCGGTTACAGGAAGTAAGAGCAATGTCTGGCCAGTTTAGGCAAAAAGAGGAATTTATTGGACTTAGGCTGGGCTATCTCTCAAGGAAGAGGTGAACCACTTCCCCTAGGGAAAGGAATAAACTTTGTCTGCTGGAAGAGTTGGCAACCGTGCCTGGCATTGTCAGGTGTCAAGTGCCTTTGAATCAGTTCAGACTCATAGCTACCCAATGTGAAACAGAACAAAGCACGGTTCAGTCCTGTGCATCCGCACTATTGTTGTTTGAGCCCATTGTTACAGCCACTGTGTCAATCCATCTTATTGAGGGTCTGGCTCTTTTTTGATGACTCTCTATTTTTAGCAGGATGTATTTTCCCTCCTGATAATGTGTCCAGCGTACATGACACTGAGTCTTGCACACCATGTTTTTACGGAACATTCTGGCTGTACTTCCTCCAAAACACCTGGCCCACACATGATTAGCTGTGTCTAGAGCGAGGAACAAAATTGAGACAGGACTGCCCTGCTATGACTTGTGGGAGGGGAGGGAAAGAGGTAAGAGAAATCATCCTCAGAACACGCAGAGGGCTATGAACATTATCCTAGAGTTTTCCACCGTGGAATTACTTCTTCAAATGATTCCGCATAAGAGATTTCATTGGAAAAGATGATTTGATGTTGAGATGCACAAGCCTCCTTCAACTGGCACCACGTTCTAGTAAGGTAGCAGTATCTGAAGGTTTACCAAGATTTCCTGTAGCAACTTTGATATACAGTAGTGTATTGATTGCATCGTTTTCGCTATTTTGGATGGTGGCATCCATCGGAAGCATCAATAAATCTAATGCACCTCCCTCATTTTGCAAAGAGGGAATCTAAGAGGGTCGATCACTTGACCAAGGCTACTTGGTTAAAGAAGTGAGAAATCTGACCTGGAATCCAAGTGTGATATCTTAATATAATTATTGGTTAAAAACAGTTTATTTTTGGCTAAAACATAGGATTCTCATTTATACAGTTTTATAATTAAATTGAATATAAATCCAAGTTGTTATTGTGTTCACTCACATCGAGGCTTAACAGAAGGTCAGAACATTAGCTCAGGAATTAAGGAATATCATTTCCGTGCAGTGCTCTCTCCTGGGTGGAAGGACACTGCCTTGCGAAGAGAATTGTAGGAAAATCCAGAAATTAGGAAGCAGCTTTGGATTTTGTCTTCTCTAAGACTGTACATTGCAATGCATGATCAGGGCATACTATAATTTAATAAGGCAATGATGGCTCTGATCAGTAAAGATTTCAAGGCAGGTAGTAAATATCAATAAAGGTCCCATTCTGAGGCCACAAGCAACAAACAAACAAATCAACAAGAACATTTCAGATCATAATATAAAGCTAAACTCACTGTTGCCGAGTCAATTCTGACTCAAGGGGACCCTAAAGGACAGGGTGGAACTGCCCCTGGGGGTTTCAAAGTCTGTAACACTTTAGAGGAATAGAAAGTCCCATCTTTTTCCCATGGAAGGCCTGGTAGTTTTGAAATGCAAACCTTTCAGCTCCCAGCCCAACTTGTAACCATTACACCACCGGGCTCCTTCAGATGATAATCAGGGCCATGAAAGTAATCAAATGGGGGGAGTGTGATAAAGAATCAGGGAGGAGGGAAAGTCTCTCTGAATCAATGAATGGTCCAATAAAGAGGGTACTATCAAAATATAAACTCCATTATCCCCAACTTCAGTAATATAACTATATCATCATATCATATCAATAAGACCTCATCTGACATTTGCTAAGGTTTAACATTCTGTCTTAAGTATCTTAAGATGGGATAATTGTTGCCATTTTGACATGGAAAAAGAAAATATGAGCAAATTAAAACATGTAGTTGACATTATCATGACAACTCTAGGTAGGATAGAATTGCCTCTGAGAGTTGCCTCACAGAATTAGTTCTGAGACTGTGTTAGGCAGGGTTCTCTAGAAAAACAAAACCAGGACACTGTATATATATATCAGTACAGAGGGCTCAGTTCAATTCACTTCCACGGAACAGTTAAAATACTGGCAGTCCTTCAACTCATGAGGGCTTCTGGGTCCAAGGTCAAGGAAACAAACAGCTGAGTCTTTTCTCAGGCAACGCAGACATAGTGTGCCCACAGGCAGCACACAGCAGGGTGGGTCACCAACAGTCAGCAGCTCAGACCCGGATGGGATTTTGAACTCAAGCAATGCAAGATGACAGGATCCGCCAGCCTCAGGCTCAAGCGATGAACACACCAGTAGCGTGGAGAAGCAGGTCGTGAAGGAATCTCAAGCTCTAGCAACACAATTCACGGGTTGACTGTCCCACAGGTAGTGTAGCTCACAAGTTGAAGCAGAGAACTTGCTAAAGCAGCCATGTGCTGGTCTGAGCAATAGAGAGCAAATGCAAGGGGTGGACTTTGCCAAGCCATTTATCTCTTTGCCCTCCAATTAAACTGCGACCTGATTAATCCCACATGTTCCTATTGGTCAGGTTGGCACAATAAATCTACTTATCACAGAGACTAATTCTTTATAGAAATAGAAAACCAAACCTAAACTCTCTGTCATTGAGTCAATGCTGAGTCAGAGTGCCCCCCTGTAGATTTCTGAGACTAACTTTTACAGGAGTAGAAAGTCCTGTGCAGCAGCTGGTGGTTTCAAGCTGTTGGCCATCCAGATTGCAGCCCCATGCATACCCACTGCATCACCATCTGTCTTCCTCCAGGTAGCTGGTTCAAGGTTAGCAGCCCAATGCATAAACACCATGCCAATTGACAGTGAGTTTGGTTTTTGGAGTTGACATTATAAATGGAAAAGCAAATCTGCTAAGATTTCTCTTTAAAAAAGGAACAAGCCAAAGGTGCCCTTTGCCAACCATATTTTCCAATATAATACTAAAAATTATTTTCATCATAGTAAACCCCAAAGCAAGGAGCTTGGCAGTGCAATAAGCAGTGACCATTGAAATACTGGCTTTCAAACCTATCAGCTACTCTTCATGAGAAAAGATCTAGCCTAGGAGACCCTATGGGGCAGTTCTACTTTGTCCTTTAAGTTTGCTCTGCATTGGAATTCAGTTGACAGTACACAACAATAACACACCCGAACCCAAACCATTGCCATTTAGTCTGCCCGGACGGACGCAGAGTAACCCCATGTTACTGAGGGTTTTTGTGGCTGCTCCACAAGGTGTTTGTGGTGGAAATCTTCCTAGCAACGGACTGCCAGACTTTTCTCTTGTGGGGCCAGGAGGCGACTTTGAATCGCACACTCATCAGTGAGTAGATGGGTACAAAAGGAACCTCCCAAAGCTATGAGAACTAAACGTTGGGCATAAAATAAAGAGAAAAAAAGTAATTTGAACAAATAACCCAAATAAAGACATCCCTCAGGCTCCACAAAACTATCCAGTGAAATAGGAAAATGCATTATAAGTCTGTATATGTCCACACAATTCTTAAGTATTAGTCATAAGTAACTTCAGCAAATTATTGTACTTGGAATTTATATGCAATGTCAGTAAATGATAAAATATCTGAAAACTGATGTAGATTGTTCAAGGTATGTAAAATAAACCATACAAAATTAATGAAACAATAAAAACGAATGATTATGAGTGTGGCTAGAAAAGTTAAATGTAGTGTATATGATGACATGTTTCCAATTGATGAATAAATTCAACACATTTCAAATAAAAACCAAAAGAGAGCATAGCTTGATAAAATGATTTCAAAAATTGTCTGGAAGTATAAATGGGCAGAATTATCAAACAGTACTATACAAAGATAAAAGAATAGCGTGGAGAAACTATATTTGCTAAATATTAGAATTTTGAAAGCAATGAGTGGAAATGATGTATTGCTAGTTAAAAATGAAAAAAGGGTAATCAAATGGAATAGTTTATATATAACTTTTATTTTAAGCTTAATTTACTCCTGTGCCATAAAGTTTTTGCTTCTTCAGGAAGATCTTTTTCTCCTGTGCAACCTCCTCTTTTGGGTTAGGAACATGTGTTCCTTTTCAGTCAGGATCCTTTCAGTGTGGCAGGGAGGGCTCAAAAAATGGATTGATCTGACCTTGAGCTCTGTAAGGTCCGGAGGCACATCTAGGGGGCTTTGTTCACCGGGATGTGCTTAATGACCAGAAAACCCACATAAAAACCCTTAAGTTACGGATTACTTTATGCATTTTTAAGCATGTGCAGCAGAAATTCAGCACTCCTTTGGTCCAACCCCAGTTTGGCCTGGGCACACCTACCAACTCCACCATCGTAATGTCAGAAGGGTGTGCACACACTGCTTCTACAAACTGACGTCTTTCAAATATATGGTGGCTTTCTGGACATGCACACCCTTGATGTCCTGGGCAGTTTCATGGGTGTTCTTAAAATAGACCCAGAGATTTGACCCTCTTGATTTGCATGATTTTTGTGGGGTTTTCTGGGTCAAGTGAGTAGCAAATCATTTTGGCAGATCACCACAGGCTGCTGTGGGAAGAGGATATATATTTTTAACGTATGATGAATTCTGCCTAGTCAAATCATGAAGAAAGGAATCATAATTTAAGAACTACGAAGAAACCAGATATTAATTTGCAGAAAAATTAACTTAGACTTTCACTTCACACTGCATTTTTATTCATTCTGTAAGAGGCTGCTCATTGGAACTTAAATTTTTTGGAAGCTGACATTAAATTCCTTAAAAGTTGCTAGGTATTTTCTTTTTAAAGAAGTAGCATCATCAATACATCTTTCAAGCCAGTTTCCATTTTTCTTTGGAAAATCCCCAGAATGGGTCTCTTCGGGTCCATATATGTAGCGCAAGTACTCAACTCTAAGTTTTTAGGGAAATTGAATCTACAGTAAACTGACCATTGTAACTTAGCTTTTTAAGTATGAATTGAATTTGTCAGCTAGTGTATGTCTTTTCAGAATCAGGAGGCAAGTATATCCCCAGAATATGAATTTAGGCTGTGCTGTCCCTGCAAACCAAACCAAACCCCAAACACCACTTGCTCATTTATTTTGGAAGAGTGTATGTGTGTGCTGTCACTAATGGGAAACTGTCACACGGAACCATGCCACAATGTTCGTACAGATCTGACCTCTGCATGCCGGAGGAAAACAATGCGAAAGGCCATCTGTCTTGGCCTTAATACAACACTAATTGTATGGGATCATTTTGCCTTTTACAGTGTTATTTAAGATAGAACTTAGATCGTGAAAATGTACTGCCAATCGTATCTTTGCCTTGTCTGACCCATGGGAATCAGACTACGTGTGTGTGTGTGTGTGTGTGTATGTGTGTTCCACTTCCAGTTGTTTGGGGGTAGTAAATGGACAAACCATGGATTTGGACAGGAAAGATCTCTGAGTGCCTCTGTTGATTTTCATCTGTTTCTCCTACCTACCTACACACACACACACACACACACACACACACACACACACACACACACACACACCTCATCCTCTCACCCTAAGGTTCCTAGAGTCAGTGCTCCAAAGTGTGTATTCTGGAAGGTTTCCTGCACTGTAATGTACTTTGTTCACCTACATTTAAAACGATCATTTTATTGAAGGCTCTTACAGCTCTTATCACAATCCATCCATCCATCCATCCATCCATCCAGTGTGTCCAGCACATTTGTACATATGTTGCCATCATCACTTTCAAAACATTTTCTTTCTACTTGAACCCTTGATATCAGCTCATTTTTTCAGACTGCCCACCCACCCTCCCTCAAGAACTCTTGATAATTTATAAATTATTATGTTTTTCATGTCATACACTAACTGATTTCTCCCTTTACCCACTTTTCTGTTGTTCCTCCCCCTGGGAGGGGGCTCAGCTGTGGTACATTTTTGTTAATTGTTTTGTTGTTGTTAGTGGCCTTCCAGTCGAATCTGATCCATAGCAACTTGTTCTTCTTCATATATTCCAGCTTTCAAATATATAGAAACAATCCACTTAAAATACCTTCCATAGCAATTAAATTGATTCATGTTAAAATAGAAACAATATTGCAGGGAGGAGACAAGCCAGTCAGGGTGCAGCATAGCACTGATGAAGCATACAACTTTCCTCTAGTTCTCTAATGCTTCCTCACCCTGACTGTCATGATCCCAACTCTACATTTCAAATCCGGCTGAACAAGAGGATGTACAGATAAGAGCTGGAAACACAGGGAATCCAGGGCAGATAACCCCCTCAGGAACAATAATGAGAGTAGCAATACCAGGAGAGTAAGGGGAAAGTGGGGCTGGGGGGGAGGGGGTACTGATTACAAGAATCTACATATAACCCCCTTCCAGGGGGACAGACAACAAAAAAGAGGGTGAAGGGAGACATTGGTCAGTGTAAGACATGAAAAAAAATTAATAAATTGTCAAGGGTTCGTGAGGGAAAGAGGGAGGGGAAAAATGAGGAGCTGATACCAAAGGCTCAAGTAGAAAGAAAATGTTTTGAGAATGATGATGGCAATAATTTATAAATTATTTTTTGCCATATCTTATACTTTCTGACGTCTCCCTTCACCCATTTTTCTGTTGTCCGTCCCCCAGGGAAGAGGTTATATGTAGATCCTTGTAGTCGGTTCACCCTTTCCACTCCACCTTCCCTCTACCCTCCCAGTATCACCACTCTCACCACTGGGCCTGAAGAGATCAGTCATCCTAGATTCCCTGTTTCCAATTCTTATCTGTACCAGTGTACATCCTCTGGTCTAGCCAGATTTTTAAGGTAGAATTAGGATCATGATAGTAGGGGTGAGGGGAGGAAACATTTAGGAACTAGAGGAAAGTTGTATGTTTCATCACTGCTACACTGTAATCTGACTGGCTCATTTCCTCCCTGTGGCCCTGCTTCAAACCTTTAAGACCCCAGATACTATATCTTTTGATAGCAGGGTATCATCAGCCTTCTTCACCACATTTGCTTCTGCACCCATTTGTCTTCAGCGATCATGTTGGGAAGGTGTGCTTCATGGGATGCCAATTTAATAGAACAAAGTGTTCTTGCATTGAGGAAGTACTTGACAGGAGGTCCAATGTCCATTTTCTGCCTCAATACTAGACCTATAAATATATGCACATAGATCTATTTCGCTATCATCCTGTATCAATATATTTATGTATGTATATGCCTGAATTTAGACCTCTATAAATACCCTTTGCCTCCCAGTTCTTTCCTCTATTTCCTTTTACTTTCCTCTTGTCCCACTGTCATGCTCAGCCTTCATTTGGGTTTCAGTAATTCCTCTCGGTTACATTGCCCTTGATGAATCCCTATCAGGCCTCTCACGCCTTCCTTGTCACTAATTTTGGATCACTTGTTGCTCCCTTGTCCCTGGGTTGGTCCACAACACCTCCTTTCCTCCACCTCCCCCTTTCCCATGTCCCTCTAGAACCATCAGTCCTATTGTTTTCTCCTCCAGATTGTTCATCCAGTCTATCTTATCTAGATAGATAAGCAGAGATAATACTATGCACAAAAAAACAAGGCATAGCAAGACAAGGCGACAAAAGAGAACACAATGATGACGACAACAAAGAAAACCAATGACCTAATAAATAAATAAATAAAAACAAAAAAGAAGAAAAACCTGTAAATAATTCCAGGTCTGTTTGTTGACCTCTAGGATGGCCTCCAGTGGAGTCCAATGGGTGCCACGCCATGGACCCAAAGTCTATCCTTTGCACCCCCTCGGGACCTCTCTGCTCTGCTCCCCCCTGCTGCTCCGCCACACGCCCTTATTTTTTGCTTCAGTGTGGTGGGGTCAGACCGGTCCAATCCTGACACTGAGTCTCCAGTGTTGTCCTACATAGGGTCATGGGTCAGTGAGGGACATCGTGTCTCATAGTGGGATCAGCCATATGGTCCACTATGTGCATTGGCTGTTCTGAGCGGGGATATCATCCTCCAGGCTTGGTGGGCCAGGATGTGCTGCTCCACTCTCTTTTCCTCCTCTTCATTTGCTTCCATGTCCCCGGTTCAGACATGTCCCTCTCCCCGAACTGTAGCTTCAGTGCTGTCTTCTAAAGTAAATTCTTCCGAGGAGGGGCTGGGGGCTGGGGAAGTTGTCCACCTAGCTGGGATTAGGGCCGGGCCCTCAGACCCCTCCACTGGCTCCCCTCGCCATGCTGGCATGCTGCATTCGCATCCTGGAACACAGGATTGAAGTCTGGTCCTTCTTTCCCTGTGGAGATATAAACAATACCCTCCCCTTGGGTGGGTAAATGCCCTATTTCTCTCGCTACACATTTCTATCCTATTTTCCCTTTCCCTGCCCCCTCTTTTTTAGTTGGCTACCATATGTACCCCTAGATTTGATCTGGCCCCTGCCATGCTACCTTGTCCTCACCCCAGAAAAATTTGTATACAGTAACTTTTTCCTATGCCCCTTTTGCATTAAAAAAAAACTTACCTCAGCGGACTCATGCTGTACTTGTCCTTTTGTGCCTGACTTACTTCACTTAACATAATTTCCTCCAGTTCTTCCCATGCGGCGATATGCATCATGTGTTCACCATTGCTTTTTAGGGATGCACACTACTCCATTGTACGTATGTACCACAGCTTTTTGATCCATTCATCTGTCGATGGACATTTGGGTTGTTCCTAACTCCTTGCAATTGTGAACTGTGCCACGATGAACATTGGAGCACAGATGTCTGGCCATGGTTTGTTTCTTTCTGGGTATATGCATGGTAGGCGGATTAATTGCTGCATTGTATGGTAGCTCAATTTCCACCTGTTTTAGAAATCGTCAAATCGATTTCCATAGTGGCTGTACATAACTAAAGGTCACCCAGCAGTGGATGAGAGTTTCTGTCTCCCCACAGCTCCTCTCACACTTATTCCTCTCTGATTCTTGGAATCTGGCTATCTTTGAGGTGTGAGGTGAAAGCCCCTCCTGTGGGATGTTTTTGGTTATGACATTACTAAGGCCCTAAGATAGAGAGCAATGCTTAGTAAGCAGAAAGATAGGAAATAAAAATTATAAAGCAACTGGTTATGGAAACATCTTAAAAATTTTGTCAAGAGACTAATAAGAATAATAATTATAATAATAAACTCATCACAACAAAGCAATTTTAGAAGTCACTCCTTTAGGGGGAAATTGCAAAAGGCTTCAATTATGTCTTTAAAAAATAGATTTCAGGAATTTTCAAGAAACTGGAGTAAATTCTCAGCCTTATTTTGTATTTTTCCAAATAGCATCAAACAAGAACCCTTTAATACAGTTCCTCATGTTGTGGTGACCCCCCAACAATACAATTATTTTCATTGCTACTTCATAACTGTCATTTTGCTACTGTTATGAATTTGGTGACCCCTGTGAGAGGGTAGTTTGACCCCCACCCCCAAAAGGGGTCTCGACCCACAGGTTGAGAACTGCTGGTCTAGGTTTTCAGTTTTTTAAAATAATGTCTTTTGCATCCTTTATGGAAGGGTCTCAGGGAGGAGACGAGCCAGTCGGTGCAGTGTGGCAACGATGAAACATACAACTTTCCTCTAGTTCTTAAATGCTTCCTACTTCCCACCATCATGACCCCAGTTCTACCTTACAAATCTGGCTACACATAGGAAACAGAAACGCAGGGAATCCAGGACAGACGATTCCTTCAGGACCAGTGGTGAGAATGGCGATACCGGGAGGGTGGGGTGGAAAGGGGGAACTGATTACAAGGATCTACATATAACCTTCTCCCTGGGGGACAGACACCAGAAATGTGGGTGAAGGAAGATGTTAGACAGTGTAAGATATGGCAAAATAATAATTTATAAATTATCAAGGGTTCATGAGGGAAGGGTGAGCGGGGAGGGAGTGGGGAAAACGAGGAGTTGATGCCAGGGGCTTAGGTGGAGAGCAAATATTTTGAGAATGATGAGGGCAATGAATGTACAAACCTGCTTTACACAATTGATGTATGTATGGGTTGTGATAAGAGTTGTATGAGCCCCTATTAAAAAGATTTTTAAAATGTCTTTTGTTGTTCTTATTGGGAATGTACACAACAGAGCATAAACTAACCTACCAATTTTGACACATACATTTTAGTGACATCGATTACATATTCTCACCCTCTTTTTATGAGATATTCTTTCCCCATTCACATAAACTGCTCCCGTCTAGGCTTGTGACTCACCCTTGTTACAATAGTGGTAGGTCTTAAAAGAGCACAATGTTCAAGCCAGACCTTCTTTTAAAAAAATACTTTTATTGGGGGTTCTTACATATATTTTCACAATCCATACATTCCTCCAGTGTGTCAAGCACATTTGCACATATGCCACCATCATCATTTTCAAAGCATTCTCCTCCCACTTGAGCCCCTGATATCAGCTCCTCATTTCTTCCTCTTCCCTCCCACGCCCATGCTCCCTGATGAACTCTTGATAAGTTATAGATTACTTTTTCCATATCTTACCTTGTCCTCTGGACAGATATTCTTTACTAGGTACATTAAACTGTTATATGATATTAAGAAGACTTCAGGAGTATTTTTGGTTCAAGGTTATAGATTATTTTCGGGCAATAGTTTTGGGACTTTGTGATTTAGAATGTCTTGATTCTATTAGAATGTGAAGTTCTGCTCTGCATTCCCCCCTTTGACAGGTTTTTTTCTATAGGACCCTTGATCAAACTGTTCAGTAGGGTTAGCTGGATATCATTCGATTATACTGAGCTCATGGCAAAGGAAGTGGTTGTTTATGAAGACAATTAGCTTCATATTCGATTTGCTCCTCCCAGTCCTGATGTTTTTCTTCTTTTATTGCTCCTTGGGAATAGAAATCAAATGCTATACGTTGAATGGCTGCTTGCAAACCTTTAAGACCCTAAGCACTGCTTTGAACTAAGAGCAGTCAGTGCTGACTCATGGTGAGTCTAGAGGATAGAATTTCCTCAAATATAACTCTTTATAAGAGTAGAAGGAGTGGTCTCTTTCTCCAGAGGAGCGGTTGGTGATTTCAAACTGCTGGCCTGCAGATCTCAGCCCAAAACGTAACCATTACGCCATCAGGGTTAGTTAATCAGAATGTCCCATGAAACCATGACCCTAAACATTGAAACCAAGGAGCGAATCTTTGAGGTGCTTGGTTGCACATAAGCAGCCTCAGCAACTTCGGTGTCAGTTATTCTTGTCCTTTTATATATTCAAACATATTTCACATTTGGTTCCCTTAGAGAATCCAGACTAACACAATTCTTAATGGTTTCACCTGCAGTTTTTTTTAAATGGTCATTTATTGTGTTTTATCACTGGGAAAGTCCACACAGAAATTAAATTTTCCATTCAACTATTTCTTCACCTATTGTTCAATGACATTGGTTAAATTATTCACAATGCATGGACATTCGTATGGTTTCTGTTCTGTTTGTTCCATTTTCTTTCATCTCACTTCCCTGTCCCCTTACCCTTTTGTCTTTATTTTGTAGTAATTGTTGATTATGCGGTCTCATGTAGATGATTTTTTAAAGTAGCACAGTGTTCATGGGTGATATTCTTTATTTTGTGAGCCAGTATGTTATTTAGCTAAAAAGTAACTTTGGAGTTTGTTTTGGTTCAAGATGTAAAGAGTGTGTCAGGGCAATAATCTCAGGGAGTGCTTCAAACTCAGCTCCGATCACAACTTAGTCCAAGATGTCTGAATGTTAGAAAATATTTAAGGTTCTGTTTTATGTTTTTCTCCCACTCAGTTAGGATCCATCTTTTGTGGGCCTAATCAGAGTGCTAGGTTGCGGTAGGTGGACAATATCTAGTTGTTCAGAGCTCATGGCACATGAGGCGGGGGTTCATGAACACTATTAGTCCTGTAGATAATTCCTTTTCTGAGTGTGTGCTTTCCTTTTGTCTCCTTTGTTGTAGATTAATGGAGAATCATAGCTGTCTTAGATGACTGCTTTTAAACCTTCAAAACTTTAGATACTACTTACCAAATTGGGCTAAGTATGGAAGCAGAATATAAACTTCATTATGCCAATTGACCAAGTTGCTCTATAAGATTACGATCTTAAGCCTTCAATCTTAGAAAATCAACCCTGTGAGGTTTTGTCTAATATTTGGTTATGCGAAAGAAGTGTGTGTAACTGTGCCCCGCTGTGTGTTTAATTGTATTTTTAAATATGCATATATGTACACACATACTTGCACATGTACATACATCTGTATATAAAAACACACATATATCCCATATAGGTAGATATATACTCAATCACAAAAACAAATATTAAATGTTGCCACTTTTAAGAAATGACATGAAGACATAACATGTATACAGTGTGACCTTTCTCACTTACAGATATAACAAGTGTCTACAACTAGAGAGTGAATCTCCCTCTTCCATCTCTCCCCAGTCTCTGGTAACCACTAGCTACCATAAGTTTCTGTATATTTACCTGGTCATGCCATTTATAAGATTAGGAACATGTTTTGGGTGTATTTTGCTCAGTACAATATCCTCCATGTTCATCCACATTACGATGTGGATGGAAACCCATTTTCCCTCTAATATTCACATTGGGGACTCATTTTCTTTCCTTCCTCAACAGTAGTCCACTGTATGCCTGGAACCCCACATTTGTCTTCTGCGTTCGTCTGTTGAGGGGCACTGGCTGGTTGCACCTTTTTGTTGTATTGAACAGTGTTGTGATGATTTACTTGCAGGTTGGTTGGACCAGGATCAACACAGAGGACTGTAAAGAAAACAGTTTATACAAAATTAGGAAAAGACAGATTTTTCTGTCACAGTGATAACATGTAGCCACAAGAACCAGCTTTAAACCTATTAGATCCATTAAGAATAATTTGCATCAGTAAGCCCCTAGCTTCTGAAAGCCAGCCTATCAGTGACAGACTCACTCCAGTAAACACACCTGAGTGCCAATTAATCAGCAAGAGTCTCACTTGAGAAACTATGCATCTACAGAAGATGTCAACTGACTTGTACCACCCCCCTCCAAAGTCTATCAATTCTGGTACTCAACTGTCCCCCAAACAAAACCCCTATATAAGTTCACCAGGTCTCTGTGCTTGGAGACATGGTACCTGGCCATTACCAGCCTTCCCTTACTGTGTGTTATTCCCTGCTGCCAAGGCAGCCTCTGGGTGATGGCAACTCCATGCACAAAGAAATGACACACTCCTGATCCGGCTCCATCTCCAGGATAGTCTGCCGATCAGACTATTGTGATTGATAGGTTTTGTTTCTAGTTTTTCCCTCAGCAATTTTATTGTCACATAATTTACATGTCATATAACTGAATAGTTCAGCTGTTCAATCATATCAAGGGGAACTGTACAATCAGTACCACATCTGTCTTAGAGCATCCCCCCCCCATTTAAATAGCGTTTAAAAGGAGTTGTGCAATCACAATCAGTTCTGTGGTTCCCTCCCCCTCCCGCCTTCATTATTTACCACAGAGCTCCCTTTCCCTCCCTATCGCCCACCCCACCCTCGCATTCCCCGTAACCCCTTGTGTCAGCTATCATTAGCCAGCCATGCCTCCTGTGCCTCACTCCTGGGAAACCCCACAGTAAACAATGAAAAACAAATTGCACTAAGGTGGAAAGGACAAGATCATATTAGTATAAAGACCAAAATACAAATAATTCATGAGAGGGAGGAGACCCCTATCAACATCAAGAATCCAGGGAAGAAATTTATGTCATAGAACATCTAAGAGACTCTTGCACCCAGAACAAATTCAGGTCGTGTCTATAGGGAGGCCAACTGGCCAAGTATCAAGCTCGATCCAGCATTATCGAGATGACAGTGGTCTCTCCTGATAGTAAGGCTGTTTGGGACTCTTGCCTGGGTAGAGCAGATCTGCCCACAGCTGGGTCTGACTACATACTCTGCAGATGGGTTTGGGGCTCCCACTGTGCTCCACAGCTGTCTACAAATTATGTGTTCATAATTTTAGCTCCGATACTTCTCTCTTGACCATATTTGAATTTTGTAATTGTCATCTTTGGATCACACAAGTTCACACAAGCTGGTATGTTTCTTCTGTGTGGACTTAGTTGACTCCTCACTTAGATGGATGCTTGTTTGAATACAAGCCTTTAAGACCCCAGATACTATTCTGGTTGATAGTGGGGCACCATCTGATTTCTTCACCACACTTTGCTGTAGCATTCTTATCTACAGTGAGCATTTCATGAAGGTGAGTATCGAGCAGGCCTATGATGTAAGAACTAATTGTTCTGTTGGAGCTAGAATTCAGTATGAGCCCAGAACTCTTTCCTGGATCTATGCTTTTAAAAAAAAATTATAATTTGCTGGAACTTGGGAATTAATACAAAAGTCACATCATTCCATAGTTCAATCATGTTGATAGGTTTTAAATATATATTATGATCTATTTTATTTTTTAAAGTGAATGTGTATATTTCTATGAGAAAAAATTTGGTTGCTAATAACACAAAATGTTTATAATATTGTATTGGAAGATTGGTGTGTCTTAAAAAGATGTCCACCAACAGAAAAGTGGGTGAAGGGAGACATCTGATAGTATAAGATATAAAAATCATAATCATTTATAAATTATCCTTCCGTAAGGGGATGTCCAGTTGCCTACAGATGGCCTTTGGGTTCCCACTACACACTCCCCCTCATTCACAATGATATGATTTTTTGTTCTTTGATGTCTGATACCTGATCCCTTCAACACTTCGTGATTACACAGGCTGTGTGCTTCTTCCATGTGGGCTTTGTTGCTTCTGAGCTAGATGGCCGCTTGTTTACCTTCAAGCCCTAAAGACCCCAGACACTATATCTTTTGATAGCCGGGCACCAGCGGGGAGGAGATGAGAGAGTCAGGGTGCAGTGTAGCAACGAGAAGCATACAACTTTCCTCTAGTTCCTAAACACTTCCTCTCCCCACTATCATGATCCCAATTCTACTTTACAAATCTGTCTAGACCAGAGGATGTACACTGGTACAGATAGGAACTGGAAACACAGGGAATCCAGGGTGGATGATCCCTTCAGGACCAGTGGTGTGAATGGTGATACCAGGAGGGTGGAGGGAGGGTAGAGTAGAAAGAAGAAACCGATTACAGGGATCTACATGTGACCTCCTCCCTGGGGGACGGACAACAGAATAGTGGGTGAAGGCCCAGGAGACATTGGGCAGTGTGAGATATGACAAGATAATAATCTATAAATTATCAATGGTTCATGTGGGGGGTGGAGGGGGAAAGAGGGAGGGAAGGGGCAAAAATGAAGAGCTGGTGGCAGGGGTTTAAGTGGAGAGCAAATGTTTTGAGAGTGATGATGGTAACAAATGTGCTTGACACAATGGATTTATGTATGGATTGTGATAAGAATTGTATGAGCCCCCAATAAAATGATTTATTAAAAAAACCACGTCAGTCCCCCCTCAAAAAAAGTTGTCCATAAATTATTTGATGTGCTCCCAACCCTAGCCCTTTCTTTTTTCATTCTTGTGGCCCCAAAACAATATCATAGAGTTTTCATTGACTGACGTTTGGAAGGCACCAGGTCTTTCTTCCTATTCACCTTACTCTGAAAGCTCTACTGAAAACTGTTCAACTTCATAATAAAACAAGACTCGCTGCCATTCAGTTGACTCTGACTCACAGTGCCCGCATAGGACCGGGTAGAACTGGACTGTGGGTTTCTGAGACTGTAACTCTTTGTAGGAGTAGAGAGTCTCACCTTTCTTGCGCAGAGCATCTAGTAGATTCAAACTGCTGACTGCCCAAGCCCAAACCCATGATGCCACCAGGGATGTCAATTCATAACCCACCAATGATGGAGGGTAGTGTCTGTACATGAGGCATTAGCCAGGAAAAGAACCCTGGTTTCCTGGATGGAAGGCAGGCATTCTACCACCAAACCACCAATGCTTCTCCCTAAATTCAGCTTCGAATTCCTATTTCAGTTAGAGTGGCTGATGAAATGGTGTGGGAGCCACAGCTGATCTCTGGCTTAAGTAGAGAGAAGGAGAATCCAACTTCACATTTTCCCCAGACCAATGACTCCATCCTCTGTCCCTTTTTACCCTATTCTGACACCAACCACCCCTCACACAATACACTCTACTTCTCTGGCTTGGTTCAGTAATTCATTACAACGCCCACACCGAACTTATTATTATAGGGGATTCTTAAGAGAGTTAATAGGTTACCCCAAGTCAGGATCATAAATCATTAAGGAAACAGTCTTTGGTCCACAGTAGTGCCTCTCCTCAGCCAGCAGCCAACTCCCTCACTGGTCCTCAGCCTCTCAGTCACCTAGTCCCTTGGCCTCTGCATCCATGCGCCAGGAAGCCCACCTGCTACTCTGCCCCACTGTCTCATTGTCTCAGTATCATGACTCCTCTGCTCTCTCTTAGCATGGATCCTTTGCTCTGTCTGATAGTCTCCATGCTTTGGACTCTGCTTCTTCCATCACTTCCAATAGAATGTGGAATGTGCTCCACTGGTGGCTGTCCTTTCTGGGTGTTCCTGGGATCTCTCTGCTCTGTTCCTGAGAAGGCTCTCTCATACACAGATGCACGGGAAAAGGGGCCAATCTCAAATCAGAGTCATTTTTATCTTATTTGTATGCCTCTCCCTAATAACTGTGGGAATAACAAAGTCTATGATGGAAGAGTCATACCAAGTAATTTCATTTCCCTACAGAGATGAATTCATCATCCTTTGGCAAATTCTCATAATTCATTTATAATGTTTACCTCTTTCCTGTTTACGAGTGATATGATGATGAATTTTACTATCCCTCGTCCCCCAATATGAGCACATAGTATATGCTGTGCACTGTGTTAATGCATTTTAGTTTTTCAGGGAGCACTCTGACCTGGAGAAGCCATTAGCTTTGGCTTAGTCAATGTGCCAGTCATTTGCTTATTTGACTTCAAATCCACTCCTTACCTGCTCCGCTCATTACCACAGCAGAATGACGCCTACTGACAGGTTTTTCTAAGATCTATGTCAGCTGACGAAGATGAAGAGGACTGCAGCCTTCAGTCTGGATTGTAACTCATGTAAAGAAAACCCACATCCTCACAACTGGATCAACAGGGCAACATTATAACAAATAGAGAAAATGATTGACTTGTCAAGAATTCCATTTTACTTGGATCCACAATCAACTTTCATAGAAGCAGCAGTCGAACAAATAAATAGATAAAAAAGTATAGCATCAGGCAAATATTCTGCAAAAGACCTTGAAAGTGTTTGCAGAGCGAAGAAAGCTGTCACTGTGAGGACTAAGGTGCACCTGACCCAAGCCTTGGTGTTTTCTTTTTTTTTTGGGATTCTAAACATTTTTATTTTATTTTATTTATTTTTGAAATATGTATTATTGGTTTATTTTATTTTTTAAAACATTTTATTAGGGGCTCATACAACTCTTATCACAATCCATACATATACATACATCAATTGTATAAAGCACATCTGTACATTCTTTTTTTTTTTTCATCTGTACATTCTTTGCCCTAATCATTTTCTTTTCTTTTTTTACATTTTATTAGGGGCTCATACAGTTTTCAATCACCTCGTATGCATGTGAAAGCTGGGTGGTGAATAAGGAAGACCAGAGAAGAACTGATGCATTTGAATTAAAGTGTTGGCAAAGAGTGTGGAATGCACATAGACTGCCTGAAAAACCAACATATGTGTCAGTCATGACGGTTGAGGGGGGGTAGACAGAATGCACCTAGAAGTGAGGATGGCAAGACTTTGTACCTGTTGGTATTTGGACATATCATCAGAAAGGATCGGTCCCAGAAGAAAACATTATGCTTGGTACAATAGAAGGTAAACAAAAAAAAAGCGAAGTGCCAGCTGTCATGTTTGCTCTTACAGAGCATCACTGAAGAAGAGGAAGACCATCAGTAAGACGGAGTGACACAGTGACTGCAGCAACGGGCTCAAACATCACAACAATTGTGATACTGGTGTCAAAGTGGGCAGTGCTTTCGTTTTGTTATGTCTAGGATTGCTATGGGCTGGGGCCCACTCAGTGGCACCTGACAGCGGTAAGAGCATATGAGCTGACTTCCCGCTCAGTTCAGCTACTGAGAATCTGTGCTGAAAGGTAAGCGGCAAGGAGTCGGCTTCCTCAGTATCTGTGTCTCCTGTTATTTCTTCGGGTCCCTTTGCATATGTTTTCCTTCCCGTGGTAGAGGCATTAAGCTGTTGCTATCTGGATTTGCTGTTGAAATGCTCAGCTTTCACATCACCCAAATTAGGTTCCTTCTGTTTGAAACACCCAAAAGTACTTTCTGATTTCTTGGCCTCTGATATACTTGGCAAGAATAGGTTGTAGAAATTATAATAGGTAGAATCAAGAGGTTTGTGATTTGGTCTCCAAACTGCCTATAGATCACTTGTGACTTTGAAATCACAGATTGGTACTTCAGTTTAAATAAATCTGTATTACGGAATTGTTCATTCCACCCCAGCCCACTCCGGCCCAACTGGAACCTTTTAAAATGCTATTTGGTTGAGCCTGTCTAAGAGGGAAAACTCCCCTCCTTGCACAGGTAGCAATGTTTAGAAACTGTTTCAAGGGCCTTGACAGCATAGCAAACTATTCTAGCTTCCCTGATGAGATGAAATGTAGACGAACACTCTCTTCTATAAACAGGCAGCTGCATAATATGTGGGCCCACGACAAACTAGAAATATCGGGGTCCTTGTTCAAAAGAGAAGTGATGCAAATACTTAAAGTTTTTAGCTGATAATCGAGACTTTGAAGGTTCAAGCCTCCTCAAAGACACCTCAAAAGCAAGGCCTGGTGCTCATCCGATTCACTTGGGGTCACCATAACCTGGAACCAACAGAACAGCAACTGTTGGCGGTATTTGTTCAAAAGCAGGAGAAAAAAAGAATTGTTAAAAGTATGTATTAATATATGTATTTCATTAAAATATTTTATTACTTATAAAATTCAATGGGGTAATAGAGACACATGATTAACAACAAAACTTACAAAGTGCAAAAAATTTTCTGTGTCATAATTTTATTTAGTATGGTGAGTCATAATTTATGACTGCTATCTTGGCTGACCATAAGATTTTTGTGGATTGTTTTCTGCAAATTTATTTTGTGAGGCCATCAAACTGAGGTGTTTGGTGCTTTCCTTTTGTATTGGTATGAGTAAAATGGACATTGGCTACTCTTGGAAAATACAAAATTGCAACTAATATTTTATGATTTTTTTTTAAAGAATGTGGACAAGAATCGTGTCAACAAATGTACCTGTAATTGGAGTTGCTAATGGCATTTTATGTATTAAAATTGGGACGCATGTCTAATAAAGGATTTTATAATAAAAATTTAGTACATGTAAAGCTAATGATCCTCATGGATGACTTTTCTAAAGTCTTTCATTCTTCAGAGAGATCAATTTCATATACACCTGAATTTAGTTCTAAATTTAATTAACTGTAAATACAATGGAATTTTAAGTCCTCTTATATTCCCTATAACTTGTAGAAGTTGTAATAAAGCCTGAATCAGTTTCTTGATTAGCATGTAGTTAAAATGCTGATTTATCAGTGTAATACTCAACTAGAAAAAATGTAAATATTTTTGAACATTTGATTGTGGTTTGGGTGGAAGTTTACAGAGTGCATGAGTTTTCTGCTTAGTAGTTTATATGCATTTTACTCCATGACTGCGATAGGTAGGTTTACTATGCCAACCTGGCCAACAAGAACATGTGGGATTAATCAAGTCACAGTTTGATTGGAGGGCAAAGAGATAAATGGCTCTGCAAGCCCCACCTCTCTCTCTCTCTCTTTTGCTCTGGTGATCGGACCAGTGAGCAGCTGCATTAGCTAGCTAGTTCTCTGCCTCAACTTGTGAGCTACATTGCCAATGGGCCCCCCAACCCATGGATTGTGTCACTAGAGCTTGAGGTTCCTTTGAGACCTGCTTCTCCACAATGCTGTTGTATACATCGCTTGAACTTGGGACTGTCCTTTGGATCTTGTCATCTGGCTGACTGCTGGTGACCCACCCTGCTGTTTGCTGCCTTTGACCAGACTGTCTGCACTGCTCTACGGAAGACTCCGCTGTCTGCTTCCTTGACCTTGGACCCAACAATCCTCCTGAGTTGAAGGACTTCCAGTATAGTCACTGTTCCACAGAAGTGAATTGAACTGAGCCCTCTGTACTGCTATGTGGACTAATTAGTTCTTATATCCCCTCAGGCTTGTATATATCTCTCCTCTTATATATACATAAAATTATACGTGTCCTGGTTTTGTTTCTCTAGAGAACCCTGTCTAACACAATTACTTTAGTTGCAATCCCCTCACTGTAGTCACACTATTCCAAGCTCCTCTCTGGGTTCCTGTTTCCATTTATTCTTTCCTGCTCTTTCCTGCCTCCCCACAAAAAAAGTGGGTTTTGTTATACTAAAAGTTTCATCTGAAGTCTCATATGAGAGTCGTGAACTGTTTTTTTCTCCAAAAAACACAATGTTCCAAAGCCCACATGGAAGAAGCACACCAGCCTGTGTGACCACGAGGTGTAGAAGGGACCAGTTATCAGACATTAAAGAACTAAAAATCATATCAGTGGGTGTCCACCTTCCTGATATGATCACTGAAGACAAATGTGTGCATGAGCAAATGTGGTGAAGAAAGCTGATGGTGCCCGGTTAGCAAAAGACATAGCATCTGGGGTCTTAAAGGCTTGAAGATAAACAAGCAGCCATCTAGCTCAGAAGCAACAAAGCCCACATGGAAGAAGCACACCAGCCTGTGTGACCACGAGCTTTCTAAGGGATCAGGTATCAGACATCAAAGGACAAAAAATCATATCCTTGTAAATGAGGGTGAGTGCAGAGTGGAGACTCAAAGTCCATCTATAGGCAACTGGACACCCCTTACTGAAGGGTTGTGGGGAGGATATGAGCCAGTCAGGGTGCAGTGTAACAACGATGAAACACACAACTTTCCTCTATTTTTTTGAATGCTTCCTCCTCCCACTATCATGATCCCAATTCTAACTTACAAATCTGACTGAACCAGAGGATGTACATTGGTACAGATAGCAACTGGAAACACAGGGAATCCAGGACAGATGACCCCTTCAGGACCAGTGGTGAAAGTGGCAATACCTGGAGGGTGGAGGGAAGGTGGGGTAGAAATGGGAAACTGATTCCAAGAATCTACATATAACATGCTCCCTGGGGGATGGACAACAGAAAAGTGGGCAAAGGGAGACATCAGACAGTGCAAGATATGACAAAATAATAATAATTTATGAATTATGAAGGGTTCATGAGGGAGGGGGAAGGAGGAAGGGAGGGGCAAAAATGAGGAGCTGATATTAAGAGCTCAAGTAGGAAGCAAATGTTTTGAGAATGATGATGGCAACAAATGTACAAATGTGCTTGACACATGGACGTATGTATGGATTGTGATAAGAATTGTACGAGCCCCCAATAAAATGATTTTAAAAACCTCACAATAGTCCAATTTAACTTATATTTTTGAGCCCATGGGTGTTTGCTTTGCACTAGCTCTGGTGATGTAGTGGTTATGCATTGAGAAGTGATCTACAAGATCAGAAGTTGGAGACCACCAGCAGCAAAGTAGGAGACAGGCAGGGCTTTCTACTCCCATGAAGAGTTACATTTTCAGAAACCCACAGGGGCAGTTCTACCTTGTCCTATGGGAGCATTATGAGTTGGCATCAATTCAATGGCTGTGAGTTTTGCATTAATGTTCAAGTAATTTTCAGAAATTGAGATTCTAAACTCTAAAGAACTGTATTAACTCCCCGATATGCTCCAATGCAATGTCCATGTGTAATCAGTTACTGACAAAATTTCCTCCTCCACTCCATCACCTCCTGCTTTGGCTTCAGCTCAAGAGAGCTATGATTTGTGCAGATGGCATGGGAGCAGGCTCCACGCACTGGTGGACAAGACAGGGTTCAGGTCTACTCAGCTTTTTATCTTTTTATCTTTTTATCTTTTATCTCCCTCGACTCAAACCTTTGCAACGATTGCTTCTATTTTCTGTCACTATCATCACTGCTGATGATCTGAATCTCGACCCAGATGAACAACTTTGGGATCCACCAGGTCTCGGACTGTCCTGGGGTGTGTGTACCCGTCTGCTAGTCCATTGCTCAGAAGCAGTATTGTCTGCTGTGAACTTGAACTTGAGTCCCTGTGTGCCCTACCACCAGGTTTCTCTTTGTGGCTCATGTATGTGCTCCTTTATCCCATTGGACTTCCCTGATAAAATATAGCTTCACAGAGAAAATTATTAAGAGTGCTCGGATCTGAGAGCAGGCCCTGTGCAATTGCACCAGTTCCCAACCCAGGAAGTTGGCTCTGCCAATGAATTTTCTCTCGTGGCACAGTTAATAGTGAAGGCTTAGCGTTATTGAATTATTTCCTTATAGTCAATATGTTCTAGCTTTTCTCTGTTCCTCTAAGCTTTACCTAAACTCCGCTAAGCTTTTCCTGAAAAGAAATGGATTTTAGTGAAAACTAAAATGCTGCTATTTTGCTAAAATGTGCCAGCTACTGATTCTTACAGATTTCCTCCTTTAAAAAAATCATTTTATTGAGGGCTGATACAACTCTTATCACAATCCATACATACATCAATTGTGTCAAGCACATCTGTACATTCGTTGCCATCATCATTCTCAAAACATTTGCTCTCCACCCAGAAGGCTGTTTTATTTGAGATCTTAGTCACTTAAATAAGCCCACCCAATCAAGCCCCACACTCACCCCCTTGCCACCTTTGTGTGGCCGTAGGCGCCCGCTGTCCTTGCAGGGCGCCTTCCCTTCTACACTGTGCATCGCCAGCAGCCCCTCGGGGTCTTCAGGACAGTCCAGGCTTCCCTTCCATGAAGTCTCCTTTTCTTTCTTTTTTTGTGTGTGCATTTTTTAATCCTTTTATTAGGGGCTCATACAGCTCATTGCAATCCATACATGCATCAATTGTGTAAAGCACATTTGTACTTCATTGGCCTCAAATTTCTCTTTCCAACATTTGCCAAGCATTTTGCACAATACTGATGTTCTTACTACTGTAGCCTTCTAATCCTCCTTTCCCTGAATTTTTACTTGTCCTTTTTCTATCTTGTGTTTTGTAAATTGAGTCTTAAAGATTCAAGAGCTTCCAGAAGCTAAGAACTGTGAACTGATAAAACCCCAGTGGAAATTTCCATTCAGATAGAACTCAGAGAAAAATGTCTGGCTTGGCTAATACAACTCTTTTATGTGCCTGAGGCCTTAGTAGTGAGAAGATAACTGGAAAAGAGGATCCAAGGATGTTCATCTTTCTTATGAAATTACCTAAAAAGCATTTTTACAGCCTCAGATGTGAGAGACCATGATAGCTGAGACCCATGGGTACCAGAAAACCTAAAATCAAGAGACCCAGATACCTAGAAAACAATCTGAGTAGTGGCAGGGACTCATGGGGATGAACACAGATGTCTCCAAGATGTACCAACCGATAGAAGTAGTGTTATAGGTGGCTGAGCATCTTCCAGAGTGGTATTGCCTAGAGATTGATTTATTGGGAGCCTACCTATTCAAAGGTACACTTTTCGATAGAAAACAGAAACAAGTGACTTGTGTTGACCTCAGTGCCTACTTCTTGTAGGCTACGGTGTCTGTCAGCTCAACATTCCTGATTACATTGAGAAACATGGCGGTTTCATGCTTTCTCTGTACATTTGGTGAATTCTACATGACTATTCGCTGCTGCTATTCTAGGTGTAAGTTGTAGTTTTTCTTTTCTTTAATAGTACATTTTTAAAACATTACATTTTGGAAAATTGTAAACATATGGGTGTACTAACATCGAGAGAATAGCAAAACAAACCTTTCCTTAGAGACTCATTAGCTGACCTCAAACATGAATGGTGAGCATGAACCCATTAGCCTGATTCCTAGATGATTTTAAAACAAATCCAAAACATCATATTTTATTCATGAATGTTTCAATTTGTCTTGTTGGGAGATTAGGTATCATTATCTTACCTAAAAGTTTAAAAATAATTCTTAGTATAAAAAGTTATTAAAAATTCCCAATTATCTCACATATTTTTTAAAAAAATCATGATCCAAAGAAGGTACTCATATTGCTATTAGTTGGTAAGCCTCTTTTTCTTTTTTAATCACTTTATTGGGGTCTCTAACAGATCTTATAACGTTCCATATATCAATTGTATTAAGCATATTTGTACATATGTTGCCATCATCATTTCCAAAAAAATTTTTGTTTGAGCCATTGGTATCGGCTTCTCTTTTTTCCCCTCCCTCCTCCACTCTCCCAGCCTCATGAACCCTTGATAATTTATAAATTATTTTTTTCATATTTACACCATCTGCTGTTTCCCTTCACCCACATTTCTGTTGTTCATCCCCTTGGGTAGGGTTGTACATCGATCACTGTGATCTGTTTCCCCTTTCTCCCCCTCCTTCCCCACCTTTCCCTTATCCTCATGGTATCACTACTCTCATGATTGGTCCCGAGGGGTTTATCTGTCTTGGATTCTCTGTGTCAAGAGCTCTTATTTGTACCAGTGTACATGCTCTGGTCTAGCCAGATTTGCAAGGTAGAATCGGGGTCATGAAAGTGGGGGGAGAAAGCATTAAAGAACTAGAGGAATACTGTGTGTTTCATTGGTGCTAAATTACACCCTGGCTGGCTCGTCCTTTCTTCATCACCCTTCTGTGAGGGGATGTCCAATTGTCTACTATTAACTTTGGGTCTCCATTCTGACTCCCCTCATTTGCATTTAAGTGGTTGTTTGTTTTGGATCTGCTGATGCCTGATACCTGATCCCATCACACCCTGTGATCACATGGGTTGGTGTGCTTCTTCCATGTGAGCTTTGTTGCTTCCCTGTTAGATGGCTGCTTGTTTAATTTCAAGCCTTCAAGACCCAAGATACTTTATATTGTAACAGTTGGGCACCATCAGCTTTCTTCACCACATTTGCTTATGCACCCATTTTGTCTTCAGGGATCATGTCAGGAAGGTGAGTATCACAGAATGCCAAGTTATTAGAAAAAAGTTATTGCATTAAGGGAGGACTTGAGTGGAGGCCCAATGTCCATCTGCCACCTTAATATTTAACATACACAGACCTATATCCCTAAAGACCTATATCTCTATCTTTAAATATTAATATGTACATGCCCATGTTTATACCTCTATAAATGTCTTTTGCCACCTAGTTCTTTCCTCTATTTCCTTTTACTTTCCTCCTGTCCCACTATCATGTTTGACCTTCATTCAGCTCTCTGTACTTCCTCTGTTACATTACACTTGATAAAGCCCCACCAGACATTCTATGTCCTCCTCGCCATTGATTTTAGATATCTTTTTATTCCTTTGTCCCTGGGTTTGTTGACTCCTTCCTCCCTTTCCCCCACCTCCTCCTCTCCAGTGTACAATCCCCCTCCCCACTCACAACCAACAGTACCATTGTTTTCTCTTTAGGATTGTTTATCCTGTCTATCTTATATAGATAGACATGGAAAAAGAAGAAGAAAAAATAGCCTATGAATAGTTTCAGGTCTGTCTGCTGACCCTTATGAATGTTTCCCTATTGGGTCTGATGCACTACCAAGTCCTGGGCCTGAGTCCGAAGTCTATTTTCAGAATTCCTCTGTGACTTTGTTGCTTTGCTCCCCTTGCTGCTCTGTTGTGCTTCCTTTGAGTTACGTCCTGGTGTGGGGGGCTCAGAGCGGGCACAGTTCCCACACTTTGTCTCTGGAGCTTCCCCCCATAGCACTGTGAGTCAGTAAGGGGACATTGTATCTCATGGTGAGGCTGATCCTGTGTATTGGCTGCTCCGAAAGGGAGTGTCGTCCTTGAAGCTTGTTGGTCCAGGATGCTGTCCACTCGCTTTCTCTTTCCCTCTTAGGGAAACTGAAGCTTGTTGTTCTGTAGAATTACCTGTGGTCTAGAATTTGCTACTAGCATCCACAGTTTAACATGTTCTGTATTTCTGATCCCTGTATTTTTGTAACCTAATATTTAAATACAGTGGCTGGCTAGTTTGATTATTTGGTAAATGGCTTCTCTGTTAGGGTGGGTCCTCTAGACTAATGCTATTTACATAGATATATAAAGAGAATTTTTCATCAAGAAAAATGGCTCACACAATTTAAGAGTGTGTACTTTCAGTCTATTACAAGACCTTGGGTCAGATGTTAAGGTGGAAACTCTTCCTGAATCATCAGCTGCTGGAAGCAGGAAGATGAAGCGGGAAAACACAGGCTGGTGGCTGTCAGCAGATCTGGCTTATGGCTGGCAGTCGAAGGAATATAAGGTTAGCAGTCTCTGATGGCTTCCAAACTTGACAGGCAATATTGCAGGCCTTTGATAGCTTTCAGGGGTGGCAATATAATGGGTTTTTGGCTCAAGTACCAGAGATCGAGGTGACAGATGCAGGATTCAGGCCAGCAAGAATGAATGAAGTGCTTTACAGTGTCTATTTAAATATCACATGGATCACACCCACAAGGAGATGTCATCAAGGTTATGACCTTAGTAACTGTGTGTCTTACACTATGGAGTTGATGACATTATGTTAGATCACATTATTGGGAAGCCCTCAGCTGCCAAACCATTGGGAATCTTGGCCCAGCCAAGTTGTCATAAAACTTAACATCACAGCTTCTCATAGATGTTAATGAATACTTCTGTTTAAACCCAATATTGTTCCATTTCTCTGATATGACCAGCCTCTGATAATCTTTTCTCAGAGCTGTTATTTCATGAGAGTTTTGCATATTTAAATTTGACTTATGATATTTAAATTACATAATTCTTTCATTATTTATTAGCTGGGTTTTTTCTATAAAGGGAAAACTGTCCTTATAAAGAGGATTATTGAGGTGAAAAGTTCAGGCATATACTTCCTGTATTTTTCAGCTTTTGAAATTATGAATTGTTTCTCCAGCATCCTCCAAATGTGCCCAGTGTAATTTTCAAAAGTGCTATTATGGATTCACTGGTTTAACTTACTTGCAGTGTTTCTGTTACTAGTCCTCAAATCTTTGGTCAGTGGGTGCATTTTCAAATTGGTTCTTGAGTCTCTGAGAGCTTCCTTGTTTTCTGTGAGAAGGGATACTCAGCTTCATTTTGTCCCACACCCAGAATCAACTGTTTCTCTTAAACGTCTTTTATTTTAAAACTGAAAATGGCATTTTGAAACTGCAGTCAGGATTCTAGGCCTTTTCAGTGGCAGATCTAGAAAAAAAAAAGAGATGCATTGATACTGATATTCTCAATTTAAAATCAAGATGGCAGGTTTTCTATTTAGCATTACCAGGCTTACTTTGTCTGAGGTTCTTTTCTCCTTCTGAAATTCATATGTTCCAAGGGCACCAACACGATTATTCATTTCATGTATCCTACAATACCTACTCAACAGTCTCAAAATAGCAACTTCAATTACACCAACAATATGTTTACTGAAATAATTAGCATCTAGTTATAGTTATTTTTTTCCTCCTACCTAGGGCATTTGAGTCCATTTCCCCCCGGTGTTATGCAGTCACTTGAAATGATTTATGTAATTAATTTTTAAATTTGTTTTTATTTCATAAGAACAATACAAAATTCTGACTCAGAAATAGAAACAATTATCAGGATGATATAAGACCAGGCAGTGTTTCATCTGTTGTGCATTTTGTTAGTCTGAGTGACTAAGGAAACAAATCCATGGACACTCCTATATGTGTAAGAGAAAACTTTATATTACAGATTAATTGTATATTAAGAAAACATCCCCCACATCCGCAAAAAAAAAAAAAAGAAAACATCTCAGCTCAGTCCAGATCAAGTCTATAGTCTTATATTAGCCCATAAGTCTGATATTAGTCCTTACATCTCTCTTAAGACTCATGCAGCCACATGCAATGATGTAAAATGCAGGAAGATCATAGGCCAATGGGTGAAAAGTCTTGCGACCCCAATGGCGGTGGAAGCACCTCAGCGCTGGTAGGGGTCTCCATGTGTCTCCTTTAGCTCTCTTAGTGTGACTTTTCAACAGGAAGGTGAAGCAGAGAGGGTGGCCCACCTCTATGGAGAAAGAGAAGAAGTTCCCAGAATCCTCATGAGAAGGGCATGCCCACAAGGAGGCATCATCAGGCTGTGACCTGATTGACAGGCTAAGCCTCCCCTTACCCCCTTTACACTTCTTGATCAAGTTGCCATGTGCTCAGGTAACCACCACATGCGTACCGCCACTTGGGGTCGGAACCTGCTCGACGGCAGCCAACAACTATAACCACCGCCACCAGCAGCAGCAGCAGCAGCAGCAGCAGCAGCACAGAACACTCCATTTTATTTCATGACTACATAAAATGCTTCAAACTCAAATGTATAAAATGTGAAGGGGCTTCCAAAAGTTCATGGAAAAAATTAGAATTAAAAGATAATGGAATTTTCCCACAAACTTAAAAAAATCCCTCATATATTCATAATACTGTAACTTTTGCCTTTACCTTCACTTTATTCTCTTCCTTGTGAGTTTTTAAAGCCTCGCTTTTCACGTTCTGAGTTCATTGCTAATATAACTTTTTATATCTAATCATTATAGTAGTTTCAAAGCAGAGAGGAAGGTTGAAGGCAGGCTGACTTGAGCTGCTATGCTCACAGAGGGAGCACTGGTGGGGTAGAGGATTATGCATTGAGCAGGTAACCGCAAGGTCAGCAGTTTGAAGTCAACCTTTCTCCGCTCCTCAGGAGAAAATGAGGCTTTTTGTTCTCCTAAAGATTTATGGTCATGGAAATCCAAAGTCGCAGTTCTAGCCTGTCTTCTAGGGTCACTGAGTCAGAATCAACTCAATGGCAGTGAGTACGATCATAGGAAAAGCAGCTATGGAATGAAACTTTGCAAAGGGAAGATGCTTATAAGTATACACTAGGACTGAGAAAACTAGGATGACAGCGAGAAGCAAGGCAGAGCTAAAAGCGCTTTATTCAACATCTATTGAAGGCAGTAAGGGTCACCAAAGTGATGATGGGGTTGGAATAAGATCAGCAAAATTCCAGGGTGCGGCCAATGTCTTCATCAGCCTACATATTGGATTGTGCTTATTTGGGTTCTTTCATGTTATTCATATAGTAACAATACTGACAAAGGTTCATTGGTCATTTGGTAAAAAGACAAAAACAAAAGCAATGTGTAATTTCATTTTCTCAACAATGTTATAAATTCTATAGCACTGACTATAATCTTTTCTCAGATTTACTATTTTATGAGAATTTTGCATATTTGAATTTGGTTTAATGATATTTTTAAATGATATTTTTGGTTTAATGATATTCTACTATTTTTTGTTCATTATTTATTAGCTGGGTTGTTTCTGTCAAGGGAAACTTGTCCTTATAAAAAGAATTACTCTAGTCTGAGATGAAAAGTTTGGGCAACTTACATAAGGTGAGTTAGTCTGGATAGGCTAGAGAAACAAATTAATGGACACTCGTATTTGTACAGGAAAGAGACTTATATACAAGAGCAATTGAATATTGAGAAAACATCCCAGCCCAGTCCAGATCAAGTCCATAATTTTGATATTAACCCATATGTCCACTACCAATTTATAAAGTCCTCTTCAGACTCATGAAACACATGCAACGACACTGAATTCAGGAAGTTCACAGGCCAGTGGGTGGGAGGTCTTGTGGATCCAGTGGTGTTGTAAGCATCTCAGCGCTGACAGGGGTCTCCACGTGGCTTCTCCAGCTCCAGAGTTCTGGTTGCATCAGGGTAGCTTCATGTGACTTCTCATCAGAAAGGTCTCTCAGGGAGTGAGCCAACAGAGAGAGTGTCTCATGAGAGTTCCCAGAATCCTCATGAGAAGGCCATACCCACACAGAGGCCTTATTAGTTATGACCTGATTGACAGACTAGACACCACTCCTTCACTCTTAATCCTCTCAAGTCCCAAATTGACACCAGACTATGTAACTGCCACAACAGGGATGGGAAGCAACCTTGAGGAGAAAGCAATGGGACCAACAGTCTTGGAGGGACTTTGGGGAAGAAGGGAATAGGGGAAGGGTGCAGTGAGAAAACACTTCCATAGACCGGGAACAACTAGGGAATTAAAATCAACAACAAGGAGGATATAGAGATCCTGGGGTTTTGGGCAACAGCAATCTAGTTGAGGAAGTACTATGATGCAGAAGTAGGGCAGGCATGATGGTGGGGCAGAAGGAATGTAAAAGGAAACAGAGGAATGATTTAGGAAGCAAAGCTATGGATAGAGGTGCAAGCATAGGTGTATCCATATGTAAATGCATTAATCCATATAAAAAGAGGTAATGGCCTATGTACATATATTTATATGGCAATACACTGAAGTGGTGGACGAACTTCAAGCCTCTGCTCATACCCTCCCTCAATACAAGAAATCTTTGTTCTAACAAACTGTCATTCTTTGATGCCAACCCTCCAGGTACAATCGCTGAAGACATAATGGGTGCATAAGCAAATGTGGTGAAGAAGGCGGATGGTGCCCGGCTACTAAAATATATAGCTTCTGGGGATTTAAAGGCTTGAAGTGAAACAAGCAGCCATCCAGCAGAGCAACAATAAGCCCATATGGAAGAAGTACACCAGCCTGTGTGTTCATGAGGTTTCATCAGGACCAGGAAACAGGCATCAGAAGACCCATAACAAACAAAAAAAGATGTGGGGGGAAGGCATGCCCCCACGACTAATCACAGAATCTATAGGTGCAACTGTATGGTTAAAATATATAAAGATTACAATAAAGCCATCAAAAGAATGAGAGATAGAAGAGATATTGAAATAATGGAATCAGACACATTTCATGGTAGCAATGCTCACCTCAGCCTCACTTGGTGGTCCACGAAGAGAGAGGGGGAGGGGAAGGAGAACAAGGAGAAAGGGAACAGGGGCGTGAGCATGGGAGAGGAGAGGGAGGGGAAGCTTATCAGAGGCCAGTGGGGGAGCCTGAGAGAGAGCTCTTTATTGCTAACCCAGGCCTATATACCTTTGGGGAAGTACAAGCCCACTAATTATAGGTAAAGGCATATGTCACAGGAAGGGGTTGCACTATAGGTTATACAGCAATGAAAGGGGGACAATCTAGGGATATATGTGCAATATGAAGAGGAGGGATTAGGGGTATACATGTAACAAGAAGGGCGGATCCTAGATTCAGGATGGCAGCCTAACTTTGGATGTCACTGAGCAGGTTTGACCTGTTCTCTGGATCTCCATAGAAACCATTATCAGTAGGGTGTACATCCCACCTACAGGAACCAAGCTAATGGTCTCAAACCTTTAGGGAGAAGTAGCCCATTGTCCTTAACAGCAGGGAGTGACCCTACCTGTAGGACCAGACAGTTGTCTGGCAACTGACTGCCTTCAGGGACATGTCTCTAAGCATGTTGCCTCCCCCCATATACTAGCAAATAGCCTCTAATGTTTGACATGTCTTTGGAGGAGACAAAGATGGGGAAGTCTCTTGATAATCCCACACAAAGAAACAAACAAAAATATATTGTTGAGAATGAGGGGGGTCAAAGCAGAGCCCAAAGCTAAAGCCCAACTGTAGATAATGGACACAAAGCCCATCTATAGACAATGAAATATCCCCCCATAGAGGGGTCACAGGGAAGGGATGAGTCAACCAGGGTGCAGTAAAGCACTGATGAAACACACAATGTTCCTCTGGTTCTTTGAGGTTTCCTCACCCTCCATTATCATAACCCCAGTGCTGCCTCTCACTTCGGACTAGACCAGAGCATGTACACAGGTAAAGATAAGAGATAAGCACTCACAACACACAGAACCCAGGAGCAGGAATAGGAATAGTGATACCAGAAGTATAGGGAGAAGTGGGGAGAGGAGGAGAGGAAGGGGAAACCAATCATAATGATCGACACACACAATCACACAGCCCTCTCCAGGGGGAAGAACAACAGAAACCATGGGGGAAGGGAGACAGAGGTTATTGTGAGATATGAAAATAATAATAATTTATAATCTATCAAGGGGTCACGGGGGCAGGGGGAGGGGGAAAAACAGTAGCTGATACCAAGGGCTCAATAGAAAGTAATTATCTAGAAAAGAATTATCACAATATATGTACAAATATGCCTGATACAATTGATGTGTGAATTGTAATAAGAGTTGTAAGAGCTCCCAATAAAATAATTTTAAAAAAACCCCAAACAATCTTTCAATAGATTAAAAAAAGAGTTGTAAGAGACCCCAATAAGATGATCTAATAATAATAAAAGTTCAGGCATATGCTTCCTATATTTTCCAGCTTTTGAAATGACAATTTGTATCGATGTGTATTGGCTATTAATTGGGCTGCTAACTACATGGTCAGTGGTTCAGAACAACCATCCATCTCCTTGGGAGAAGGATGAGAAGAGACTTTCTACTCCTGTACAGATTTACAGCCCTGTAAAACCGCAGGGAGCCACTTTCCCCCACCCTATAAGGTTGCTGTGAGTCAGCACTGACTTGCTGGCAGTGGAACGATCCCTCAGGTGGATGATTCATAATGCTCTGTAACATAAAATGACAATGATGTCTCTCAGGTGAACCAGGGACATATACAAATCATAGATACATGAATGGATTTGGAATTTACACTTTATTCTAGCTCCAATCCAAGAATTAGGCAAATCGGTTATGCAAGACCTTTTTGTATATTTAAAGGTAAGGGTGTGTCTTTGAGGACTAAGGTGTGCCTGACTCAAGCCATGATATTTTCCATTGTCTCATATAAATATGAAAGTTGAACATTGAATAAAGAAGACTGAAGAAGATTCAATGCATTTGAATTGTGGTGCTGGAGAAGAACAACGCTACCCTCTCACCCTCAGGAAACCTTGATCAATGATATATTATTATTGTTCTTTTATGTCTTACACTGTCCATTGTCTCCCTTCACCCACCTTTTTGTTATTCGTCCCCCTGGTGGGGCTATATATCCAACTTTGTGATGGGTTTCCTCTTTCTTCCCATTTCCCCTGCTCCCACCATGCTTCTACCCTCATGATATTGTTACTCCCACTACTGTTCCTGAGGATTTTATCTGTCCTGAATTCCATGTGTTGAGAACTCTTATCTGTCCCAATGTGTGCACTCTGGTTTAGCCGGATTTGTAAGGTAGGATTGAGTCATGGCAGTGGGGCAGAGGAAGCATTCAGGAACTAGAGGAATGATGTGTGTTTTGTCAGTGCTATACTGCACCCTGGTTTAATCAATCCTTCCTTGTAACCTTTCTGTGGGGAGATGTCCAACTGTTTATAGATGGGCTTTGGGTCTCTACTCCAACCCCCTCTTTCATATCGATATAATTGTTTGTTTTGGATATTTTGATACATGATTCTGTCAATACCTCATGATCACACAGGCTAGTGTGCTTCTTCCATGTGGATATATTTGCTTCCTTGCTAGATGGCTGCTTATTTGACTTCAAGACCTCAGATGATACATTTTTTGATAGCTGGGTACCATCCGCTTTCTTTACCACATTGCTTACGCTCCCATTTTGTTTTCAGTGATTGTGTCAGAAAGGTGAATATCAAAGAGTGCCAGGTTATTAGAAGAAAGTGCTCTTGTGCTAAGGGAGGCTTTGAGTAGAGGCCCAAAGTCTGTCTGCTATCTTAATATTTAATATACAAATATGTGTACATTGGCCTCTATCCCTTTCATTATAAATTAATATATTTACAAATATACATGCCCATTGCTATACCTCTATAAACTCTGCTTTCTTTTTGATTGAGGTTTTTATCTATTTTGGGTTGGGTTTTTTTGGCATATGAAATCTATGATAGGAAATTTTTTTAGAGACATTAACTGGATTAATGGTTCCTTAGGGACATGGCAGCCAAAACAAGTCCATTCAGAAACACTTTTGATTTTGCAAAACCGGGGAGTATGGTCTAAATGAAACATTTTTAAACAAGAACGTATTTCCTTTTAGAGTTATAGCATCTATATTGGCCATTAATTTAAAAAATAATAACCAAGCTTGATTTTAAAGCAAAGAGGCAAAAAGACCCCCTTTAAAAGATGCTACTTTGCACAGAAATCTCCGCTGCTCTTTTACAGCTGTGGACGTGGAAGTGTCCCGTGAAAAGGGGAAGATTGTTCTCAATTTTTCTAAATGGATATGAAGCACAGTCCATGATTGGGCTGCTTTCAGCTTTGCTGGGTAATTTGTCCAGTGTTGGAGAAGATAGACATGCTCTTGGACATTGTTGTAAAGAGGGAAAAAAATTACTCCATTTCATCGAATTTAAGATATCATTAGCTATAAAACCAAAACCAAACTTGTTGTTTCTGAGTCAATTCCAATGCACAGCTATCTTACAGGACAGAGTCAAATTGCTCACGGGGTTTCCAAGGCTGTAAATCTTTATGGAGGTGGACTGCTGCATATTTTTCCCTCTGAGCAGTTGGTGGGTTCAAACTGCTTTTAGGTTAGCAGTTCTATGCTTAACTCACTACACCATCAGGGATTCTTAAAGAGAGGCACCAAATCCAAGCCTAAACCTACTGCCATTGAATCTATTTCAACTTTTAGTGACCCTGTGTAGGATGTCTGAGCTTTGTAAATCTTTATGGGAGCAGACAGACTCATCTATCCTTGAGGAGTATCTGGTGGGTTTGAACCTACTACCTTGCAGTTAGCAGTCCAGTGCTACCAGACAACGTTACTAGGGCTCCTTGAAAAGAGGTACAACGAAGCTAAAATAATTGGTTTTAGGTTATAGAGTTAGTAAATGCAACAAGCTACCCACACCTTCCTTTTTGCAGATTTCCATTCTGAATCTGACTCTCCAGTCAATCCTTGTCTTGATGAATGATGGCATTCTTGAGTGTTTGCTGGCAGAGACATGTTGTCAGCTTTGGCGATTTTCATTTGTGGCAAACCCTTATAGAACCCCTCATCCTGCTCTAGTTCAGATGGACTTGTCCATTAGGACTACTGGGCCATTATCCTCTCCTCTCAAATTCCTTGGAAGGGAGAGATCAGTTCTTGGAAAAGGACATCATGTGTGGTAGAGTCAACAACAACAACAACAAAGGAACACCTTTGATGTGCTACATTGACACAGGGTCTGTAACCACAGGCTATGCTTGAGAACATTGTTGCAGCCACTCCCTTAGGAGAGTGTCTGTGTTTTAACTCTGTATCCCTCGCTTTCAGCATAGTGCTAGGTAGAGAGTAGGTTCTACATCTACATGTTTGTCTATGTCTCTGGATCTGCCATTGACTCAATCCCGACTGATAAGCCTGGGCAGAACTGCCCTGTGAGTTTCTGAGACTGCAACTCTTTGCAGGACTAGGAAGCCCTGTCTTTTTCCCATGAAGTGGCTGTGGCTGCAGATATTGAGGATCCCTATTCAATGGTGACCACTATGCCAGACTGTTTATAGGGTGAATGAGCGACAGAATCAAAGGAGCAAAAGCTTAATAAAATGCACTGAAGCTCTTGAATTTTATGAATCTATAAGATTCATTCTCAACTCTGAATGAATGCATAATAATCATTCAAAGTGTGTTAGTTATTACTATATTCTCAAAGATAAAATGCATCTATTTAACAGTTGCTATGGCATAGCAGTGAGTCATAATACTTTAATCCCCCCAAATTTGTTTTACTGTAATTGCATGTTTCTAAATAATATCAAAAAGCTCTGCAAGTTTAATTTCATGCATTACCTTGAATATATAGACATCAAATGTCACCCATGAAAGAATTTTCACCTGAAATTTGAGCAGTGCTTGCTTGAAATATATAGCTAAGTAGAAAAGTGGCTGCTACAGGTTCAATGTATGCAATCTGCAGTAACAATTTGAACAGACAGATGACCAGAAAAGGACTTCTTATCATATGCTTCCAGCCACCACTGCCTAATACAAAAGGTACAGCCAGATTAGAGGAATATTACAATTTTGGTATAATAACAAAATTCAGTTTTCTCACCTTTTTGCTTATTCTTAGTTTAAAAGTATTGAGCTAGATTTTTTCCCAAAATATTTGGCAATAGAAAATTATGCTATGATGCTAAATTATCTTTAGTGCTGGATGGACTAGCCAACTGTGGGTATTGTAGACGAAGCACTTTGAATGAATTCCCATTAATAGCCTTCTTCTATTGTTATTATTTACATTTGGGTTGAGTCTGTGACTCATTTGTCATTATTTACATTTGGGTTGAGTCTGTCACTCATTTGTCATTATTTACATTTGGGTTGAGTCTGTGACTTGTACACACTGATATTCATTCTCTCTTCTTCTGAGAAACAGAACCCTACATTCATATGGGAGACAAAAGTCTACCCTCAGACTTGGCTAAAGGATTTAGTGATCTTAGAACTGGGTGTAATTATGAGATGAAATTCTACTCAGTGAACTATAAATAGAAGTGCATTGTGAGTTATGTCTGGCTAACCCTTTACATGGTAAGCAGGATCCTTCCTCTTTCTTCAAGATAGGCGCTTCAGCAGCTACCTTGGGCCATGAGATGACCTTGAGAATGGAAGCTATGAATGGCAATGCAACAAAGCAGAAGGACCAGGCTCCCTAACAGCGTGGAGCCTCCACAATAGCCTGGGACTGCCTGTGTCTGGCCTTCTCTGAGAGAGAAAGATGAGATGATCTGCTACCACAAAGATTTACACAAAAACGTTCCTCTAGTTCCTGAATGCTTCCTCTGCCCCACTGTCATGACTCAATCCTACCTTACAAATCGGCTAGACCAGAGCATGTACACTGGTACAGATAAGAGCTCTCAACACACAGAAGGACAGATAAACTCCTCAGGACAATTATGAGAGTAGTGATACCATGAGGGTAGGGGGTAAGTGGGGGGAGAAAGGGGAGAAAGGGGAAACTTTGATTGATATGTAATCCCCATCCCCTCCCCCACACAGGGGCATGAGCAACAGAAACATGGATGAAGAGAGACAGTGGATAGTGTAAAATATGAAAATAAAAATAATTTATAAATTATCAAGGGCTCACGAGGGTGGGAGGGAGCGGATACCAAGGGCTCAAGTAGAAAGAAGCTGTTTTGGAAATGATGATGGCAACATATGTACAAATGTACTTGATACCACTGATGTATAGGTTGTTATAAGAACAGTAAAAGTCCCCTGTAAAATGATTTACTAAAATTAAATAAAAAGATTTACATCCTTGGAAACCCTATAGAGGGTCACTAAGACTCAGAACTGACAGCTAGTTGGCAGTGGGCTTTATTATATTAAAGAGGTATAAGCAGTCATTTGCACTCTTTTGAGTTATTCTGTAATATGAAATGGAACTCAATCCTAATAAATAAACCATTTTCTAAGGAGATAACAGAATTTTTATTGAGAAAATATTCCTATGTTTCCATTTGCGATCGACGGCACGTCCACTATGTGGCATTCCTTTTCTGGTCATCTTCAGCTGCCTGGCTCCACCTTCACTCTTTCTACAGTTTATTGCAGCGCTGCATAAAGATCTGAGCTACTTCGAGACCCTTTATTGCTACACTTGCATTTTCAACAGCCTTTCGGTTTGTTAAAATTCCCTGAATGCTTACTTCTCTCGGACCCTCATGTAGCCCCGACATAAAACTAGACTTATATCATTGAGCAGTTTTCTCATTATTAAATGGGCAGACGTTTGTGGACACAACCATTCAGGTGATTATAAAAACGTAATTGGATTTGCGGAAACGAATCTTTAGATAGTGTTTCTGTGATGGTGCATTAGAACATAGGCAGACGTGATTTCAACGTAGCATTTGATAATCTTCAATGAAGAGTAGTGATTAGAAAGAACCTCAACCAAGGGGCTGGAAGCGAGAGCTTTGACACTCAGCTCTGATTCTTATTCCTTTGAAAACTTTTAGAAAGGTAAGGAAGCCCTCGAGCCTCAGTTTCCCTATCTGTGAAATGAGCGGTGATGAAGATGAAATGAGTTAAGCAACTAAAATTTTTGGTTCTTAAGAGAATTTACTTTGTGAATATAAGGCATTGCTAAGAGAGAGCGTTTGGATCATTGGAAAGAAATCTAAGGTCTAGCACGAATTTTATGACTGACCGTTTAAAAAATTATCCCTGAGTCTCAGTTTTCTTATCTATAAAATGAAGACAATTATGATATTGGAAGCTGTTGTGAGAATTAAAGGAAATAATGTATGTGAATACTGTAAGATAATATCAGCTACTCCAAAATGGTAGCTGTTATGTCCTTGTGATTATTACTATTTGCTTTACTTTCTCAGGGGTAGATGTGGCTTGTTAACATGTAGATTAGGTAAGTGGTTGAACAATACTGAAAAAAGTTATTAGTAATGTATTATCAACCTAAAAGAGCATATTAGGTGCAAAAATGCACGCTCAGCCAATATTTTTTACTAAGGTATACGTGAAGATAAATTGTGATTATTATATTTGACGGTTGACAGAATGGAGCAATAGAACCCATTGAGTGAAATAATGTAAAGAACATTGGTTTGGATGACTGATGATTTTGCTTAGAGAAGAAATACGATGACTCATTGTCCTCATTTGTAAAATGACAACTCTAACAAGAATACCAAGCAGATACATTTTATGGGATTATATGTTTAAGAGATCTGATATAATTCCTGACTCACTCTGAGAAATGAGGAGTGTGCTTGATTGTGATCTAAAGTAGTCTCCAAGTGTGGCAATTGGATAAGCATGGTTCAGCGTTACACAATCATTGTGTAAGTAGATTCAACATTGTGCAATGATTGCAATCTCTTTAAAAACTGGGGACATTTTCAATTATTTCTAATTTCATGAACAAAGTCTTCCTTCACCCACATTTCAAATTAACATAATTAAACGCTACACATGAAGTTTCATAGATGCAAATAAATTAATGTGGGCTACAATCTAGGAGGGGCTCCCTGGTGGTACAGTGGTCGGCCACTGGGCTGCGACCCGCATGGTCATCAGTCGGAAACCCCAGCAGCTCCGCGGAGAAAGACAGAGCTATCTACTCACGCCAACAGTCGCAGGCTCTGAACCCGCAGCGGGTCGCTCTGAGTCACCATGGACTTGATGCTTAGTGAAAGTGAAAGCCATTCTGAGAGGTTGGCTCTTTGAGAAGACCCGAGAAGATCAATTTGAGGCAAACCCCAAGAAGAAGCCTCCTATAAAGAGTACTGATCATAAAAGCCTGCTGCCAGTCAGCCCCTCTCTCTGAGACTAGGGGCCGGGCCACTGTGAGGGCGAAGCAGGCTGCAAGGGGCTCTCTCCCTGCTGCCGAGTTGATTCTGACTCTTGGCCACCCCGATTCTTACAGGACAGGGTCAAAGCGGTCCTGTAGGTATCTGCGAAGATAACTCTTTATGACCGTAGCCAGACCCATCTTTTTCCTGTGGAGTGGCTGCTGGTTCCGAACAGCTGGTTTTGCAGTTAGCGGCCCAACATGTCATCCCAAGTCATCAGGACTCCTTTACAACTGATTAGAAAGACGTGTTTTGTTAGCGGCTAGTGAGTCCGTACAAGAAAACGGAACACTGTCTGGTCCTATGCTTCCTTCACAATCTTCCCTATGCTTGTGCTCAGTGTGGTAGACACCGTGTCAGTGCAACTTGTTGGGGGTCTTTGGGGTACATGACACAACTTAGGAGTGTCTAGGAGTAAACGCCTAATAAAGCAGGCCAGTTTTCTGATGAGTAGAAGCTGGGAGTAAGGAAGGAAGACAGAGCATTTCTTTCTTTCCCTTTAATGGACTGCTCTGACTCCTGGTTTTTCCAAATCGTCTTCCCGGACCTGCTTGTGGGAATGTCAGTCAAGTGATGGCTGTGTCTTCTAGTGGCTTACCAGAGAAATGGCTTACCTCGCACTTGCTTCTCCTCCTCTCATGCCTCCAGTTGTCTTTTCCCTCACTCTTGCTGCGGTGGAACTGCATGGCCAATAACAGCCTGGCATCAGACCGTGAATCCAGGGAACTCCAACTAAGGCACCACCTCTGGGCAGTGAATTGAACTAGGCTTTAAAGGTCCATATTTGGGGCTACAATTTAGGTCAAGAAACATAAAGCGAAGCATGAACTACAACACAAAACTATACATGATAAGTGTTCACAAACTCCTGTAGGAGGAGGTCCTCCAATACTTGGGTAGTTATATCTAATTCTTTTTTTTTCTTAGTCATATCTAATTCTAATGACTTGTTTTTCTGCTCTTTGTCTCGAACATCTTGATTTACTTATAACATTGTGGTTAGTCTTCCATTATTAATTCACCATATATGGAGGCAGCATTTTCCTTGCATTTCCAGTAAGATAAGAGGATTTTGAATAAGCTCATGTTTCTGTACACATTTTGGTTTTGAAAATTCAGTTTTTCTTTAATAAGAACATTTTATCATAATTTTCTTCTCCTAAAATCAAATTACTGCTACATTACTTTTTGCCTCCTCTTGCCAGTCAGATAATTGAATATAATGATGTTGTTTATTCATAGATACTGTCTAGACTGAGTTTTTGCCTGCTTGTTTGAAATCCATTTAGCAGACTTTGCAGCCTAGCTGGCTACCTACGTGTTCCTCTAGTGGGTGTTTTGCACATAAATCTAAATGTTTTAGAAAAATATATTGCCTGTAAGTGGTGACAAAGAGGTGACTGAAGTTGAAAAGTGCCAGACATTTGCCTTAGTAGAGTCTAAAGGTAGAAGGTGATTTTTAAAAAATGAGTATTTTCTTTCTGTTTTGCTGATTTGCATTGTTCATGTGGATATAAATTAAATATATGAGTTGGCAATTTCTGTCTAATAGTTATTCTGTTTCCAAAGCAATGTTGTTGACATATGCCAGTGCATTGATGGAGACGCATCGTTCCCCTTCAGCAACCTTACAGGACAGTGTAAAATCTAGATTGTAATCTTTATGGGAGAAGATTACGAGGCCTTTTCTCTTACGAAGCCGGACTATCTGGTTATCAGCTAAGCACGTAACCACTGCACCACCAGAGCGTGTTTCCAAAAATAACACTAATTTACTACTTCATAGGATTTCTCGGGGGGGGGGGGGGAAAGAGCTGGTACCAAGGGCTCAATAGAAAGTAAATGTCTAGAAGAGAATGAGGGCAACATATGGACAAACATGCCTGATTCAGTTGATGAATGGCTTGTGATAAGAGTTGTACGAAGCCCCAATAAATTATTACCAAATATAAAAAAAAGAGATTTCTGAAAGTTAGGAATTTGGGAGCAGCCTATCTAGGTGGTTCTGGCTGCAGAATGCTAGTGCGTTTGCAGTCAAATGGCTGGTGCTCCATTTTCCAGATTACTTCCATGGGGCAGAAAGGTAAACATTCAAGGTGTTCCTATTAGGCACCATTGAGTTGCTTCTGACTCAGAGTGTTCCTATGCACAACAGACACACCACCGCCGGGTCCTGCACATCCTCAATTGTGCCTATGGCTGAGCCCATTGCTACAGCCAGGATGCCAATCCATCATATCAAGGACCTGCCTCTTTGTTGCAGTCCCTCTGCTTTCCCAACCTTGATGTCCTTTTCCAGGGACTGGAGCCCCTGACAACTTGCCCAAAGCATGTAAGGCGAATCTCACTCTCTTAACCCCTAAGAGCATTCTGTTCACACTTCTTCTAAGACAAGTGTCTGTCCTCTAGGCAGTCCATGGCACTTTCAACCTTCTTCTCCAGCACCACAGTTCAAATGCACCAGTACTTCTTCAGTCTTCCTTATTCAATGCTCGACTTTCTTTTTTTTAAAAAAACATTTTATTAGGGGCTCATACAACTCTTATCACAATCCACACATACACATACATCAGTTGTATAAAGCACATCCGTACATTCTTTGCCCTAATCACTCTCAAAGCATTTGCTCTCCACTTAAGCCCTCTGCATCAGGTCCTCTTTTTTTCCCCCCTCCCTCCCCGCTACCCCCTCCCTCATGAGCCCTTGATAATCCACAGATTGTTATTTTGCCATATCTTGCCCTATCCGGAGTCTCCCTCCCCCCCCCCCCCTTCTCTGCTGTCCATCTCCCTGGAAGGAGGTCACATGTGGATCCTTGTAATCAGTTCCCCCTTTCCAACCCACTCACCCTCCACTCTCCCAGCATCACCCCTCACACCCATGGTCCTGAAGGTATTGTCCACCCTGGGTTCCCTGTGCCTCCAGCTCCCATACGCACCAGTGTACAACCTCTGCCCTATCCAGTCTTGTGAGTTAGAATTCAGATCATGGTAGTTGGGGGGAGGAAGCATCCAGGATCTGGGGGAAAGCTGTGTTCTTCATCGGTACTACCTCGCACCCTAATTAACCCATCTCCTCTCCTAAACCCCTCTATGAGGGGATCTCCAGTGGTTGACATTTGGGCCTCAGGTCTCCACACTGCACTTCCCCCTTTATTCACTATGGTATATATATATATATATATATATATATATATATATATATATATATATATATATATATATATATATATATATATATATATTTTTTTGCATGATGCCTTATACCTGGTCCCTTTGGCACCTCGTGATCGCACCGGCTGGTGTGCTTCTTCCACATGGGCTTTGTTGCTTCTGAGCTAGATGGCCACTTGTTCACCTTCAAGCCTTTAAGACCCCAGACACTCTCTTTCGATAGCCGGGCACCATCAGCTTTCTTCGCCACATTTGCTTATGCACCCGTTTGTCTTCGGCGATTGTATCATGGAGGTGTGCAGCCAATGATATGATTTTTTGTTCTTTGATGCCTGATAACTGATCCCTTTGGGACCACACGATCACACAGGTTGGTGTGTTCCTCCATGTGGGCTTTGTTGCTTCTGAGGTAGATGGCCGCTTGTTTATCTTCAAGCCTTTAAGACCCCAGTCACTATCTCTTTTGATAGCCGGGCACCATCAGCTTTCTTCACCATATTCACTTGTTCACCCACTTTGGCTTCAGCAGTTGTGTCGGGAGAGTGAGCATCATAGAGTGCCAATTTAATAAAAGAAAGTATTCATGCATTGAGGGAGTGCTTGAGTAGAGGCCCAAGGTCCTTCTGCCACCTTAATATTACACCTATAAATATAGACATATAGATCTATTTCCCCATCCTCATATATATATATTTGCAATGCCCAACTTTCACAAGCATATGAGGCAACTGAAAACACCACGACTTGGGTCAAGTGTTCTTTAATACTCTAACGAGGTCTTGGGCAGTAGATTGACCTAATTCAGCACACTCATAGGTGGCACACTCATGTGACTAGCACATTGTTGCTGTTGCCAGAGACCTCACTTCCTCACCACTTGGGCCTCTCTCATGGGTGCACTGGTGTTCTCATGGTTGGGCTCCCCTGTTGTAGTGGTTGTAAGGTACTGTTGAGTTGGTTTTGACTCATGGTGACACTAATTACAACAGAAGAAATCACTCTCTGGTCCTGCACCATCCTCACAATTGCTCTTATTTTTTAGCCCATTGTTGTAGCCACTGTGTCAATCCATATTGTCGAGGGATGATTCAAGAGAAAAAAATGAGGAAGTGCTAGTATTTTTTATAGCAGAATTTTGGAAGTCCCACACCATCACTTCTATTCTATTCCATTGGTTACAAGATCACCCCTGACTCACTGTTGGAGCAGACTATCCAAAGGCATCCATAGAAGGAAGTGAGAATCATTTAGGGAGTCAGTTTGTATGCTGATCACCACATTAAGGAGTATTAGTTATTTTCTTGAAAGCCTTTAAAGTGTGGAGTAAACCAAATGTAAACATGCCAGACGGAGATAAAGGATATTTTATTTAAGAATAAAATTCTAAAAACTAAAAGTGATTAGATATCAGCATGATAGATAGGTCTGCGGAAATTAAGTTTGGGGGACAGACCAGCTACAGTGGGAACTGAAGACCTGAAATGGGAGCTGCTCATTGGAAGGACTCATGGAGGTGGGGAAAGACCTTAACTTCTTTAACTCAAAGTTTCAGTAGCTCGTTCTTCTGGCACGGCTCCCCACAGAAAGCTCAATACCCTTACATGTGCCTACAAGCCAACTCATAATGCAGAATCACTGTACATATGACTTTGTCTTTCTCCTCTGCCAGTTTCGGCAGCCTCCTCTTGGCCTATGCTGATAGAGCCCATCATAAGAATAGCAGTCTCTCTGGAATATAATTTTACCTCTTAGATAAAAATACTCTAGGAACTAGACAGATGCTGCACCAAGTGCAGAGATGGGGAACAGTGACTCTCTCCCTAACTCTGTGCCCACTTTATTGCGAGGGCCCTGGCGCTGCACACTCTGTGGCCATGTCGTTACAAAGGCTCTCAGAGACATTCAAGTGGAAGCAAAGGTGTTTGGCATAGTTCACTCTAAAAGCACAACCGCCAAAGAAATAGTCCTCTTACGGAAATGAAGATTATGGAATATTATCTCCTCCCGTAGCACTGACAACCTTTTCTCTTTCCATTCGAGCATTTCTATTTCCTTTGAAAGGCAGTGCCGGTCTTAATTATGTAGTGTGGCTGCAACAGAAATAGCCTAAGTGTATGATTTTAACAAAAGGAGACTTATTCTCTCACAGCTAGCAGGTGAGAATTCTGAATTCAGGGGCCGGCTTTAGGGAAAGGCTTACTTTCTCCGTTGCCTTTGGAGGAAGGTCAAGTCTGAGCTTCTGCTCCTGGATGATCTTCCCGTGGCATGCCAATGCTCTTCTCTCAGCTCTACAATTTAGTTTACTTGTTTAACCTCTTTTAGATCTTAAAAGAGACGGACTCATCAGGGGCCTTAAAAGTTTTGAGTGGACACTTAAGTTTCAGCTATTGGTTTCTCTGACTTAGAGAAAACAAAGATGAATGAAATGAAAGATCATGGAAACAATGAGTCCAATGGCCTAATTGGGCTAACTAGTCCAACCTCCATGACTGTGACATCAGAAGAAGTAAAGGGAGCCCAGCCCCGATGAACAATTACATGGAAAGGGACCACATTAGAGGGTCCTAGATAGAGTGAGAGAAAAATGTGGGACAAGATCCCAAATTATAACAAAGACCAGGCATAATGATCACATAGACACTGTTAGAACTCCCTGACTTGCCACACATCAGGCACTGAGCTCACTCTATGGCTGACCGGTAATTTTCAGCCAAACAATAGACCTTTAAGGGGAATAATACTGCCAGGGAGGTATGAACCCTTCAGCATAATCAGTCCTGTGACATAAAAAGGGCTGCATTTGGGAGGAAGTGAGATGATATTGCATTGTGGGGATTGCAATGAATGAGGTGAAATAAAATGTGTATGAATTTTTGGATGTAAAACTGATGATGTGCTCTGTAAACCTTCATTCAATTCACAATAAGAAGTTGAGAAAAATAAAGAGATTGATTCAAGATGCAACCTAACCTTGCCACTTTAACATAGCAAACAACCCACTCATAATAATTTTCTAACCATAGACAGGGGTTAGATTTATAGTATGCCAAACAGCAGAGGATAGTTACATCAGATGACAAAAATGATGAGAAACACAATTCTGAAGATAAATGCTTAGCCAAGTTGACACAAATTTGGGGAGACACAAATCAGTCCATAACAGTGTCTCAAATGTTTTGTCTTTTAAAAAAAAACATTTTATTAGGAACTCATACAACTCTTATCACAATCCATGCATACATCAATCGTGTAAAACACATCTGTACATTCTTTGCCCTCGTCATTTTCAAAGCATTTGCTCTCCACTTAAGCCCTTTGCATCAGGTCCTCTTCCCCCCCCCCTCCCTTCCCGCTCCTTCCTCCCTCATGAGCCCTCAATAATTTATAAATTATTATTTTGTCATATCTTTCCATGTCCGACATCTCCCTTCACCCCCTTTTGTTTTCCGTCCCCCAGGGAGGAGGTCACATGTAGATCCTTGTAATCAGTTCCCTCTTTCCAAACCACTCACCCTCTACTCTCCCAGTATCGCCACTCACACCCCTGGTCCTGAAGGTATCATCCACCCTGAATTCCCTGTGTTTCCAGTTCCTATCTGCACCAGTGTACATCCTCTGCTCTATCCAGACTTGCAAGGTAGAATTCGGATCATGATAGTGGGGGTGGGGGTTGGGGAGGAAGCATTTAGGAACTGGAGGGAAGCTGTATTCTTCCTTGGTGCTACATCGCATCCTGACTGACTCATCTCCTCCCCTAGATCCCTCTGTGAGGGGGTCTCCAGTGGCTGACAAATGGGCTTTGCGCCTCCACTCTGCACTTCCCCCTTCATTCACTATGGTAAGATTTTTTTTTTCTGATGATGCCTTACACCTGATCCTTTCGACTCCTCATGATCGCACAGGCTGGTGTGCTTCTTCCATGTGGGCTTTGTTGCTTCTGAGCTAGATGGCCGCTTGTTTACCTTCAAGCCTTTAAGATCCCAGACACTATCTCTTTTGAGCCGGGCACCATCAGCTTTCTTTCCCACATTTGCTTATGCACCCGTTTGTCCGCAGCAATCGTATCATGGAGGTGTGCACCCAATGATATGATTTTTTGTCCTTTGATGCCTGATAACTGATCCCTTCGGAATCACGTGATCACACAGGCTGGTGTATTCTTCCATGTGGGCTTTGTTGCTTCTGAGCTAGATGGCTGCTTGTTTATCTTCAAGCCTTTAAGACCCCAGATGCTATATCTTTTGATAGCTGGGCACCATCAGCTTTCTTCACCACATTTGCTTGTTTACCCGCTTTGGCTTCAGCGGTTGTGTCTGGAGGGTGAGCATCATAGAATGCCAATTTAATAGAAGAAAGTATTCATGCATTGAGGGAGTGCTTGAGTAGAGGCCCAAGGTCCTTCCACCACCTTAATGCAAAACCTATAAATATAGGCATATAGATCTATTTCCCCATCCTCATATATATTTGCATATGTACATGTCTTTGTCTAGACTTCTATAAATGCCCTTTGTCTTCCAGCTCTTTCCTCTATTTCCCTTGACTTTCCTCCTGTCCCACTGTCATGTTCCGTCCCCACATGGTTTACAGCTATACCTCTTTGTTACTTTACCCTCGATTATTCCCTACCAGGCCTGCGACACCCACCTCACCACCAATTTAGATCCCTTATTGTTCCCTTGTTCCTGGGTTTGTTAACACCACTTCCTTACCCCCCACCTCCCCCTATCCCATGACCCCTCAGGTACTCTCGGTGCTGTTGTTTTTCCTCCAGATAGTTCATCCAGCCTATCTTATTTAGACAGACCTGTGGAGATAATAACATGCACGAAAACAAGACAGAGGAAAACAAAGCAACAGTATACAATAAAACAATAACAACAAACCACTGACAAAGAACAAAACAAAACACATCAAGAAAGAAAAGCTTGTGGTTAGTTCAAGGATCGTTTGTTGGCCTTTAGGAGTGTTTTCCAGTCCAATCTGTTGGGGCACCACACCCTGGCCCCAAAGTCCACTTTCAGCATTCCCTGGGGACCTTGCCGCTCCATTCCCTTGCTGTTGCGCTGCACTCCCCCAGTGCTTTGCCTCGGTGTGGTGGGATCATGTCAGGCGCAATTCCCACACTGTGTCTCCGGTGCTGCACCCTGCAGGGCCATAGGTCAGTGAGGGATGTCATGTCTCATAGTGGGGCTGGCCATGTGGATGTTTTGTCTTTCATCATGGCTTGCACCTTGTGAACCCAAAGACCCAATCTGGTAGGCTAAAGAGCAAGTCTTCTGAAAAGGCCTATCAAAACCTCTGTTTCTTGCAAGTCATAAGCTTTTGCATATCTGGATTAAAACCCACTTGCTCATGGTATTTTCTCTTTAAGTCATTTTATTGGGGCCTCGTACAATTCTTATCATAATCCATACATCCATCCATTGTATCAAGCACCTATGTACATTTGTTGCCATCATCATTCTCAAAACATTTGCCATTTACTTGAGCCCTTAATATCGGCTCCTCATTTTCCTCCCTTCCTCACCACTCCCCCTCCCAGTATTTTCATATATTGTTGGATTTGATTCAATATTATCAATTTGTTGAGAATTTTGTATCTAAATTCTTGAAAGATATTAGCTTATAGTTTCTCATTTCTTCTTTGCTTTCTTCATCCTTTCTTCCCTTCATACTTTCCTCCCTCCCTTCCTTTCTCCCTCCCTCCCTACATTTTTTGTGCTGTCTTTGTCTAGTTTGGGTGTCAGGGTAATACCTCATAAAATGAACTGGGAAGTGACCTCTCCTCTTCTGTTTTCTGGAATAGATTTTGTAAAATTGGTGCTAGTTTAGCTATTTGGTAGAACTTGCCAATGAAACCATCTGGGTCTGAAGATATTTTTTCCAGAGTTTTAAAACTATGAACTCTATTTATTTGAATGATTATAGGTTTATTTAAATTATACATGTCAGCTGGGTCCAATTTTGGAAGTTTGTGACTTTCAAGGAACTGGCCTATTTCTCTTCAATTGCTAATCATAGGTGCATGAAGTTGTTTGTTATTGTTGAGTGCCCTCAAGTTGATTTGGGGTCAAAGCTATTCCATAAGGCAGAGTAGAGCTGCCCCATCTTCCTGGGAGGCTTTCCTAGGCTGTCGTCCTCAGAGGAGCAAGTCATCAGGCCTAACTCCCTTGCCGCTGCTGGATGGATTCAAGCTGTCAACCTTCTGTAGTCTTCCTTTATAATCCACTTAAGTGGGTTCTGAATATGTGTGGAATCTTCTGTTTGTTGACACTGCTAATTTGTGCTTTTTCTTTTTGGCAGTCTTACTAGAGGTGTATTAAGTTTATTGATTCAACTGGTTTTTTATTTAATTGATTTTCTCTACTTCCCTGTTTAAATTTCATTGATTTCTGTTTTTATTTTTTTATAATTTCTTTCATTTTGCTTATTTTGGGTTCATTTTGATGTCATTTCGTTTAGTTTCTTGAGGAGCAAATGAAAAATATTTATTGACGATTTTCCTCTCTTCTAGTGTAAGCATTCAAGTGCTTCTAAATTCCCCCTCAGTGTTGTTGTAATTGTGTACCACATATTTTGATATGTTTTGTCTAATTTTATGCAGCCCTAGTGTTTAAATTTTTAAAAAATTCAAGTTTGTCTTTGACACATGGATTCTCTAGAAATGTGTTGTCTAATTTCTATATGCTTAGGGATTTTTTTTAATCCTTCTGATTTTATTATTTAAATTATTTTAAATTTGTTGAGGTTTGTTTCATGGTTCAAGATATGGTTGGCGTGTTAGACTGGGTTACCTGGAGAAAAAAACCCAGTGATTCTTATACATCACTGTATATATAGAAAGAAACATGTTGAGAACATGGCTCACACAGTTGTAGAAGTGGGTAAGTCCAGTCAGGTTTCAAGACCATGGGGCAGATATTAAGCTTGAGGCTTCTCCTGACTTGCGTAGCTTTGAGGACTGATGAATCCAGGGTATCAGGAATACTGCTGACTGCAGAATTGGATATATCCAAGGTCAGCAGGTTAGCTGGCAGGTCAAATGGCAAGTTAGATGACAAGCTGCAGATGGTTCCCAGAATTGGCGGGCAGACAATATGGCAGGCTATTGGCTCAAATACAAAAGACAGAGGTTGATGAGCCAGGTGCAGGATCCAGACCCAGCAGAAAGCAAGCAACCTTCCTCACAGTATCCATTTACATAGGAATTAGGCTATGCCCCTGAGGAAACCTTTCAATTGTATCACACTGGGGACTTGAGCACTCCACCCCAGGGCTCCTCAACTGCTTGGCTACTCATATTAGATCCTATCACAGAACTGATTACATTGTGCTGGGTCACATAATGGGGGATTGCTAGGGCTTGATTGCCAAACCACTGAGAACTGTCCAGCCAAATTGACATCACACTGAAGTATGACAGTGATTTCAGTGAGTGTTTCACGTATTTAAAAAAAAATAAAACATATATTGTAGGTTGTTGAGTGTAATGCATTCTATACTCATCTCTGTCAATGTGATGTTCATCTCTATATCATTAATAATTTTCTGCCTAGGAGATCTATCAGGTGCCCTGGTGGCATAATGGCATCATGGGTACAAGTTGTACTGCAAACCATAGGTCAGCAACTTGAAGGCACCAGCCAGCGGCTTTCCACTCCTAAAGAGAGTTATGATCTTGGAACCTCACAGGGTCTATTCTAACCTGTGCTATAGGGTCATTATAGACTCGGTGGCACTGAGTTTGCTCTTTTGAGGTTTTTGAACAATTAAAACGAAAATTGAAACGAGTGGTTTTTTTTGTTTTTTTTTGCAGAACCATCATTCCCAATAAGCTTTCAGCTGATGCCCTATTTCAAGGTGACACATGCATCTCCTCCTTCTAGGAACTTGGTGTTGTTTCCCAACACAGGCTGGAATCAAGCAGCAGTCACTCTCATTTTGCTGACAACCCAAATTATTTTTTCAAGACTCTTTTCATCTTGTATGAAATTGCCTTACATCCCACCCTCACATATTTCCAGGCTGCTACATCCTTCCTATATATTTATATAGCCCATTTGTTTCTGCTCAGACTGCCAAATGTCTTCTGAAACAATCAGCTGTCAGCACTATAAAAATCTTTCAGCACATGATGTGTCGCGTAGCACAGAGTTGTGATAAGAATTAATTTCAAGTATTACAAATTCAAGCTTCCCTTTTCTATCTAAGCTTTGAACAAGTGCTAATCATCTGCCCCAAAGTCATTCCTGCCAGATACGGCACTGTCAGCCCTCCTGTAGTACCTCTCACTCAGATGCCATTTACACAGGCCTCTTCCCTGCTGTCTATAATCTATGTGAAAGGGCTAAGTCTCATATCTTGCCTTTGTCCATTGTTGCCCGAGCCAGAACCTTGGAAATCTCTAGTTGGTTACTGTTCTACTACTGTGTATATTGCACCTATGGCCTGTGGATTCTGCCACGTGCATCCCTTTGAGACCGGTCCGTCCTATCCTCCTCAACTCCACCGCTACAGGATTGGTTCAGGCCCTAGCAGTTCTTTTCTGGCTCACTCCATTAGTATTCAAACTGAACGTGTCCCCCTCTAATTCCTCTTTCATGTTACCCATGGAATTGTTTTTCTAACTAGAAATGAAATCAAAGTTTTCTCCTGCTTAAAGTCTTCCCATAGGTCTCCCTGTAGGCTGTCTTGCTGCTCTCGTCAGTTCTGACTCAGAGCGACTGACTGTATGTACAACTGAACCAAACACCATCCATCCTGCGCCGTCTTCACAATTGTTTTCATGTTCAGTCCATGGTTGCAGGCTCTGTGTTAATCCATCTAATTCAGAGATCTTCCTCTTTTTTCACAGCCCTCTACTTTACCAGGCACGATGTCTTTCTCCAGGGACCGGTCTCTCCTAAAAATTGCCCAAAATCTGCCATGTGAGATATGCTAGCCTCTATGGAGCTTTCTGACTGCACTTCTAAGACAGATCTGTTTACATAGGGACTTTGGATAAAATTCAATCCAAAAGTCGACCAACAGAGTTTTCCTTCTCCGATCTCATCTTCTACCTTCTGTCTTATTTGTTGGCAGCCACAAACCTTACAATGACATTGACATTATGCAGTTTAATGCCCTGCACTTCATCAAATAGTGCTCATTCTGATTGAGATTTATTTCCTCTCTTTTAGTTCCTGTGCTACATTGTTAATCATCCTTCCAGACTGAAGTCAGGTGCATCTCCTTTACGAAGTGTTTGTGATCTGAGGAAGATGTCTCTCCCATGTTCCATAGTCTGGTCTACATGGTTTCCTACATGTGAAGCACAGCTTTACATTGTGATTTAAATTGTGGGCTCAAGCCAGAATATGTAAGTCCAAATACCTGCATTTGAATTACTGTTTGATCTCTAAAAAGTTTCTTTCCTTTTTCTTTTTTTAATGCATTAGCTTCCCTGACTATAAATTCATAAGAATACCACCTCATTGATGTGGTCTTGAAGCAGTCCCTGGGTGATGAATATCTGACTTAACAGATAGAGTTCAACTCATAATTACAAACTCACCTCTGTAAATTCTATTATATTAAACATTTGTGGTAAAGACAATGGTTTATAATAATAGCTGCCACTCGGACATGGTATAAAACCATCATTAGTGTACTATTATTTTACAACTATTTTAAAGGAGCCCTGGTGGTGCCATTGGGTTGTTGGTTCAAATCTATCAGCTATTTCTTGGAAGAAAGTGATGCTGTCTGTTCCCATAAAAGTTCACAAAGCCTCAGAAACTCTATATATGATTGCACTTTGAGTCAAAATCCACTTGATGACAGTAGGCTTATGACGCTAAAGATGTTTTCATGTATCTGGAAATATTTAATGATTTTTATGCACAGAGAAGTGTATACTATATATAATATACTAAGAGAAACACTTGGCTGAATTTAGATATAAATTGTACTTACCTGTTCTGACTTCTATACCAATCTGCCTTAAAGAGAGTTTTAGTTAATGAAACTGGTTTATAATCTGGGAATTGCTTGTATGGAGTTTTGGAAATATTGTCTACCTCAGAGTAAACATTCAAATGCATGCCAGCTGTTCTTAATAACTTATTTTATTTTTAGTTGTTCTCTAAGTGCCTACACTTTTAAAGGGTTGATTTTTCTCACCTCATCTCTTTTTTCTGAGCAACAAGGGTAAAGAAGTCATTCAGTGTTCTATGAGTGTATAAGCAATCTATAAGCTGCTAATATATTTCATGGTAGTTCCAGACACATTTAGTTCACAGAGGAGCAAGATAATGGTTTGTATAGCATGTCTTCAGAAAATTATACTAAATGATAGTATGTACTTCTACATTATGTAAGAGATTACACAATTTGCTAATTTTCAAAGTAAGGTTTCTAAACTCTCATTGCTATTCAGTTGATGCTGACTCATAGTGACTCTATCGGACAGGGTGTGTTTCTGGGACCGTAACTCACGAATTGTGTAGAAAGTCCCATCTCTCTCCTGAAGAGAAGGTAGTGGTTTCAAACCGCTGATCTTGCAGCTAGCAGCCCAAGAATAACCACTATGCTACCAGGGCTCTATCATCTCAACTTCCTAGAATTTTGGTGATGTGTATTACAAAATTAGAATGATTGCTTTCTTATTGGCGTGTAACAAGCTTTATATCACCATGGTCTACCAGCATGAAAATGTCCACAAAATTCACATGTTGGTCATGTTGTGGACTCAGATGAAAATTATCTTTCTGGTCTTCTTTGACTCACTCCAATATTTGTAGTCTCCTATTTTAAATAGTGTTTCAAAATTACATCATGCGGCCAGTAGACTACTAGCAAGAAGCTCTTGCCCTCTCTGCATTATCTGTCTCTGGGAAAGAGCTGCAAAAGATCATGAGAGGTCATTTTGCAGCTCCTTGTCTGGGCATTCGTCACCCTCCACTTCTAGACTGTTACATTTTTATTTACTAAATGTGCTAGCATGTTGAGACTAACTGCAATGTTTAGTTGTAAATAATCATTTGGATAGCTATATTAAATTAGGTTTAATCCTGAATAATAGAAACCTCAAATAACAAGAGATTAAAGAAAAGTTTGTTTCTCTGTCCTGTAAACATAGGCATCCATCAGCTGGAATGGCAGTCCAGTCGTCGGCAATCAAGGATCCTTCGAGCTGGCTGTCCCCCACCCCACTGAACATGTAGCTTTCAACTCCCAGTTTCAAGATGCCTGCTGCAGCTCCAGGCTTCACAGCCTCAGTCTAGTCAGAAAGAAAGAGGAAAAGGAGAAATACGTATTAATTCATCAGAATTTGGTTACACGCTGATAGAGAGGTCTGAGGGACCAGGCCTAATTCCCCCCCCCCACACACACACACTCCTTGCAGAAGAATTTACTTCAGAGGACAGCATTGAAGCTACAGCTCAGGGAGAGGGACATGTCTGATCAGAGCACACGGGAACAAATGAAGAGGGAGAGAGAGTGGAGCACATCCTGGCCCACCAAGCCCCGAGGACTATATTCCTGCTCAGAGCAGTCAATGCACAGAGAAGATCATGGGGCCAGCCCCACCATGAGACACGAAGTCCCTCATTGACCTATAGTGCTATGGGGACAACACTGGAGACACGGTGTGGGAATTGTGCCCCATCTGATCCCACCACATTGAGGGGAAACACTAAGGGTGTGCAACAAAGCAGCAAGAGGAGCAGAACAATGAAGTCCTGGGGAATACCAAAAATAGACTTTGGGGCTAGTGTGTGGCACCCTATCAGACTCGACCAGAAAACACTTCTAAAGGTCAACAAACAGACCTTGAACTATTTACAGACTTTTTTTGTGTCATTTTTTGTTGTTTTGCTTTTTGTTGCTTTGTTTTGCTCTGTCCTGTTTTTGTGCATATTATTATTTCTGCATGTCTATCTAGATAAAATAGGTGGAATAAACAATCTGGAGAAGAAAACAGGACCAATGGTTGGCGAGGAAATGAGAGAGGGGGAGATGTGGGAAAGGAAATGGGTGTTAACAAACCCAGGGACAAGGGAATAACAGGTGATCTAAAATCAATGGTGTAAAGGGTGTAGGAGGTCTAGTAGAGCTTGATCAAGGGCAATGTAACTGAGAGGAATTACTGAAACCCAAATGAAGGCTGAACATGATAGTGGGACAAGAGGAAAGTCAAAAGAAATAGAGGAAAGAACTAGGAAGGAAAGGGCATTTATAGAGGACTAAATATAAGCATGTACATATATACATATTTATGTATGATAAGGAGGAAATAGATCTATGTACATATATTTGTAGGCTTAGTATTAAGGTAGCAGATGGATATTGGGCCTCTACTCAAGTACTCCCTCAATTCAAGAACACTTTGTTCTACTAACCTGGTATTCCATGATGCTCACCTTCCCAGCACGATCACTGAAGACAAAGTGGGTGCATAAGCAAATGTGGTAAAGAAAGCTGATGGTGCCTGGCTATCAAAAAAATATAGCCTCTGGAGTCTTAAAGGATTGAACATAAACAAGTGGCCATCTAGTTGATAAGCAACAAAGCCCACATGGAAGAAGCGCACCAGCCTGTGTGATCATGAGGAGTCAATAGGATCAGGTATCAGACATCAAAGACCCAGAACAAAAAAATCATATAATTGTGAATGAGGTGGAGTGCAGAGTGGAGACCCAAAGCCCATCTGTAGGCAACTGAACATCCCCTTACAGAAAGGTCGCGGGGAGGAGATGAGATAATCAGGGTGCAATATAGCATCAATAAAACATATAACTTTCCCCTAGTTCTTTAATGCTTCGCCCCCTGCCCCCATCACTATCATGATCCCAATTCCACTTTACAAATCCAGCTAGAGCATAGCATGTATGCTGGTACAGATAAGAGTTCACAATACAGGGAATTCAGGTCAGATTCATAAGGGGAAGCTGGGGGGAGAAAGGTGGAACTGATCACAATGAGCTACATATAACTCCCTCCCACGGCATGGACCAGAAAGTGGGTGAAGGGAGACATTGATCAGTGTAAGACATGAAAAAATAATATTTATAAATTATCAAGTTTTCGTGAGGGAGGGAGGGGAAAAATGAGAAGCTGATACCACATGTTCAGGTAGAAAGAAGATGTTTTGAAAATGATGGCAACAAATGTAGAAATGTGATTGACACAATGGATGGATGTATGGATTGTGAAAAGAGTTGTATGAGCCCCCAATAAAATGAATAATAAAAAAAAAAGAAGTTGGTTACACGGTTGCTGCTCCTTCCAAGGAAGGTTTGGGAGTCTCCTCTTTCCTCTGGCTAGTGTGCACACACGTCAAAGGTAGGGGTTCTGTTTATGAAGAGGGATAGATGCACATCAAAGAACTCCTGCCAGTCTGTGTTGCTTCACCTAGCAACTGGTACAGTAATAGATATGAAGACCAATGGATTAGCATTGACAACCCAGAAACACAACCAAGTACCGACAGGCACCAAATTTTGATAAAGGACCAAAACACATGGAGTGGCGGAAAGACATTGCTTTTTCAGTCATTACTATTTTGTCTTTGACATTGAACTGTCTCAGGTTGCTAATGACTAAGGCTGAAAAACAGAAGAGTTACTAAACGAGTCCTACTGACACAGAAAAATGCATTGACACAATTTTGATCCTTTCCAAATGTGTAGCAGGCCACAATATTTAAATCGCAAAAGCGATGCTGATTTCATAAATGGATTCCAAAGTATTTAAAAAAATTACAAATAAATTTTAGTGTAGCAATAAAAGAATTAAGTATTTTTACATAAATGCACTTATATCATCATACTTCATACTAATTCTAGAGAATATTTCCCAGGAATCTGGGTCTTATTTTGAAGTCTTACAATTCGATTACTTTAAAATTTACCAAAGCACACATAAAAAATAGAGAATTTGCCATTTCCTTCACCCAAATTTAATACTTCAATTTACAACTTTTTGTGTGTGGTTAGTTGTCCAATTGTTGAGTACATCCATATTAAGTATTCTTATACCATTGATTCTAAAAAGTAACTATGGATTTTCCATCTTTGTGAACTCTGTGTAGACATTGAGTCGATTCTGATCCATTATAACCCTGTAGGATTCACAGGCTGGCCAGCAGCTTCCATCTGAACCAGACTTGAATCAGATGAAAGGAGCCTATTTGGCCTTTTCCTGAAATAATAAGAAGCAAGAGGGAGCATGAATGGAAAACAGAAAGCGGATCTTAATTAGAGACAAAAGGAGTAGGAGTTTGGTCCTGGTTTGTGGTTTGAACTGTGGTAAGCAGCCCAACAGGTAACCCATTTCTTCAGCAGAGCTCCTTAAGTAATACACTTATCAGAAGAACCTAAATTATTCAAGCCACTGCTCATAGGTAAGTATATTATCACCAACATTTTGGAAGACAAGCTGGCATTATTTAGCTGAATGTGGGCCTACCAATGACCCAGAAATTACACTCTTGAATACTTTTCCTAGAGCAATCCTGGCACGTGTGATCCAGAGTGATGTACGGGGCCATGAACAGCATGCAGCATAGTGGACCCGTGGGCTGTGCTATCCAGCTGCAACCTTGCCTTAGCCATTCACCTTCACTATGTGATCTTAGATGAGTTACTCCTTTTCTTCTGTGGTGCATGTCCCTCCTCCATGGATGGGGAAAATGACTTAACCTATACAAGGTCCTTGGGATGGTTATATAAATTAACCTATGTAAAGTGTGGGGTGCATGCCAACCAGTCAATTAAATCTTAGCTAATACACTACTCTCATTATTATAGAAACATTGTTTATGAGAACAAAGAAAACCCCAAACCATATCAAATCAGGCAAACCTGAAGTCAAAGCTCCCTAACAACAGAGGCCAGATAAATGTCGGGGGCATGAACCACTCTCCAGGCATATTTTGATCGATTCTTCTCCGCAGATAGTGCACATTTTAATGAATTGCAGGGTGTGCAACCTGGCTATAAACAAGCCTATTGGTGCTACTTTTCCAACAGCATGTGCGACATGTCTCCACATAACTTATATGCGCACTGCGAAACTAAAAATAATATAAAAAATCATGGTGTGGTTCATCTTATTGTGGTGCTCTGGAACCAAAGCTGCAATCGCTCAGAATTGCCCTGGTGAAATAGAGGAAAGAGCTGGGAGGCAAAGGGCATTTATACAGAGGTCTAGCTAAAGACATGTACATAGGCAAACATATTTATATATGAGGAAGGGGAAATAGATCTATGTGCCTATATTTATAGATTTAGTATTAAGCTAGCAGAAGGACATTGGGCCTCCACTTAAGTACTTCCTCAATGCAAGAATACTTTCTTCTATTAAATTGACATTCTATGATGCTCACCTTCCCAACACAACTGCTGAAGACAAAGCGGGTGCATAAGCAAATGTGGTGAAGAAAGCTGATGGTGCCCGGCTATTAAAAGATATAGCGTCTGGGTTCTTAAAGGCTTGAAGGTAAACAAGTGGCCATCTAGCTCAGAAGCAACAAAACCCACATGGAAGAAGCACACCAGCCTGTGCGATCATGAGGTGTTGAAGGGATCAGGTATAAGGCATCATCAGAACAAAAAAAATCTTACCATAGTGAATGAGGAGTGCAGAGTGGAGACCCAAAGCCCATTTGTCAGCCAGTGGGGTCTAGGGGAGGAGATGAGCCAGTCAAGGTGAGATGTAGCACCGATGAAAAATATAACTTTCCTCTAGTTCCTAAATGCTCCCCTGGCCCTACTATCATGATCCCAATTCTTTCTTGCAAGTCTGGCTAGACCCGAGAATGTACACTGGTACAGATAGGTACTGGAAACACAGGGAATCTGGGGCGGATGATCCCTTCAGGACCAGTGGTGTGAGTGGCAATACTGGGAGGGTAGAGGGAGAGAGGGAACCGATTACCTGGATCTATATGTGACCTCCTCCCTGGGGGACGGACAACAGAAAAGTAGGTGAAGGGAGACATCGGACAGGGCAAGATTTGACAAAGTAATAATTTATAAATTATCAAGGGCTCATGAGGGAGTGGGGAGAGGGGAGGGAGGGGAAAAATGAGGACCTGATGCCAGGGACTTAAGTGGAGAGCAAATGTTTTGAGAATGATGAGGGCAATGAATGTACAAATGTGCTTTATACAATTGATGTATATGTGGATTGTGATGAGTTGTATGAGACCCTAATAAAATGATTTTAAAAAATTTTCCCTGGAACACACACAGCTGTGCAACGAGCATACTAGAGCCACACCACCACACCTCCAAGCATAACGTGAAAAGTGCAAGTGCAGATCACCCCACGCATGACGATCGCTGGATGGTGGAATAAGCACACTCTTTCGACACACATGGTGGCACAGTGGTTAAGTGCTAACCAAAACGTTGGTGACTTGAATTAGCCTGAAGCTCCTCAGGCGAAAGATGTGGCAGTCTGCTCCCACAAAGGTTATATTATAGCCTTGTAAGCCCGTCAGGTAGTTTAACTCCATCTTCTAAGGCACACGACAGCAGCGTCACCCAGGTAGCCACAGTGCAAAGGGAAGCAAGTAAATAAGAAACAAAACACAGATAGCAGTCAGGGAGATAGATGGTTTGGGCAAAGACTTTCCGTGAAATTTGTGAAATACCTTTTAAAAACTCTGTAGCAGATTCCTGGGATTCTTCTGATTATAAATGTAGAAAAAGAAAGGAAACCTTGAAGATAAAAATTACATGGAGAACTGAAATGATCTTGCTGACAGTAAAGTTAGGAAATTCAACTAGAGCCATCAAAGGAATTAGTCAAAGTGCCTTATAGATATCCTTCAGTAAGGATTGGTTGAGTGGAGTTTGCTCTTGGAAACACATTTGCGATAAAACAGATTGTGCGCCCAGGGAGCTACAAAAAGTTCATGGGGAAGATGCCATTATCTTTTAATTCCATTTTTCCACACGCTTTTTGAAGCTCTTAGATATCTTGTGTTCCCATGGAGTCAATTCCAACTCATACCCACCCTACAGGACAGGGTCTAGTGCCCCGTGGGAGTCTGAGACTGTAGCTCTTGACCGGGGTAGAGAACCTCATCTTTCTCCCTTGAAGATTACTGGTGGTTTCAAACTGCTGCCTCTGGCTGGCGGTCAACCATCAGGGATCCTCCACATATTACAATCCTGATTAAAATGTTTATTTCCATAAAGTCAGAGTCAATGCGACCGATGGGTCAAGTGAACTGCCTCAAATCACCCTGGACACAGTTCACCATACCTTTAACTACACAATAAACATTGAATTTATATAGTAAAATTTACATATCTATAGGAAAAACAAAGGAGGGAGTCTGGACTGGCAGTGGACTTACACAGTGAAACAATTAAAAGGTAAACTAGCAAGCAAGTAAATCAGCTCTCGAAATGAGAGAAGTAGAAAAATATCAGGAAATACCGCTAGGTTATAAAAACAAGACAATTCAATCTTCAGGTGATGGTTTGTAAGTTTAATCACTTTCCACCCGATTCAGGTAAGTTGGTGCATGGAATTTAGGAGTGGACATATCTGTTGACCGCTTCACTTCCAAAACCCACCGCATTCTTCGCTAGTTTCCCAGGAACCAGTAAATACACTGCCCTCTGGATATCTTCTGGAGTGAGGGTACAGCGATTTCTGTAATACATCATGTTGCAGGCCTCTGTAGCGATGCGCTCGAAGATGTCGTTGATCAGAGAGTTCATGATGCCCAAGGTGCGAGATGATATGCCCCTTTGTGGGACCACTTCCTTTAAGACCCTGTTCACATAGAGAGAGTAATTTCTGTGGCCAATGGTACTGAAAAGCGAATTCTTTCTGGAGATTGTGTTTAGATGTCCTTTGGAACATTTAAGGTTTTTGACGGTGGATCTGGCCATCGTAGATGTTGTTCCCCTGGTCAGTTCTGAGTGGAGAGATGAAAGGGCAATGAGTGGAGGGTGCTCTCCTATTTATAGTGGCAGGTCACAATCAGACTGCTGGGCTTCTTTCTGATTGGAGGCTACCCGTCTTATGTCATAATCCCCTAGCAGTGGTACTGATGGGTTGTTAAGGACACTTTTTCCCCTTGGTTAACCAGAAGATAAAAGGAGAGTTGCAGAAGGACTGAAGCTGACTTCAGGCCAGAGAGAAGGCATACTTACTTTTCTGCTTTGTTCCTTAATTTCAAGCCTAATATACAATGTTCACAGACTGAGACAAAACCTCAGCTAATGTGGGTGTTGGTGGTAGGAATGTAAAGGAAATGGGACAAAACCTCTTACAGGGGCTTGCTATGTTCAAAAAAACATTCAGGAAGTGAATTATAAGCAAATGGAAAATTAAATGGATATTTAAGATATACAAAGTGATCAATTTACAGTAAAATACATATGAACTACTGATCTTTAAAACCATGACCTTGGTTTTTGTGTTGTTTTTTTTAAACCCTACATTTTTTTCTCTGCATCTAATTCCTGAGTTATGCTATGTGGACTATTTTCATTAACATTGTCTAATTTAACATTTTTTACAAGTCTTACTATACTGCCTGTCGTTTACTTGTTATGTTGTTCTTTGGTTATTATTAACCCCAAATGTTTGTAAGATCATTCTTGCTCATTTATCATCTTGATATTCATGCCCTTAAAAATATCCACTTGCCTCTTTAATCAAAGTTGCCCCTGAGTAAAATAGGAAAAATAAAAAGTAGAGCTTCAGAAATCATGACTCAAGAGCATTTCAATAACTCATAACTGCCACAAATATTAATACTTTGAGTTCCTTCACTATCAATTCCTTCATAGAGAGAGGGGCTTATATGTAATTTCTGAAATGCCCTGGTGACCCAGTGGTGAAGTGCTTGGCTTATAACTGAAAAGCTGATGGCTGAAACCCATGAGCCTCTTAGAAGAAGGATGTGGCAGTCTGCTTCTATAAAACATAAGCTTGGCACCCCTTTGGGGGTAATTCTACTCTGTCCTCTAGGGTCATTTATAAGTTGGAGCTGGAAGTGTCACAGCAATGGGCTCATCTGTAATTGTTCCCTCTGCTCTCCCACTCAGAAGCCCTGGGGCAGAGTGGGTTACAAACTCCAGGTCAGCAGTTCGAAATCACCACCTGCTCCTTGAGAGAGAAAAGAGGGTTTCTACTCCTGCAAAGTCCCCATAGGAGCAGTTGTCCTCTGTCCGGGAGGGTCTCTATAAGCTAGAATTCACGCCATGACAGTGAGCTTGGTTTTGGAGTTTCTCTCCTACTCAAGAAAGAAAATCTGAAATAAGAAGGGTAATAATAGCATTATTACAGGACTAATTTTGAATGAGCTCTAATTTCTAAAAACAATGAATGTCTGGATACTTTATCATGAGTGACAACCTCAATACTAAGATGGAAGCTGCTGCTTGCAGATTTGTTTTTGGATACTAAGTCTTCAGTCAGCTCTTGCTAAATTTACTTTCAATTTTCTCTACATATAATTACTTAGTTTGCTTAATTATAGCGTAGCTTTATTTGCTGCATCTTAGAGGTAGTGATCAGGTGAAAAGGGCTTATTCCTCATCCTTCAGGCATCCACACTGATGAGCATCCACTAATGTGACATTCCTGGCCGCTCTCCCTCACTTCTCCTTCCTGGGCTGGGTGACTTACCTGACTGGCAAGGTGACGAGAACCCAGGCAAGACTATCTCGGCTTTCTCTTTGCTCTTATTGGGATCTGACTGTGGGAAACTGTCTCTTTGGGCAGAGCACGATGCACCAGCTGCCTTTTATGGGGGTCATCTTGCTTAATCACACAGTGTCATACTCACACTCATTGTTGGCCCACATCAATAGTGTGCAGTAACAATGCAGGCACGCTTATCTCCATCTTGCTGAATCTTGTGACTCTTTTGATTGGTTCTGAGCCTGGGTGGGGAGAAAGCAAGAGTGTAATATGTCACCGTGGAATCCCTGGGTAGGGTAAACTGTTACTACATGCAACTGCTAACTTGGAAGAAAGTCCTGGTAATCGACTTCTGAAATATCAGCCGTTGAAAACCTGTGAAACACACCTTTATTTTGACACACATGGGGTCACTGCCAGGCGTTGAAATTAATGCATGGGTGACTACTTGTATATACCATCGTAGCAAAGAGGCCACACTCTTGAAAGTACAGCCAGATCACTGTGTGATACTCACCTTCCAGACATGATAGCTGGAGACAAAATGGGTGCATAAGCAAATGTGGTGAAGAAAGCGGATGGTGCCCAGCTATGAAAAGATATAGCACATGGGGTCTTAAAGGCTTGAAGTTAAACAATTGGCCATATAGCAGGGAAGCAACAAAGCCTACATGGAAGAAACACACCAGCCTGTGTGATCATGAGTTGTTGATGGGATCAGGTATCAGAAGATCAAAAAAAACCATATCAATGTGAAGGAGAGCGGTTGGAGTGGAGACCCAAAGCCTGCCTGAAGACAATTAGACATCCTCTCATGGAGGGGTCACACAGAAGGGTGATTCAGCCAGGGTGCAGTTTAGCACCAATGAAACATATAACATTCCTTTGGTTCTTTAATGCTTCTCCCCCCACTATTATGACCCAAGGTTTACCTCACAAATCCCGCTAGACTGGAGTATGTACATTGGTATAGATAAGAGATTTTTGACACACGGAATCCAGGACAGATAAACCCCTCAGAAACAGTAATGGGAATAGTGATATCATGGAGGGACGGGGAGAGTTTAGGGTGAAGGGGGAGAAAGGGGGAACCGATACCAATGGTGGTTGTGTTAACACCCCCTCCATCCCCTGTGCGGGAAAACAATGGGACCATGGGTGAAGTGATACAGCAGGCTGTGTAAGATATATATATACAATTTATCAAGGGTTCATGAGGGCGGAAGGGTGGGGGATGGAGGGAAAAGAGCGGAGCTGAGAATAAAGGCTCAAATAGAAAAATAGTTTGGAAATGATGGCAACATATGTACAAATTTGCTTGACACAATTGATTTATGAATTGTTATAATATCCATAAGAGCCCCCAATGAAATGATTTAAAGTAAAATATAGTAAAAATAACTATTATTAAGAATATAAGAATAGTACCAACTAATGGCAATCACATGTGTGTCAGAGTACAAAGAAGTATGGCCAGAGTGTTCCCTAGAGGCAAGGAAGACGAGACTTCACCTTGCATATTTTGGAAATGTAGTCAGAAGAGACCAGTCCTTGCAGAAGGACATCATGCTTGGTAAAATAGACAATAAAGAAGAGGAAAACCTGCAATTAAATGGATGGACACCGTGGCTGCAACAATGGGCTCAAGCATAGGAACAATTGTGAGGCTGGCGCAGAACCGGGCACTGTGAAGTTCTGTTGTACATAGCAGGTTGCTATGGGTCCGAATAGACTCGATGGTATCTAACAACTACAGCTAAGAGGGAAGGGATTTATAAACAAATGAGCATTCTGTGTGCTAAAATATTGATGGCTAGCAACAGAAAAACAGCACTCAACACTCAGAAAATAAGGAATGCCGATTCTGCAAAATTTCTGGCCAATTGACCATTAACTTGAATTCTCTTTAAAAGCTCAATAAATCATTGTAAACTGTGTATGGATCACAATTGATTTGGTGGCTTTCTTTTCTTTCTCTCTAGCCCTGGACAAGAGACAGACACGTTTTAGCCTAATTGCCCTCAGGAGACGCCCATTGCACTCTTCCTCTTGGCAATGAGGCAGAAGGCTGGAGGCATAATGGGTTACAAATTGGGCTGCTAACTGCAAGGTCAACAGTTTGAACCCACAAAAAACCGAGCCATTTCATTTCTGTAAAGATCGACAGCCTCAGAAACTCAAAGAGGGCAATTCTGCTCAGTCCTATAAGATTGCTGCAAGTCAGAATCGGCTGGAGGACAGTGAGGTTGGACGATAGGGAAGAGTGAGGACTCCTTTCTCCTCTGCTCCCTCCCTCAAGGTGCTGCTAGCCTTTGAAAGCACCTGGTGCCCTTCAGCAGGAAACAGGGCATAGGAGAGAACTTCTGACCAGTACACTGACCTCGCAGACCTCCCAGCTGGTCACGGGGCAACTGGAGCTCCAAGTGAGAAAACGGTATGAGGCCTGCTCCCAGGCTATTGTTTTGTGTTTGATCACATCGTCTAGTGGGACACAAATGATGCAGTCCTTTTTTTTTTCTTTCTTAAATCATTTTATTGGGGGTTCATACAAATCTTATCATAATCCACCCATCCATCCATCCATCCATCCATCCATCCATCCATCCATCCATCCATCCATCCATCCATCCATCCATTGTGTGTCAAACACATTTGTATATTTGTTACCCTCATCATTCTCAGAACATTTACTTTCTACTTGAGCCCTTGGTATCAGCTCCTCATTTTGCCCCTCCCTCCCACCCCCTCCCTTGTAAACCCTTGATAATTTATAAATTATTATTTTTTCATATCTTACACTGTCTGACATTTCCCTTCACCCTCTTTTCTGTTGTCTGTCCCCCAGGGAGGAGGTTATATGTAGATCCTTGTAACCGGCTCCCCCTTTTCCTATCTCTTACATGATAGGGGTACTGAGTTAATCTTTCATTAATTACTGACAATCTTGCAATGAGCCAAGGTCGTCAAGACTATCAGTGACTGCTTGCACAGTGATATATCTGCAGCGCAGGTGACATCAGTTCAAAGCAGGAAGCATGCACTGATTCGTGGGCATGAGTCTTTTCTGAGAACACTTTGATAGCCACTGCGCTACTTCCTTATTGCCGCTGTAACAAATCCACAACCTTCATGGCTTCAGACATGACTTTATTATGTTTTAGTTCTGGATGTCAGGAGTCTGAACAGGCCTTACTGGCTAAAATCAAGACCTCTGCGTGGCTGCATTCCTTCTGGAGGCTCCAAAGGATAATCTGTCCCATTGACTTTTCCAACAAATGGAGGAGGCTGCCTACGTTTCTTGGCTTATAGGCCCCTTCCATCTCCAAAGCCAGCAATGGTCGCTTGAGTTTGTCGCATGCTCTATCACAGCAACACTGGCGCTTCTGCCTTCCTTGTGATTTCATCAGGCCCACCTACATAATCTAGGATCACCTCTCCTTTGCAACATTTTAAATTAAATCCTATCTTCAGAGTGTCTTCCCCCAAAGATAAAAAGTTTACAGGTTTCAAGTATTAAATGGATTATCTGGGCCACCAATACTATAGAAGAAGAAGATGATTACTATCCTGAGAATCTAATCAGAAAAACAAAGCAAACTAAAAGCCCTCTCTTACAATTTGCTTCTTTGGACTAGAAATGAGCCATTGTCTTGGATTTTTTTTACTTTCTGAGCGGCTTTTCTACATTATCATTTCAAATTGTGGTGAATGAATATATATGTTAACCTTAGACAGTTGGAAGATAACCAAAGAGAGGAAATATTTCTTTACGCTTTCTCTTCTCAAATTGCTTCCTCTGTCTATTCTCTCCTGCGTGCTCTCTGTTTCTTGCCCAAGCATTTATTGAGTGTCAACTACAAAAGTTATATTGTGCTGCTACAGAGAGGAACTAGGTATAATTCTTACTGACAAGAGGAAGTCAGACATGAAAATAGTCCATTATTGTGAACTGGGTGATAAAGGATATTATGGGGGCACATGTAAGGTGGTAATCAGAAGAGAGCAAGGTGTCTTTGATTGATTTTGAAGAACAAAAGTGATTAAGGAAGTGGAGGTATGGAATGTATGAATAAAATTCTTTCAGGGAGACATAAATATATATGCTTTTTGTTTGCTTTTGTTTTTGTACAAAGATGAAAGACCTGTGGTCTTATGGAGGCCGAGTGTGGTGGCCCTTTTTTCTCTGCTGGAACTCAGGTGTGAGAGAGGCATGACTAAGGGAGACTAAGGCAGCATGTTGTCTGGGGATAATCCAAGTGTCCCTCAACTCTGGAGAAACCTTAAATGTGTCTGTTGTTGGGAAGTGCCAACTAGATCGTTCCGACTCAGTGCATAGCTACCCTATGTCAACAGAATGAAGCATTGCTCAGCCCTGCCTTGTCCTCACCATTGTGTTTATCTTTGAGCTTATTGTTGCAGCCATTGTGTGAATCCGTTTTGTCAAGAATCTCATTTTTCCCCTGACTGTTGTAGTTGCATAATCTGTTGTGAATTTCAGGCTTAAGAGGAAAGGGGTGGAGTTTAGCCTGTCAATCAGGTTGCAGCTTGATGACCTCATTTGGACGCACTAAGGAGATAAATAGCTCGCTGGAGGCAGGACACATGCTCACTCCCTGGAAGACATTACTGATGGAGCTACTCTGAGGCAGCCAGAGCCCTGGGAGATGGATGAGCCACGTGGAGACCCCTGCCAGCACTGAGATGCTTCTACTGCCACTGGATCTGAAAGACTTTCCACCCACTGGCCTGTGATCTTCCTGCTTTTGGCATCACTGCATGTGTTTTGTGAGTCTGAAGAGAACTTTATAGATTGGTATTGAATATATGGGCTAATATCAGACTTATGGACTTGTTCTGAACTGGGCTGGAAGGTTTTCTCAATAGTCAATTGCTCTTGTATATAAAGCTCTTTCTTAGACACATGAGTGTCTGAATTTGCTTCTCTGGTCTACCTAGACTAACACACTGGCCTTGCACTTTTCCAAGCACGATATCCTTTCCCAGGAACTGTTCTCTCCTGATAACATGTCCAAAGTAAGTGAGATGAAGTCTTCCTTGCCACCCTTGATTCTAAGGAACATTTTGATTATATTTCTTCCAAGATAGTTTTTTCCCCTTTTGGTAGTCCATAGTATTTTTAATATTCTTCACAAGCACCACAATTCTTCATTTGTTTTCCCTTAGTCAATGTCCAACTTTCACATGCATAAGAGGTAATGGAAAATGCCATGGCTTAGATTAGGTGCGCACTAGTCCTCAAAGAAGCATCCTTGTATTTCAGCACTTTAAAGAGGTCTGGCGCAGCAGATTTACCCAGTGCAACATGTCTTTTGATCTCGTGACTGTTACTTCCATAAGCATGGATTGTGGATGCAAGCAAGACAAATCTTTGATAACTTCTATCTTTTCTCTATTTATCATTATATTACATATTGGTCTAGTTTTGAGGATTTGAGTTTTCTTTACACTGAATTGTAATCCACATTGAAGGGCTGCAGTCTTTGATCTTCATTAGCAAGTCTTTCTTGCTTTCACAAACAAGGCTGGGTCATCTGCCTGTTGTAGGTTGTTAATAAGCCTTCTGCAATCCTGATGCTATGTTCCTCTTCCTACAATCCAGGTTCTCTGATGATTTGCTGAGCATACAGACTGAATAAGTATGGTGAGTGGGTCCAACGCCGATACACATCTATCCTGCTTTTAAGCCATTCAGTATTCCCATGTTCTGTTCACACAACTATCTCTGGCTCCATGTACAAGTTCCTCATGAGGACAGTGATGTGTTCTGGAATGCCCTTTCTTCTCAGAATGTCCACAGTTTGTTATGATCCACACAATTGACTGCCTTTGCATAGTCAATAAAACACAAGTAAATATTTTCCTGATATTCCCTGCTTTGAGCCAATATCTACCAGATATCAGGACAAATATTATTTGTTCCACGTCCTCTTCTAAATCTGATTAGAATTTCTGGCAGCTCTATCGATATGTTGCTGAAATAGTTGTTCAATGATATTCAGCAACATTTTACTTGCATGTGAAATTAATAATATTGTTGGATAATTTATGCATTCTGTAGGGTCACCTTTATTTAAAATGGGTACAGACATGGGTCTAATCCAGTCAGTTGGCCATTTAGTTGTATTCTAAATTTCTTGGTATAGATGCGTGAATGGTTCCAGTACTTCATCAGCTTACTGAAACATTTATTTATATTTTTATTTATTAATTTTTTTACTGAAACATTTAAATTGGCATTCCATCAATTCCTAGAGCCTCGTTTTTGGCTAATGCCTTCAGTACAGCTTGAACTTATTCCTTCAATGCTATTGATTCTGGATCATCTGCTTGCTGTCTCTTGTAATGGTTGAAGGTTAGCTGGTTCTGTTCAAACAGTGAGTCTGTGTATTCCTTCTATCTTCTTTTGATGTTTCCTGCATCATTCAATAGTTTTTCCAGTCTTTCACTATTGCAACTCGAGGCTTGACCATTCGTCAGCTTTTTTTTTTGCTTGATATGCTCAATGTTTTCTTCCCTTTTGGTTTTTAAACTCCAGGTATTTATACAGTTACACACACACACACACACACACACACACACACACACACACACACACACATTACTTTGTCTTCTTGAGCTGCCCTTCAAAAATTTCTGCTCAACTCTTTAACTTCATCATTCCTTCTATTTGCCTTAGCTAATTTACAATCAAGGGCAAGTTTCCGAGTCTCTTCTAAGTTCACTTTGATCTTTCTTTCTTGTCTTTTAAGTGACATTTAGCTTTCTTCAAGCATGATTTTCTTCTGTCATCACACAGCTTGTCAGGTCTACTGTCATTAATGTTCAACGCAGCAAATCTATCTTTGAAATGTTTTCAAAATTTAGATGGAACATACTTAAGGTCATATTTTGGCTCTCATGGACGTGTTTTAATTTTCTTCAGCTTCAACCTGAATTTACATACGAGCCATTGACTATCTGTTCTGCACTCAGCCCAGTATTCCCTCTGGAGAAGGCCACGGGTCTGTTGTTGTAAAGGGTATTTGAAATGAAGAAGTTATTGGTCTTGCAAAATCTATCATGCAATGTCTAGCTTCATTTCTATCATCAAGGCCATTCCAATTGCAATTCCTTCCTTTTTGTTTACCACTTTTGCATTCCAATGGTCAATAATTGTTAATGCAATGATCTCAGACTGAAGAGGTTTGGTTAAATGCTTCAATTTCTTCCTCAAAAGCTTTAGTGTTTGGCATGTAAATGTTGAAAGTACCATCGACTGCCAAAAGGACAAACAGATCTTTTTTGGAAGAGGTTCTGCCTGAGTGTTTCTGGGAGGCAAGGATGGTGAGACCTCATCTTGCATAAATTGCATGTTGTCAGGAAAGACCAGTTCTTGGAGAAGGACATCATGTGTAGTAAAGTAGGACAGTGAAAAAGAGGAAGGTCCTTCAGGAGATGGATGGACACAATGGCTGAAACAATGGGTTCAAACATGGGAACTATTGTGAGGATGGTGTAGGACCAGGCAGGGTTTCGTTCTGTTGTGTGCATAGGGCTGTTATGGGTTGGAACCAATTCTGTGACATCTAATAATAACAATGACAGCATGTAAATTTGAATAATAGTTGTACTGACTAGCTTCCCTTGTAGGAATATAGATATTGTCCTATCAAAGATAACATTGAACTTCAAGACAGAGTTGAGATGTCCATTTGATAATGACTCTGGCGCCATTTCGCATGAATATTATTCTCAGTATAGTATGACTGCCTGATTTAAAATGGATAATACCAGTTTATTTCAACTCAATAATTGCTATGATATTGATCTGTATGTGATTCATTTCATTTTCATTACTTCTAATTTTTCCAGATTCATACTTTGTACATTTCAAGTTCCAATTATTAAATGATGTTTGCAGCTGTTACTTCTCATTTTCAGTCATGTCTTATTGATGAATGAAGCTCCCAGAAGCTTACTCCATCCATGTCATTATGGTCGACTGTATTCTAAGGAGGCATCTCTTTCTCAGTCATATTTTCCAGGCCTTCCATCATGAGGGCTTGTCTTCTGGCACTGTATCAGACAGTGCTCCACTACTCTCACTGCCACGGACACAATGCTGATACAGAGCCACTTGTTGGGACACAATGGAACAACCCTCTTTGGGTTTCTTAGCATTTAACCATCTATGGGAGTTGAAAAGCCTCATATTTTTCTTGAGAAGTGGCTGGTGGTTTCAAACTGCTGACCTTGTGTTGGCAGTCCAATGTGTACCTGACTATGTTACCATAGCTCCTGTCCCACTGACATTCCTGAACTTTTAAGTATCTGACAATGTTTCACTGCTAATCTTAAGGTTTTTGCTGACTCCTTCCTCAGAATTGAGTAGTCTCTTCCTTCTTCATAGTCTCTTCTTAGTCTAGAAACTCTGCTGAAACCTATTCACTTTGGGCAACCCTGCTGGTATTTGATATACCAGTGACATAGCTTCCTGCATCATAGAAGCACACAGTATGACAACATGACAGACGAGTGGTGGAAAATGTCTAGGCAGTAGTCCTCATCCTTCCTAATGCCATGGCCTTTTAGCACTGTTCCTCATGTTGTGGCAACACCCCCCCTAAACATAACATCATTTCATTGCTACTTCATAACAGTAATTTTGCTACTGTTATGCATCAGGCGACTTCCGTAGGGGTCACAACCCACAGATTGAGAACCGCTGGTCTAGGAAAATGACAATTAAAACAGAAATGCAGCCCAGTCTAGGACTGAAAAACCCACTTCCATTGAATTGATTCCGAATTGTAGTGACACTTTAGGGCAGAGTAGCACTCTGGAGGGTTTATTGGACTACAAATCTTTACAGGTGCAGAAAGCCTTATCTTCCTTCCTCAGAGTGGCTGGTGGTTTGAACTGCCAAGATTGTGGTTAGCAGCCCAATTCTTTTTAAAAATCATTTTATTGGGGGCTCGTGCAATTCTTATCACAATCCATACATCCATCCGTTGTGTCAAGCACTTATGTACATTTGTTGCCCTCATCATTCTCAAAACATTTGCTGTCTACTTGAGCCCTTAATATTGGCTCCTCATTTCCTCCCTCCCTTCCACTCCCTCCTCCCTCATGAACCCTTGATAATTTATAAATTATTATTATTTTGTCATATGTTACACTGTCTGACTTCTCCCCCTGTCCTCTTCTCTGCTGTCCATCCCCCAGGGAGGAGGCTTTACATAGACTCTTGTAATCGGTTCCTCCTTTTCACCCTACATTCTCTCTATCCTCCAGGCATTGCCACTCTCACCACTGGTCCTGAAGTGATCATCTGTCCTGGATTCCGTGTGTTTCCAGTTGCTATTTGTACCAATGTACAGATGCTATCTGTACCATTGGTCTAGCTAGATTTGTAAGGTAGAATTGGGATCATGATAGTGGGGCGGGGGAGGAAGCATTTAAGAGCTAGAGGAAAGTTATATGTTTGCTACCCTGCAGCCTGACTGGCTCATCTCCTCACCACAACCCTTCAGTAAGGGGGTGTCCAGTTGCCTACAGATGGACTTTGAGTCTCCACTAAGCACTCATCCTCATTTACAATGATATATTTTTTTGTTCTTTGATGCTTGATACTTGATCCCTATGAAAGCTTGTGGTCACACAGGCTGGCGTGCTTCTTCCATGTGGGCTTTGTTGCTTCTGAGCTAGATGGGCACTTGTTTATTTGCAAGCCTTTAGGACCCCAGACGCTATATCTTTTGATAGCTGGGCACCATCAGCTTTCTTCACCACATTTGCTTATGTACACGTTTGTCTTCATTGATCATATCGGGAAGGTGGGCACTCACTGACATAATTTTTTGTTCTTTGATGTCTGATAATTGGTCCATTCTACACCTCATGGTCAGACAGGCTGGTGTGCATCAGCCCAATTCTTAACCCACTATACTACCAGAGCTGGGCTAGGCCCCACTAATTGATTCAGATTTCATGTAGGGGAGGGACAGAACCTAACCACCCTGTCCACCTCCCCTGTACCCATAATTTCCTCAGGTGCTTTTTCTGTGCAACCAGGGTTTAGAATCATTGGTTGTGTTGAGAGGATTGAGCAAAAACATTTGCAGTTGTTTAACCATCAGAATGGTAATTTTAAGGGGGAAAGGTGAAGAGGGAAGAGAGGCGAAGAACACATGATCAAAGGTGAGTAGATGAGGGGGTGAAGACGTGAAGACATGCCCTACTGCCACTGGACTCCAGGTCTAGGGTCATGAAGAGACTTGATATGAACTTATTTTTGCGCATTGACGTCAACTCTACTGAGAAGTTCCTTAGCGCATTGGCACAAAAACAAATCTTGGTGGTAATAGATTGGTGCCATCTTTGCTATTAAGTCATGTGCTTGGGAGAACAGCGTAGCATTAAAGCAAACCAACACACACACACACACACACACACACACACACACACACACACACAAACTTACTGCCATAGAGTCGATTCCAAATCACTGCAACCCTCTTTACAGGAGTAGAAAGCCCCAACTTTTTCCTGTAGAATGATTTTGAAAGCCTGACCTTGTGGTTAGAAGTCCAACATATAACCTGTGATGGTCTCTCTTATATTTCCATGTTTGAGGGAAATAAAGGAAGCAAGGAAGCAAGCAAACAAACCAACCTGACACATTTTTTCTTGCTTTGCTAACAATTCTCTGGTGAAGGTCATTTCTCATTGACCTTATTCTGCCTCCTTATATTGGATTCCCAAGGTGGGCACATAATGTCATTGATACAAAGCTCTCTCTCATCTATTCCAAAGTCCCTGTACCTGCCTTGGCTAATTTGAAATCTGGGTCATTGTTCTCTGGTGACCCGAGAGCGAGAGAAAGAGCGAGAGAGAGATTAATTAGATTAGGTTTGCGCAGAGTGAGAATGTAATAAAGGAATTAACCTTGAAAGTAAGTAGAATATTGTCAATCCCTGATGAGGTTGCTGGTGAGTCTGATACTATTTAGCAGTAAACAGAAAATATATTGTGGCAATAGAGGGAAGAAAAAAATCTTAATTTTTGTTTTCAGTTCTGGTTCACATATTGTAGTTAATAAATAAATAGAAATTTAAAAATATACATTTAAAACGTTGATACCATATAAACCTGGAACTGTAAAAGGAACACATGAAAAAACATGAGTAGAGGGAGTCAGACAATACTAGTAAGGTTTCTTTAAATTTAACTAAAAAGCAATTAAAAATACCATGGACTCTCTAAATATACCATTCTAAATAGATTTTTCTCTAACACTAATAAAAAGTTGAGAGTGCCCATAAAAAAGAAATGAATTTTTAAAAATTTACTCAATCATTTATTATTATTATTAGTTGGAATTTAATGCATATATCATTCCAAATTTCAACGAGTCCATGTAGAAAAAGAATATTTGGGAACTGATTATGGTAGAAATTGTACATTCTAGTTGACGTGATTGAAATTTGAAAAGAAATCGTTTTTAGGAAAATAGAACTGATTATTCTTTGCTCTATCTTATAGTTAATGAATAGTCTCTTTCTGTACTAGCCTTGTTTCTGTTTTCCTGAAGAAAAAAAGAAAAAGAAGACTGCTGAGGACCCTCGATTCATCCCTTCATATTCTCTATACCTTTCTCTTCGTTGCTCTTTGCTCTTGGAGATGAGCCTATGTGGATTCTATCAATGGCTCCTTTGTCTCTGGTATCTGGCTGGGCTTTCTAGCTGCAGATCAGATGGGAAGAGAAAAGAGAGGTTGCATCCCTCAGCTAGATGGCATACGAAAACCAGACCAACTCACTGAGTTGAGTTGTGTTAAATCTTTAAGGGAGTAGAAAGCTCTGTCTTTCTCCCTCAGATTGGCTGGTGGTTTCCAACGACTGGCCTTTCAGTTAGGAGACCACGTCTTAATCACTATGCCACCAGGGCTCCAACTAAATGGTATGGCTCTTGTCAAAGGGGCACTCTGCACACCACTTCGCCCATCCTCTCTGCCGCGACAGTTCTGCTCTGCTGTTGTTGTTGCTAGGTGTCATTGAATCAGTTCTGATTCATGACAATAGAATGACACACTGCTTCTTCCGCACCACCCTCAAAATTGTTATATTTGAACCTATTGTTAAAGCCACTGTCTCAATCCATCTCTTTACTGACCCACTACTTTACCCAGCATGCTATCCTTTTCTGGGGACTGGTTTCTCCTGGCAACATGCCCACAGTACGTGACACAAAGTCTTGTCATCCTTGTTTCTTTCTTTCTTTCTTTTTTAATACTTTTTTTCTTTCCTATATTTTAAAAATCATTTTATTGGGGGTTCATACGACTCATCACAATCCATACATACTTCAATTGTATAAAGCACATTCGTACATTCATTGCCCTCATCATTCTCAAAACATTTGCTCTCCACTTAAGCCCCTGGCATCAGCTCATTTTTCTCCTTCCCTCCCCACTGCCCGCTCCTTCATGAACCATTGATAATTTATAAATTATTATTTTGTCATATCTTATGTTGTCCAACGTCTCTCTCGACCCACTTTTCTGTTGTCCGGGCCCCAGGGAGGAGGTTGTATGTAGATCCTTGTAATTGGTTTCCCCTTTCTACCCCTCCCTCCCTTCACCTTCCCAGTATCGTCACTCTCACCACTGGTCCTGAAGGGATCATCCATCCTGGCTTCCCTGTTTCCAGTTCCTATCTGTACCAGTGTACATCCTCTGGTCTAGCCAGATTTGCAAGGTAGAATTGGGATCATGATAATGGGGGTAGGGGGGAGGGAAGCATTTAGGAACTAGAGGAATGTTGTATGATTCATCATTGCTACATTGCACCTTGACTTGCACGTCTCCTCCCCGTGACCCTTCCATAAGGGGATGTCCAGTTGCTTACAGATGGTCTTTGGGTCCCCTCTCCACATTTCCCCTCATTCACAATGATATGATTTTTTTGTTCTGATGGTGCCTGATACCTGATCCCTTCAACACCTCATGATCACACAGGCTGGTGTGTTCTTCCATGTGGGCTTTGTTGCTTCTGAGCTAGATGGCCATTTTTTTTACCTTCAAATCTTTATGACCCTAGACACTATATCTTTTGATAGCTGGGCACCATCAGCTTTCTTCACAACATTTGCTTATGCACCCACTTTGTCTTCAGCGATCATGATGGGAAGGTGAGCATTATGAAATGCCAGTTTAATAGAACAAAGTATTCTTGCATTGAGGGCGTACTTGAGTTGAGACCCAATGGTCATCTGATACCTTAATACTAAACCTATAAATATATACACATAAATCTATTTCCCTATCCTCATATATAAATATATTTATATATGTACATGCCTTTATTTAGACCTCTATAAATGCTCTTTGCCTCCTAGCTCTTTCCTCTATTTCCTTTGATTTTCCTCTTGTCTCACTATCATGCTCAGCCTTTATTTGGATTTCAGTAATTCCTCTTGGTTACATTACCTTTGATCACACCCTACCAGGCCTCCTACATCCTCCTCACCACTGATTTGGAATACTTCTTGTTCCCTTGTCCCTGGGTTTGTTAACACCATTTCCTCCCCCCCCCCTCCACTACTTCCCTTTCTCCCATGTCCCCCAGGAACCATTGGTCTGTTGTTTTCTCCTCCAGATGGTTTATCCCACCTATCTTAGCTAAGTAGACCTGCCTCTTTGAAGTTTTTTATGCAGTTCTTTTATTCATCATTTCTCCCATTTGCCTTAGTTAATTCTAAGATTAAGAACAAATACCAGAGTCTTCTGACATCCATGCTAATCCTTTCTTTCCGTCCTATCTTTAAATATACATTTGTTTCTTCATAAATGATGTTCTAGATTTCTCCCCACAGCTCACCAGGTCTTCTATCATTAGTGTTCAATGTTTCTACTCTTGTTATTTTCTTAAAATTCAGTTGGGATTTATTTTCATAGACTTTAATTTTCTTCAGCTTAAACCTGAAATTTACATATGAACAATTGATGAACCGTTCCACGGTCAGTCATGTAGAAGGCCATTAAGACTCAGCCTTGAAACGGCTGAGAATTCTCATGACCTATGTGTCAGTGTTTGCTGATTTCTTCTGTCACTTAACGTTTTGAACAGACTGTCAAGAACAAGAAAGTATGCAAGGTCTGGAAAAACAGGTTGTTTAATTTTCTCAAGGATGTCTGACTTGGCAGAAGATAGAGTTGCTATGTGTATCAAATGTGCTTGCTTAACAATGAGATAATTAACCCCAGGTTGTTTCTGCATGGATAAAAGGAGTATGTAGAATAAACTCAGAGCTTCAGTATTCACTGTTGCCCTCCCAATACTTTCTCTCTCTCTCTCTCTCTCTCTCTCTCTCTCTCTCTCTCTCTCTCTCTCTCTCTCTCTCTCTCTGTTTTCCTTAATCCTCACTCCCCCTTTCAGGACTGTTAGACTCATCAGCTGGCTCCAACACAGTCACTGATCTGGTTTTAGCTGCTGATAGTGAGCTTCTCTGTTGTGTCTTCCCATAGATGCTGTGAAATTGATTTCTGTGTACTCCAACTGGAGAAGTCCATGTGTATGGTCCACTTTTTGTGCTGTTGGAAAAATGTATTTGGTATGAAAATTTCATGGGTCTTGCAAAATTCCACCACGCAGTCTCCAGCTCAGTTTCTATCAGCAAGGACATTTTCCAACTACAGTTCCTTCTTCTTTCTTTCCAATTGTTGTGTTTCAATTGCCAGTAATTATCAATGCATTCTGACTGCATGCTTGATCAATTTGAAGACATTGGTAAAATGCTTCAATTTCTTCATCACTAGCTTTAATGTTTGGTGCATACATTCGAATAATAGTTGTATTGACGGGATCACCTTGTATGGGGATAGAGATAATCCTATTCCAGAGAGCATTGTACTTCAACACAGATCTTAATGTGTCCTTTTTGATGATGCATATAATATAATTCCTCTTGAATATGTCATTCCTGGCTTAGTAAACCATAAGACTTTCTGATTCAAAATGGCCAATACTAGTCAATTTCGGGCCACTAATACCTAGGATATCAATCTTTATGCGTTTCGTTTTTGGCAGCTTCCAGTTTTCCTAGCTTGATACTCCTATATCTCAAGTTTTAATGAATATATCATTGAAGCTGCATCTTCTCATCTTGAGTTGTTTCCCATCAGCAAATGAAGTTCCTGAAGGCTTTAATCTGGAAGACTTTACTCCATCCATGTCATTATGCTAGACTCTATTTTCAGAAGGCAACTTTGTTCAGTCATATTTTGAGCGCCTTCCAATCAGAGGGGCTCCTATTCTGGCACCATCTCTGACAATGTTTTGTGGCTCTACATGAAATTTCAGTATCTGAAAATGTTACACTCCCACCCATAAGGATTGGGTGGCTAATTCCTCCTCGGTCAGCAGTGTCTTCCTGGAGCTCTGCTGAGACCTGTCTACCTTCGTGACTGTTGTATCTGAAAACCCCAGTGGCATATAGCTCACAGCAGCACAGCAACACACAGGCCGCCACAGCACTACAAAATGACAGACAAGTGATGGGGTTGTAGGTCTTAGAAAGATGTTACATTCAACAGAAGCCCTACAGCTAGAATTAGTATATATGAAGAAGGAATTATTTCTCTTGTCAATTATGAACAAGATTCGGACAGCCATCACACAGCTTTATGCTCTAGGCAAGTCAGAGAGAAACCATCGCTTTGCCTATAGGAAAGGATGATTGGTTCCTAATTGGGGGGGGGGGACATTTAAGGAAAGGAGCACACACACCAACAAACCTAATAAGATTTTCAACTCATATCCCTTCTTCAGTGGTTTCACAATGTCTTTTTAGTTGCTGTTGTATATGGAAAAAACTAGAAGGACCTTAAACACCACGAAATTATAGACTGAGTAACATCACACAATTACGTTCATTGGAAAATAGCTGGTTCTAGAACTGACTGGGGTAATGATTGTACAATTATTCTGGATATTGTCAAATGATGACTGCTGCATTGTATGAGATGTGGAATAGGTGCTAATAAAAATGTGAAAAATAAAGGAAGAAAATGTTCTGAAATTAATTAATTAATTTTAATAAAACATTTTGTTGGGGGCTCTTACAGCTCTTATAACAATCCGTACATCAATTGTATCAAGCACATTTGTACATATATTGCCAGAACCATCTCCAAAACATTTTCTTTCTACTTGAGTGAAATTTATTGTGGTAGTGATTGTACAACTCTTCTTGATATGATTGGACTATTGAATTGTATGGTATGGATTATGTCCCAATAAAATTGTTTTTAAAAAGTATATAGAAAAATTCCATTATCTTTTCATAAAAAAGAAAGGAAAACAACTGCATTAGAAACCAGGGCTACCAAATAGCTTTCTTTAAGTATATAACATTGTTCCACATTCTCAGTGATACAGTTAAGTCTTACCTTGGGAAAAAATTAAATAAACCCAAACTATTCAATGTTGTTGGATTTAATAAAATCCAAATACCTAAATCTGTTATCTCTTCAGGGCTCAATAAAATAGCATATCTCTCCAAAGCACAATCTAAAGGCATTCACATCAAGACCAGTTCCAGTGTTGCAGTGGCTGAGTTTTATTTATAACTAGCCTCCCATGTAGTGTAGTCTCTCTAATCTCTTCTGAGCAAGGCCGTGCCACTACATACCTCTTAGAGGAATGATAAGTGAGGCAAACTGGCTTTGGAATGTGCTAGAGATACACCCATACTGTTGCCCCTTGAAAGGGTAATGTATGATTAACATTTGCCAGTATTTCCTACTGTTCAAAGTTCTAGGAATTTATGAATTAAAACAATAGTACTATAACTTGTAGTCATTTGCATTAAAGCACAAAGAAAATGAAACAACGCAAAATAGTCAGCTAATTCCTGGGTTCCCTAGGTGTGATGTCCAAATTATTGTTGTTGTCAGGTGTTACCAAGTCAGTTCTGACCCATAGTCACCTTATGCACAACAGGACAAAACACTGCCCGGTCCTGCACCATCCTCACAATTGTTCCTACCATTGAACCTATTGTTGCACTCACTGTGTCAATCCATTTCCTTGAGGAGATTCTTCTGTTTTGCTGTCCCTTTACTTTACCAAACACGAGGTCCTTCTCCAGGGACTGGTCTCTTCTGACATCATGTCCAAAGTATGTAAGATGAAGTCTCGCTATTCTTGCCCCTGGCCATACTTCCAAGAAAGATCAGTTTGTCCTTTTGGCAGTTCATGATACTTTCAATACTCTTCTCCAGCACCAAAATTTAAATGCATCAATTCTTCTTCAGTCTTCCTTATACAATGTTCAACTTCCCCATGTATATGAAGCAATTGAAAATACCATGGTTTGGGTCAGGTATACCTTAATCCTTGAAGTAACATCCTTGCTTTTCAATACTCTAAAGAGATCTTGTGCAGCATATTTACCTAGTGCAACTTGTCTTTTGATCTTTTCACTGCTGCTTCCATGAACATTGATTGTAGATCCAAGCAAGACAAAATCCTTTACAACTTCAACTGTTTATCTTTTTCATATAATCTAGATTCTCTGATTATTTTCTAGCATACAGGTTGAATAAGTATGATGAAAAGATATAAGCCTGATGCACACCTTGCCTGATTTGAACCATGCGGCATTCCTTTGTTCTGTTTGCACAACCACCTCTTGATCCATGTAAAGGTTCTGCATGAGCACAATGAAGTGTTCTGGAATTCCCATTCTTCTAAAGGTGATCCACACTTTGTTATGATACAGACAGTTGAATGCTTTGATATAGTCAATAAAACACCAGGAAACTTCTTTCTGGTATTCTTTGCTTTGAGCCAAGATTCATCTGACATCAGCAATGATATCCCTTGTTCCATGTCATCTTCTGAATCTACCCGAACCTCTCGCAGATCTTTGTCAATGTACTGCTGCAACCATTGTTGGATGATCTTTAGCAAAATTGTACTTGCACATGATATCAATGGTATTATTGTTCTATAATTTGAGCATTCTGTTGGGTCAGCTTTCTTTGGAATGGGTAGAAATATGGATCTCTTCCAGTCAATTGACCAAGTAGCTGTCTTCCAAATTTCCTGGCATAGATGAGTGAGTGCTTCCAGTGCTTCATCAGCTTGCTGAAACCTTTCAATTGGTATTCCATTAATTACTGGAGCCTTGTTTTTGGCAAATGCTTTCAATGTAGCTTGAATTTCTTCCTTCAGCACCCTTAATTCTTGCTCATAAGCTACCTCCTGAAATGGTGGAATGTCAAACAGTTCTTTCTGGTCCAGTGTCTCTGTATTCTTTCCATTTTCTTTTGATGCTTCCTGCATTGTCCAATATTTGTCTAAATTAATGTTCTCTATTTTACTTCTCTGGCTTATAATATCCATTCCAATGGTTACAGAGAACTGAGAGACAAAATTCTTAATGAGAGGGTTTCTTAAGTAAGTTAACAAGTTGTGACACCAGTGAGAAATGCTCACGGTGGAGTTAGTTAGCAGGATATATTGCAAAATTCTTTCATGTCTGCTAATAAATGCCCAAAGGAGCATACTACTCTGCTGTAAGCCTATAAGCCTCAAACAAAAGGCATTTAGCTCAAGCTGATCCATGTGTGTCAAAGTAGAACTGTGTTTCACAGGGCTTTCAATGGATGGCTCTGACAGTTTGATAATTTCATATCAACTTGAAGATGTATGAGAGTGCAGGGGTGGAATCCAATCTATCAATCAGGTCACAGCCTGATGGTGCTCCTTTGGGGGGTGTGGCCTTCTCATAAGGAGGACCCTGGAAACCTTCTTCTTTGTCTCCCCTTTGCCTTCTTGCCTGTTGGGATTGGGTCACTGACCCTAAGAGCTTCCGAGCCTTGCCATGTTTCCACCAACCTTGGATTCACATGATGCTGAACCCATCATCTTGTGATCTTCCTGCATTCTGCATCATTGTATGTGGGTTACATCTCAAAATAAAGCTTTCTTATACAAATGCAAGTGTTTCTGGATTTGTTTCTTTAGTCAAGCCAGCCTAACACATTGACAATTCAGAAGCAGATCATTGTGTTAGTCTGGGTTGACTAGAGAAACAAATTCATAGACACTCATAAAGAAAGAGCTTTATATAAAGAGTGATTGTACATTAAGAAAACATTCCAGCCCAGTCCAGATCAAGTTCATAAGTCTGATATTAGCCCATATGCTTAATACCAATCTATAAAGTCCTCTTCAGACTCACGAAACACATGCAATGGTGCCAAATGCAGGAAGATCACAGGCCAGTGGGTGGGAAGTCTTGTGGATCCAGTGGCGGTAGAAGCATCTCAGTGCTGGCAGGGGTCTTCATGTGGCTCCTCCAGCTCAGGGCTCTAGCATAGTTCCATATGTGTTTTGTCAGCTTCAATGTCTCCCAGGGAGTAAACCAAGAGACAATACCTCTCCCACCTCCAAGGAGGAATACAGGAGTTCCCAGAATCGACAGGAGAAGGTCACACCCACACAGAGGCCTCATTGGCTATGACCTGATTGACAGGCTAGACTCCACCCCTTCACTCTTAATCCTCTCAAATTGATAAAAATTATATAATTACCCCAATCATCAAGTCTTTCTTCTGAGGTACCTTTGGGTAGACTAAACTCCCAACCTTTTGGTTAGTAACGGAGTGTATTAACCATTGGTACCATCCAGGTGCATACTCCTTCAGTCTGGTTAGGTTCCCTGATATAGTAAGATTGGATTTGTGTGTGTGTAAGGCTGTGTTTTTTTCCCAAGAAGGGGTGGAGTGAGGGGGATTTAGAAACCACCTGCATTTTTTATTCTCTCTAGGATCCACAAAGTGCTTTTATCAAGGGTCTCTGGTCAATGGCACACCTTAGAAGTGCTTCTTACTTTTCAGTATACTGATGATTCAAGTTAAAATAGAAGACTGAAATAACATTATGGTTCTCTGAATGCAGCTCACAGCAGAACTAGTTTAGGCAATGCCTTGTCTTTATTATTTTTTATATTCACAAAAAATGCTTTAAAAAACCTTGTTTGCTCTTAAGACTACCAGCTGATTGGATGAGACCCACACAAATTATTGAGGATGATCTTTATTACAGTCATTTTATTATAAATGGTAATCACATCTACAGAATTCCTTCACAGCAGCACCTAGACTAGTGTCTGACCCAACAGCTGAATGCCAGAGCCTAGCCAAGTTGATGGCATAAAATTAACCATCGCAAGTAAGAATTCTGACATATGAATGTTGTTGTGTGTCACTGAGTTAATTCAGATTCACAAGGACCCTATAGGACAGAGTAGAGCTGCCCTACATGAGTTATTAGCAAGACTGCAGTCATTTTGATTTCAGTATGCCACATGTAAATATAATACATTTTGTTATACATTTATCACTGTATGTTTTGACTGTTTTAAAGGGCTCAAACATGAGTTTGGAATATTAATTAGTATTTGAATTCTGCTTGGAGTTGAATTGACCCTTCCAGTTGGAAATAGATGATATGATAATAAATTATAGAATCTTCTTTTATGTACTTACTATGTTTTTTTGTATTTACTGTGCTTTATGGTTTTGTGTAGCCTGTCATGTGTCCTATGAGTTACAGCACACCTGCTAGTTATACATGTGACTAATATGGTTAGAAGAAATCAGTATAAATAATCACTGGGAAATGGGATAATTTGAATGTTCACTAAATAGCCATTATTCTTTTTCTTGGAGTAGTTATTAATTAGACTTGATTACACCAGGGCATGGATCCACTATTTGGGATAATACCTATAAGCTTTTATAGATTTTAATATTTACAGCAGCCAATTGTCAGATTTCTTCTATTTTTGCCTTCATGTAGCCACTGGTGGATTTAAACTGATAACCTTTCCATTAGCAGTGGATTACTGAACTATTGTATCAGCAGGGCTTATTTATACATCAATGACCTTCTCCTCCCTTAAATATTGGTGGTAATAACTACTCAAATAGAATTATTGATTGGGATTTCTGTTTTGTGGCTTTTTCATGGATGAAAGTCAAAGGGTCTTAACAAACAAAAAAGGATTTTTTTTAAATGGGTCGTTCAGAAAATACACAACAAAACACACATCAACTGAACAGTTTCTATATGTACAGATCAGGAACACTGATTACATTCTTTGAGGTGCACAATCATTCCACGCTCCTTTTCTTAGCACAAAGTCACTGCTCTGTAATGCTCCCATCTAATCTTTGGAGTTGCTGTTATCCATTTTATCCCCTACGCATAGTTCTTGTGAGAACATATGCACAAGGCAGACCTTTTTTATTGGTTAAGTCAGTGGTTCTCAACCTGTAGGTTGTGACCCTTTTGGGGATGACCCTTTCACAGGGTTTGCCTAAGACCATCAGAATACTCATATTTCTGATGGTCTTAGGAACCGATACACCGCTCCTCTATCCCTCTCCAGGTGGGTCCACTCACAGGCAGATATGCCCACAATGATTACCCAGCATGATGACATCATCGTGCCAACCCCATCACATACACGCCATCCAAATGCAGGTGTATGTGACAGGATTGGCACCATAATGCACTTATAGGGACCAGTCACAGATATGTAGAGAGCAGCTACTGTGTAGAGAGCAGCTGCTCTGTTTGAAAGTAGCTACTCTGTTAAAAGTAGCTACTGTGTTGAAACCAGCAGTATTGGAGGTAAAATGACACTTCATGAATTATAATTATTGGGTAAATTTAAAATCATCAACTACTGCAAAAAAATCTGTACCATGAGAACTTAATCTGGATGTTGATTGGTCTTTTTATATTCAGCTGTGGTTGATGTGAATACTGCCCCCTTGTGATAGTAACAGGTATGTAAAAAAACCCAAACAACCGGACAGAGTGGTGAATCATAGGAAACTTTAATGAACTGTATTGACTGAACTATGCCATGTACCATCTTTTGTATTATTAAAGCTATTGCTAAATATTATTTTCATTAGCAAACCATCCCACAACAATGGATTGTGTAGAGAAGAACTTTAAGAAAACAAAACGTAGTAAGGATTTTTTTACAGTATAGTTTTACCTCAATAATTACAGCAGGAATTGAGACACTGCAATGTTCATTTGTTGTGAAGTTCTATCAGCCTATTCTATGAAGCCAAATAAACTAAAATGCCATTTTGATAACAAGCAACCAAGCTTTGCCGGCAAGGATACCAACTATTTTAGAAGCAAACTGATGGACTCAAGAAAGCCACTCTTGACACTGGTGGAAAGTACCACAGACAAAATGTAGCAGCCATTGAAGCTTCAGATTTGGTGGTGCTCAGAATGGCCAGAACTATGAACCCTCACACCATTACTGAGGATTTACTGTTGCCAGCGGCCAAAGACATTGTTCGAGTTATGATCGGAGATGAATTTATTACAAAATCGAGTACAATTTCTTTATCTAACAACACTGTCCACAGAGGAATAGATGACATGTCTGCTGATATTCTTGATCAGATAATCCAGGAAATTAAATCTGCCCCACTTCCAATATTTAGCATCCAGCTTGCTGAATCTACAGACATTGCAAATTGTTCACAGTTACTGGTTTATGTGAGGTATATTAATGATGGAGACTTTAAAGATGAATTCTTTCAAACCTTTTAAAATGACAACTACTTCATGTGATATATTCGACACAGTTGGTTTATTTCTGAATGAGCGTAAGATCTCTTAGGAAAAGGTTTGTGGTGTTTGCACAGATGGTGCTCCAGCTATGCTAGGATTTCAACGTTTGGTACTGAACGAGTCGCCAAAGTCATCAGACCTCATCAGCAAATTGCCAATGATTCTTCAGCAAATTTTAGCAATGAAGACACTGCCACAAGAGTTACAGGAGGAAATGGAAAGCATCATAAGTTCTGTAGATTTTATAAAGGCGAGCACTTTAAACAGTCCACTGTTTTCACAGCTGTGCAGCTAGTTGGATGTGCTGAATAATACTCTGCTATTTCACACTGAAGTGAGATGGTTGTCGAGAGGAAGTTTTTTTTATATTTACAAATCCTCTTTCTTTCTTTCTTTCTTTCTAACATTTTATTAGGGACTCATACAACTCTTATCACAATCCATACATACATCAATTGTATAAAGCACGTCTGTACATTCTTTGCCCTCATCATTTTCAAAGCATTTGCTTTCCACTTAAGCCCTTTGCATCAAGTCCTCTTTTTTCCCCTCCCTCCCTGCTCCCCCCTCCCTCATGAGCTCTTGATAATTTATAAATTATTATAACTTTGTCCTATCTTGCCCTGTCCAGCGTCTCCCATCACCGCCTTTTCTGTTGTCCGTCCTCCAGGGAGGAGGTCACATGTAGATCCTTGTAATTGGTTCCCTCTTTCCAACCCACTCACCCTCTACCCTCTCAGTATCACCCCTCACACCCCTGGTCCTGAAGGTATCATCCGCCCTGGATTCCCTGTGCCTACAGCTTCTATCTGCACCAGTGTACATCCTCTGCTCTATCCAGACTTGCAAGGTAGAATTCGGATCATGGTAGTGGGGGGGGGGGGGGGGGAGAGGAAGCATTTAGGAACTGGAGGAAAGCTGTATTCTTCATCGATGTGACATCGCACCCTAACTGACTCATCTCCTCCCCCCTCTGTGATGGGATCTCCAGTGGCCAACAAATGGGCTTTGGGTCTCCACTCTGCACTTCCCCCTTCATTCACTATGGTAAGATTTTTTTTGATGATGATGCCTTATACCTGATCCCTTCGACACCTTGTGATTGCACAGGCTGGTGTGCTTCTTCCATGTGGGCTTTGTTGCTTCTGAGCTAGATGGCCGCTTGTTTATCTTGAAGCCTTTAAGACCCCAGATGCTAGATCTTTTGATAGCCGGGCATCATCAGCTTTCTTTGCCACATTTGCTTGTTCACCTGCTTTGGCTTCAGTGGTTGTGTCAGGAGGGTGAGCATCATAGAATGCCAATTTAATAGTAGAAAGTATTCATGCATTGAGGGAGTGCTTGAGTAGAGGCACAAGGTCCTTCCTCCACCTTAATACTAAACCTATAAATATAGGCACATAGATCTATTTTCCCATCATCATATATATTTGCATATGTACATGTCTTTGTCAAGAGAGAGGAAAAGTTGTAAAATGTGTTTTTGAGCTTTGCGATGAACTCAAAATGTTTTTTAATCAGAAAATAAGACCACAGTTTGAAGCACTTTTCAGCGATAAAGTGAACTGCAGAAAATAGCTTACTTGGTTGCCATCTTTGCCATCTTGAATGAGTTAAATTTATCACTGCAAGGACCAAATGCAACATACCTTGATTTGTCTGAAAAGATCCCATCATTCCAAATGAAACTTCAGCTTTGGAGAAAAAAATTGAATGAAAATAAACTTTACATGTTGCCTACCTTATCTGCTTTCTTTGAGGAACATGACATTGAACCAGGCATATGATGATCATTTCTGTGAAAGCACACTTACACATGCTTGCAGATGAAATTTCATCGCACTTTCCAAATCTACCTGACACCCATTTGCACTTGCCAGAAGCCCATTCATAGTTAAAGTTGAAGATGTTCCTGAGACAGCACAAGAGGAGTTCATTGAACTTATTAACAGCGATGCAGTGAGAACTGGTTTCTCTACAATGCCAGTTTCAAAATTCTGGACCAATTGTTTATAGTCGTATCCTGTTCTCTCTGAGACCGTGTTGCACCTTCTTCTTCCATATCCAACAGTATTTCTTTGTGAAACAGGGGTTTTCCATCTTGTTAGTTATCAAGTCTAAATACAGAAGTAGATGTGTTGTGGAAGATGATCTTTATCATGCTCTTGCAAAGACTGCCCCAAGAATTAGAGGTGAGAAAGAAGCTATCTCAACCTTCGCACTGATGTTAGCTTTTTAAGCATACTGTTGCAAAATGTAGCAATGTAGTTTACTGTTGTTATATTAAGACTGTTACCCATGCTACACTATTCTTCAAGACAAAATTTCATTTTTTTGTAATTAGAAATAGATATTTCACAATATATAATTACATATTGTTTTTGTAATTAATTGCTATGCTTTAATTATGTTCAATTTGTAACAATGAAAGTACATTCTGCATATCAGATATTTACATTATGATCCATAACAGTAGCAAAGTTACAGTTATGAAGTAGCAATGAAAATAATTTTATGGTAGGGGGGTCACCACAACATGAGGAGCTGTATTAAAGGGTCAAGGCATTAGGAATGTTGAGAACTACTGGATTAAGGGAATCTATTTTAAGAAGACTACAGGGGATATTTTTCAATTAAGTTTTAAAGATCATCTTCTGGCAAGTAGTTTCAGAGGTTTATCTGGCTCCAGAAAGTCTGGAGTCTAGGAGGATTTGAAGTTGTGTTTTGCATTTTCCCTCTTTTGATCAGGTCCTTGTGTAGAACCTTTGATCAAAAACTTGAGTTCTTTTGGTCTGATGACAAAGGAGGCAGTTGTTCACAGTGGTTAAAGCTTCACATCCATGCCCTCCTCTTAGTCCTGGGTCTCCTTCCTCTTATACTTGGTTGTAACTTGGACAGCCACTTTAACAAATAACTTTTTGTAGAAAAAGATCCAGTTTTCTTTGAAGTTGTTGGAATTTCCATGGTCTTTATTTTATTTTATTATAGTGATTTTCTGTACTTCTTGAAGCTGAATGTTGCTCAGGGACTATTTATCGAGCGCTACCTATGTGTCAGGCACAATGCTGGCCTGGGAGAAGCAGAGAAATGACATGCTCTTTCCCTTGAAGGGTTGTTGAAATCATTTTTAAGGAGAACAAAGATCTTGGTCAGGGTAATGGCCAGATTGAGGAAGCTGATTTAGGACAGATAAATCCCGGTAAATACCACAGACCTTTAGAAAAGCTTCTATATATCACACTCTGATGAAGAAAGAATTGGATTGGAGAAACTATAACCCAGAATCCTGGTTGTGTGAGGGTGGCTATAACCTGAAAGTTCAGGTAGCCACACTTGCACTTAAGCCAGTATCAAATGACAGTGGTCCCCCTTATTGTTTCTTAATATCTGCAGAGATGGAGTTTCCACATTTTTCTCACAAGGCTTATACTTAGGATATTTTCTAACGTCTACCCTAAATCCCTCCTATTGGAAGTTAAGCCCATCCCTTCTTGGAGAACAGCTGTCAGCTGTTTCTTTAAATAGCATGAATGATTCGAAAGAGCTTCTAAGTCCTCTCCCTTTCCCCCATCTCAGGCCATTTCTAATCCAATGGTTCTCACACCTCTGGTTATGTTTTTTTTTTTTAGATTTTTCACTTCTCTTTTAATCACTGATTTTCAGGGTTCTTTTTTCAAAAACAAGTACATCTTAGAACAATTCAGATAACTGAGGTTCTCAGGGACTGGTCATGGATCTTCTCATTCCTTTTTCACCTTCCTGCATTTTTTTTTTACGCCCCAAATAGCTGCACCATTTTCACCATGCTTCCTTCCAACTATCTAAATATTAATTCCTTTTGATTTATTGTCTGCTTCTACCAAGTTTCAAATTTCTCAGGGCTCACCTTCTCCCTTCTGGTATATTTCATTTCTTATTCACATTTCCTCTCTTATGCAGTCTGTATTTTCATGGCGTTTAAAGTTCACTTTTTTTTTTTTTTTACTTTTTAGTTGAATTTAATTTCCCTCTTGGGGAAATAGTACTGCTTCTTTTTATTCCATGTCTCGAGTATGTTTATGCATATGCATAGCCTTCTCTTTCTCCACCAATACCTTCAGAATTAGACTCGAAGGAGAAAAGTCTTGGCTTAATGAAAATGAACTATGACGGAAATGAACATGCTTTGACCAGGGCCCCTGTTGTCCTTGGAACAGCACATTTGGGGCTGTTATTGGGAGATTTCTTAAAAACAAACAAACATGAACCCCACGTCAAGCCCTACTGCCACCGAGTCAGTTCAGACTCACTAACCCTAGAGGACAGAATAGAACTGTCCCCTTTGAGTTTCTGAGGTTATAAATCTTCTTTATGAAAAGCAATTAGATTATTGTTAAATACCTGGTTTTAGAGAAAAGAATAAATTCACTTGAACAGGAATAATAAGTCAAGAGAGAAAACAGTTGCTCATCATTAGAAAATCTGTGACCACTGGGGCTGTCTTGTAGACATAAAAAATTAGAGGCCAAATATTAAAGAATATGTGTCCTCATATTAATCCATATGGAATATGAGTTAGTCTATTGTGCCAACCTGGCCAATAAACACATGTGGGGTTAATTGAAGGGCAGAGGGATAAATGGCTCAGTGAGCCTCACCTTTCTAGTTCTTGGGTCTCTTGCTTTGTGATGGTCGCACCAGGCTGCAGCTGCCTTAGCAGTTCCCTGCTTCAGCTTGAAATGCTGACTTCCTGCAAGACATCTCCAAGGAGAAGCCACATGGACCTAGCCCGATGAAGCCCTGGGTTCTGGAGCACCCATGTGAAGACCCCTGCCAGCACTGAGATGCTTACACACTCACTGACTCAGCTTTCCTCCTGCAGTTGGCATCATTGCCTCTGTTTTGTGAGATGGAGGAGGACTTTGTGGATTGGTGTTGTTCATATGGGTTAATGGGCTAATGTTGGACTTGTGGGCTTGGGTAGCACTGGGTTGGGATATTTTCTTGATGCACATTAACCTTTACATGAAACTCTCTCTTATACATGAGTTTCTGTGGATTTGTTTCTCTAAAGTACCCAGACTAACACAGACCAGTCCCATAGTACCTAGAATCAGGGAATTCTGTAGATTATCACCTTCTAACCAAACATGGCCCATTGGCACATATGGCTTTTAAAGAAATGTAAAGAACAACTGGTAAGGAGTTTGTCTCCTTCCACACCAAAATAGTCTTTTACAGATATTTGATTTTGGATCACTTGGATTTTTTGCAATCACAATGCCATCTCTTTGGGTATCATAAAAAAGTGTCGACTAAGATTTTCTGCCAAGACAAGATCTGAATTCTGAATTGAGGTTCCACTGATGGGTCCGAACACATGCCAACACCACCAACAAATGTATCTGAATGCACAATGAGGTATGCAATCACAATGAATGGTAGACCCAACAAGCCAATCAATTTTTCCCAGAACATCATGAAGCCTACTTCTATGTAGAGTCTGACACCATTGACCTTCATGAAGAGATCACTGAAGATAAGGGTGCTACAGCAAGTGTGGTGAAGAAGGCAGATGGTGCCCAGCTATAAAGTGGAGTAGTATCTTGGATCCCAAAGGCCTGCCTCCAAACAAGCAGTCATACAGTGAGATGTCAGCCAAGTCCACCAGTCTGCAATCATCTTCAATATATGTCAGATTTTTAGACATCATAGTTCTATTCTACCACACATTCACTTTTGAACATAGTTGCAAGGCCTCCAAAAACAAACAAACAAACCTCAACCCCCCAAAAAACAAAACATCTAAAGCATATCTCAAATCTTTTGACCCACAAAGAATCCAGAATCACCCTCACCCAGGACTCAGGTAGCCCTTTCTCACCTGGGCCCTGCTGAAGCTCACTAGTACTCTATACATCTTTAAAAGAGCAGACAGCCTCATTATTCTCCCTCAGATCAATTGCTGACCTTGACCTGGACAGGGATGGGATGTGGCAGTCTGCTTCTGTAAAGGGTAGAGCCATGGAAACCTTTCAGGCCACTTCTACTCTGTCCTATAGAGTCACTGAGTCAGAATTGACTCAGCAGCAATGAGGTGGGTTTGGCTTTGGCATTCTGAGGACTTGGGGGTCACATCATTGAGTGTGTGAGATTCAGAGGGAGAAAATTACACCTCTGTAGCCATGAGTACTTTCCTGGGCTATAATTTTCAGGAGCTAGGTCTTTAGGGGAACATTAATGTGCCTGCTAGCAGGTAGGGAGCAGATGGAAAATAAATATACTCAAGGGCTCCGAGGCTATTATTGATGTTGGAGGCTAGGTAGTCAGGCAACAGGAAATAAATACAACTAAACAGTAGGAAAAAGACTTTTACATTTGGTCCCCTAAACAACACCTGGGGAAAAGCTTGATCCAGGGAGTTGGGGGACAATTGGTCCCAAGGCTTCTTAATGTAGGGCAGCCTTAACAGCTGGCCTGTAGAACCTTCTAACCATAAGGTGATTAAATCTGAGCAGCTGCATCTTACAGACCTGAAAATTAGATTTTCATACCCAAATGCTGCATAAGACAGAGCTGGCGAGAGTGATGACAGCTGGACCTCACTGTTACTTGAACTGTTCTTTACAAAGTGCTGTATGCTCATTGCCCAAAGGGGACCTCAGAGCAACCTCACGGAGAGTGAAGGGAAGAAACCATTAATATTCCTATTAAAGTAGATGAAGCAACCATGACTCCGGCAGGTGAAGCCCACTGCCCCAAACCATGCAATCCCGGGCTTCCCAGAACACAAGAGCTTGAGGGTAGATTTGGATCCCAACTCTGGTTTCTTAGCAGTATTGCTTTAATCTTTATTCTCCAATTTTTTTTCAGTTTCAGTTCTGCTATAATTTCTTCATGATAATAATGTTGTGAGTTGTTATTGTTAGGTGTCCTCCAGTCAGTTCCAACCCATAGGGACCTTCTGAACAACGGAACGAAACACTGCCAGGCGCTGCTCCGTCCTCACAATTGTGCCTGTGCTTGACCCGTTGTAGCAGTTACTGTGTGAAGCCCCTTCTGGAGGACCTGCGTCCCCTTTATGCCCTGCTACTTTACCAAAGCATAGTGTCCTTCTCTAGGGACCGGTCTCTTCATCTGACGAAGTGTGTCAGATGAAGTCTCGCCATCCTTGCTTCTAAGGAGCCATTTGGCTGTACTTCTTTCCTTTTAAAATCATTTTATTGGGGGCTCATACAGCTCTTATCACAATCCATTCTTCCATCCATTGTGTCAAGCACATTTGTAGATTTGTTGCCATCATCATTCTTAAAACATTTTTTTTCTACTTGAGCCCTTGGTATCAACTCCTCATTTTTCCCCTCCCTCACGAAACCTTGATAATTTATAAATTATTATTTTGTCATATCTTACACTGTCTAATGTCTCCCTTCACCCACTTTTCTGTTGTCTGTCCTCCAGGGCGTGTGTTATATTTAGATCCTTGTGATCGGTTCCCCCTTTTACTCCACCTTCCCCTTATCCTCCTGGTGTCACTACTCTCATTATTGGTACTGAGGGATTTATCTGTCCTGGATTTCCTGTGTTTCCAATTCTAATCTGTACCAGTGTGCATCGTCTGGTCTAGCAAGTTTTGTAAGGTAGACTTGGGATCATCATAGTGGGGGGAAGGAAGCATTAAAGAACTAGAGGAAAGTTGTATGTTTCATCAGTGCTATACTGCATCCTGACTGGCTCATTTCCTCCCTGTGACCCTTCTGGAAGGGGATATCCAGTTGCCTACAGATGGGCTTATGGTCCCCACTATGCACTCCCCTCATTCACAATGATATGATTTTTTGTTCTTTGATGCTTGATAGCTGATCCTACGAACACCTTGTGATCACACAGGCTGGCGTGCTTCATCCATGTGGGCTTTGTTGCTTCCCAGCTAGATGACTGCTTGTTTATCTTCAAGCCTTTAAAACCCCAGATGCTATATCTTTTGATAGCCAGACACCATCAGCTTTCTTCATCACATTTGCTTATGCACCTGCTTTAGCTTCAGCAATCATGCCGGGAAGGTGAGCATTATGCAATGCCAGTTTAATAGAACAAAGTGTTTGTGTATTGACGGAGGCTGTACTTTACTTCTTTCAAGACAGATTTATTTGTCCTTTTGGCAGTCCATGGCGCATTCGACACTCTCCTCCAGCACCACTATTCAAATACATCAATTATTCTATTATTAATCATAGTAATCATAAAAATAGTAACTATGATTTTTAAATACTTACCTACCATGGGCTACTGAAACCTCACAGCTATCCTACCATCTATCAGTGAGGATGTGTTATCGATAAAAAGCAGAATAAAGAAGAAGAAGCAGCAGCCCAGAAAGGCTTAGTCGTTTGTCCAAACTAATGCAGGTAGTAAGTAGCTCATCTAAGATCATACTGGAAGCATATATAATTCCATTGGAGTTTTACCGGCACAATAATTAAGGTCTCCATGGCTAACTGAAAAGTTGGTGGTTAGAAGTCGCTTGGGGGCTCCTGGGAGAAACACCCAGCATCTATTTCCATAAAGATCACACTCAAGAAAATCCCATCGGAGAGGCTTATTCTGTCATATAGGGTCTCTGTAAGTCACAATCGAGGAAATGGCATTTGACAATAGCACACACAATTTCAAAGCCTACATTCACCACTCGATAACATTTGCTTCAGCAAAAATTTGGGGATTCATCCCCAGAGTGTTCAGGGGTATTTCACTCTGCTCACAAGCACAGCCTTTGGGCACAATAGCAATTCCTTCTGTTCCCCATCCTGGGAGGTCGGGCTGCGCTGCCTTGGTCCTTGGGAGTTGTGAGTCTGTGTTCTCAGGTGGCTCTGGCTGCCTCATTCTTCTCTGCTACCCTGTGCTCCAGCTACCATTCTCCTGAAGGGGGCCCACTGCGCAGCACTTCTGGAGTGATGGTGCTTGCAGAAATGATAGCGAGTAGTATTCCTTATCCATTTTCTAGTTTTCACATGCATCTGAGACCATTGAAAACACCAAGGCTCGGGACAGGTGCACTGAAGTCCTGAGAGTGACATATTTGCTTTTTGAACCCTTTATGCAGGTTTGTTTGCAGCAAATTTGCCCAATGTAATACGTTGTTTGATTTCCTAATCACTGCTTCCATGGGTGTCTACTGTGGATCCAAGTAAAACGAAATCCTACACAGTGAAATTCAATATTGTCTCCATTTACTATGATGCTGCTAATTGGTACAGCTGTGAGGACTCTTCTTTTTTCTTTCCATTGAGATGTAACCCAGACTGCTTTTGATCTTCATCAGTAAGCACTTGGACTTGTTTTCATTTGTAGCAGGCAAGATGGTGCCACCTGCATATTGCAAGTTGTCGATGGGCCCGACGCCACATCCTTCATGTAGTTCACTTTCTCAAGTTGTTTGCTCAGCATACCGATTGAGTAGATATGGTGAAAGTATCTGTGTTGGACAGGGTTCTCTAGTGAGACAAACCAGATTGCTAGTAATTATATATAAATATATTTATAAAGATAGATATATAATTCAAGAAATGAACCGTTAAATTATATACAGATAGATAATACAAGAAATTAACAGTTAAATTATAAAGCAGTGAGACACTAGCAGTCCTTTAAGGCTTGAGAGTCGCCAGTTGCCAGTCCCCTGCTGTAGAGATAGCTGGGCTATGTATACCCAGGCAGCAAACAGCAAGGCAGGTCCCCAACTGTCATCAACTGTCGGTCCCCAGCTCCAGAGATGAACATTCCAATCGTGTGGGCTTAAAGGGACCTCAACTTACAGCGACGCAGTCCACAGGCTAGGCATCCCACAGGTAGTGTATCCCTTTAAACTGAGGCACAGAACAACCAAGGTGAGGCTCACCGAGCCATTTATCCCTCTGCCCTTCAGTTAATCCTACTTGTGTTTATCGGCCAGGCTGGCACAATAAACTATCGCAGTATACAACCCTGATCACACCTTTTCTGAGTGTAAACTGTACAGTCTTCCCTTGTTCTGTTTGAAGGATTGCCACTTGTTCTACATACAAGTTCAGCACGAGTAGAATTAAGTGCTCTGGAATTCCTTTTCTTCTCAATGTAATCCATAATTTGTCATGATCCAATTCATACAATCAAATGGCTTTGCATAGTCTATAATACATAAGTAAGCGTCTTTTTGGTATTTCCTATTTTCAGCCAAAGTCTCTCTGACATCAGCAAGGATATCCCTTATTCCATGTCCCCTTCTGAGTTTGGCTTGAATTTCTGTCAGCCTCCCTGTCAACGTGCTGCTGCAATTGCTTTTAATTACCTTCAACAAAATTTTACTTGTGTGTGTTATTAATTGTCGAAAAACACCCAGAAAATCTCCAGTAACGTGTCATTCTCCCAATGTTCTGGGCCAGTCTTCTTATTGAACAAGGGTTATTTTGTGAGAGTTCCGATGGGAAGCCATTAGACAACTACCTCCCAGCCTTGATTTGGCTCCTTCTGACTTCTTTTTGTTCCCTAATTCAAGTAAACATCTTCAAAGGGCACTCATTTTCCTCAGCTAATAGTTAAAAGAGGCCTGCATTGATATGGACAAATTCCCAGGACACTCAGTCCTTTCAGGATGGACAGAATGACTCGTACCACTGCTCTCAAAAGTGTGTTGCCCTTGATGGGACTAATGCTTAAGAATAAAATGAATATTTAAAATGTTTTATCTTGTGATTCCATTTCTATAAGCTGCTGGAAGAGCTTTTGTGTCGTATTTCTTCACAAAGTGGATTCCAGTCGCATCAGAGATCACGCCGAGCATTTCAAACAGCGCGTTGACCGTAGATGTTAGTTACTCAGGTGTCGTAAGGGTGAAAGAGCACAACGAGATGGCTGACACACACTAGAGATTAATAGCTACAAGAAGCAGCCCCCAATACTATGCTGGTATACAAAAGGGGAAAGGTAGAGATTGTAGAGATTCAGAGGAGTGGCTCTGCAGAGGGGCTGCATTGCTCTCCGCTGGTGGGAGAAGGCACCTCAAGTTTGGTCTTCTAAACTCTGAGGGGTCAGTGTTTTGGTTTCTGAGGGCGGGGCATTAGTGTGCTGGTACCTTTAAGAGGTGTGGTTAGGGTGGTGCAGGCAGTGCTAAATGAAGCTGGTGGGAGAGGAGGGCTGCATCTTAAAGGTGGAAGCAAGAAGTAAGCCTCTTTTTTTTTTTTTAAGCTTACCTTTCATTATAGTTTACGTCTCTATTGGGTGACTCTACCAGGTAAAAAAACTGGCACTCGGTTGGTTTGTGAGATTTGGTTTGAAATGTAGGATCCTGTAGCAGGTGGTACATCTACGTCCCCAAACCAGGAATTACGCTGGGTGGAGCAGAGCTTTCGTCGTACATTTTTCATAGTAGAGAGCATAGAGCAAATCACACTGAGTTAGTGCACCCAGTGGTGTCTCCTGGGAAGGTTCTCTCTGGTCACAATGAATTTTTTTTCAAAAAGCAGTTTCACTTGAACCTCATTTTGTGTGATGGTCGATTTAAGAGAACAGTGTGCGGCTGTGAAATTTTGTTTTTTGCTTGGGAAAAATGCACAGAAACAGTCGTGATGTTGAACACAGCTTACAAGGACAGTGCTATGGGAAAAACTCAAGTGCATGAGTGGTTTTCTCATTTCAGAAATGGTGAAATGCTGATTGATGACACCTTGTTCTGGGTGTCTGTCAACTTCCCGAAGGGAAGAAAATATTGACTTGTAGTGCATTTGGAGTTCATTCCACCAGGTCAGACTGTTAATCAATATTTCTATTGAGAGGTTTTGAAAAGATTGCATAACAGTGTGTAACAAAAAAGGTCCAATTTGTGGCAGACTGGGGAACTGGTTTTGCCACCATGACAATGAACCTGCTCATGCAGCCATCTCAGTTTGCCACTTACTCACCTGACATCACTTTGTGTGACTCCCCGCCCCCCTGCAACTTCTTTTTGTTTCCTCGAATAAAGAGGAACATGAAAAGACAGCAATTTGATGATGTAGAAGAGGTGGAGAAAAAAATGAGGGAAGTGCTGTCAGCTATCCAAACAGATGAGTTTGAAAAATGTTTCCAAGAATGGAATCACAGATTTGACAAATATATTAAGTGTAATAGGGAGTACTTTGTAAAAAATGTAAATACATAGCTTTGAAAAAAATTCTGTTTATTTTATTATCCTCTTTTAAAGGCTTAATTGATGTTTTCATTATTTAGTAAGAGACATTCCTTAAGTGTATGACTTTAATGAACAGAAATTAATTTTCTTATAGCTTGTTGTTGTTAGGCGTGGTCTAGTTGGTCCTGACTCAGCAACCATATGTGTGCTAGTCTGGGTAGACTAGAGAAACAAATTCATAGACACTCATATGAGTACAAGAAAGAGCCTTATATAAAGAGTAATTGAATATTGAGAAAACACCCCACCCCTGTCCAGATCAAGTCCATAAGTCTGATATTAGCCCATATGTCCGATACCAGTCCTCTCCAGATTCACAAAACATATGCAATGATGCCTAATTCAGGAAGATCACAGGCCAGTGAGTGGAAGGTCTTTAGGAGCGAGTGGTGGTGGGAAGCATCTCAGCGCTGGTGTGGGTCTCCACATGGCTCCTCCAGCTCCAAGGCTCTGGCTCCAACAGCGTAGCTCCATGTGACTTGTCAACAAGAATGTTTCACAGGGAGAGTGTGTGTCCCACCTCCTGGGAGGAAGACAGGTGTTCCCAGAATCCTAAGGAGAAGCCATGTCCACACAGAGGCCTAACTGACTATGTCTTGATTGGCAGGTTAGATGCCACCCCTTCGCTCAAGTTGACAGTAGATTAGGTAACTGCCACAATGTGTACAACAGAACAGACAAGATACTAGTCCTGTGCCATCCTCACATTTGATGATGTTTAAACTATACTTGAGCCACTGTGTCAATCCACCTTGTTGAGGAGCTTCCTCTCGTATAGTGATCTTCTCCACTTTACCTAGTATGGTGTCACATCTTCCAGGGCCTGGTAGTCTCCCGGAAATGCATCCAAAGCGCATGAAACAAAGTTTCACCACCTTAATGCTAAGGAGCATTCAGCTGCACTTCTTACAAGACATACTTCCTCATTCCCTGGCAGTCCATGGTATACTCAATATTCTTTCTCATATCATAATTCAAGTGCATCAGTTCTCCAATTTTTCTTATTAAGTGTTCCATTTTCACATTCGTATAAAGTGATTGGAAATACCATGACTTAGGTTAAGTGCACTTTAGTTCTGAAGGTGATCTTAGCGCTTTAACACTTTAAAAGTATGCTTTGCAGCAAATTTGCTGAAAGCAGTAAGTCATTTGATTTCTTGGCTGTTGCTTCCATGGGTGTTGATTGCAGATCCAAGTGAAATGAAATCCTCGACAACTTAAATCTTTTCTCTGCTCATTAAGATGTTGTTGATCCAGCTATGAAGATTTTTGTTTACTTTACATTGAGTTGTAATCCATACTGAAGGTTGTATCATTTTATCTTCCTTAAGGTTTACAAGTAAGCAAGGTTGCATCATGTGTATATTGCAGGTTGTTAATGAATCCTCTTCCAATCCTGATGCTCCGTTCTTTTTCATATAGTCCAGCTTTTCAAACTATCTCCACATACAAACTGAATAAGAATGTGAAAGGATACAACTCTACCATATACTTCTGGTTCGATGACTGCTTCTTCATCTATGTTCAAGTTCCACATAAGCACCATACAATGTTCTGAAATTCACATTATTCTCACTGTTTTCCATAGTTTGTGTGATCTACCCAGTAGAATGCCTTTGCATAGTCAATAGAGTAAACATCTTTCTGATAGTCTCTGCTTTTAGCCGAGAGCCAGCTGATGTCAGTCATGCTGTCTTGTGTGCCACATCCTTTCCCGAAACTGGCCTGAATTGGTGGCACCTCCCTGTTGCATTTCTGCTGCAGCTATGTTTGAATTATCTACAGCAAAATTTTACTATAAATGGTATTTATAGTTCCATAACTTCTGTATTCTGTTGAGTCACTTTTCTTTGGAATGGGCTCAAATTTGGGTCTCCACCAGTCCACTGACTTCCAAATTTCTTGGCATAAAATGCTTCCAATTCGTAGTCAGTTTTTAAAAACATTTCAATTGTTTTTCCATCAATTTCTGGAGCCTTGAGTTTTTGCCAGTGCCCAGGGTAGCTTGGACTATCTTCTTTAACACTCTTAGTTTCCCACCAGATACAACCTCTTGAAATGGTTGAATGCTGACCAGTTCTTTTGGGTATAGTGACACAATGTAGTCTTCCCATCTTCTTCAGAAGCTTCCTGCATCAGTAAATAAGTTGCCTGGAGAATCCCTTAGATATGTATAACTGGAGCCATGAATTTTTCCTTCAGGTATTTCAGTTTGAGAAATGCCGAGTTGTATTCCTTTGGTTTTGGAACGCCAGCTTTGCACATGTCATTATAGTACTTAGTCTTTTTGAGCAACTCTTTGAAATGCTCTGTTCACCTATTTTATTTTATCCTTTTGTGTGTTGCTTTAGCATCTCTATAGTCAAGGTCAAGTTTCCGGGTCTCTTCTTGACTTTCATCAGACGTGAAGGAAACAGGAAAGCAAGCAAGGAAAGAGCAAAATGGATGTCAGAAGAGACTCTGAAACTTGAGCTGGGTTCTAAATCCAGGCTGAATAAACTCAAGGTTGAATTTTGATTCTCTTGGACTTGTTGTCATTTTCTTCTATTTCAACTAGAACTTGAATATGAGTAATTGATGGTCTGGTCCCCAGTCAGTTACTAGTATTTTGGCTGATGATATTGAGCTAATTCACTGTTTCTTTCCTTAGATGTAGCCAATTTGAGTCCTGTGTATTCCATCTGACTGTTTATGTTACTGAAAAAAGGTAATAGTCAGTGAAGAAGTTGCTGGTCCCCCAAAATTCGATGGTGCTATCTCTCCAGCTTTGCTTCTATTACCAAGGCCAACTTTTCAACTACTGATCTTTCTTCTTTGTTTCTACCTTTTGCATTCATTCTAATTATTATGTAATCAATGCATCATGATTATATAGTCAAATAATTTCAGATTGCCCAAGTTAGTCCAATTCTTCAATTTCTTCATCATTGATTTTAGTAATAAAATTCATTTGAATAATAGTTATATGAATTTGCCTTCTTCTAGGCATATGGATATTATCCTATCACATACAGCATTGTACTTCAAGAGAGATCTTGATGATGAACGGAATGCTAGTCTACTGTTTGTGATTTGCATCTTTGTAACCATATGATTGTTTGCTTCAAGATGGTCAATATCAGTCCATTATAACACACTAGGGATTTGGATATTGATCTTCATGCATTCCATTTTTTTGACCACCGATTTTCTTACATTAGTACTTCTGTTCTGATTCTAAAAGGACAGTTGCAGCTGCTTCTTCCCGTCCTTAGTTATGCCACAATCAACACGTGAAGATTTCCAAACCTTCGCTGCATCCGTGCCATCAAGATTGTTCACTCTGTTTTGAGGAGGCAGCTCTTCCCCACGTGTACTTTGAACATCTCCCACCTGAGGGGTTTGCATTCTGGCAGGATAGCAAAGTTCTGCTTTTATTGACAAGGCTTTCAGGGATGATTTTCCAGAAGCGGACCATCAGTTATTTTATCCTCATCTGTGTGACTCTGGAAGCTCTGCTGAACCCTGTCCACCATGGGTGACCTTGTTGGAATTTGAAATACTCGTGACATAGCTGCCAGCAGCACAGACACACGCAAGTCACCACACTATCACAAACTGACAGAAGAATGGTCAGGTTAGGTTTTGTAACACATAGGATGATTACATCAGATCACCCCCCAAAATGGAGGATAATTATATACTATTGAGAATAATGACTAATGAGGTTGAAATAAGGTTTTGGAGGGCACAGTTGTATCATAGTTGGTAAATTGGTAAGTATTCTCTGGTCAGTGAATGAATTTATGAATGGGCCATAAAATAAGTCTATAAGATGAAATATGCTAACACTACATTTTCTAATCCCCATTTATGAGTTGGGAAGATGGTGAGACTTCATCTCACACATGTTAGCCATATTATCAGGAAAGACCTGGACCTGGGCATCATACTTGGTAAAGTAGCAGAGGGTTAGAGAAAAAGAGGAAGAACATTGGGGAGATGGAAGGACACACTGGCTTCCCCAATGGAGGCAAGCCTGGCAACAATTGTGAGGATGCCACAGGACCCAGTAGTGTTTCTTTCTGTTGGGCATGGCTTGCTCTGAGTCAGAACCCAACAACAACAACACCACGAGTGAGTTGCTGATTTCAGTGTTTTTAAGGTGGGCTCCTCTGCTGCTCACGGTGATGGGGTATTAGAGCCAGGGTTCTGAGGCTTTAGTTATATTATTTTGTGGGCATCTACACGTCACAGAAGTGAAAGGAACAGCAGTTCGGTTGCTGTAGAAATAGCATGCACTTAACGCCAGGCATCAGAAAATTGGAATCATTTGTGTTTGTCAAGCAGAGACCTAGAGGTTTCTACGTTTCCTTTCCTCCTCTTCACCATACTAAAAATTTTTCAATATTTCTTGTGTCTCTTTGAATGAGCAAGACTCTCCCCGCAGGTTCGATGGCAGCCTCCCATATATCTTTTCTGGGAGCAAGCATGTTACTGGTATATGTAGTGTCCAGATAAGCCACTGATTTGGGTTTGTAATATTTGCTGGAACGTTGTGCCACGGATAAAACATAAAACCACACTAAAATGTGACTGTAAAATGATCATGAACGAGAAAACATAATGTAATTATTCCCCACCCTGCCCCCCATGGAGTATGCAAAATGCAGAAGGCTAAGTCTAGAGAATGACTTCATATTAACAAGTGATATGCTTCAAGACATGTTATTTTAGGAATGAATGATGATGTTGTTTTTAGGTGATTTTGAGTTGGCTCTGACTCATGGCGACTGAGGAAATGGCATGGAGGTCACATGTTACCCCTCTGGCTCTAGTAGAGAGAAACGCCAATTCCACACCAGTTCCATGCTGATTCCCATACGGCAGCAGTCACACATACTGGCCCCCTCCAGTTTTCTTCACTTAATCTGACACCGACTGTTCCTCCCTCAGCTCTTTACTTCTCTGTTGACTTTGAATCCATTACAGCAGCCACACAGAACTCACAGACAATGCTCACAATCATGGGGCTTATATTAGGAAAGTTAATCTTGATACCTCACTTCTAAGGATCTTTCTGGCTGTGTTCGCAAGACAAAGTCTGTTGGTTCTGTCAGCCCACGGTGATGAATACTCTTTCCCCAAAGCATAATTAAAAGGTCAGTGCTTTTCAGTCCAGTTTTCATATGCATGTGAACTGATTGAAAGCACCATGACTTGGGTGAGCCTCATCTTAGTTTTCAGTGACATCTTTGCTTTTTAACACGCTGAAGATGTGTTTCTCAGAAAATTTGCCCAATATAATATGTTGTTTGATTTATTTACTTTTACCCCCTCAGACATTGATTGTGGATCTAAGGAAAATGAAATCCTTGAAAATCTTAATTTTTTTCTTCATTTATCATGATGTTGTCTGTTTTATTCAACTGGGAAGATTTTCCTTTTTTTTTCTTTGAAAGCACCAGTCACAACACATGATTTACTTTTAACTTGCAGAATCAAAACTAAAATGTGAAAATGTTAGGAGTAGGGATGAGAACACAGACAACCGCATTTTGTTTTTTCACTGCCATGAGGAGAAACCTGAGGGGACATTTCCCTAAACCTTTTAGATTCTCTTGGAGTTCAGTCTTACAGACAAGTTGAGCCTTTATCTCAGTACTACTCATGGGAGGGAGGGGGAGGAGGAGAGGGAAAGGGACAAAAATAAATAAAAAAAGGAATAGAAAAGAAAGGCACCAAGACAACCATTAATGTTATTAAAACCAACTGTGACTACAGGGACCAATGCAGCTTAGGAAAGGGCATTCTGAGGACAACATTCATTCCAAGAAGGTCATACATATCTTAGCTCAATACAGCTGTTGGTTTTCATTTTCATTTTTCAAAAATATGAAGCAGTAACACAAGGCTTTGGAGTGGGAGCAGGGAATACCAGACAGGAAGTGACACTAATTTTATCTTTACAGTTTCCCCTCCTCCAGGCAGTTCTGCGGATACCAGATCTCTAGTTCTCAAGGAGGGTTGGCTTTGATTCTCGTAAAGGGGGCTGGCTCTTTAAGCATGTGGAGCACGGAGCTTCCAGGATGGTTGACTCCTCCCTTGCTTTAAATGCTGTGGACTTGAAAGGAGTCCACTTTGCTAAAACTATGCATCGGTGTCCCAGGAGACCCGAGGCTCTGCAGGCTCCTTGGGAAGACTTAAAGGACGGCCCAGAAACACGTCTCCCTGAATGTGTTTTCTGAAGGCAGGACTGGGGTCGGGAGGGGACCTGCCTTGGCATGTGCTTCTCAATAGGCCGTCTAGTCTGCAGCTGCCTTGGGTACCTTTATCCTATCGATGCTGGCTTCCATCTTCAGCTGTTCTACCAGCTTCCTGGCTTGTGCTATGAAGCAGGTTTGCTGGCCATCAGAGCTCTGCGGTGCTTTTCAGATACGCTTTCCTATTCCCAACGCCCGAGCCGCGCTGACAGATCTGGCTTATTTCCTGGGGCTTGGGCAGAGCTGGGTGGCTTTTCTCCTATCTTTAGAGTCGATCTTTGATTTTTCACTTTCTTTATGTTGTAGTCTCCTTTCACCCACATTTTGGATATTTGTCCCGCTGGGGGGTGGGCTATATAACTAACCTTGTGATGGGTTCCCCTTTTCTTCCCAACCCCCATTCCCCTACCCCATGATATTGGTACTCCCACTACTGTTCCTGAGGGTTTTCTCTGTCCTGAATTCCATGTGTCGAAAGTTCTTATCTGTACTGATGTGTGTTCTCCAGTTTAGCCAGATTCGTAAGGTAGAACTGGGTCATAGGGGAGAGGAAGCATTCAGGAACTAGAGGAATGGTGTGTTTTGTTGTTGCTATGCTGCCCCTGGTTGAACCATCCCTTCCTTGTAACCCTTCTTTGGGGGGATGTCCAATTGTCTACAGATAGGCTTTGGGTCTCCACTCCTAAGCCCTCTTTCACATCGATATAATTATTTGTTTTGGATCTTTTGATACCTGATCCGGTCGACACCTCATGATCACACAACAAATGTTTTGAGTGACATCAGCAATCCAATCAAATGTTCTCAGATATTGAAAATTATGAAGAACATTAGGATTATCTTCTTTTAGTAACAATTCATAAATAGTTGATTTTAACCATTTACCAAAATGTTTTCAATAGATTGCTATAATATTTTTAGCAAATAGTTGGTTGTTTACAATTAGTGTGCACTGGTTCATTGGATAACGATAATCAGCATTATTTTGCAGGGTCTATTGGTCTTTGGCTTATCTAATATACATTATGAAAGCTTCTCTAAATTAAAGTGAGAGATATTGTTATTATATAATCCAGATGAAATATCTGACGTTAGAGAGGTTTAGTAAGTGATTCAATGTCCTTCTGTATACTGGTAGTCTGTATACTGATTTATTCATTTTTCATAGCCTAATTTGCGGACATATTATGCTGATTAAACACTATATTTCTAGGAATTGTTCAGTTGATCAATTTCTATTTTGTCATAGAAATCTATCAATCTGCAAATAAAGAATACCTGCTAAAGGACCTGCAAGGGACTTACAGTTTGGCTGAGGAGAGAAATTTTATTACACATGAGCAGGGACATAGCCATGCTTTATTCTGTGTCATTAAATAAGTGAAGTAGTATCGTGAATGAAGACTAAAGAGACTCTTTAAATAGTGTAGCTCTTAGATAGGTAGACTAGAAAAGAGGATGGCATGAACATATACATGAAGGCAGGGACAAACTCTGGGTGTGCCAAGGAAGATGGACTGACAAAAGGGAAAAAAATAACAGTTAAGTTGAAGCAACATTTAGACTTTATTTTTGTGTGGGCCACAGGATGATCCTCCCCTGCCCTCATTTTACTGGGAGAACCTAGTTTGGATTATTATTTTATTTTTATTTATTTATTCATTGATTTGGAACTTGCTTGGCCACCTCAAACCAAAACTCACTGTCACTGAGTCAATTCTGAGTCATAGCGACCCTATAGGACAGAGTGGAAAGGCCCTGTGTATTTCTAACACTGTAAATCTTTATGGAAGTAGAAAGACTTCTCTTTCTCCCTAGGAGCAGCTGGTGGTTTCAAACAGCCAACCTTGAAGTTATCAGTTCAGTGTATAAGCCACTGTGCCACCAGGGCCCAGATTCTTATTTTAACTTTGGACTATTGCAAAGACCCGTCTCCTATTCTTACTCCATTCCACATTCACCAAATTTGCCTTAATAAATATCATGCCTCTTTCTCCACCCTTTAAGATCTTTTAAACTCAATCCTAGCATGGTATCCAGATTTTCTAAAATGACCTCTAAACAACCTCTAGTTGCTCAGTTGTCACTACTCCTCACTTGGACCTGAACTCCATACAGACTTTCACTGAATGCTCACTCTGTGCAAGAGTGCTGAGGATACAGAGATGGTCAAATATGGCTCAAATTCACTCAGAAGATTAAGGCAATTGGGACGCAAACAGGTATGTGACTTGGCCACAAGCATGCAAATGACAAACACAACAAAAACAAACCCAAACTCACTGTCATCGACTCAACTCTGATGCATAGAGACTCCATAGGACGGCATGGAACTGCTCTCTAACATTTATGAGGCTCTGAGGAGCAGTTCTGAAACTGCTGGCCCTGCAGTTAGCAGCCCATGGATTAACACATTGCACCCCAGGACTCCTTCCATCAGCCCATTGGCCGAAACCAGACTCACTGCCATTGGGTTGACTCTGGGCAGACAGGATGGACCTGCCCCTGTGAGTTTCCAAGACTAACTTTTTATGACAATAGAAAGCTTCAGAATACTTTGTTCTAGTAAACTAGCATTCCATGATGCTCACCTTTCCGACACAGCCGCTGAAGAGAAAGCGGGTGCATAAGCAAATGTGGTGAAGAAAGCTGATGGTGCTCAGCTATCAAAAGATATGATGTCTGGGGTCTTAAAAGCTTGAAGGTAAACAAGTGGCCATCTAGCTCAGAAGCAACAAAGTCGACATGGAAGAAGCACACCAGCCTGTGCAATTACAAGGTGTCAAAGGGATCAGGTATCAGGCATCATCACAACAAAAAATCATATCATTGTGAACGAGGTGGGGAGTGCAGATCGGAGACCCAAAGCCCATTTGTAGGCCATTGGACATCCCCTTACAGAAGGGTCTTAGGGAGGAGACAGCCAGTCAGGGTATGACGTAGCAATGATGAATCACATAACTTTCCTCTAGTTCCTAAATGCTTCCTCCTCCTCCACTATCATGATCCCAATTCTACTTTACAAATCTGGCTAGACCAGAGGTTGTACACTGGTACAGATAGGAACTGGAAACACAGGGAATCCAGGGCAATGATCCCTTCAGGACCAGTGGTGGGAGGGTGGAAGGAGGGTGGAGTGGAAAGAGGAAACCAATTACAAGGATCTACATATAACCTCCTCCCTGGGGCATGGACAACATAAAAGTGGGTGAAGGGAGATGTCGGACAGTGCAAGATATGACAAAATAATCATTTATAAATTATCAAGGCTTCATGAGGAAGGGGGGAGCAGGGAGGGAGGGGGAAAATGAGGAGCTGATGCTAGGGGCTTAGGTGGAGAGCAAATGTTTTGAGAATGATGAAGGCAATGAATGTACAAATGTGCTTTCCACAATTGATGTATTAATGGATTGTGATAAGAGTTGTATGAGCCCTTAATAAAATGATTTTAAAAAAAGAAGAAAGTTTCAGTTTTCTTCCTTGGATCAGCTGGTACTTTTGAACTACTTTTGAACAATATGAGAAGTAAGTTTCCACATAGCCTGAGCTCAAGGCATTTTATTCTCTGTTTCTGATAGAGAAAATGAATTGTTTTTAAATCCATGTGAATGTCAGTCTGGAGGAGGGATGTTCTGAGGGAAAAGATAATTCAGACTTGAGATTTTTCTGTTAGCCAGTGTATATTGCACACACAGGAAGAGGCAATTTCACATACTATTTCTAGGCTTTTATGGATCCTTAACAAATACTTATGGCAGCAAGATAGGACATTTGTAAAGGATTTTGATGTGAAACTGCCCTGAAGGCATCAAATAAAACATGGAGTTTATGACTAACCAGGAATTCAAGAGAAATTGAGATCAATAAGATGCTGGTGAAAAACGGGCCCCCTTTGACTTAGTATTTAAATTCATCTTCAATCTCTCAACTTCGTGGATAACAGTTCAAGATAAAATTATTTAAAGATTAGTACATGATTACATTTTATGGACTTGATTAGGAATGCGGAATACATTTTAATCCAGTTCTACGTGATTGGAAATGTCTTCCTGGAGCACTTCGTTAAAAAGTTCTGAGAGCAAATCTGAGCACAGTTGGAAAAAAGGATGTACGAGGGGATTTCAAAAAGTTGGTGGGAAAATATAATTCAAAGATAACAGAACTAAAAATTTTTTTCTATGAACTTTTTGAAGCCCTCTGTGATAGCTAGATCTTATGACAACGTGGCTAGGCCAGAATTCTCAGTGGTTTGGCCATTGAGGCCTTGTAATCTCCCAAGATGTGACCAAATTCAATGTAATCAACTCCATACTGGGATCTTCGGTGAGAGACAAGCAGATGTAAGGTTAGGTGGAGTGCGCCCCCATTGAGGCATATCCTGATGCAATCGAGGTTTCGTGTGTGTGTGTGTGTGTGTGTGTGTGTGTGTGTGGCCTATGTGACAAAGCTTGCTTGTGTTCTGGCTGGGTCTGGATCCTGCATCTAGCTCATCAACCTCTGGT